>NC_064626.1:653557670-654759670 GCF_023864275.1 Schistocerca cancellata
CTGGAAGATATGTTAAGAAGAGAATTAGAACAGCATGTCTGACACTGATTATTGATAAATGTCACTTTCCAGCAACAAAATTAAATTATCTTCATGTGACCAGGCAGCAAAGTGTAAAAACCGATCCGTGGTTGGTGTCGGTGGTTTGTGATTTCTTGCTTCCTCAGGCAACGAAACAGTTGCTATCATTCTTAGGCCTTTGTAATTATTATCGAAAATTTATAAAGAATTTTACTGAGATTGCCGAGCCTTTGAACTGTTTATTCAGAAAAGGAGCGAAATTTGAATTGTCCACTGACTGTGAGATAAATTTTTGACACCCTCGAAACAGGTGCTAATGTTGAATCCAGATTTAGTATTACCCAACTTTGAAAAGAAATTCAATTTGGCCTGTGATGCAGTTTCAGAGTATCGATAATAAGGAACAACCAGTAGTGTACGCATCCAGACAACTGAACAAAGCAGAGCAAAATTATTCCACTGTGGAGAAGGATATGTTTCTTACTTTTATTGTTATTTATAAAGCCAAAAATTTTAGGAAGTGATGGATCACACTGTGTTCATGGTGCCCAATCCAGAGAAAAAGCATGGTAACACCGACAGTTCAAAAAGGAAAATTGCAGTTCTGCAAGTGATGGACAACTGTGTTGCCAAGTGGCAAAGAGCACAGACAGCTGATGCTGACTGTCAGGCATTCAGATCACAGCCACAGTTTGTCACACAATGGCTTATTGTGGAGAACAACAAAGTGCAGACTAGAGTTGGTGGTATCTGCGTCATTCTGGGATGAAGTTTTGAAGCAAGCACATGACCATATGTTCGCAGGTCATGGCACTCAGAACAGTTGTGACTGATGGTGGCTGAAAAATTTTCTTGAAGGGCTAGGGAACAGGATGTCAAGTAATATGTTAGGAACTGTGTACCTTGTGAGCAACAGGCTGACCTCAGTCACCAACCAGTTCCATTACAAAGATTACCAGAAACATCAAAACCACCCCATATGATAAAACAAGATATTTTAGATCCATTTTATTTCATTGAACACCAGTAGCTTATTGGTACGTGTTGACCATAACAGACCATTTCTGATAGTTCATAGCAATGACTGAAATTCCTGATCAGCACAAGCAATGGTAATTGGTTGCTGCCATTTAGTGTTCCATACACTTTAATCACAGGTCAGGGCACTGATTTTATGTCTGATCTGATGAGACAGCTGTGCCACTTGCTTCATAATTGCAAATTTAGAGCAAGCCCCCTTCAGCCCTCAAACCAGTGGGAGAGTGGTAAGAGTTCAGTGTATGGAGAACAGAAACAGTTCGTTGCAATATTTCTGAGAAGTTAGGTTATTATGTGAATAGTAATCACAACTGGGATGTGTACCTTTAGTACATCACTGCTGCATGTCATTCCAAAGTGCACACAGCTACTGGCCTTTTGCTGTCTAAGGTAATATATGGTAGGAAAAAGCCTTTGCCTTTCAAACGGATAAAACTGAAGCTAATAACTGTTAATCAGTGAGAAAGTTTTTTTGTAAAGGTTGTGAGGTGTTTGGCAAAAAGTGAAATGTGCAAACACAAAAGCTTTTAAGCATTGGAAATGGATAGGACAATGTTTAGGGAAGATACAATTGGGAGATGTGGGTGCCCCCCAACACCAAGCCCCTGCAGACCTCACTGATGGTCCCTGGCAAACTGATCAATCACCATTGTTCTCTGGGAGGGGGGGGGGGGGGGGGGGGGGGGGGGGGGGCACGTCAATTGCTGTCCCCCCTGACTCACAGATATTAGCAGAATCAACTGGCATCATGGGCCGTTCTCTTCCACAGAGGCCATGACATAATTTTTCATGAATATTCATACTTTGTGCAGGGTTGTTGGGCACCTTTCCTGGGGATTGTCTCTGACTTCCACAAGAACACCCTGGAAATCAGTTAGCGGAGCTGCAGACCACTGGGTATTGCTGGCTATATCTGCAGCACTTTTGAGTCAACAACAATTCATGATGTAACATCTGCTATGTTAACGATCACATCAACACTATGAGGCACACCTGTGTCAGCAAATAGTGCCTGACAAATGCTCTGCTGGTTTGCCTTCTTGCCAATGATATGGGGAAGGAAACACTGTACTTGTTAGTAAATGTGTAAACTGGCAGTAATATTTCATGAATGCTTGTGGGTGTCTGACAGATCCTCACCACTGCACTTCACCCGATGCTGTCCTGATGACTGAAGAGGCCACTGCATAGCCTACTCTAATTCTAACTGATGAATGTTATGGAGCAGTGGAAAATGACTGATTGACTGGTAGATAGATGGAGGAATGTTGATACTGCTTCTGTTGGATCACTGTTGAAAGCAAGGTGAAAAACTGTAATAAAAGGTGTTTCATAAGTGTGGGCCCACCCTTCTAACAAAACATTCGGAAAAACAGACATTTGGAGTCAGTCATTGTGAGAAGAGAGAGGGGGAAGATCTGTGAGGCTATGTTAAGTAACACAGTACAAAGACAAATGACAATAAAGAAAAGAAAGAAAGAATAATAGAGAAACAGTGATGCTCATTTTGGAAACAACTTGTAATTTTCAAGTGGAAAGAGGGGCACCGGACTTGTCAAACAAATAGAGAATTACTTGAGACAAACAATGGTGCATTTTGTTTGAGCATAACATTTTCTGTTCTCCAGTTCTGATCAGGGTTTCTTCGTTACAGGTGACATGAAAGCTGATGGCATTAACAGAAGCGGTCACACTGAGATTCTGTTGATATCAGGAGGTAGAAGCATGCATGCTAGTGCAGAGGATTTTATCCAATGCCACCCAAACAGAGCACCCAGTACTCAAACCACAGTGGTTAACCATTTGCAAAATTCCATGAAACTGCCTCTACCACAGACAAACATAAAGCTAGATGATCAAAAATGGTTATCAACAGCTGTTCATGCATTTTTCAGTAAGAGTCCAGAGTTCAGTACTCTTCGCATCTCACAAGAAACTGGTATCTTCCGCACACAGACAATGGCCACTCATACATGGCATCTGTTTAAAATGTAAATATTACATGATCTCACCAAGGATAATCCAGATTGTTCAGTTTGCAGAATAGGTGACACACGAGCTGGATGAAACCCATTGTTTGTCCTATGACATACTGTTTACAGATAAAGACAATTTATATGTGAACTGAGAAACAAAACTAAACAGAACACAAAGGAATTAAAAGGCCTTAGCTGCCAGTGGCTTTGATTTAAATCAATGGGGAAAATTGAAAATTTGTGCCGGACTGGGATCCGAACCCAGGTCTCGTGCTTACTAGGCAGATGCGTTAACCACTGTGCCATCCGTACACATTGGCCATCACAACTGCATGGATCATCCTAGCATATCCCCTGTCAGATCCAAATTCTCAACTTAACCGCACATTACTTATGTAGTGCCCTTTGCCCATTATCCTCATTACTTGCAGAATTTTGCTGATGCCCGTAAGAGATTGAGCTTGGTGTGCATCTGCAATGAAGATATCATCTGCCCCTTAATTATTTAAGTGGTGTCTGTTCTTGTGGACATGTTTGAAATAGCAGACACAGTTTTTGATCCTGCAGACACTATGATCAAGACACAAAGGAATTACAAATATTAGCTGCTAGTGGGCATTGATTTAAATTGATGGGGAAAGTTTAAATTTTGTACCAGACAGGAACTCGAGCTCTAGTCTCCTGCCTCTTAATTGAGGATAATGGGCAAGGGGCACTACATTAGTAATGTGTGGGTAAGTTGAGGATTTGGGTCTGACAGAAGACATGCTAGGATAGTCCATGCAGTTGTGATGTGTCGATAAATTGAAAATTTGTGTCTGGCAGGAGATATGATAGGGTAGTCCGTGCATTTGCAATGACCACTGTGTCCAGATGGTGTAGTGGTCAGCATGTTTGCCTAATAAGCAGGAAACCTGGGTTTGAATCCCAGTCCGGCATAAATTTTCAACTTTCCACATTGATTTAAATCAGTGCTCACTGGTGGCTAAAGTCTTTAATTCCTTTGTGTCTTGTTTCATAGTGACTGCAGGATCAAAAATAGTCTGTTCTTCCAGACATGACGAAAAGAACATATAACATATATATATAAATGACAAAATCACAGTCACTGGTCAGGTGTCAATCCTCACTGAATGTGTCCATAAAAGATAACTGGCACATCGAAAGTGATGGAATATGGGGTTTTCTATTGTTGGGTCCTTCTTCATGTAACAGCCCATTATTTGCAGTTGTTACAAGAATATTTGATGTTGTCTCAAGACAGGACAGTTCCATCTTTCTTTCATCACAATGTTGCCTAATCTCATTGTATGCTTTCTCTCCTGGCATATCTGGATATCCAGTTTTCCAGGAGGTGGATAGGTATTAGGCGTCAGGTGGACTGGCCATCATGTATCTCGAAATTAAGTCCATTGGATTTCTGATAGTGTAAAAATATGAAGATAGTTGTGTATGCAGTGAAGATAGTTGTGTATGCAGTGAAGATAGTTGTGTATGCAGTGAAGATAAAAAACCTTGCACAACTCAGAAGAGATTGTTGTTTCTTGTGCTTGCATTTGGATACATACTTTGGATAAATTCCATGAGAAATGGATGAAGCAGATAACTACCACCTTAGAGACCGCTGGACATGACAAACATCTCCTGTTGCGATAATGATATGGGCTGAAGCAATGAATTAAAATTTGTACTAGCACCGGAATTTGAAGTGGGTCTCCTGCTTTCTAGGCAGATATGCAAACTGCTGTGCCACACTTGGACTCCGGCTACCATAGCTGCATGGATTACCCTAGTATGTCTCCCTCCCTGATACAAATTCCAATTTACACTTCAGCCCATTGATATTCCCCTTCTATACTTCTATGAGTATTGCAGAAGTTGTCCAGTACGGACTGGGGCATGAAGAATTTGTATCTGGGAGGGAGATGTACTAGGTAATAAGTGCAGCTATGGTAGCTGCAGTACCAGTGTGGCACAGTGGGTAACGCATCTGTCTAGGGAGCGGGAACGTGGGTTTGAATTCTGGCAGTGCTACAGATCTTAATACATTGCTTCACCCTGCATCATTATCATAGATAAAAGTGTGACTCAGTATATCTCAGGAACATCAACTATTGCCTTTATTTGTTTTCACCAGCATTGCCTTGTTACGCAAAAAACATGACATAACTTGGGAATGAATAAAGCTATGCTGAAATGAAAGATATCAGTGTTTTTTCTTGTGTATTTCTCCATCTGTTTCATATGTCATATGAATCTTGTCACTTTGAAAATTATGAGTTTCGCCCAAGACAATGGCTTCTGAAAAGGCTGTTATGTTGGTAGCATAGCAACATAGATTTTCCCTCTTTCCCATCTCACAGAACTTGACTTTTAGTTTCTGTTTAGCAACCTGTTTTTGTTTTAGAAGAGTCGTTCCACACCTATGGACGAAACTGTACAATGTTTTCGAGTGTAAATCACAGTTATTTTGTTGGACGCTGTCTGTAAGGAAATTTTTCTGTAACACTATATTACATACTTGAGCTACACTAGCTGCACAGTCTCTCTTAGATTTTAGAGCTTGACATTGAGTTTATGTCTAATTTATGAACTTTCCGCAGTTAAGCAACTAGGCTGTTGGTACTTGGAATATCTTAGAGTAGAGGGATAATTCTTATCATGCATTTCTTAGAATAGCTTGCCTTGATTCATCTTTGCACACATACCAGAAGTTCCATATATTTACTGACAGATGACAGTGACTTGTCTGTGATGTTGGACACATGATTTCTCCTTAGATCCTGGCACTTGAGGCATATAGGTGCTCTGTTGTTATCTTACACAGGATGGTGTGTGATTTAAATGAAACCGGCTGGAGGAGTCAACTTTCACTTAATAATTCTTTATGACTTGTGTCATTAATTGGTTCACTTTTTTAGCAACATTTTTCTGCATTTGTCTCTTGTGAAATTTTTGATCAGTAGCTTTCAGTCCCATCCTAGGAAGAGCTAACTCACTCTCAATGCATTCAATTGTATGTGATGTTATTACAGTTATCACATTCTATACCTTTTTATTTTTTACAGTTTGAACTCTCGGGGAGAATTCCTTCCAATAATTCAGTATGATTTCCTCAACAATCGCTTACGTGATCTAGTTGTCATCGGCAAGAATGATACTATTATGATGACTACACTAGCATATGCTCCTGTATCTACTGGAAAACTAAGGTATGAACATCTATAGTTGTAAGGACACTTATAAGGTGCATAAATACATAATGTATTTGCTCAGAGAGGCCTTGCGTGTATTTTGCACATGTGTAAAAAATGTAATTTTCTTAGAAAGGAATGTTAGTTTATTGAAGAAAGTGGAGTAAAAACTTCAGCAGCAGTAGATCTGTAAGATACTAGTTGCACTTGAAAGTCTTGTATTAATTACTACAAAATATCCAATACTATAAAGTTTTCCTAAGCTGGAAAAACATGGCAATAGGAGGCAGACATTTCAGAAATTATCCATGGCAGCTCTTGAAGTTATGTTATGTAGAGGTGTGACGTGTCTTGAGCTGCAGCATCAATAAATTGTGAGTTGAAATGTTGTCTAAAACTTGGAGACTTTCTTAAAAGTACCAAAGTATGCCTAAAGATATATCAGAAGTTTTTTGTCGGTGTCTCAGATCGCTATGGTAGGAAAGATGTTAATACAGGTGGATTGCCATTGTTCAGTATTTCAAAATATGAGCATGAAAACATTGTAAAAGTAAAAACATTCATTGATTCTTCTCTCGAGCTGTTTCAGCTTTTCAATGCTGTTTGTTGTGTGACATAATTAGTAACATGTCCAAAAGCTTGAAATCAATATTAACCTTTTTGATGTATGTATTAGACAGTATTGATCTCAAACTCTAACTTTCCTTTTGTTTGATTTTAAACTTGTCATAATTTTTCCATCACTACAATTCCTTGGTGATGGTTTTCTACATCATTACAATTCCTTGGTGATAGTTTTCTCCACACTTCCATAAATTATGAGGGAGGTTCAGTAAGGAATGCAACACATTTTTTTTCTGAAAGCAGCTTGATTTTATTCAGGATTCCAATACACCATATTATTACTCACTCTTTTGTTACAAAATCCTATTTTCAACATGATCTCCATCCAGTGTAATGGCTTATGTCACCTTACTAGAGGTGCCTTCATGTCAGCATGATAGCCCACTTCTGGTCACCATCGGAGCCAGTGTCTTGCTGCATCGATAACCTCCATATTGCCCACGTTCTGCTTCCCAAAGTGCATCCTTTATTGGATGAAACAGATGGAAGTCAGAAGGTGCAAGATACTGCATGTTGGGTGAATGAGGAGGAACAATCCATCGAAGTTTTGTGAGCTGCTGTCGGGCACACAAATGTCTGTGTAGCCTTGCATTGCCATGGAGAAGGAGAGTTTCATTTGCATTTTTGTGACAACTTTAATGAATAAAGAAAATATGATGTGTTTGTGTTGTTTTAAGACACCCCTCACAGAAACTGGAAGAAACATTAGATGAAAGTTCTACAATGACCTTTTATATGCAGATTCAGATGTTGGCTAGTAAGTGCAACACCCCCCCCCCCTGCGGGTCTAGGCCCGAGGTATTCCTGCCTGTCGTAAGAGGCGACTAAAAGGAGTCCATCCCCCTCACGGGGGTAGTTAGCGCCTGCGTCCGGAGACGGACGGTTCCACGACCTATAATTGTGGTCTTTTTGGTTTTTCACTTCTCGTTTCTTCCTTCCTTTTGTTGGTTCCTTTCTTTGTTCTTCTCCACCTCACTGTCTTCCTTACTCTTTCCCTTGACTTCTCCTTGCCTTCTCATTGCCTTCTTCTCATTGCCTTCTTCTCCTTGCCTTCTTCTCATTGCCTTCTTCTCCTTGCCTTCTCATCGCCTTCTTCTCCTTGCCTTCTCTGGTCTCCGCCTCGGCGTTTGAGACAGTCTGTCCTCTTTCTCCCTCTCTCTCTTCTTTTTCCTCTTCTTCCTTCCTCCCTGTGCGTGCCTGAAGGCCGACCCACGTGTTCGCACGCGTAGCCGGTGACGGGGTAACGCGTAATTCCCCGCCCTGGGTAGACATGTAAGGCACGCGCGTACCCCCTGGTAAAGGCCAGGCCCGGGGAGGGGTGATTGCCTGAGCTGATACCTTCTGACCATGCCGATTGGTCCCTCCGTCTGTTTCTCGGGAGGTGTGACCTGAGGTGTAAACATTCACCTAAGGCGGGAGTGCCCTCTGAGAGGGTCCCCACAAGGAAGGAGCGCGCCATCGGAGACGCTGGCAATCATGGGGGATTCCTCCGCAATGGATTCTACTCCATCTCTCTCGACTTCTGCCCAAAAACGGAAATGTGACCAGCCACCAGTGACAAAAGTACTACCACATGCCCCACAGTTCCTCGTCATTTCTCGATCTGAGGACGGAAAGGATTTTTCCTCTGTCAACCCTTTCGTTATCCAGAAGGGCGTAGATGCCATAGCCGGATCTGTCAAATCTTGTACCAGGTTGCATAACGGTACCTTATTACTGGAAACTGAGAGTGCCTTTCAGGCACAAAAACTGCTTCGGGCCACACTCCTGTACACGTTCCCTGTCCGGGTGGAGGCCCACCGAACTTTGAATTCATCTCGTGGTGTAGTCTATACTAGCTCCCTCGACGGATTGACTGACGAGGAGATTCAATCTTTCCTCGCTGAGCAGGGCGTGACGGCTGTTCATAGGGTCATGAAAAAGGTCAACAATGACCTTGTACCGACCCGGACACTTTTCTTGACCTTCGATAGTGTTAAGCTGCCATCGCGCATCAAGGCGGGCTACGAGGTTATTTCTGTTCGCCCCTATGTCCCGACACCTACGCGCTGCTACCAGTGTCAGCGTTTCAATCACACTCGACAGTCTTGTTCCAATGCGGCTAAATGTGTCACTTGTGGCAGGGATGCCCATGAGGGTGACTGTCCACCTCCGTCTCCTCATTGTGTGAACTGTCAGGGTGACCATGCCGCATCCTCCCGCGACTGTCCTGTCTATAAGGAAGAACGCTGTATCCAAGAAATTCGGGTCAAAGAGAAAGTGTCCACCTCGGCTGCTCGCAAGCTCTTGGCTAGTAGGAAGCCCGCGCTGCTCCCAGCGGGGAAATACAGTACTGTCCTCGCCTCTCCTCGGACTACCAGGGAGGTAGCAACCCAGACATGCGATCTGACCTTCAGCACCACGGTCGTCCGTTCGGCCAGTGCTAAGATCGCGCGGTCGACGTCTCCTCTTCCTCCCATCAACCCACAGACACCAGCCCCTTCCATCAGCTTCTGCTAAGACGAAGACCCCGAAGTCAGATGCACGGGCCTTCAAGAAGGAACCATCCCGTGCAGACTTCCTACGTACCTCGACCTCCCAGCTTTCGACCGGTACTTCCACCAAACGTCCTTCCAAAAAGGCTCATAGGAAGCACAGTTCTCCTTCTCCGCCACGGCGCATTTCTTCTCCTGCACCACCCAGCGGTTGCCGCCCCAGGCCATCATCCGTTTCGCCTGGCCGCACCGCTGGTAGCCGTACATCTGGCCGTTCACCGGCGGAAGAAGCTCCCCCTCCCGGCCATCCTCCCGAGATGGCCGATGAACCTATAGACCCAATGGACGATGATTGTCCGCCTACTGATAGCGGCGGCAGTGCTCGCTCGAAGCCAGGCCCTCAGCGGCCTTCGAGGTGACCCCTTCTTTCATCTTCCTTTTCTTACGATGGCACTTATTCACTGGAATATTCGCAGCATTCGCTCCAACCGAGAGGACTTGAAGTTGCTGCTCCGCTTGCACCGTCCGCTCGTCGTAGCCCTCCAGGAAACGAAGCTACGCCCATGCGATCAAATTGCCTTGGCACACTACACCTCTGTGCGTTTTGACCTACCCCCTGTGGTAGGTATCCCAGCTCATGGAGGGGTTATGTTGCTGGTCCGGGATGATATTTACTACGATCCCATCACGTTGCATACCGGCCTGCAGGCAGTTGCCATCCGCATTACTCTCCCCACTTTTACGTTTTCCTTTTGTACCGTTTACACTCCACCGTCATCTGCCGTTACCAGGGCAGACATGATGCAACTTATTGCTCAGCTACCTGCACCATTTTTGTTAACTGGAGACTTCAATGCCCACCATCCCCTTTGGGGCTCTCCAGCATCCTGCCCGAGGGGCTCCTTGTTAGCAGACCTTTTCAACTAGCTCAATCTTGTCTGCCTCAATACTGGCGCCCCTACTTTTCTTTCGGACACATCTCACACCTATTCCCATTTAGACCTCTCTATATGTACTCCCCAACTTGCACGCCGGTTTGAGTGGTATGCACTTTCTGATACATATTCGAGCGACCACTTCCCGTGTGTTATCCATCTCCTGCAGCATACCCCCTCTCCATGCTCCTCTAGTTGGACCATCTCCAAGGCAGACTGGGGGCTCTTCTCTTCCAGGGCGACCTTTCAGGATCAAACCTTCACAAGCTGCGATCGTCAGGTCGCACACCTCACGGAAGTCATTCTCGCTGCTGCTGAATATTCCATCCCTCACCCTACTTCTTCTCCACGTCGCGTACCGGTCCCCTGGTGGACCGCAGCATGTAGAGACGCTTTACGTGCTCGTCGACGTGCTTTACGCACATTTAAATGCCACCCTACAGTGGCGAATTGTATCAATTATAAACGATTACGTGCTCAGTGTCGTCGTATTATCAAAGAAAGCAAGAAAGCCAGCTGGGCTGCTTTCACAAGCACCTTCAACAGTTTTACTCCTTCTTCTGTTGTCTGGGGTAGCCTGCGCCGGCTATCTGGCACTAAGGTCCACTCACCAGTTTCTGGCTTGAAGGTCGCGAATGACGTCCTTGTGGCCCCTGAGGCTGTCTCCAATGCCTTCGGCCGCTTTTTCGCAGAGGTTTCGAGCTCCGCTCATTACCACCCTGCCTTCCTCCCTCGCAAACAGGCAGAGGAGGCTAGGCCACCTAACTTCCGCTCCTTGAATTGTGAAAGTTATAATGCCCCATTCACCATGCGGGAACTCGAAACCGCACTTGGCCGATCACGGTCCTCCACTCCAGGGCCTGATTCTATTCATATTCATATGCTGAAGAACCTTTCTCCTGCGGGTAAAGGTTTTCTTCTTCGTACATACAATCACATCTGGATTGAGGGACACGTTCCCGCATGCTGGCGCGAGTCTATTGTTGTCCCGATTCCTAAGCCGGGGAAGGACAAGCACTTGCCTTCTTGCCTTCCAGTTATCGACCTATCTCGCTTACCAACTGTGTCTGTAAAGTGATGGAGCGAATGGTTAACTCTCGATTGGTTTGGCTGCTCGAGTCTCGACGTCTACTTACCAATGTACAATGTGGATTTCGTAGGCGCCGCTCTGCTGTTGACCATCTGGTTACCTTGTCGACCTTCATTATGAATAACTTCTTGCGGAAGCGCCCGACCGCGGCTGTGTTCTTTGATTTGGAGAAGGCTTACGACACCTGTTGGAGGGCGGGCATTCTCCGCACCATGCATACATGGGGCCTTCGCGGTCGCCTCCCTCTTTTTATTCGTTCCTTTTTAATGGATCGACAGTTCAGGGTACGTGTGGGTTCTGTCCTGTCCGACACCTTTCGCCAGGAGAATGGGGTGCCACAGGGCTCAGTTTTGAGCGTCGCTCTCTTCGCCATCGCGATCAATCCAATAATGGATTGCCTCCCAGCTGATGTATCAGGCTCCCTTTTCGTGGACGATTTTACCATCTATTGCAGCGCGCAGTGTACACATGTCCTGGAGCACTGTCTTCAGCGTTCTCTTGACCGTCTTTCCTCCTGGAGTGTCGCCAATGGCTTCCGTTTTTCTGCCGAGAAGACGGTCTGTATTAACTTCTGGCGCTACAAAGAGTTTCTCCCACCGTCCTTACGACTCAGTCCCGTTGCTCTCCCAATCGTGGAGACAACCAAATTTTTAGGCCTTACATTTGACAGGAAACTTAGCTGGTCTCCACATGTGTCATATTTGGCCGCCCGTTGTACCCGTTCTTTAAATGTCCTCCGTGTTCTCAGTGGTATGTCGTGGGGAGCGGATCGAACCGTCCTACTTCGTCTATATCGGTTGATCGTCCGCTCCAAGCTGGATTATGGGAGCTTCGTATACTCCTCTGCACGGCCATCCATCTTACGCCGCCTCAACTCCATACAACATCGGGGTTTACGACTTGCGATCGGAGCATTTTATACTAGTCCCGTAGAGAGTCTTCATGCTGACGCTGGCGAATTGCCACTCACCTACCGGCGCGATATACTGCTTTGTCGGTATGCCTGTCGGCTACTGTCAATGCCCGACCATCCGTCTTATCGTTCCTTTTTTGACGACTCTCTCGACCGTCAATACGGGTTGTATGTCTCTGCTCTGCTACCCCCTGGAGTTCGCTTTCGTTGCCTCCTTCAACACCTTAATTTTTCACTCCCTGCAACCTTTCGAGTGGGCGAGAGCCACACACCACGTTGGCTCCAGGCTCAGGTCCGCGTTCACCTTGACCTCAGCTCGCTCCCAAAAGAGGTTACCTCCGGTTCGGTCTACCACTCCCGTTTTTTGGAACTTCGTTCGAAGTTCATCAACATGACTTTCATTTATACAGATGGCTCTAAGACCAATGACGGGGTCGGGTGTTCCTTTATTGTCGGGGCACAAAGTTTCAAATACCGGCTCCATGGCCATTGTTCGGTCTTCACAGCTGAGCTCTTTGCCCTCTACCAGGCTGTTCTTTACACCTGCCGCCACCGACATTCTGCTTATGTCATCTGCTCAGATTCCCTGAGCACCATCCAGAGCCTCAGTGATCCGTACCCGGTTCACCCTTTCGTACACCGGATCCAACGCTCTCTTCAGCAGCTGGTGGACGTCGGTTCTCCGGTTAGCTTTATGTGGGTTCCTGGCCATGTCGGTATCCCTGGGAACGAAGCTGCAGATGCCGCGGCCAAGGCTGCGGTCCTCCAGCCTCGGACAGCTTCTTGTTGTGTCCCTTCGTCCGATTTTAGCAGGGTCATTTGTCGGCGCATTTTATCGCTGTGGCATGCCGATTGGGCTGCACTTACTGACAACAAGCTTCGGGCCTTAAAACCTCTTCCCGTGGCTTGGACGTCCTCCTCACGCCCTTCTCGGCGGGAGGAGGTAGTGTTGGCCCGGTTAAGAATTGGACACTGCCGGTTCAGCCATCGCCATCTGCTGACGGCTGCGCCGGCGCCGTTCTGCCCATGTGGGCACTTGCTGACAGTTTGACACATTTTAGTGTCCTGTCCAGATTTTAACACACTGCGTCTAGATCTTAACCTGCCAAGTACTTTCGATGCCATTTTAGCGGATGACCCACGAGCAGCAGCTCGTGTTCTTCGTTTTATCAATTTGACAAACCTCTCTAAGGACATTTGATGATGCTGTTTTTTAATCCTATGCCTGTCAGTCTGTCTTTTATCGTGTTATCCCTTTTAGTTGTTGTTGTCAACTTGTGCCTCGCATTGCATTCTTAGAGTAGTCAGGGCGCTAATGACCATTGAAGTTGTGCGCCCTAAAACCACACAAAAAAAAAAAAAAAAAAAAAAAAAAAAAGTGCAACACCATCAGCGCAGTATTTCAGAGTTGTTATACACGCCCTAATATGTCTACAACTGTCACAGTTGAGTGAGGCCAACTGAAATCTGGATATGCATTGATAAAGCTAGACTGAGATGAAGACCATAGACCCTCAAGAGGACGTCGTTATCAGGAGAAAGAAAACTGGCATTCTACGGATCGGAGCATGGAATGTCAGATCCCTTAATCGGGCAGGTAGGTTAGAAAATTTAAAAAGGGACATGGATAGGTTAAAGTTAGATATAGTGGGAATTAGTGAAGTTCGGTGGCAGGAGGAACAAGACTTTTGGTCAGGTGAATACAGGGTTATAAATACAAAATCAAATAGGGGAAATGCAGGAGTGGGTTTAATAATCAATAAAAAAAATAGGAGTGCGGTTAAGCTACTACAAACAGAATAGCGAACGCATTATTGTGGCCAAGATAGACACGAAGCACACACCTACAACAGTAGTACAAGTTTATATGCCAACTAGTTCTGCAGTTCTAAGCAAAGAAGGGAAAGCAGAAAGGTGGAAGGAGTATATAGAGGGTCTATACAAGGGCGAAGCACTTGAGGACAATATTATGGAAATGGAAGAGGATGTAGATGAAGATGAAATGGGAGATACGATACTGCGTGAAGAGATTGACAGAGCACTGAAAGACCTGAGTCGAAACAAGGCCCCCGGAGTAGACAACATTCCACTGGAACTACTGACGGCCTTGGGAGAGCCAGTCCTGACAAAACTCTTCCGTCTGGGAGCAAGATGTATGAAACAGGCGAAATACCCTCAGACTTCAAGAAGAATATAATAATTCCAATCCCAAAGAAAGCAGGTGTTGACAGATGTGAAAATTACCGAACAATCAGCTTAATAAGCCACAGCTGCAAAGTACTAACACGAATTCTTTACAGACGAATGGAAAAACTAGTAGAAGCCGACCTCGGGGAAGATCAGTTTGGATTCCGTAGAAATACTGGAACACGTGAGGCAATAATGACCTTACGACTTATCTTAGAAGAAAGATTAAGGAAAGGCAAACCTACATTTCTAGCATGTGTAGACTTAGAGAAAGCTTTTGACAATGTTGACTGGAATACTCTCTTTCAAATTCTAAAGGTGGCAGGGGTAAAATACAGGGAGCGAAAGGCTATATACAATTTGTACAGAAACCAGATGGCAGTTATAAGAGTCGAGGGACATGAAAGGGAAGCAGTGGTTGGGAAGGGAGTAAGACAGGGTTGTAGCCTCTCCCCGATGTTATTCAATCTGTATATTGAGCAAGCAGTAAAGGAAACAAAAGAAAAATTTGGAGTAGGTATTAAAATCCATGGAGAAGAAATAAAAACTTTGAGGTTCGCCGATGACATTGTAATTCTGTCAGAGACAGCAAAGGACTTGGAAGAGCAGTTGAATGGAATGGATGATGTCTTGAAGGGAGGATATAAGATGAATATCAACAAAAGCAAAACGAGGATAATGGAATGTAGTCAAATTAAGTCGGGTGATGCTGAGGGAATTAGATTAGAAAATGAGACACTTAAAGTAGTAAAGGAGTTTTGCTATTTGGGGAGCAAAATAACTGATGATGGTCGAAGTAGAGAGGATATAAAATGTAGACTGGCAATGGCAAGGAAAGCGTTTTTGAAGAAGAGAAATTTGTTAAGATCGAGTATTGATTTAAGTGTCAGGAAGTCATTTCTGAAAGTATTTGTATGGAGTGTAGCCATGTATGGAAGTGAAACATGGACGGTAAATAGTTTGGACAAGTAGAGAATAGAAGCTTTTGAAATGTGGTGCTACAGAAGAATGCTGAAGATTAGATGGGTAGATCACGTAACTAATGAGGAAGTATTGAATAGGATTGGGGAGAAGAGAAGTTTGTGGCACAACTTGACCAGAAGAAGGGATCGGTTGGTAGGACATGTTCTGAGGCATCAAGGGATCACCAATTTAGTATTGGAGGGCAGCGTGGAGTGTAAAAATCGTAGGGGGAGACCAAGAGATGAATACACTAAGCAGATTCAGAAGGATGTAGGTTGCAGTAGGTACTGGGAGATGAAGAAGCTTGCACAGGATAGAGTAGCATGGAGAGCTGCATCAAACCAGTCTCAGGACTGAAGATCACAACAACAGTTCTGCAGATGATGAAGAAGTTGATGAAATGTATGACGAGATAAAAGAAATTATTCAGGTAGTGAAGGGAGAGGAAAATTTAATAGTCATGGGTGACTGGAATTCGATAGTAGGAAAAGGAAGAGAAGGAAACATAGTAGGTGAATATGGATTGGGGGGGGGGGGGGGGGGGGGGGGGGAAGAAATGAAAGAGGGAGCCCCCTGATAGAATTTTGCACAGAGCATAACTTAAGCATAGCTCACACTTGGTTCAAGAATCATAAAAGAAGATTGTATACATGGAAGAAGCCTGGAGATACTGACAGGTTTCAGATAGATTATATAATGGTAAGACAGAGATTTAGGAACCAGGTTTTAAATTGTAAGACATTTCCAGGGGCAGATGTGGGCTCTGACCACAATCTATTGGTTATGAACTATAGATTAAAACTGAAGAAACTGCAAAAAGTTGGGAATTTAAGAAGATCGGACCTGGATAAACTGACTAAACCAGAGGTTGTACAGAGTTTCAGGGAGAGAATAAGGGAACAATTGACCAGAATGGGGGAAAGAAATACAGTAGAAAAGAATGGGTAGCTTTGAGGGATGAAGTAGTGAAGGCAGCAGAGGATCAAGTAGGTAAAAATACGAGGGCTAGAATAAATCCTTGGGTGACAGAAGAAATATTTAATTTAGTTGATGAAAGAAGAAAATATAAAAAAGCAGTAAATGAAGCAGGCAAAAAGGAATACAAATGTCTCAAAAATCACGAAGTGCAACATGGCTAAGCAGGGATGGCTAGAGGACAAATGTAAGGATGTAGAGGCTTCTCTCACTAGGGGTTAGATAGATACTGCCTACAGGATAATTAAAGAGATGTTTGGAGGAAAGAGAACCACTTGCATGAATATCAAGAGCTCAGATGGAAACCCATTTCTAAGCAAAGAAGGGAAAGCAGAAAGGTGGAAGGAGTATATAGAGGGTCTATACAAGGGTGATGTACTACAGGGCAATATTATGGAAATGGAAGAGGATGTAGATGAAGATGAAATAGGAGATATGATACTGCACGACGAGTTTGATGGAGCACTGAAAGACCTAAGTTGAAACAAGGCTCCAGGAGTAGACAACATTCCATTAGAGCTACTGACAGCCTTGGGAGAGCCAGTCCTGACAAAACTCTACCATCTGGTGAGCAAAATGTATGAGACAGGTGAAATACCCTCAGATTTCAAGAAGAATATAATAATTCCAATCCCAAAGAAAGCAGGATGTGAAAAGTACCGAACTATCAGTTTAATAAGTCACGGCTGCAAAATACTAACGCGAATTCTTTACAGGCGAATGGAAAAACTGGTAGAAGCCGACCTTGGCGAAGATCAGTTTGGATTCCGTAGAAATATTGGAACACGTGAGGCAATACTGACCCTACGACTTATCTTAGAAACTAGATTAAGAAAAGGCAAACCCACGTTTATAGCATTTGTAGACTTAGAGAAAGCTTTTGACAATGTTGACTGGAATACTCTCTTTCAAATTCTGAAAGTGGCAGGGGTAAAATACAGGGAGCGAAAGGTTATTTACAATTTGTACAGAAACCATATGGCAGTTATAAGAGACGAGGGGCACGAAAGGGAGGCAGTGGTTGGGAAGGGAGTAAGACAGGGTTGTAGCCTCTCCCCAATGTTATTCAATCTGTATATTGAGCAAGCAGTAAAGGAAACAAAAGAAAAATTCGGACGTGGAGAAGAAATAAAAACGTTGAGGTTCACCAATGACATTGTAATTCTGTCAGAGACAGCAAAGGACTTGGAAGAGCAGTTGTACAAAATGGACAGTGTCTTGAAAGCAGGGTATAAGATGAACATCAACAAAACCAAAACGAGGATAATAGAATGTAGTCGAATTAAGACAGGTGATGCTGAGGGAATTAGATTAGGAAATGAGACACTTAAAGTAGTAAAGGAGTTTTTCTATGAGGAGAAAAATAACTAATGATGGTCGCAGTAGAGGGGATATAAAATGTAGACTGGCAATGGCAAGGAAAGCATTTCTGAAGAAGAGAAATTTGTTAACATCGAGTATAGAGTTAAGTGTCGGGAAGTCGTTTCTGAAAGTATTTGTATAGAGTGTAGCCATGTATGGAAGTGAAACGTGGACGATAAAAAGTTTAGACAAGAAGCGAATAGAAGCTTTCGATATGTGGTGCTACAGAAGAATGCTGAAGATTAGATGGGTAGATCACATAACTAATGAGGAGGTATTGAATAGAATTGGGGAGAAGAGGAGTTTGTGGCCCAACTTGCCTAGAAGAAGAGATTTGTTGGTAGGACATGTTCTGAGGCATCAAGGGATCACCAATTTAATATTGGAGGGCAGCGTGGAGGGTAAAAATCATAGAGGGAGACCTAGAGATGAATACACTAAGCAGCTTCAGAAGGATGTAGGCTGCAGTACGGACTGGGAGATGAAGCAGCTTGCACAGGATAGAGTAGCATGGAGAGCTGCATCAAACCAGTCTCAGGACTGAAGACCACAACAACAACAACAACAACAACAACAACAACAACAACAGTCATTGTGAGCATTCCACTTTCCTAAGTTGATCACCATGCTTTTGTCCACTGCCAGGTCTCTGTAAACATTCTGGAAATGCCTATAAGTATCTGCAGTGCTCTGGTTTTCAACCAAAAGAAAGTCAGTGGCAGCTGTGTGCTTGAAACACTCCTCTTTTGCAGACATCATGCTGAAGTGTATGGTTAGAGCCGCCAGCTATCAAAACTTCATGAAACTATAGGGGCTGAAGCAAGAATAATCCAAGATGTCCCACAACAAATTCTGTATTTTTTCAACTAAAATTGGCCGTGAAAGAAATGTGTTACATTACTTATTGAATGCCCCTTGTATTTCAGACGTTTGCCTGACTTTCACAAGTTCTTTAGTTCTAAATTAAATTTATTCATTTTCTGAGTTGGCCTAAGGATATAGATACTTTCAAAATACATAAAATCTAAATAAAATTAATGCTTTGTTGTTAGCTTTACATCTTAGGTTAATGAATAAATTGGGTGACTGACACTTGTACATTGCATTCCCTTACTGCCATTGTTAATGAATGCTCAACTGTAGGGAGACAAAATGCACAGTTGCAAGCAATTTTGAATGTGTTATATTGTGCCTACTGTTGCCACTCTATAAACAAATAATTAAGAAAAGCCTACAGAAGGGATTGTTTCAAATATTTGGTTCAGCTTTCATGTTTAACAGTTATGATTCCAGCAAGTCAATTTAAGTATTGCAGATCTTCTAAAGTAATAACCATGTAAGTTCTTTAAATGGGCATTGTTAAGGTACGTTTGAATTCTTAAATGATAGAAATTCTGACACTGGATACATAATTCTGACATTCATTACTGTGATTCTGCAATTATTCTCATTTTATAGAGTGATGCAGCACATTGAAACTGCTTTACGGTCATTAATGTCTTTTGGTTTTAATGAAAAGGATGTAGATGAGGTAAAAGGAATATTTGCCGATACAAATATGTATCTCCTCTGCATTACTGTGTTTGTGGCTGCTGTTCATGTGAGTAAAACCAATACATGCATTTTTTCATATATTTATATATGTATATGTATGGTGTGGTAAAGATGTTCAAGAAAACTATAAATTCTTTGCAGCTGTTGTTTGACTTTTTAGCTTTCAAAAATGATGTCACATTTTGGCGCCACAAACAAAACTTTGCTGGCTTGTCAGTTAGAACAGTAGTTTGGCGAGCTTTCAGCCACATTATTGTGTTTCTATACATGATGGATGAAAAGACATCATTACTAGTCCTGATTCCCTCTGGCATTGCAACAGTAATTGAGGTACTAATGTAGACTTTAATGAACGTGTAACTTTATATTTTATGCTTCATTTATATATACCCACCTTTAATTTAATGAAATGATTGCAGCTATGGAAAGCGCAGAAGGTTATTTATGTGGAAGTAACATTTAGTAAGTTACATTTACCTTGCTTGAGGTTCACGTCAAAAGGGTCATCTGCTGCTGAACAGAAGACCCAAGAATTTGATGCAGAAATTATGAGATATTTATCATACATATTGTATCCCTGCTGCATTCTAGGAGCAATATATTCATTGCTGTATGTGCCACACAAAAGGTACGTATCAAATGTTGTCGTTTTTGTGATCTTCTTCATGATTAAAATTCAAGTTCAGCCACTTCTTCCAAATGAAACGACCACAGACATTGTGAAACACTTTACAGTTTTAGCAGACACAGGTATCACTTGCAGGGGACACTGTCACCATTGTAATTAATGTACAGATAAACAGGCACAGGTTGCATATTATTTGATTTATTTTACTAGTTTCATTTATCATATGTAAGCATTCTCAGGTATTCATTGCCCTGATGCCAATGACATTGACATTGTGCTGATGAGGGTGCCGAGTGGTGCTTTAAATCTTCTAATGCATTGCCACTAGGGCAGTGAATATCAAAGGATGCTCTTGTCTGATGAGTTAAACTAGTCAAACAATACATGGCCTGTGGCTGTTTATCTGTACATTAACTTCATAGCTTGTTTTGCAAAGTCAACAATGAGGTTGGTTTGAACAGCACAGTGCTTCACTAGGTGTCATCCTATTGCAAATGGGGTCTTAAACTTTGGTTGCAAGACCACAGTTTAACTTGGCATTTTTCACATGAAGAAACCATTGTCAGAGATGAAATGAGAGATAAGTTACACAAATACTAGGATGATTTGAGGACTGAACTTTGAGACCTATGGATCTGTCATCTGATATTTATCCACTTGCTTGCCAAGCTGTGTATTGTTAATAATACAGACATCTAAACAAACAATGCTTGGTCAATAATTGATGGTTAGGTCAGCATAATAAAAATAATAAATTTTCTTGATTCATTTGTTTGGTGCAGACACTTTCACATAGTAACTGAGATGAAGAATATTAGAAGCAATATGGAGTGAATGGTGAATGTTTTGAGACATCCTTGAACAGAAAAAAAGAGGAAGTATATTTGGACAATGCATGCAGAAAAGCTGCAGGATAATCCAAGCCTGTCTCAGTAACAGTAAAAGATCAGGAAATAAAAATACTAAATTAGCATGTAGTGTTTCAATTGACCCAGTTCATTTAAGAAGCAGCACTGCCACTGAGCAAAACATTCAAAACTCTCAGCCTGACATAAAATGACTCTTATTACCACAAAAATGCACCTACTTTTTTTTAAGCTGACTGCAGTTGCCTGAAGTATTTTTTGAGAGTCAACAATGTAGGAAAAGACAGATTGGTACTTGCTGTAAAGAAGACAAGGTAAATTGCAGACAGGTGCAATTAAAGATGCTTACATATAGCTTTCAGCCACAGTCTTCATCAATGAAAGAGAGACACACACACCATTCATACACACAAAGAAGCACTCCTCATGCACACATGATGGCTGACTCCAGCATCTTGGGCTGGAATGCAACTATCATGTGGGATGCAAGCAGCACTCTGGAAGGGGAAGGGGAAGGGGAAGGGGAAGGGGAAGGGGAAGGGGAAGGGGAAGGGGAAGGGGAAGGGGAAGGGGAAGGGGAAGGGGAAGGGGAAGGGATAGCAGTGTACAGGTGGGGAGAGAGATGAACGCTTTCTGGTGGAACGTGCAGGGACCAGAATGCCAACAGGTGCAATGTCAGGAGGTTGTGGGGCAGGGAGGTAGGGGAAAGAATAATGTGTTGTAAGAATGATTCCCATCTGTGCAGTTCAGAATAGCTGGTGGTAGGGAAGGATCCTGATGGCTCGCCTGGTGAAGACCCCATTGAAATAAAATGTGTTATGTTCAGCTGCATGCCGTGCCACGGGGTGATCTAGTTTGCTCTTGGCCCCCAGTTTAGTGATGGCTGTTCATCCTGATGGACATCTGGTTGGTAGTCATACCAATCTAAAAACCTGTGTAATGATTTCAGCAGAGCTGGTAAATGACGTGGCTACTTTCACAGGTGGCCGAGCACCTGATGGGGTAGGAGGTGGCACACTAGGTTGAGGAGGACCATGTGAAGTGGGTGGGAGAGAAGGTGTTGAGGTTGTGAAGGAACAAAGATAAGGCGTCTTGGCAATGATTTTAGATAATGAAGATATCATCAGTGAACTTAAACCGGACTAAGGGTTTGGTGTTTTGGGAGGCTAGAAATGTCTCCTCTAGATGGCCCATAAAAAGATTGGCATAGGAGGGTGCCATGTGGGTGCCCACGGCTGTGCCGCAGATTTGTTTATGTATCTTCCCTCAAGAAGAGAAGTGGTTGTGGACTAGGATAAAGTTAGTAAGGTGTATGAGGAATGAGGTAGTGGGTACGGAGTCTGAAGGACATTGGGAAAGGTAGGGTTCAATAGCAGTAAGACCAAGGGCATGAGGGGTGTTGGCGTATAGGGAGGTGGTGTTAACAGTGACAAGTAGGGATTGAGGAGGTAAAGGTGTGGGGATGGTGGAGAGTCACTGAAGGAAATGGTTGGTGTCTTTGACATTGGAGGCTGGATTACAGGCAATTTTTTGGATGTGTTGTTCAATGAGGGCCGAAATTCTTTCAGTGGGGGCACAATAACCTGCCATAGTGAGTGTCTAGGATTGTTGGATTGTGGATTTTGGGGAGCATATAGGTGAGTGTGTGGGGAGTCATAGGGTTGACCAGGAAGATTGACTCAGGGGAAATGTTTGGGGAAGGGCCTCTGTTGACGCATCCACCCACCTCTGTTGACGCATCCACCCATCTTTCCCCACTCCTCTCCTTTTTTCCCCACTTCCCTGCCCCACAGCCTCCGACACTGCACCTGTTGGCATTCTAGTAACTGCTGCACCAGACAGTGTTTGTCTCTCTCCCCAACTGAACACTACTTTCCTTTCCCCTTACCTGCCCCATCTAGATTGCTGCTTACATCCCATATGATAGTTGCATTCTGGCCTGAGATGCTAGAGTTAGTGGTCGTGTGTGCATGAGATGTGCTTGCTCGTGTGTATGAAAGGTGTGTGTGTGTGTGTGTGTGTGTGTGTGTGTGTGTTCTACTGATAAAGGCTGTGGCCGAAAGCTATATGTAAGTGCCTTTTAATTGTGCCTGTCTGCAGCTTTAACACGCCTTTCTTTACAGTAAGTAGCAGCCTGTCTTTTCCTACATCATGAAATCCCTATTGGAGTTTCAATAGTTTGTATTTTTTGAATGGCTAGATTTCATTGCTGAAGTGCAGTTCTTTAATTTCTGCAAAATAACTGTCTGTGGCTCCATAACATTCTCATTGCACTCAAAACATTTTTCCAGGCATAGGCTGATGTAAACAGAGTCCAAGAAGGTGGCAGGATATGTTGCTGAATGAGCTAGAGTTTATAACAGCTGTAATGTCATACAGTTTATGGAGCACAAAAAATGTTGCTTAACAGTATTTATTAATGGTTTCTAATATAAACTGCTAATCACAAAATGTCATCCCCCCTCTCACTTTTGTTTTTTCTTTTGTTCTCAAACATCCTCTGTTGTTTTGTTGGTCTTGCCAATTTCATGAATCTTAAATGTTCTGTTCAGATTTCTATTATTGTTATCTCTACACTTCTCTCCCATCAGTGACAGAGTTACGAATTAACACACGGTGGTAAAGACCATTTCTTACAAAAGGTCAACATCACGTTAAAACAAAACAAATATAAGCATATTGGAATGACAAAGAAAAGGTACAGAAACATCAAGTTAAAATGCTATGAATGTGATAAAGATACAACTTTGTTACAAGAAAGTGTTTACGGTGTCTGATGTGATAGTTCATTAATTCTGCGCAGAGATGACTTGCTCCAGAAATCAAGATGGAAGCCTTATAGTCCTTCCTAACTTTGATACTCTGATTGTTTGGTGGTGCTTCCTATTGAGGATGTTGTGGTTTGATGCCCTCAGAAAAGTTTGGAAGATGTTTTTCTGCTTCACATTTCTTCCTGAAAAAGAGAGGCTGGTTTAGGTCTGTGTACTGACTCAGTTTCTGTGAAAAGCATGCAGACAGTTTCCATTTTCACTTCTCCAGTTGTTTCAATACAGAACTGGTACCACCTTTGCATGCAGGGTGAAAAGACGGAAGTACCTTAGAACTTGTAAGCTAGGACATGGCGTTCTGGAGTGAAAGCTACTGGACTTTTAGAATAATAATTTTGTCACAAATGAAGGTACAAACAATTTGTCACTGAACAACAGTTATTTTAAAAACATTCCCCAAAGTGAAATTTATGGGGACTACTCCACTGCAGCCCTAGGGGATGGCCACTCATTGTTGAGTTCTTGTTTCGGCTACCATGGGGCCTCAACCTTTGCAACACTCATCCCTTTCCATGCTGCATGTCTGTCTCTCTGCTATTCTTTTTCCCCTCCCTTGGGAAACATGTCTGGGATATTTTTGGGTCTGTGTTCTGAGGTTTTAATAGCCAGACGTTAGAACAGCCCCTCGTGTGTTTTTTGTTCCTTTCTTCATTCTCCATCTCCTGCCCTTCCTGTGCTTCAGCATATGATGTTCCTCTATGTTTCTTCTTCCTCCCTGTGTACTCCTGAAGGCCTGCCCATGTGTTTGACACATAACAAGTGACAGGGTAAAATGTAATTCCCAGCCCCAGGTTGACAGGTACAGTTTGCACATACCCCCTGGTACAGGCCAGGTCGAGAGAGAGGTGATGGTTTGAGGTGTTACCTTCCCAAACTGCCAATTGGTCCCTCTGTCAAGAGTTTGGGAGGTGTGACCTGAGGTGTGAACAGTGGCTTAAGACAGGTGAGCCCCCCTCTGAGGTGTGGCCCCCAGTTAGAAGGAGCACCATCAGACACTTGCAATCATTGGGGATTTTTTTGCCATGAGTCAGTCACTATCTCAGCCTACATCTACTAAACATAAACAGACTGATGCTAAAGATTCAAAGAATCTCGCAGCTGTGCCTTGGTTCCTCATGGTATCATGTACTGAATGAGGACAGTCCTTTGCTATAGTTAATCCATTTAGTATTCAGGAACGTGTTGATGCAATTGCAGGCCCTGTGATATCATGCTCTTGTTTACATAGGATCCAGGTGAAGGGGAAAGTACCTTACCCTGTTGCTCACAATTTGTTGGGTAGTCACAAGCCCTGCATTTTACCACCTGGCACTTAAAGTACCGTCCTTGCTATACCTTGCTTCACCAAGGACATAGCTGTGCAGACTTATGACCCCAAATTCAACACTGCAGTTGTAAAATTGCCCAGTATCATATGAGCATCCCCATCTCCACCTCCTCCAGCTGCGTAACAAACCAAACCACCAAATCTTCGCCCTCGCCCTGCTTCACAACTGGCAGGCTGGAAAGGACAAAAGGAACACTTTAGTGAAGACTTCTTACATCCCTCCAGCCAACAAACATCTGAGTCTTCATCTGCCAACTGCAAAGGCTCTAAGAAATTAAATGAAGACAAATAGTCTTCTCCTTCTCTAACTCAGAGATCCTCTTCAATGGTGACACCAAGTGCTACGCTCACGCGGCCAATTTCCATTTCACTGGTGTGCACTGCCTACCATTTTTCTGCCCTGTAATTCACAGGATGACCCAGAGAGAGTGATGACACCTCTGTCGATTTCATGGAATAGGATCCTTCAGCTCTGTGTCCTGTAACGTCGAGTCTTTGAAGGCTGGCACTCGGCAGCCGTCAAGGTGACAACAATTCATTTATTCCTTCCCCCCTCCCCTCCTTTCCCTGCCATGGCTCTCCTTGTGAGGAAATTTTGTGGCATTATCCATCAAGGAGGAATCAAGACTGCTCTGGAATCACAGCATCTGGTTGTTTTCTGCCAAGAAACAAAATTGCATCCTTGCAGTTGCTTTGATCTCTCACAATTCCTTCCAGTCTGATTTCCATCTCATTGGGGAGTCATGCTGCTCATCTGGGATGACATTCATAGCCAAAGCACCTCACTGAACACTTAAGTTACAAGCTGCTGCAGTCAGTCATTCAATGTCACCAGGACAGACTTCCTCCAGCTTATTGGTCAACTCTCTCACCCTCTCTTGCTACTTGGTGACTTACATGCACACCATCCCCTTTGATGCTCTTCCAGAACCTGCCTTGAGAGGTTCTCTCCTGGCCGACCTTCTCAATCAGCTCAACCTCATTTGTCTTAATACTAGAACACTCACGTCGAGACTCTAAGCATACATATTCCCATTTGGCTCTTGCATTCTGCACTGTCCAGCTTGCCCATTGTCTTGAGTGGTCCACTCTATCAGAGACATACTCAAGCGACCATTTTTCATGTGCTGTCTGTTTGCTGAATACTACTCCACCTACGTGCAAATCCAATTGGCGGCTCTCTTAGACTGACTGGAGGCTTCACTCATCTCTGTTGATCGACGAACAACATTTCCCCAGCTGTGATGACCAGGTAGAGTACCTTGAAAATGTTATCCTTACCACTGCAGAATATTCCATACCTCATACTTCATCTTTACTGTGCCATGTTCCAGTTCCTTGGTGGACTGAGGCATGCCACGATGCAGTTCGTGTGTGGAAACATGCTCTCTGTGTTTTTAAGCACCATCCTATGATGGTGACCTGTAGATGTTATAAAAAGTTGCATTTGCAATTTCATCGCATTCTTCAGGATAGCAAAATAGCTTGCTGCATTTCATGTACTAGTTCTTTGAACAGTTCACTCCTTCCATAGTGTGGGGCAACCTCTGATGGCTCTCTGGGACCAAGGTCTATTCCCCAATTTCCCCCTGACCATAGCAGATGATTTCATTGTGCACCCTATTGCTGTCTCCAACACCTTAGGCTACTATTTTTTGGAGATTTCGAGCTCCACCAAGCATCACCCCACCTTTGTCCATCAGAAATGAGAAAAGGAGGCTTGGGTGATAACCTTCTCCTCTCAGAATTGTGAATGCTACAATGCTGCCTTTATCACACAGGAGCTAGATCATGCTCTTACTTCATCCTAATCTTCCACTTGTGGGTCAGATGACTGTCACATTCAGATGTTGCAGCACCTTTCTTTTGCAAGCAAGCACTTTCTCCTTCATATGTACAGTTGTATTTGGGCAGATGGCATGTTTCCCAGATTCTGGCATGCAGCCTCTGTCATACCCATACCCAATCCCAGTAAGAACAGACACCTTCCTTCTAGTTACCACCCCATTTCTCTCACCAACTTTGTTTTCAAGGTGATGGAATGTAGGACTAATGGCCGGCTGGTATGGTGACTCAAATCTCACAGTCTCCTAACTACTGCACAGTGTGGATTTCGAGTACACCATTTTGCAGTAGACCATTTCGTCACTTTGTCAACCCATGTCATGAACAGTTTTCTGCGGGAATAGTAGATTGTGGCTGTGTTTTTTGGTTTTGTGGAAAGCCTATGACACTTGCTGGAGGACTCTGTACTCTATACACATAAGGCTTCTGAGGCTGGCTGCCCCATTTCCTTCAGGAATTTTTAAAAGGCATAGTTTTCAAGGTACGGCCTCATTGGACTCCTTTATCCAGAAAACAGGATGCCTCAGGGCTCCGTCCTGAGCATTGTCCTATTTGCTATAGCCATTAACCCTATTATGGCCTGTCTCCCACCAGGCATCTCTGTCTCTCTCTCCGTCGATGACCTTTCGATCTATTGCTGTTCATGGACATGTCTCCTTGAGCGGCATTTTCAGCAAATGTCTCGATCATCTTTACTCATGAGGTGGACCAAAACTCACAAAGGTGGTGCCCAAATGATTAATCGTGATTCCTGTTGTGGTGCCCCAGCTCAGAACTAGCCATACGAAAGGAGCAAAGACGTTGACTGCCGCAAACACTAAATGGGTTTCCATCTTTAGTGCGTGGCAGGAGACCTAAATAATCAATGAAAGGTTTATTGAGGGAATAGAATTCCCGAGTCAAATGTAAAAACCCTTTTTTGTGCTGTCAGGCTTCCCCTTTTTTACAGTCTTCACATTGTCCTACCAAATTATGAATGTCACATTTCACTCCTTTCTAGGTGACCTGTTCGCTAATCTTATCGGAGATTTTATTAATGCCTAAATGCCCTCCACACAAGGATTTGTGAAAATAGGTGAACACAGCTGGGACTAGACTACTGGATAAAGGGATCTTCTTTTTATCATTCTGCTTTGTTCTATAACAGAGAATTCCCTTCTTCATGGAGTAGCACTTGTCGTAGCCACCTCCTTTAACCTCTGCATGAAGCCTGCACAACTCAGGATTGTTCTCTTATTCAGGCTCTAGTCAGAAGAAGCTTAAGAATTTCTGTCTAAACAACCCCAGCGACTAATTGGGCTCTGGACACCTCCTCATTGTCACCTGCTGTAGAGACAACCTCTGCTTCTTTATTCTTGGTCTCTTCCTCATTTTGTCATTTGAAACATCCCACACAATTCATTGGCTGTCTTGTTTTCACCTGCCCCAATATGAGCTATCTCAAATTGAAAAGCAGATGTTCAGACAGCCCACTGAGCTATACATCCCATTATCAGTTTCGAGATGAAACTTGCAATGCTCAAGGTAAAGTTTAAATTTCTCCATAGCAAATAACACAGCCAAGGCTCTTGCTCATATACAGAGTAGTGCAATTCCAGACCAGCCAGAGCCCTTGATGCATAAGCCAACGGTCTACAGTTTCCCTCCTGCTCCTACAAAAGAATGAGCTGTGATTGCTCCCGCATGAAGCATTGGTTTGTTACGATGAAAGGAAGATTGAAAATAGGTACTCCCTGGTTCTCTCCCCAGAATAATCTCTCTCCCTCGATCAAAACTGGTTTAGGGGAGCTGCCAAACTGACAAAATTGGGGACAAATTTATGGAAGAAACAAGCCATTCTAATAAAACAAGCAACCTCTTTCTTACTTTGGGGAAAAGGAAATCTATAAATGGCTCAAGTTCGTGATTGATCAATTTAAACGCCCTTGCTCGACACTGTGCGCCTGAGAAATGATGTCTCACGTCTGGCCATGTCACCTAGCTAGCTTTAATGCTCAGTCCCACTTCCTTCAACCAAGTTAATACCTTATCCAGATGATTAAAATGTTCTTTAAGACTGGGGATATGAATAACTACATTGTCCAAATTATTATATATGCACTGAAATTTTAAATCCCCCACGACATTACACAATAGCCGTGACAAGACAGCTGCCACTGTTTCCAACCCAAAGGTTACTTATTAAACTCAAAAAAGATCGCAGTAAGTACCAAAGGCTGCCACTGCATGGGATTCCTAAGCCTAGGGTACCTGATGGTATGCCTGATTAAGATCTAATATGGTAAAGATGTGTACCTCAGAAAACCAGAAAAAACAATTGTGTTAATCTGTTAGAGGTATTGACTAAAGTGACCTTTTGATAACGCAAGCTGTAATCCACTACCGGATGATTTCCGCCCTCATTAGGCTTAGTTACTATGAACATGAGGAAGGCATATGGGGACACAGAGGGGTGAATCACACCATCCTGTAATAGTTTATTTATGAGTTTGCACATTTCCTGCATCTTGGGTGGTGAGAGTCTGTTCGGAGCATGCCTTACCAGAACCTGATCAGTTAATTTAATCTTGTATTTGATCTAGTTTGTAACTCCCAACCTCCAGAAACCGATCCAAGACTTCTAACAGCTGTTATCTTTCATTTTCCTCTAGATGATCAGCCTCGAAACCCCCGACCTTTTGCTCCACCAATCTCACCCAAATTCTCTTGATGTTGACAAAACTTAATGCCTTTGGCCTTGCAAAATTTAAAGTGCAAACAC
The DNA here is from genome assembly GCF_023864275.1 of Schistocerca cancellata. Lineage (NCBI taxonomy): Eukaryota > Metazoa > Arthropoda > Insecta > Orthoptera > Acrididae > Schistocerca > Schistocerca cancellata. The sequence continues at coordinate 653,587,232 of NC_064626.1, forward strand.
CGACTAGCATAATCCAGTATGCTCTGGGACCACTCTACGAAGTCACATCCTAACAAAACCCTAACTGTTAATTCCTTACAACCCAGAACCTCATTGGCCAGGTAAATGCACCAATGCCATGCTTGCATTGTACTTGACTGACCACTCACAGTGAGTCTCTGGGTATATTGCAACAACCTTCACTTCCTGGTTGTACCTTCCCTATCCCAGCCATACTTCCATTAGCCCTCTACCACTTATAATCAGTAATGGAGATAGTACTCGTTCCCTTCCCAAGTTCGTGTACACAAATGGCAACTACTCAGTGTTTACCACACAAACCCTATTGGAACCACGCAGTAACTTCCTATTTCCAGAAGCCCCTGCAGATTCCTGGCTTCAGCTATTTGTGCTGACTGCTGTGTGGGAAATTTTACAATCCCTTACCAGATGTTCTGTACTACCACATATGAAGCAAATGCTCGTATCCTGAAGTGAGCCTACTCCTTGCCTTCCTGCACTCCCTGTGCCATCTTTAGCTTCTTCCCGTTTAGCATTCAAACTATGGAAAATCCAGGATGGAATGTAACAATATTAGAGAAGGAAAGTTGCTACTCACCATATAACAGAGATGCTGAGTCGCGTTAGGCACACACAAACACACACACAACTTGCATACACGTCTGCAGTCTCAGATAATTGAAGCCACACTGCGAGCCGTAGCACCAGTGCATGATGGGATTGGTGACTGGGTGGGGGTAAGGAGGAGGCTGGGGTAGGGAGTGGGAGGGATAGTATGATGGGGGTGGTGGACAGGGAAATGCTGCATTTTAGACAGAGGGCAGTAGAAAAGGTTGGGGGGGGGGGGGGGGTAAGTAGCAGAAAGGAGAGAAATAGAAAGAAATTAAAAGACTGGGTGTGATGGTGAAATGACGGCTGTGTAGTGCCAGAATGGGAACAGGGAGGGGGCTGGATGGATGAGAACAGGGGCTAACGAAGGTTGAGGCCAGGAGGGTTACGGGAGCATAGGATGCAATGCAGGGAAAGTGCCCTCCAATTGTGACACTAGATGTTTAAATTTAGTCTCTTCTATAACAATTTTTCAAATGCTGAACTGTGCCTCTGCTTGATAGAGCCAAATTTTGGAATTTTCATTCAAAAAAGGTATAATTTTGATACTAACCCTATTTGCTTTCACTCATTCCTCAGGCCTGCTTCCACTTGTTGTCATATCTTCTTTGAGATCTCTACTAGTTCATAGAAATAGTGGCTGTTTGGGAGGATTCACATAGCCAGCAGGGTGTGCTCAGCAACTTGTTAGAGGGTATTCCAAGATCATCTGTGTATTGATGGATGTGACAAACCTGAAGATGTGGGAAGCTAGTGCAGTTGAAATGGTGGCAATGACTTTATTATGCAGTCTGACATGAGTTCCATTGTGTGTAAATAAAACTTCCACATAGGAGTCAAAGCCAAGAGCAGTGTTGGTGCAGCTGTGATTAGGACTGCTCCACTTTGTTAGGTATGTATCTTCCAAGCCTGCTAGAACATGTAAATAATCCACTCTCTGAATTATGTGGAACAGTAACCTCATTTATTAGAACAGTGAACAATTGCATTCAGCTCAGTTTTGAACAGCAGCAAGATGTTTTACATGAGTTTAGAATTGTCCCTTTAAAAGGCTGAAACAGTTAATGGTGAATCAGTAGTCAAGCTATATTCAACTATGTACAGTCTCTCCAGGAGTTCAGTTTAAGATCGCGGATGCAGTGCTGGCACAGACAGATGAAGCTGTCGTCTTGAAACATCGGTGGGCAATGCGTCGTGAAAGATGCATGCAATTTTGCCCTGGTCAACAGAGACTCATGGTCTTGCCATTGACATTAATATCTAACATCCACACACGTCGTTGTAACAGATGGTTTGGGCTTGTGTACGAAACTTGTAGAGAAAATTTCACACCGGCTGTGCACAGCATTATGTGTGAACAGCTGGCCAAGTTACAATAAATGTAACAGGGTGGTGTGCCATGTCTGGAACCTTGATGCATATGAAAACAAGCAATGAACTCGTGCAAGTGAAGTAGAAAATCCAGCTGATCTTGTGCAGTGGACTGCAGAGAATTGGTGTTGATGAATTTGTCCAGAAAACATACCGCTTTACCAAAAACCTGTTCTGTTGATGAAGCATCTATGTCCAGTTTGTAAGCCTTTCTTAGACCAACTAACAAAATTGGTAAAGCAGTCGTCAGAGTCATGTCATGGCAATTGGTAAAGCAGTCGTCAGAGTCATGTCGTGGCACATGAAGCACCTTTGAGCGAACAGTGCCATTACTCTATCAGACTGTTGCTTTCTGAGTGGTAATTTGTGGTTTTACGGTGGACATACCTGCAAAAAATTGCAAGCTTGGCAAATAGGTCGATTCAAATTGGCTGTTGTGATCTGTTGTTTGAGGACACAAAGGCAGAGGCTAATTTTTTCACAGGCATGTTGTCCAATGGTGCTGCCTGCAACCATTGAGTGAAACAATCTGTGATAGTCAGTAGGTATTGCTGACCATCTGATGGAGGTAATGGACCCATGACGGTGAGATGTACAATGTGCAAAACTTGGGGTGATGTTAGGGAATTTGCCCACAGGTGCATTTATGTGGTGAGATATTTTGCTGTGTTGGCATGGCATCATTTGTGCAACTGCTCATGGCAGTCCTTTTCCATTCCCGGTCAAAGAACTTCGACATCAGACAGAATGTCAGGATGAGACAAGCTGTGTAAATTGTGTAAGGCTTGCATGAGAAATTGAGCAGGCAGTAACAGTTGGGGTCTTCCTTTGCAAGACCTCGTGATATATTTTAACATCTGTGTTAGGTACACTGGCTAGTTGCAGCGGTAATGCTAATTTGGCATCATTAAGGAAAGTATGAAGCTCTTGGTCAGTCCGTTGCACCTGGGCGAGTGTGTTGAAGTCAGTGGGCTTCAAAACTCTGGCTACTGTATTGTCCATACCAGAGATGTGCCTGATGTTGGTGGTAAACTGTGCAATAAATTCCAGATGATTATACTGGTGCAATCTGAATGCATACATTAACAGTTTACAGTCTATATAGGTAGTGAAATTGCTCACTTCTATCCATGGAAATATTTGATGGCTTCATAATTGGCAAGTTCTTGGTCATAAGTACCCCACTTTTCTTCTGACAGCAATAGTTTATGAGAATAAAAGGCTAGCAATTACCGTGAGCTATCTGTCCAGCTGTTAGCCCTTGTTTTAGCTGCATGTTGTGGCATACTCCACTCTTCTTAGGAACCAGGCACTGCAGAGATGACTGATGGTCAGATAATGCCTTCTTTTAACATGATGGAAAACTTGGCCTTAGCTACAGCCAGGCGGTCTGGTGCCAAAGTCTAGGCCTACGTGATACTGTGGACGGCTGTCTGTGGTTTTAATAAAATTCATAGTATTTTGCTGTATCTGTTTAAGAGGTCCAAGGGACCTAGTCAGAGCAGGAAACTGGCGTAATATAGAAGGGTACTTAGAGTCCTACAATTGTTTCAGTTTGACGCTGTGTACGATCATGTTCTCGCAGAACCCAATTATAGTCAGGCCAGTCATACTGTCCATGAGTTGGGAATTTGCCACAACCAACAACAGCTGGTAGTGCACCAGGAAATCCGTGCTGATGAGTGGCTCTTAGACATTGACACCAGTGAAGTTGCAGATCAATGCACAGCATAGTCACAAGTCCAGTTCCACACGCTGAGTTCCATATACCGATATTATGGAATTGTTAGTAGCTGACAAGCAGAATGTGGTTGGTTGCAGACAGCAATGCACTGAGGTCCGTGGCAGTATGCCCAAATCGGCACCTGTATCTACTAGATACACTCCTGGAAATGGAAAAAAGAACACATTGACACCAGTGTGTCAGACCCACCATACTTGCTCCGGACACTGCGAGAGGGCTGTACAAGCAATGATCACACGCACGGCACAGCGGACACACCAGGAACCGCGGTGTTGGCCGTCGAATGGCGCTAGCTGCGCAGCATTTGTGCACCGCCGCCGTCAGTGTCAGCCAGTTTGCCGTGGCATACGGAGCACCATCGCAGTCTTTAACACTGGTAGCATGCCGCGACAGCGTGGACGTGAACCGTATGTGCAGTTGACGGACTTTGAGCGAGGGCGTATAGTGGGCATGCGGGAGGCCGGATGGACGTACCGCCGAATTGCTCAACACGTGGGGCGTGAGGTCTCCACAGTACATCGATGTTGTCGCCAGTGGTCGGCGGAAGGTGCACGTGCCCGTCGACCTGGGACCGGACCGCAGCGACGCACGGATGCATGCCAAGACCGTAGGATCCTACGCAGTGCCGTAGGGGACCGCAGCGCCACTTCCCAGCAAATTAGGGACACTGTTGCTCCTGGGGTATCGGCGAGGACCATTCGCAACCGTCTCCATGAAGCTGGGCTACGGTCCCGCACACCGTTAGGACGTCTTCCGCTCACGCTCCAACATCGTGCAGCCCGCCTCCAGTGGTGTCGCGACAGGTGTGAATGGAGGGACGAATGGAGACGTGTCGTCTTCAGCGATGAGAGTCGCTTCTGCCTTGGTGCCAATGATGGTCGCATGCGTGTTTGGCGCCGTGCAGGTGAGCGCCACAATCAGGACTGCATACGACCGAGGCACACAGGGCCAACACCCGGCATCATGGTGTGGGGAGCGATCTCCTACACTGGCCGTACACCACTGGTGATCGTCGAGGGGACACTGAATAGTGCACGGTACATCCAAACCGTCATCGAACCCATCGTTCTACCATTCCTAGACCGGCAAGGGAACTTGCTGTTCCAACAGGACAATGCACGTCCGCATGTATCCCGTGCCACCCAACGTGCTCTAGAAGGTGTAAGTCAACTACCCTGGCCAGCAAGATCTCCGGATCTGTCCCCCATTGAGCATGTTTGGGACTGGATGAAGCGTCGTCTCACGCGGTCTGCACGTCCAGCACGAACGCTGGTCCAACTGAGGCGCCAGGTGGAAATGGCATGGCAAGCCGTTCCACAGGACTACATCCAGCATCTCTACGATCGTCTCCATGGGAGAATAGCAGCCTGCATTGCTGCGAAAGGTGGATATACACTGTACTAGTGCCGACATTGTGCATGCTCTGTTGCCTGTGTTTATGTGCCTGTGGTTCTGTCAGTGTGATCATGTGATGTATCTGACCCCAGGAATGTGTCAATAAAGTTTCCCCTTCCTGGGACAATGAACTCACGGTGTTCTTATTTCTATTTCCAGGAGTGTATTTTAGCCCAGATATCCTGTCACTAATAAACAGATGCTGTGATCATGCCTGGCAGTTAGCTGTGCCTGAGATTGACTGCCATTGGCTTTTGGGAAAGAGCACTAACTTGTGCACATGTGTTCACCAGACTTTTGATGATAGCAGCATACAGACTGTTCTGAATCAGAAAATGAGGTGTTATTTGAAGGTTGGCTTTGGATCTGTGACAATAATGTCTTCAGTCCTTTCTTGAACCTTGTTAAGAGAGTAGTTTGCTGAGCTGCAAGCATAGAACTTCTACCTTTGCCACCAGCGAATCATAATCAGTGCGTGCAACTGGTGCTGGCCCTACTGCCGTTGTACCACTTTGTGCTGGAGTGATAGCCTCTTGCTTGTGGTTCACAATTTCCACCATTGTGTTCAGTGATGTATCTGTTTGGGATGCTATGACTGCCTTAACTTGTGGTAGTAGGCAGTTGTTTCATATTGTATGTAACAGGTTTTCAGGAACAGTACCAATGTCCATTTTGCTCTCCGAGTTCCAGAGAGGTACTGGGATGGCTTACAATCCCCGATGTCTTCTTGTGTTAGTACTTGTTGGATGTGGTCTTCTTGCGAAGCAGATACTCTTCAGGTGAGCTGAGTCTTTAGCTTCATACAAAATTCTTGCACCAGCAGTGCAGAATATTGATGACCTAGTTCGCTCAGTATCAAGGAAACCATTGTTGAATCACAGTAATCGTGCATATGAAAACTTACCACCATTTGAGGGAGCCACAGTATGAGATTGTGTGGCCAGAACAGTGGCAAGCCTACAGCTTATCACGATATTCTGGATTCTTTTTTCATCTTGTAATTGTCTTCTTGTGTAATTTTTTCCGAAGTCCTCATGTCACCTTCGGAGGCAACCTGTACCTTGGTGGACCGGTGAGTACCAGTCAGTAATTTGGGCCAAGCCTGCGGTCCATCAACGGTTTAAGTACCGCCCAACAGCAGAGAACCTCACAGCATTTCAGGTAGCAAGAACCAAGACCTGACGCTTAATTAAAGAGAGCAAGAAAACATAATTAAAGAGAGCAAGAAAAGGTCATGGCAAGTGTTCCTGGACACCATCAATCATTCCACTTGTACTACCAGAGTACGGGAAGCCATCAAGAGGATTTCCGGCAAATACAGACATTTACCAATAGCAGCAGTGATGAAACAGGGATGTTTCCAAACAGTGCCCAAAGGCATTGCTCAGACACTGGCAGGGAATTTTGCACGAACAACTGCCAGTGCCAGCCAGGATCTGGCATTTTGTCGCTACAATGTGACTGTAGAGAGGAGAAAACTGGACTTTAGATCCAAGAATTCTGAGACTTACCCTTTCTCTCTGTGGGAGCTGGAATCAGCTCTGTCTGAGATTTGTGATACTGCACCTGGTCACAATCAAATCTGGTACTGCATGCTTAGACATTTGCTCGGATATAAAGGAAATCCTCCTTGCATGTTTTAATCTTATATGGCAGACAGGTACCTTCCCCATCTCATGGAGAGAGGCAATGTTGATACCCCTCCTCAAGCCAGGAAAGGTCCACATGTTCCAGTAGTTATTGGAGTATTGCCTTAATGAACTGTGTAGGAAAGACCCTGGAGTGAATGATTAACTATCACCTGGTCTGTTTGTTAGAGACCAAGCAACTACTAAGCTGCTCTCAGTGTGGATTACACAGATTTTGGTCCTGTCAACAACCTGACCCTACTAGAGGTGGCTATTCAGCAGGCTTTCCTCCATAAACTTCACTGTCCCGGCATATTCTTTGATATTAGCAAGATGTATGATACTGCTTGGAGACACTGTTTTGTCACACAGCTGCATCAATTTGGGGGGGGGGGGGGGGGGGTGCACCTTTTCGTGGCCACCTCCCCATCTTCAACTGGTCTTTCCTGTCTCAGTAGTTTTTTAGGACCTAAGTTGGTGACTCGCTGTCAGATCATTTTGAGCAGGAGAATGATGTCCCTCAGGGCAGTGTTTTAAGTGTTACCATCTTTGCCTTAGGCATAAACAGTATCACATCTATGGTAAGGAGTCGTGTACAGTGCTCCTTGTTTGTGAATGATTTTGCGTTTTTTATGTCCTACCTCCAGTTTTGCAACAGCGAGTTGCAGCTTGTACTGCGCAGGTTAGAGTGGGCTTCAAAGACAGGTTTTCAGTTTTCTTCAGATAATTGTGTGTATATTCATTTTAATTGTTCTTGTCGGATTTTTAATTTAGCTGTCTTGCTTATGAGGGATACTATCCTACATTTTAGAGACTCAGTGAGGCTCCCAGGCCCCATTTTTGACTGCAGATTGGTTGCCCCACATGCGAGACCTGAAAGCCAGAAACCTGAAGGCACTGAACATCATAACGTGCTTTAGCCACAGGTCTTGGGGAGCACTTCTGCTCCAGTTTTATAGGGCTTTAATGCATTCTCAGCTGGACTATGGGTGCAACATGTATGGATCGGTAAGGCCTTTTTATTTGAAGCTCACATTGACACTGTCCACCATGAGGGGATTCAGCTGGCCATGATTGCATATAGGACCAGTCCCATACCCAGTCTCTGTGCTGAGGCTGGGTGACTGCCACTCACCATCCGGCAGCAGTTCCTCATGGTGCATCAGGCATGTAAGTTCCTTGCAGCTCTGACTTCACCCGCATACCATACTGTTGCTCATCCACCTCTGGAATGCCTTTTCTTCAACCATCCACAAGCCACAATACTATTTGGGATCTGCATGCAGCATGTGCTGGACTCACTACATGTGGGGTAAGTACAACCACAAATCCATGGTTTTAACCATTTACCTCCCTGTCTACTACAGAGGCTCAGTGTAATTTTAGATTTAGTGCTGTACAGGAGGGATTGCACTCCTGCTTCTGTTTTTAATGCGATGTTGTTGTTGTGGTCTTCAGTCCTGAGACTGGTTTGATGCAGCTCTCCATGCTACTCTATCCTGTGCAAGCTTCTTCATCTCCCAGTACCTACTGCAACCTACATCTTTCTGAATCTGCTTAGTGTATTCATCTCTTGGTCTCCCCATACGATTTTTACCCTCCACGCTGCCCTCCAATACTAAATTGGCGATCCCTTGATGCCTCAGAACATGTCCTACCAACCGATCCCTTCTTCTGGTCAAGTTGTGCCACAAACTTCTCTTCTCCACAATCCTATTCAATACCTCCTCATTAGTTATGTGATCTACCCATCTAATCTTCAGCATTCTTCTGTAGCACCACATTTTGAAAGCTTCTATTCTCTTCTTGTCCAAACTATTTACCGTCCATGTTTCGCTTCCATACATGGCTACACTCCATACAAATACTTTCAGAAATGACTTCCTGACACTTAAATCTATACTCGATGTTAACAAATTTCTCTTCTTCAGAAACGCTTTCCTTGCCATTGCCAGTCTACATTTTATATCCTCTCTACTTCGACCATCATCAGTTATTTTGCTGCCCAAATAGCAAAACTCCTTTACTACTTTAAGTGTCTCATTTCCTAATCTAATACACTCAACATCACCCGACTTAATTCGACTACATTCCATTATCCTCGTTTTGCTTTTGTTGATGTTCATCTTACATCCTCCCTTCAAGACACTATCCATTCCGTTCAACTGCTCTTCCAAGTCCTTTGCTGTCTCTGACAGAATTACAATGTCATCGGCGAACCTCAACGTTTTTATTTCTTCTCCATGGATTTTAATACCTACTCCGAATTTTTCTTTTGTTTCCTTTACTGCTTGCTCAATATACAGATTGAATAGCATCGGGGAGAGGCTACAACCCTGTCTTACTCCCTTCCCAACCACTGCTTCTCTTTCATGCCCCTCGACTCTTATAACTGCCATCTGGTTTCTATACAAATTGTAAATAGCCATTCGCTCCCTGTATTTTATCCCTGCCACTTTTAGAATTTGAAAGAGAGTATTCCAGTCAACATTGTCAAAAGCTTTCTCTAAGTCTACAAATGCTAGGAACGTAGGTTTGCCTTTCCTTAATCTTTCTTCTAAGATAAGTCTTAAGGTCAGTATTGCCTCACGTGTTCCAGTATTTCTATGGAATCCAAACTGATCTTCCCCGAGGTCGGCTTCTACTAGTTTTTCCATTCGTCTGTAAAGAATTCGTGTTAGTATTTTGCAGCTGTGGCTTATTAAACTGATTGTTCGGTAATTTTCACATCTGTCCACACCTGCTTTCTTTGGGATTGGAATTATTATATTCTTCTTGAAGTCTGAGGGTATTTCGCCTGTTTCATACATCTTGCTCACCAGATGGTAGAGTTTTGTCAGGACTGGCTCTCCCAAGGCCTTCAGTAGTTCCAATGGAATGTTGTCTACTCCTGGGGCCTTGTTTCGACTCAGGTCTTTCAGTGCTCTGTCAAACTCTTCACGCAGTATCGTATCTCCCATTTCATCTTCATCTACATCCTCTTCCATTTCCATAATATTGTCCTCAAGTGCATCGCCCTTGTATAGACCCTCTATATACTCCTTCCACCTTTCTGCTTTCCCTTCTTTGCTTAGAACTGGGTTTCCATCTGAGCTCTTGATGTTCATACAAGTGGTTCTCTTATCTCCAAAGGTCTCTCTAATTTTCCTGTAGGCAGTATCTATCTTACCCCTAGTGAGATAAGCCTCCACATCCTTACATTTGTCCTCTAGCCATGCCTGCTTAGCCATTTTGCACTTCCTGTCGATCTCATTTTTGAGACGTTTGTATTCCTTTTTGCATGCTTCACTTACTGCATTTTTATATTTTCTCCTTTCATCAATTAAGTTCAATATTTCTTCTGTTACCCAAAGATTTCTACTAGCCCTCTTCTTTTTACCTACTTGATCCTCTGCTGCCTTCACTACTTCATCCCTCAAAGCTACCCATTCTTCTTCTTCTGTATTTCTTTCCCCCATTCCTGTCAATTGTTCCCTTATGGTCTCCCTGAAACCCTGTACAACCTCTGGTTCTTTCAGTTTATCCAGGTCCCATCTCCTTAAATTCCCACCTTTTTGCAGTTTCTTCAGTTTTAATCTACAGGTCATAACCAATAAATTGTGGTCAGAGTCCACATCTGCCCCTGGAAATGTCTTACAATTTAAAACCTGGTTCCTAAATCTCTGTCTTATCATTATATAATCTATCTGATACCTTTTAGTATCTCCAGGGTTCCTCCATGTATACAACCTTCTATCATGATTCTTAAACCAAGTGTTAGCTATAATTAAGTTGTGCTCTGTGCAAAATTCTACCAGGCGGCTTCCTCTTTCATTTCTTAGCCCCAATCCATACTCACCTACTACGTTTCCTTCTCTCCCTTTTCCTACACTCGAATTCCAGTCACCCATGACTATTAAATTTTTGTCTCCCTTCACTATCTGAATAATTTCTTTTATTTCATCATACATGCGATATGCTCTAACATTTTACATGACCACCACAACTATATAGCTGTCTTTACAGATGGGTATAAACAGGGGTCTCTGTTGGTTGCTCTGTCATTTTCCCTAATTGTGTCCTCGAGGTCCAACTCCCTCAGGAATTTACTGTCTTCAACACCGTATTATATGCGATCTTGCAGGTACTGGAGCAGATGAGACATTTTTCCAGTACAAAAATTTCTTGTCTTTTCAGATTCTCTGAGCACCCTACACTCTCTCCATTGTTTGTACTCAGCAGAAAAAGTCATCAAGACTATCCAGGATGCCCTCCTCTCCTACTAGAATGACGCTATTACCTCAGTGTTGAGATACAAAGTCTTGCTCCAAGGGGAAGACAAGTGACTGGAAGGGAATGACAGTAAGCTCCATGTAGTAAAACCCACAACTCGGCCGTGGTGTACTTCCTTCCTACTATGCAGAAAGGGCGATGTCCTTCTTACTCATCTTTGCATAGGCCACAACCCTATGACGCATGGCTTCTTACTCTGGCGAGAGAATCAACCAATTTGTAGTGCTTATGGTGTACAGATAAAAGTTCGCCAGATTTTCTTGGATTGTGTTTTATTTTACAACCAGTGGGCCAGGGCAGATTTGCCAAAGGATCTGCCAACTATTTTAAGTGTGTTCAAATGAATGTGGTTAACATTTTTAACAAGATTTTTGAGAGATGTTTCTAATGTGTTAACAGGGTGAATGGCTCACCCAAGTTTTTAGTAGGTGGTCAGCCAGCCACGGTTCCCTGTGCTTTTTTCTTTTAGTTCTGCTATCTTTCATTTCTCTGTGTTTTAATTTCATGTGTAGCTACTTTCTCTCTTTATAATTTGGTTTAGCGCATGTGAGATAGAGTGACTGTGTGATCATTTTGAGTGAATGAGTGTGCAACAATTTTAGAGTGTCTCCACATTCATTTGTTTTGATAATTGTAAGGGGATTGATGACCTCAATGTTGAGTACCTGTAACATCAAAACACACACACACACACACACACACACACACACACACACACACAAAAACACAGTTTGAAAATAGTAATAGCGTTCATAAGAACAAAAATAGACTCCTCTGTCCACAGCCCAACTTTAGGCTTGTACAGAAAGGAGACAAATTGTAGCCATAAAAATATTTGATCACCTGGTTTGTGAGTTAAAGGTGCTGGCAGAGAATGAAAATTTAAAAACAAATTGAAATCATTCTTCTTTACAACTCCTGCTCCATAGATGAATTTCTAAGAACATGTACATCTGTATCTGCATACATACTCTGCGAACCACCATATGGTGCATGGTGGAGGGTACCTTTTGACAGTGCTTTTCTCTCCTATTTTCAACTGGAGTGACAAAAAAGCGACTGCTTATATGGCACTCTTATCTTGTCTTCATAGTCCTTACGCAATGTGTACTGTGAGTAGAGTCATTCTGCAGACAGCTGCAAACATGAGTTTTGTAAACATTCTGGATAGTGTTTAGTGAAGAGAACATTGTCTTCCTTCCATTTTGAGTTCATGCAGCATTTCTCTGATACTCACTTGTTGATCAAACCTATCAGTAACAAATCTAACAGCACACCTCTGAATTGGGGTCCACCTGAGCAATTGCCACTGCCTGTTGCATTTTATGGGGGTCATGACATGATAGGTGATATCATGGGATATTAAAATCTAATATTCCTTCATGTAGAAGATAAGATAAAATTGTGTTTTGCTCAAGGTGGACCCCCTGCAAAAACAAATTTAATATTCTTTCTTAATTCGTTACTGAGGCGAAGCTTCTACGCATCCAGAGATTGAATATTATCTTTGATTGTCCTAGTAATGATCAAAAATAGTGATTACAATTTATGTGAACTCTGAATTACACGAAGAAACATATTCCTTTCAAAATAAAATTTTTGCTCAGCGTGCTGATTCATTTCAGAGATAGTGTCTCATTTTATATCTTATAGTTATGTTACCTATTAATCCTTTCTTTTATTCCATTTTTTCGTTATTATGTTTTATTGGTCACTGATCTCACATTGTAATTTTTGCAGTAATGGATCCAAAATTAATATTTAATAGTCATATTGTTGTAAGAATCACCAGCAAACCAACATCAACAACAGTGGTTCAGGTATACATGCCAGTGTCGCAAGCAGAAGACAGAGGTGGAGAAAGTATATGAGGATATTGAACAAATAATTCAGTATGTAAAAGGAGATGAAAATCTAATAGTGATGGAGGAAGGATTGGAATGCAGTTGTAGGCAAAGAAGTAAAAGGAAGGGTTACGGGAGAAAATGGGCTTGGGAATAGGAATGAGAGACGAGAAAGAGTAATTGAGTTGTGCAATAATTTTCAGCCAGAAATAGCAAATCCCTTTTCAAGAATCATAAGAGGAGGTGGTATACTTGGAAAAGGCTTGGCGATACGGGAAGATTCCAGTTAGATTACATCATGGTTAGGCAGAGATTCCGAAAACATATGTTGGATTGTAAGGCGTATCCAGGAGCAGATATAGGCTCAGGTTACAATTAGTAATGATGAAGGGTAGTTTGAAGTTTAAGAGACTAGTCAAGAAGAGACAGGGTGCAAAGTTCCGTGATGCTATGGATACTGCAATAATAAATAAACTGAGTAGGCAGTTCAGTTTAGGAGGAATGGACATCTCTAAAAGGGCAATCACAGATGTTGATAAGAAAACTGTATGTACAAGGAAGGCAACTGTGAAGAAACCATGGCTAAAAGATGAAATACTTCAGTTGGTCAATGAAAGAAGGAAGTACAGAGGCAAATTCAGGAACACAGAAGTGAAAGCCAGTTAGGAGTGCAATAAATAGGAAGTGCAGGGAAGCTAAGGCAAAATGTCTACATGAAAAATGTGAAGAAATCGAAAAAGATATTATTGTTGGAAGGACTGACTCGGCATATAGAAAAGTCAAAACAACCTTCAGTGAAATTTAAAGCAATGGTGGTAAGATTAAGAGTGCAGTCTGAATTCCACTGTTAAGTGCAGAGGAGAGAGCAGGTAGTGGCAAAGAGTACATTGAAGGTCTCTGTGTGGGAAGAGGAAACAGGAATTGTCAGGGAAGTGATAGGGGAGCCAGTATTAGAGTCAGAATTTAAATTCCATTGGAACTTCTAAAATCATTGGGGGGCAGTGGCAACAAAATGACTAATCACTTTGGTTTATAGAATGTATGAGACAGCGATACACCATCAGACCTTTGGGAAAACATCATCCACACAATTCAGAAGATAGCAAGAGCCAAAAAGTGTGATAAATTTTGCACAATTAGCTTAACAGCTCGTGCATCCAAAGTGCTGACAAGAATAATACACAGAAGAATGGGAAAGAAAACTGAGGATCTGTCAGATTACAGTCAGTTTGACTTCAGGAAAAGTAAAGGCACCAGAGAGGTGGGTGTGATACTACAGTTGATAAAGGAACCAAACATGTTCATAGGATTTCTCAACCTGGAAAAAGTGTTCAACAATATAAAATGATTCAACTTGTTCTTTATTCTGAGAAAAATAATAGTAGTCTATAGGGAAAGATGTGTAATATACAATATGTATGAGAACCAAGAGGGATCGATAAGTGTGAAAGACCAAGAATGAAACACTCAAATTAGAAAGGGAGCAAGGCAAGGTTGTAGTCTTTCACCCCTACATTTCAATCTGTACATCAAAGAAGCAATTACAAAAATAAAGGAAAGATTCAAGAACGAGATAAAAATTCAAGTTGAAAGGATATCGATAATGACATTGCTGCCCTCATTGAAAGTGAAGAATACAGGATTTGCTGAATTGAATGAACAGTCTGATGAGTACAGAATATAGATGAAGACTTAACTGAAGAAAGATGAAAGTAATGTGAAGTAGCAGACATGAGAACAGTAAGAAACTTAACATCAGAATTTGGGTCGTAAAGTAGACGAAGTTAAGGAATTCTGCTACCTAGGCACCAAAATACCCACAATGGACAGAGCAAGGTGGTTATAAAAAGGGGACTAGCACTGACGAAAAGCGAATTCCTGGAGAAGAGAAGTCTACTAATGTCAAACATAGGCCTTAATTTGAGGAAGAAACTTTTGAGAATGTACGGAATACAGCATTACAGGGTATTGTGAAACATGGACTGTGGAAAAATGGAACAGAAAATAATTGAAGCATATGAGATGTGGTGCTACAGAAGAATACTGAAAAGTAGGTTGATTAATAAAGTAAGAATTGAGGAGGTTTTCCACAGAATCGGCGAGGAAAGGAATATATGGAAGACACTGACAAGAACAAGGGACAGT
Source organism: Schistocerca cancellata (assembly GCF_023864275.1). Classification (NCBI taxonomy): domain Eukaryota; kingdom Metazoa; phylum Arthropoda; class Insecta; order Orthoptera; family Acrididae; genus Schistocerca; species Schistocerca cancellata. The sequence goes on from NC_064626.1 coordinate 653,602,240, forward strand.
ATGATAGGACATCTGGGAATGACTTTCGTGATACTAGAGGGTGTAGAGAGAATAAAAATCTTTAGAGAAAGAGAAGCAAATAATTAAGGTAATAGGTTGCAATTGCTACTATGAGACAAAAAGTTGATGTAGGAGGGGAATCTGTGGTGGGTCACATCAAACCAGTCAGAAGACTGATGACTCAGATTTTTACAAAAGTTAGGTGTAAACAGAGTTTTGCAGATGTCAGGAATGTGGTTTATATGAGTTTTTACAAAGGTTTAGTCTCAGGTCATCCGACAGGTATATGTGGAGGTGGTGTTGAGATAATTTGGGGTGGTCAATCAGGTAGGGTACATGATTTGAGAGAGAGAGAGAGAGAGAGAGAGAGAGAGAGAGAGAGAGACTCGGTCTCTCTTTTATAATGTTGTTAACTTATTATTACTGTTATGAGTCCTCTGTATGATATGCCAAGCAAAAAACTATTGTTTGTGAAGGGACAGGAATAGATGAGTTTCCTTTTTCCAGGAAAGTATGTGGCGAATTTATAAAATATCAAGGATCTGTAGGTGCCAATGAGTGGTAGTGGAAACTGAAAATCATATTTTGATAAGAAGAAGGGTGGGAGGGGGCATGACATTGTGGGTCTTTGTGTTTGGGGTGCTGTTATTTTGGGTGGGGATTCTTCTGATGTTATTTTTCAGCTGGTTCATAATTGTGCTAAGTGGATTTTGGTTTCTATTCAAGAAGAATGTGTTGCAGAAGGGTCTATGATAATGTAAGATGGTTTTGCTTCGTAAACAGGGTTGGGTAGGAAGCATTACATCCACAAACTGGAACATAGGTTATGAGACTGGGGCCAGTATGAATGCTGTTGAGGCATACTGGGAGTCTGTGAAATCTGTTGTAGGGAGGGGGGAAAAAAGGTCTTTTCGATCATGCAGGCTCATCTTGACAAATGTTCCCATGGGTTTTTGTATTTTCCAGGGGCTTGTGAAAATAATAGGGAAAATGTATAGCCCCTGGCTTGTAAGTGAAATAGGAATGGGTGGCAGTGGCTATTAATAATTATTATTTCTGGAATCATTATTGAAGGCGTAAGTAAAACAATATGCAAAGTCTTTTAGAAGATTTTATCAAAACATAGACATTGTCATTGTTCAGGAAACTCATACTGAAAATGAACAACAAATGAATCAGTGAGGAAAAATTCCTGCCTTTGGCTTACATGAAGCACCATCATGCTTATAGAGGGGCAACTCACATATGATCAGCAACCAAGGATGCACATCTATGCTTTTGCGAAGGTTTGTTCATATTTTAAATTAACCTTGTTGTGATCTTCAGCTCGGAGTAATCTACGAACCCCCGGCTTGGTAAATATTCTTCTTATCTGTAGAATAACTTAATTTTTACTAAAAACCAGGACTTGGCAACTCTGATCTTTTAAGGCTTTTATTGCACCTTTGCAACACGCATATCTTGTTACAGGAGACCTTGTGGGTTATGAATAACAAGCATTTTTTTCAATAACCGAACAATGGAAAATCCAGGATGGAATGTAACAGTATTATGAAAAGGAAAGTTGCCACTCACCATATAGCAGACATGCTGAGTCACGGATAGGCACAACAAAAAGATTGTTCCAAATAAGGCTTTGTCAAAAATGTGTGTGGCTACAGTTACCTTAAACTGCAGTCTCGTGTGTGTGTGTGTGTGTGTGTGTGTGTGTGTGTGTGTGTGTGTGTGTGTGTAATACTTGCATATATACATCATAAATATAAACTTCTGGTCATTGACAGTGTGGTTGGCGCAGAAGACTCTTTGCCGCCTTTGACTACTTGCCCATCAAGACTCCCAAGTCCACTTTCAATTCTCTTGGAATGGCACAGAGATCAGGTGGAATGCCTCATGCAAATAATAAAATACACAAAAAATGACTTATCCCCTAATAAATCTTCCTAAATAATAATTAAAACTTTATATTCTGAACAATTATTCTACAAATAAAGCTTGTTCATTTATATTCAAAATTAGTATTTTCACTTCCACTCAATGAAATTACACTCCTGGAAATTGAAATAAGAACACCGTGAATTCATTGTCCCAGGAAGGGGAAACTTTATTGACACATTCCTGGGGTCAGATACATCACATGATCACACTGACAGAACCACAGGCACATAGACACAGGCAACAGAGCATGCACAATGTCAGCACTAGTACAGTGTATATCCACCTTTTGCAGCAATGCAGGCTGCTATTCTCCCATGGAGACGATCGTAGAGATGCTGGATGTAGTCCTGTGGAACGGCTTGCCATGCCATTTCCACCTGGCGCCTCAGTTGGACCAGCGTTCGTGCTGGACGTGCAGACCGCGTGAGACGACGCTTCATCCAGTCCCAAACATGCTCAATGGGGGACAGATCCGGAGATCTTGCTGGCCAGGGTAGTTGATTTACACCTTCTAGAGCACGTTGGGTGGCACGGGATACATGCGGACGTGCATTGTCCTGTTGGAACAGCAAGTTCCCTTGCCGGTCTAGGAATGGTAGAACGATGGGTTCGATGACGGTTTGGATGTACCGTGCACTATTCAGTGTCCCCTCGACGATCACCAGTGGTGTACGGCCAGTGTAGGAGATCGCTCCCCACACCATGATGCCGGGTGTTGGCCCTGTGTGCCTCGGTCGTATGCAGTCCTGATTGTGGCGCTCACCTGCACGGCGCCAAACACGCATGCGACCATCATTGGCACCAAGGCAGAAGCGACTCTCATCGCTGAAGACGACACGTCTCCATTCGTCCCTCCATTCACACCTGTCGCGACACCACTGGAGGCGGGCTGCACGATGTTGGGGCGTGAGCGGAAGATGTCCTAACGGTGTGCGGGACTGTAGCCCAGCTTCTTGGAGACGGTTGCGAATGGTCCTCGCCGATACCCCAGGAGCAACAGTGTCGCTAATTTGCTGGGAAGTGGCGGTGTGGTCCCCTACGGCACTGCGTAGGATCCTACAGTCTTGGCGTGCATCCGTGCGTCGCTGCGGTCCGGTCCCAGGTCGACGGGCACGTGCACCTTCCGCCGACAACATCGATGTACTGTGGAGACCTCACGCCCCACGTGTTGAGCAATTCGGCGGTACGTCCACCCGGCCTCCCGCATGCCCACTATACGCCCTCGCTCAAAGTCCGTCAACTGCACATACGGTTCACGTCCACGCTGTCGCGGCATGCTAACAGTGTTAAAGCCTGCGATGGAGCTCCGTATGCCACGGCAAACTGGCTGACACTGACGGCGGCGGTGCACAAATGCTGCGCAGCTAGCGCCATTCAACGGCCAACACCGCGGTTCCTGGTGTGTCCGCTGTGCCGTGCGTGTGATCATTGCTTGTACAGCCCTCTCGCAGTGTCCGGAGCAAGTATGGTGGGTCTGACACACCGGTGTCAATGTGTTCTTTTTTCCATTTCCAGGAGTGTATTTATTTCTAAACCTTGGCTGTAGAATATCTGGAAAATCTCATACCCTCATGCCTTGTATCTGACGTGTATGACAAGTAAAAATTGGAGTACTAGCAGTAGTTAATATATCAAAACCTCCAGCTATCTCTGTATCTCCACAGACCATTCCAGTATCACAACATACTGCCATATATCGTGGAGGTTTTAAAAGTCAGCACATTAAATAGAATTATGAAAATGGTAAAGTCATTGTGAACTGGCCAGAATACAATAACGTATGTTTGGTATTTGATGCAAAGGGTAAAGGAACTCTTGTAATGGCAGCATGGAGACAGCAGTATAATATTGAACTATGCTCTGCAACAACTAATGAGAAACTCTCTCTTCAGAGTTCCCAATTTCTATTACAAGCCTTCCTACACAGCAGACACCATCCAGTCTTGATCAATATTGAAAGTAAACAATAGCAAAGCAAAGTGGGATGTACTAGCTAAAAAGTGTGACAAACATCTTGGATGGATTTACCCAGGCAAATAACTATGAGAGCTTGTTGGAATACATGCAGCAAACAAGGCAATCCCTAGGGACTACTGCAAACAAGATATCCCAAGTTGGAATGAAACTAACAAGAAACAATTGATGATTGAAGTGGTGACCTGGAAACAGCAGGTCACTTCATGACTCCCCCTTTAATGCTAATGATAGTCCAACCCTTGTAACTACTTTCTTGAAACTGGGTGGTGCGCCACATGAGTCGGTGGTTCTAATAGGGAGTGGGAGAGTAATTCTTGACATCAGTCTCAGCATCACAGTGCCTTGTGTTGTGTGGTGCATGTGGGTTACAGGAACACCTCTTGCTGCTGATTCCTCTGTCATCTCTAGTTTGCTTTCTGGGGTTGTTGCAATGTCTGTTGAATCCATAAATGCTGGCTTGATCCGATCCATTGAGATTGTGATGGGCGTACCATTGATCATTACGAGGAGAGTATTGCTGCCCCTACTGTTTACTGGATACAGTCCATTGTATGGTGGTTGCAATGGCTTAAGCACTATATCATTGCATAAGAACATATGCATGCTCTTGTCAAATTTGTGAAAATAAAAGTGTGATCTGGCCTTCTAACAATAACCAAAACGGCCTTGCTGTGCTGGTACTGCGAACGGCTGAAAGCAAGGGGAAACTACGGCCGTAATTTTTCCCAAGGGCATGCAGCTTTACTGTATGATTAAATGATGATGGCGTCCTCTTGGGTAAAATATTCCGGAGGTAAAATAGTCCTCCATTCGGATCTCCGGGCAGGGACTACTCAAGAGGATGTCGTTATCAGGAGAAAGAAAACTGGCGTTCTACGAATCTGAGCGTGGAATGTCAGATCCCTTAATTGGGCAGGTAGGTTAGAAAATTTAAAAAGGGAAATGGATAGGTTAAAGTTAGATATAATGGGAATTAGTGAAGTTCGGTGGCAGGAGGAACAAGACTTTTGGTCAGGCGAATACAGGGTTATAAATACAAAGTCAAATAGGGGTAATGCAGGAGTAGGTTTAATAATGAATAGGAAAATAGGAATGCGGGTAAGCTACTACAAACAGCATAGTGAACGCATTATTGTGGCCAAGATAGATACGAAGCCCACACCTACTACAGTAGTACAAGTTTATATGCCAACTAGCTCTGCAGATGAGGAAGAAATTGAAGAAATGTATGATGAAATAAAAGAAATTATTCAGATAGTGAAGGGAGACGAAAATTTAATAGTCATGGGTGACTGGAATTCGAGTGTAGGAAAAGGGAGAGAAGGAAACGTAGTAGGTGAATATGGATTGGGGCTAAGAAATGAAAGAGGAAGCCGCCTGGTAGAATTTTGCACAGAGCACAACTTAATCATACCTAACACTTGGTTTAAGAATCACGATAGAAGGTTGTATACATGGAAGAACCCTGGAGATACTAAAAGGTATCAGATAGATTATATAATGGTAAGACAGAGATTTAGGAACCAGGTTTTAAATTGTAAGACATTTCCAGGGGCAGATGTGGACTCTGACCACAATCTATTGGTTATGACCTGTAGATTAAAACTGAAGAAACTGCAAAAAGGTGGGAATTTAAGGAGATGGGACCTGGATAAACTGAAAGAACCAGAGGTTGTACAGAGTTTCAGGGAACAATTGACAGGAATGGGGGAAAGAAATACAATAAAGAAGAATGGGTAGCTTTGAGGGATGAATTAGTGAAGGCAGCAGAGGATCAAGTAGGTAAAAAGACGAGGGCTAGTAGAAATCCTTGGGTAACAGAAGAAATATTGAATTTAATTGATGAAAGGAGAAAATATAAAAATGCAGTAAATGAAGCAGGCAAAAAGGAATACAAACGTCTCAAAAATGAGAGCGACAGGAAGTGCAAAATGGCTAAGCAGGGATGGCTAGAGGACAAATGTAATGATGTAGAGGCTTATCTCACTAGGGGTAAGATAGATACTGCCTACAGGAAAATTAAAGAGACCTTTGGAGATAAGAGAACCACTTGCATGAATATCAAGAGCTCAGATGGAAACCCATTTCTAAGCAAAGAAGGGAAAGCAGAAAGGTGGAAGGAGTATATAGAGGGTCTATACAAGGGTGATGTACTTGAGGACAATATTATGGAAATGGAAGAGGATGTAGATGAAGATGAAATGGGAGATACGATACTGCGTGAAGAGTTTGACAGAGCACTGAAAGGCCTGAGTCGAAGCAAGGCCCCGGGAGTAGACAACATTCCATTAGAACTACTGATGACCTTGGGAGGGCCAGTCTTGACAAAACTCTACCATCTGGTGAGCAAGATGTACGAAACAGGCGAAATACCCTCAGACTTCAAGAATAATATAATAATTCCAGTCCCAAAGAAAGCAGGTGCTGACAGATGTGACTGACAGATGTGAAAATTACCGAACAATCAGTTTAATAAGCCACAGCTGCAAAATACTAACACAAATTCTTTACAGATGAATGGAAAAACTAGTATAAGCCGACCTTGGGGAAGATCAGTTTGGATTCCGTAGAAATGTTGGAACACGTGAGGCAATACTGACCTTACGACTTAGTTTAGAAGAAAGAGTAAGGAAAGGTAAATCTACATTTCTAGCATTTGTAGATTTAGAGAAAGCTTTTGACAATGTTGACTGGAATACTCTCTTTCAAATTCTAAAGGTGGCAGGGGTAAAATACAGGGAGCGAAAGGCTATTTACAGTTTGTACAGAAACCAGATGGCAGTTATAAGAGTCGAGGGACATGAAAGGGAAGCAGTGGTTGGGAAGGGAGTAAGACAGGGTTGTAGCCTATCCCCGATGTTATTCAATCTGTATATTGAACAAGCAGTAAAGGAAACAAAAGAAAAATTCGTAGTAGGTATTAAAATCCATGGAGAAGAAATAAAGACTTTGAGGTTCGCCGATGACATTGTAATTCTGTGAGAGACAGCAAAGTACTTGGAAGAGCAGTTTAACGGAATGGACAGTGTCTTGAAAGGAGGGTATAAGATGAACATCAGCAAAAGCAAAACGAGGATAATGGAATGTAGTCGAAATAAGTCGGGTGATGCTGAGGGAATTAGATTAGGAAATGAGACACTTAAAGTAGTAAAGGAGTTTTGCTATTTGGGGAGCAAAATAGCTGATGATGGTCCAAGTAGAGAAGATATAAAATGTAGACTGGCAATGGCAAGAAAAGCGTTTTTGAAGAAGAGGAATTTGTTAACATCGAGTATAGATATAAGTGTCAGGAAGTCATTTGTGAAAGTATTTGTATGGAGTGTAGCCATGTATGGAAGTGAAACATGGACGGTAAATAGTTTGGACAAGAAGAGAATAGAAGCTTTTGAAATGTGGTGCTACAGAAGAATGCTGAAGATTAGATGGGTAGATCACGTAACTAATGAGGAAGTATTGAATAGGATTGGGGAGAAGAGAAGTTTGTGGCACAACTTGACCAGAAGAAGGGATCGGTTGGTAGGACATGTTCTGAGGCATCAAGGGATCACCTATTTAGTATTGGGGGGCAGCGTGGAGGGTAAAAATCATAGGGGGAGACCAAGAGATGAATACACTAAGCAGATTCAGAAGGATGTAGGTTGCAGTAGGTACTGGGAGATGAAGAAGCTTGCACAGGATAGAGTAGCATGGAGAGCTGCATCAAACCAGTCTCAGGACTGAAGACCACAACGTCAACAACAACGAAAGTGTGTCTTTTCAACTGGTTTCTAGTCATTGTCATTCTTAGCTGGTGTGTGTGTTCTGTTAATCTGAGCCAGTGATTGTGTCATCTGCCATGCTGTGCAAACACTCTCCAGGTAGATGCAACATTTGTCCATTCACCAGTTCCGCTGTTGTGTTCTTCAGAGCACTCTTAAATGATGTTCAAAGACATAAAAGCATGACAAGCAGTGTGTCTGTCCAGTTCAGTGTTGCGTGACATCTCAGTGCTGCTTTTAACTACTGATGAAGCTGCTCAACTGTGCCTCTTGATGTGGGGTGGTATGCTGTGATGCGTACGTGCTTTGTACGTAATACTGTGGCCAATGTTGTGGAGACATAGGCTACAAATTGGTGTCCCAAATCAGTGGTAATTTTCAGCGGGGCTCAGACTAGGGCAATCCAGTTATGAAAAAATGTTTGTGCGACAGTTTCTGCCATGATGTCCTTAATGGGAAAAGCCTTGGGCCACCTGGTGATCCTGTCTACCACTGTGAGACAATAACTGCAGCCTTCCAGTGCTGAGTGGGCGTACTACATTGGCTTGTTCAAAACACTGATTTGGTGGAGGTAATGTAATGTGATTATTATTCCTCTGGCATGCCAAACATCTTACAAATGTTCAGCAGTTTGTATGCATATCTGGTGATGCAAAGTTCTGTTTGACTGATCTGACAGTACCATTACTCCTTGGTATACCATATTGCACACTGAGTCCATTGCCTGTGCTCTGAATTGCTGTGGCACATATGAGCATATCTTTCCATCTGCTACATCACAGTATAACTCTACATTTGCTTCAGGGAATGTCACAAGTTGTAAAAGTACTTTTGATTGCTGCAAAAAATCATGCAACTCGATATCGTTTTGTTGCACATGCACAATAGTGCTGTAATCAGTGGCATTTGCCACTGCTTCCACTCACACGGTGTCACCTGCTACTGCATTCATTGTTTCTACACATAGAAATGCGTCAGCTGGAACATTTAGCTTCCCTTCCACATACAAAATGCTGGTCATGAACTGGCTGATAAGATCCAAGTTTCACATCTGCTCAGGTTATGCTTTACTATAATGTCATAGGTAAGTGGCTTACGATTCTTATTGATGGCGAACTTTCATCCTTCTAATGCGTGTCTGAATTTTTTTTTAGTACAGCGCATGTGGCATACAGCTCAGTCATATGTTGCCCAATGCTGCTGAGATGGTGACAGCTTATGACTATAGAATGCAATGGGCTGCCAGTGATCAGTCTGTTGCTGAAATGCAGCACCAGTGGCAGTGGACGAAGTATAAACCATGAGTGCAAGTTGTGTGTGGCGACCAGGTGTGCCAACTGGGCGGCCTCTGCTATAGGTTTTCACAGCCTGAAATGCAGTGCTTGCCTTGATAGTCCAATGCAATATGTGGTTAAGCTTCAGTGCATCATTAACAAGTTAGTTCAATGGTTTGGTTATCAGCACATGATTGCGAATGAACTGTTCCTAGAAATTTACTAGTTCTAGGAACAGTTGTCGTTACCTGTGACAGGCTGGAGGTATTTGCTTATGGCCTCTACTTTTTGCTGTAAGGATCACATACCCTGTGCATTCACCAAAGATCCTACAAGTCCACTTCTTTCTCACCAAAAACACACTTGGCAGGATGAATTAATATTCACTGTGTGTGTAGGCGGTCGAACACTTTTGTCAGATGTCGTAAGTGCTCCTCTTCTGATGCGGACATGACCAGCATGTCATCGATATACACATAGCAAAAAATCTAAATGTTTTGTCACCTATTCCATAAAGTGCTGGAGGGGCTGCGCTGCATTCACAGTCTGTATGGCATCCTGGTGAACTCAGATAGGCCAAATGGAATAGTCACCGCTGTTTTGGGAGTCTTCCGTAGCTACAGGGGGTGGTATTATGCTTGGAATAGGTCTGTGGTAGAAAATATTGTCTTATTGTGAACATGTGCAGAAAAGTCTTCTATGAGTGGGACTGGGGTGGTCCTTCCGTTGAGTGGGCAGTAGTCACTGCATGATTTTTCTTTTTAGGCACAATGTGAATCAGGGCTGTTATTAGAAACTCTACAGATACTCTGTGATAGCATAATGTGAATTTCCTGCCGTTTCACCACTTTTAGCTTTTCAGGCATCAAACGTATTGGCTGAGCATCAGTTGGCCGCCCTGGTGTGGTCAAAAAGTGGTGAACAGTTGGGTAGACAACTGCCGAATGATCCGAAGGTGTTCCGCCTGTGACTGTGTGTACCACTAGTGGAGCGAAACAATGGACTTTCCCTGGTGTATGCAGATTAGTAGTCAGATCTGGCAGTAAATTGTACAAGAACAAAAAAATCTGCCCTGATAATAGATTGTGATATATCTGCCACTATAAATTGCCATTCAAACACACGATGTAGCCCCAGCCTAAGAAATAATGTTACTTGACCATATGTTCTAACCTTGGAGTGGCTGTGAATAGATGGCTATCATCCCAGATGAGGTAGCCCTTCCTATGGCAATCGAGCTTGCAGGGTGCAGTTGTCTGCAAGTTGTTGCTCACATTGGCACCAATGATGCCTGTCACATGGGTTCTGAGGCGATCCTCAGTTTGAATAGGCGGCTGGCAGGGGTGGTGAAGACTGCTCATAATTTGCAGCATTGCTCCCAGAGTTGATCGGTGTCCTTTGGTTTGGAGCCACTTGGAGGGTCTCAACCAAAGGCTTCGTTGACTCTGTGACGGTTTTGACTGCAGATTTTTGGATCTGCAATTTCATGTGGGCGTTTTTAGGACTCCCTTTGATAGGTCAGGGGTGCACTACAGAAAGGAAGTGGCTACTCGCATAGGAGACTATACTTGCGGAGTGCATATGAGGGTTTTTTAGGCTAGGCAGTCTTGTCACGTAGAACAGGTGTAGGTGAAACTAAGTTAATTTTACTGGCTACCCAATTCTGCTGTGACTGTTCTAAGAGCCATTCAAAGAAATATTGCGTAAATACCCAGAACATGCAATACTAATTGGAGGCTACTTTAACCTACCGAGTATAGACTGTGATGTCTATGGATTCATTGCAGAGGCGTACATACAGATTGTCATGTGAAATATTTTGAGCAGCTAGCTCGGCAGCCTGCATGCAATGGAAATATCTTAGACCTTGTAGCTACAAATACGCTGGACCGTATCGACAATGTCAGTATGGAAGCAGGAATTAGCGATTATGATGTCATTACAGCAACTATGATTATGAAAGTTAATAAACCTGTCAAGAAGGCTAGGAGAGTGTTTCTGCTACATAGAGCAGATAAGCAGTTATTAACGTCTCACTTAGACAATGAATTGGCATCACTTAGTTGTAATAAGATGGATGTAGAGGAATTACGGGTGAAGTTTAAGCAGATTGTAAATCGTGGTTGGAGAGCTACGTGCCTAGCAAGTGGATAAAGGATATAAAAGACCCACAACGGTATAATAACAAAATATGGCGGATGCTGAGGAAGCAGGGGATGCACAAATGACAAGAAATGGTTAAGATGCATCTGTGAAAAGATCTGGCAGAGAACACGAGAAAATTCTGGTCATATGTAAAAATCACTGAAAGAGTCTAGGGCTTCCATTCAGTTCCTTGTTGACCAGTCTGGTGTGGCAGTTGAAGATAGCAAAATGAAAGCCGATGTTTTAAATTTCACGTTCAAGAAACTGTTCACACAAGAAAACTGTACAAACATACCATCATATGACCATCGGAGAGAGCCCTATATGGACGACATAGAAATAAGCATACTGGGTGTAGAGAAACAACAGAGAGAGATTTGAAAACAAATAAATCACCAGGTCGGGATGGAATCCCAGTTCTATTTTACAAAGAGTACCCTGTGGCACTGGCCCCCTTACCTACCTTGCATTTATCGTGGATCTCTCACCCAAGCACAAAAGTCCCAAGGGACTGCAAAAAAGCACAGGCGACTCCAGTATATAAGAAAGGTAAAAGGATGAACCCGCGAAATTACAGACCAATATCCCTAGCTTCTGTTTGCTGCAGAATCCTTGAACATATTCTCAGTTTGAATATAATAAATGTTCTTGAGACTATGAAGCTTATGTCCATTAATCAGCATGGTTTTAGAAAGCATTGCTTGTGCGGAACTCTCAACTTGCCCTTTTCTCGCATGATATACTGAGGGCTATGGATGAAAGGCAACAGGGAGATTCCATATTTCTGGATTTCCAGAAAGCATTTGACACGGTGCCCCTTTGCAGGCTGTTAATGAAGGTACAAGCATATGGAATAAGTTCACAGATATGAGGAGTTGAAGACTTCTTAATTAACAGATCCCAGTATGTTGTTCTTGATGGCGGGTATTCATCAGAGACAAGGGTGTTGTTAGGAGTGCTCCAGAGAAGTGTATAAGACTGCTGTTGTTCTCTATATACATAAATGATTTGGCGGACAGGATGGGTAGCAAAGTATTACTAGAGTCCTGGCTAGACACAGTATGTTGCAAACTGATACAAGGTGAAATGACATGTGAAAACTGTGGTAGGGTAGGCAAATTGCCGACTTAGGTTTATTGGGAGAATTCTAGGAAAGTGTGGTTCATTTGTAAAGGAGACCGGATATAGGATGCTGGTGCGACCTGTTCTTGAGTACTGCTTGAGAGTTTGGGATCCATTCCATGTCGGATAGAAGGAAGATGTCGAAGCAAATCAGAGGCAGGTGATGAGAGTTGTTACTGATAGATTTGAATAACATGTAAGTATTACGGAGATGCTTCGGGAACTCAAGTGATAATCCTTGGAGGAAAGGTGATGTACTTTTCAAGAAACTGACTGCCAAATGATTCTACTGCTGCCTTAATACATTGCCCTACGCAAAGCAAAGACAAGATACAAGAAATTAGGACTCATACGGAGACGTACAGAAAGTTGTTTTTCCCTTGCTCTACTTGCAAGTGGAACAGGAGGGGAAATGACAAGTAGTGGTACAGGGTACCCTCCACCATGCTCTGTATGGTGGCTTATGGAATATCTGTGTAGTTGGAGAAGTTCCCAAACTGATGCCCTCCAGGAACGTTCTCATGCTCAGATTATCCTTGTGGGACCTGCAGTGGAAAGCTCCAAGATATTCAGCGAGCGATGGAACATGTATCAGAAAGACATCATTAGAGGACATAGAAGGGGTAGTGTTCATTGCAGTTGACAAAATTGTGTCCTGTGAGGTCAAAGTTGAGTGAAGTCATCCGGTCATGTATGACAGGTGTAGGTAAAACTAAGTTAATTGCTGGATGTTTTTACTGGCCACCCAATTCTGTTACGACTCTTCTAGTCATTTAAAGAAGATTTATGGTCAGTAGCATGTAAATACCCAGATCATGCAATACTAGTAGTTGGAGGTGACTACATGCTGAGTATGGATTGGGATGTCTATGGAGTCGTGTGTGTGTGTGTGTGTGTGTGTGTGTGTGTGTGTGTGTGTGTGTGTGCGTGCGTGCGTGCGTGCGTGCGTGCGCGCGCGCGCAAAGTTGAGGATACAAGATGATGCAGACAAAATTTCTAGTTGGTGTGATGAATAGCAGGTAGTTCTAAATGTAGAAAAATGTAAAATAATGTGGATGAGTAGGAAAAACAAATCCATAATGTTTGGATACATCATTAATAGTGTCCTCATTGATACAGTCATGTTTAAATATCTGGGTGCACTGTTACAAAATTATATGAAATAGAATGCACATTTGAGGATTGTGGCAGGAAAGGCAAATGGTCAACTTCAGCTTACTGGAAGAATTTTAGGAAAGTGTGATTTCTCTGAGGCGGCGGCATATAGGATGCTAGTGCACAGGATCTGTACCAGGCCAGATTAAAAGACGACGTTGGTGCAATTCAGAAATGGGTTGCTAGATTTGTTCCTGATAGGTTTGAATGACATGCAAGTGCTACGGAGATGCTTTAGGAACTCAAAGGAGATTCTCTGGAGGGAAGGTGACATTCTTTTCAAGGAATGCTATTGAGAAAATCTAGACTGATTTGAAATTGACTGCAGAATGATTCTGTAGTCTCCAACATACATTGTGGACGATGACTATGAAAATAAGATAAAATAAATTAGGGCTCATACATAGGCATATAGACAGTCATTTTTTTCTCTCATTCTATTCGCAAGTGGAACCAGGAAGAAAATGGCTAGTGCCTTAAGGTGGATTGCAAAGTATCGATGTAGATGTACACAGCTCGTGATGAGAAGGAAATCTAGGTTCGAGTCCTAGCCCAGCATAAATTTTCATTATACAGCTAATAGTTGTTGTTTGTATTCAAAACTGCAAATACATTTCATGTACTTCACTGCAAGTTAAGACAAAAATGATCGGTGTGAGCGTGGAGGAACTATAATTTCTGGAAAAAAGTGGAATCATGTATGTTGTGACTGACCAGGAGATCCCAATGCATAAGCTCACCTGTGTAAATGTTTTTTTTTTTTCTTTCTTCACACACCTTTCCACCTGTATTTTGTGAGATTTGAGTTTACCACTTCATACGAGGAAGCAAACTTCCCCAATCCCCCTCTCCTCTCTCTATTTGCCCCAGAGGATTTTGGCACTTCCCCAAAGAGGATGGAGCTCCACTCAACAGATATGTCCCCTCCCCACCACTGGTTCAACTACTCAAATTTTTGTAGCCTGGCACAGTAATGATAGCCAACAGCTGGTGGTAGGTGTGAATAGTGGCCATAAGGTGACCTACTCCTCCTCAGTGTCAGGTTCTTGCTCTGATTCTTTCCAACCCAAGCTAAAAAACACACAGAGACACACAATGAATAGACCAGAGATAAAGGCAGATATAGTGACCAGTTACAATGAATTTGACCGTCTGACCCCATTCGACAGATGGTAAAAAAAAAAATTGTGCCAAATATTCCCATCCCTACAATACTTTCAATCATTTATCGTAACTACCAAGCTTATTACAAGAGTCAAGCTGACCCAAAAAGAGCGTCAGATAGGATTTCTAAGTTTTTCCCCACCTTTAGTGCAAAAGTGCGACTTAATATCATGTTGGAAGCAATGCTCATATGCATGCAGGCAAATATAAGCTTCACTCTTTGCAATATCTAGCTCCCTCTGAAAGCAAAGATTACATGAACTAACTGACCTGATTTCTCACCTTTCCTCCTATTGGCTGATTTTTAACACTCACAATCCTCTGTATTTTAAGACTACTGACAAAGGCAACTTACTGCAACTGCTATTTTTAGGACTTTATCTAGATAAAATCAATAATAGTTCCCCCCATACATTGTAGTTCAGTATATGGATCTATTTTGACCATTAACCCCCTCACTACGGTGAACTTATGTAGAAGTCGGGAGGGAATGTGCCACCCAGCCGGTGGACTGCTGTAGCAGTTCCACATTGCGTCGTATTTCTCTGCTTCACTACGCTCGGCTTGTATGGAAGCTTGACCTATGCACCATCTAATGGCTTTGTTCAAAGTTTGTAGTTAACAACAGTCACTAGATGCAGTTCCATTCAGTTTCAAAGCGTTGGTTTCGATTGAGTTGTACTGCTCATTTCCCGCCTTCTTTCTAATCTGAAGTGACATGGCAGATAGGTGCTATACTGTGAAGGAAGCTCTTTCATACTGGGTAGTGACTTTAAAGATGAAAGCGAATCATCATCTGAATCTGACGATGAACATGAAACACATTTTGTAGCTGCTTCTACATCAGGTACACGTGCTACTCCAGCTGTTCCATTAACATCCCTGGTGCACAGACACAGACAATATTAAATATGTGTGATTTGTATAAATATACAGTATCAAGTCCACTAATTGCGATAGCATTAAGAGTGTGAAAGCAGGGCAGAGTAGCGCCGTGGGGAGCATGAAAATGCGCCTTACAGTGGGCACAGCAGACTGGCGCTCGTTCAGTGCATGACGCAACAATCATGGTGCTGGCATGAAAGGGTCAACCTGTTGGCCTGTACTCCCATCTGCCTACTAGTGGGCACATTATGAAACTATAAAACATGATGCAACCACTTAAAATTCTTGATACTATCAGAAGTCACACAGCACATTTTGAGAGCCAACTCTCAAACATCCTTCTTCCATTGTCTGGCACAATCATCCCGTATCTCATGTTTAGTGGGCCATGTGAGTAGGATTTCTAATGCACTCATGTCAAGAGCCAGCTGTGATGTAAAAATTAAGTCACTAAAACTCATGTGCATATTCCAGAAGGGTGGGTTTTGTACATCAATCCTGTCTGCAGGTGGTAATTGAATGACCGGTTTAGCAAAGTCACCTTTTTGTTCCTGTATTGCACTTATTCTTAAATTTTCAAGGTGTGGGTGAGTTTATTGTTGTATCCTTGCAATGCTTCTAAAGAAAACACCTGAGCCACTCATGACTTGATAATATAAAATATTTTTGCTCATGTTATTATGCAGAAATATTTCCCATTTTTAGAACAGGTTGAGTTTCTTCCCTTGTTGAAGTGCAAGTGATACTTGGATTCAGGTCAGTTGGTGGGTGTTCAACATAATGAACATGGAAGGCTACTTCTGATCTGTCAAAGACATTGTCTGATGGCACATTTATGCTCATTGAATCATATTTTAAGAATCCTTGCCTCTGGTCTGTATATTTAATTTCACACAATGTACACTTTATAGACAAGTGGCAGGTTGAGCCTATACAATGCAAAATGTGCACAACAGTGCCACTGTTAAGAAGTTTCATTCATTTGGCAGTCTCAATGCACACAAATGTCACTTTGAGGTTGTATTGAATCGTTATTGATATAGATGGGTGTTAAACTATATTACTCTTCCTTTCCACTTCTAATGGGAAGCTAACAAAGAGACACATCAAAGAGGGTTAGCAGAAAACATTACAATTGTCATAGAGGCCCAAAAATTATTAACTTTAACAGTGGCTGAAACAGAAGTGTTGAAAATAAATAAATAAAAAATCTGGTGTATGTGGAGTGCTTTGTTCTGATTGTAAATCTGGTTTTATCAGCAAATAAGATAAGCATTAAAAATTACATTGTTAATTTATTTCAGTTGGTATTCCTGGAGTATTCATAGTCTTGTGAATGGTGTGTACGTCTTTGGATTTCTATTTATGCTGCCTCAGTTGTTTGTTAATTATAAACTGAAATCCGTTGCACACCTGCCATGGAGAGCCTTCATGTACAAGGTATGTTCCATAGTCTCTCTGGAGGCAAAAAAAAAAAAAAAAAAAAATAATTTGATGGTGTCAACATGGTAAGCTACAATCAACTAAAACTCTTTTTCTCCTCAGGCATTCAACACATTTATTGATGACCTATTTGCATTTATCATAACGATGCCAACAGCTCATCGAGTTGCCTGTTTCAGAGATGATATCGTCTTCCTCGTGTATTTATATCAAAGATGGTAAGGCACCACATGGTTTTCTAAACATCCTTAATTCACTAATATTCAGAAATGCATAACCCTGCATCACAAAAATGAGTAAAATTTGATATAATGTACTTCTTAAGAAACGCTATTACTCAACAGCACCAAAATATGTTAAAAATAAAAGGAAATCCCACCATGGTTCACAACTGGTGCCACTGCTGTCAAAGGATACTAATAAAATATAACATTGTGTATAATGTTATGAAGTCACTTGGGGACTATGAAAAAGTTACAGTTTAGAAATGGCAGCCAATATATCAAAGTGCAGTGCTCTTAGAAAATCTTAGATTGTAGTTCAGATACTGGGCCTGAATTTGGATTGAGATATTCAAATAGTCTGCTGCATATTTTCCAGTCAACTCCAGAAATTGATAGGCTCATTCTTCCAACTAGCCAACACTAATTCCCCTGAAAGTTATACCTAGAGCACGAAGTACAGTGCAATCTTTATTCACTATTTTGAATTTAAAATTCTTAGAGACAAGAGGGCAGAAATTCAACTAATTTTTCCATATAAGCTTAATGGTAACTAAGGTGAATAATGACAGCAGTAGTAAAAGCTACATTGTATACATCAGTTGTTCCCAACCCAGATAAAATGAAATTTTCTAAGGGGTTACAACAAAATGATTCAATTGTGGTTCTGTCATGAAACTAAATTATTTTTAAAATATCATTACTATCTCTATTTAGTATGACTATAGTACTGAGAACATAAGTCACCAAAAATTAAATTCTGTCTGAAATTCTTTCCTGACATTAACTCGTAACAATGCGGCAAAGGTTACGGCGTGAGACGACTGTGCGATCATCATCTTCCATACATAGTCCACTCATTACATAGATACTGTGTACCATGTATTTAGGGCAGTGAAATTAAGAGACATACATCACATATGCTTGAATATTTCATGAAAATGCCTTCTCAAGAGTTGTAGGTAGTTCCCACACTGGACAAGAAATTGCTCTGTTATTTACTTAACAGCACATAAATGACAGCCCCACACAACAGTAACTATGTAATGAATAATACACTGCTCTATTACTATATCATCATCATCATCTGATTTTAAATGGGGGTGTAGGTGAAGGACATATGTTTTGTAATGTTCATAGTTAGATTTCATTTCCGAGAAGGACTTGTATTCAGCACTCTCAGTGCACTGAGAATTGCTTCATCATTCTATTAAAAAAAGTTGTTAGAAATAAACAAGCACAAATTGCCTCACTGACTCATTAGTGTGTGGTTTAACAAAACACCTACAAAACCTAAATATCATTCTCTTTCATCATCTAAAAATAAAAATATTCAAAGAAAATTCTATGACGTGTGTGTTGGGTGAGGGGTGTAATTAACTGGTTCTGCATTCTGGGATAATGTCTCGAAAAAGTTTGGGAGCAATGGGTATACAGGGCATTTCAAAACTAAATGGCAAACTTGAGGAATGGATTCTTCATTTAACAAGAAGGAAAAAGTCGTAGTAAATATGGGGTCTAAAATGCTTGCCTTAAGAGCTATGAGCACCTTTTCATCTTTGATACTATGAAAAAAAATCTTTTCTTTTCACAATAACAAGAAAAAATTGGCCAGAAAACATTGGCCTTAAAAAAAGTAGACTGCAAGTGCAATGATATCTTATTCAGTAGCAAAGATGAACAAGTGCTCCTAGCTCTTAAGGCATGCATTATAGAGTCCATTCCTGATGTTTTGCTATTGAGTTTTGAAATAACCTTTACAGCGATGAAAGGCACTTTATAAATGGGCCGAATTTTAGTTCTTCAAAAGCAAAGAGGGGAGAAAAGCTAACAGTAGTAAAGGCAAACAAAGATATTCAGTTGAAACTTCTGCCCACATCCCCAAACAATCCATACCCCATTATGAGGATGTTGGTTTTCTTCTATATTTACTTCAAGTACTTCTAGTTTTAAACTTAGTCCTTTTAAGTTCTCATTCCCTGCTGTAAATACAAAACTGAAAAAATAAGAATCTCTGTAATTGCTCTTCGTTGGTGAGTAGTGTGTGTGTGTCAGCTAATCTGTTGATGATAGTTATGACCATCGCCTAAGCATTTACAATATAGGCAGGCAATTGTCTTATGCATACACAGAAAATGTGTATTAGGGTCACTTGGCAAGTAGCAGTCTGGAGTGCCCTATGGGGCAGTATTGGAAACTGATATGTCACCTGTAGAGCAGGAAACATTAGTCCTGCAACCATTAAAAACTCTTATCTTATATAAGAACTGTTTTTTCGTTTTGTGTCTGATGTAATTTATGATTTGGCGTAAGAATGAACATACATACTACAGGTGCTTCTTTCAGAGAGAGAGAGAGAGAGAAAAACAGCCATGTCTTTTTCGTGATAATGTTCTTTGGATTTTAGAGTACTTAAATACTTAGATGAAAGCAGCAGCAGACGACGACAGCATTGTAACTATGATGGAGACATTACAACCCTGGTGTACTCCTTGATTGATATAAATGTATTAAGATAGTATGTCTTCCGTTTTTAATATTATTTGTGCACCATGGTATAATCTTAAATACGAGGTGTAGTGAATACCTTCTTTCTTTAGTTTTTCTTTTTACTTCACTAAACACCCAATATAAACTTATTTGTCCATTATGAAATATAGATTTCACTTCACTGGAGCTTTTCTCTAGCTCATATATATAATTAAAATATCTTCTTTTCAGGCTATATCCAGTAGACAAAACTCGTGTGGATGGGACGCTAGTTACGGATGAAAAGAAGCATGAATAAGAATACTCTTACAGCTGCATTAAGTTCTATAACAAGAAAGTAAATGCTCACAGAACATAATTTGAATTATCATACCAGAGTGCAGAAGAATTAATTTCTTTCCACCCAAAAGCAGATGCTTTTCATAATGTTGTGTAAGAACAGGGTAAATAAGAAAACTTTTCAGGCTTAAGTCACTGAAGCTACCTATTTGTTACTGTATCAAATGATGTTCTACACACCCTAAAGAAATCCATTAAAAATGATTCTACACTTGAATGCTCTGAAATGAACTTAATATTACAGAGTTAAGATTACAGTACTGTACACATTGATTTTGAAATCCCCTGTGCTGCAGTAACAGCATGAAATCAAAGCAAGCTTGGATACATGTTTCTGGGGAATCTCCCTCCACAACATGTGTTTGAGTGCAACATAAAAATCAGGTTAATTATTTTTCTTTGGGCACAACTAAAAAATTCTTCACTGAAATGTGGCATGGGTGGGATTGTCTTAATTAGAAACAGTATCTTTTTTGCATACTGTATCTCAGCTTCCTTGGCTTCTCCATAATGCACAATAGCAACTGCAATCTGGCCTCTATTGTGGGATAGGTTAATGTGGAAATCATTGGGAAGGGGAATCTACACAGCAGTATATGCTACCAGTACGAGTCCACTGTTTTCTCAGTCTCTGGTACAGCCACCTTCAATTAAGAGCCTCCACTCATTCATGACCTAAGACAACAATGTTACTTCAAATTTTATTTGCATATCAATTTTGACAAAGTTGTTGCTTATGTATTCTCAACTGAGGAAAGCTCCTTCATTATCAGTTTTGTGCAGTACTCATCTTACTATCCTTTCTTAGAATGCAGAAATATTTAACTTTTAAGCAAGCCATCTGCTACTAGAGACTCAATCAAATTGTATGAATACAAAATGCTTTCATTATTCTGATGTAGTCTAGTCAGTTTATTCAAATAAAATTTAGATTTAAGCTTAAGAAAAAGATGGGACTAAAAATAAAGAACAGTTTTGGGTGAAACTTGACTCATAATTACACCTGTCACTTGACTTTTTAAAAATGTTTTTACATTTTTTGGTACATACTAGGAAGATCTTTTTAAGCAAATCTTGTACATGCTCACTTAAGTTTGTTTACACACTTTTATTCAGGATTACAAAATATATTAAAACAGTTCAGGAATTTTACAAAAGTGTTTTGAACATAACAACCATTGTTATGAAACAAACATTACAGCATTAGTTTTTGCACTAATTCTGAAATACAAGTGATGTGTGTAATGACTTCGCCCCATAAACAACTGGGGAGAAATATATAACTGGAAAGTAGTGACTGTATACAGGACATTTATAAATATGCTTCACAGCCAAGTGTATGAATTTTTTTTTTTTAAACAACCTTTCCAGAATTTATCCTGAACTAAGAAAATGCTAAAAGGAATGTGTAAAGCATTATACTTCCCCTACAAGTAAGTGGGTCTGTCATTTTTACAGAAGCTACACTGAAAACTCTTCAGTGGTTTTCCACCACATATTCAGAACTCACTTTTTAACACTTGACTTAGAATAATATTAATGTCCAAATCTTGTCATACACTCAATATTTACGCATAGATCCCATTGACTGCTTGTAGGTATCGAAACGCTCACTGCCGCCATAAGGGCCTCCACTGCTCATGGCCACAGATGAAGCTGCTGCTTGTGAAACACCTTGCTGGTCATATAATGATGCTGGTACACTTAGACTTGAGCCTCGTGCTACGACACCTGTAGTGCCACTGCTGCCACTCACCCACCTATTATAAAACAAAACATTTTAATTATCATGTGCCAGCAGTCACATGACCACTAGCATTTGGAACCACAAATTTTGCCAAATTGGCAATAACAAGACTGACTACTAGGTAATTACAAATGCTGAAGAGGGATGAAACAAGATTATGAAGACAGTATAGGGGAGCATGGAGCAAAGACAAAAATTTAATTATCTAAACTTATTGGTTGATAAGCAAATACAAACATTTAATAGTGATATGCCATGCAAAGTTCAAGCACAGTGGATGTTTTGTATGAGTGCATGCAGACCAAATTTGTGAAAAGGGCAGTCATAGTAAGAACTTGTTTAGAAAGGTTTTAATACAGAGAATTATAGTGTTTACCTTTCAATCTAAAGCAGTTAAAGTACGCTAAGTACCGCTTATATCGCATTTACCCTATGGGATGAGGTTTTCTCCCAAATCCGTCTTTCAAAGCAGATTTACTTTGAATAATTTGGAAGGGGAACAGCTTGGCTGAAAATTAGGGGAATGGCATGCAGGCAAATTTTGTCATGCTGCTAACCATGGAGATGTATACTATGTACCTCGGCTTCAGTGAACATCTATCATCCTTGAACCTTTGTTCACCTGCATCCAATTTTTGTTTTAGTGTCAGTCCACTAATGCTAACAAAAACACTTTCGCACAAAATAGGTGAAATGCGGCACAACCAACTAAAGATGAGCTTTGATGACACAAACTATTACTCTACAGCACCTTTGTATTTCAAGACTGGCGAAAGTTGGTTCACGCAAACAATACGACACTAATTCTAAGTTGATGGTGATTCATGAAGAATAGGTCACAAACAAATGTCATTGGGTGAAGAATAAATTGAATGCCCAATTCTACACACCAAACAAAAAGTCAGTGGCAACGCAAGAATGATATCATGAATTTGTGTAACCTACTGCACCAACACAATGAAGACTTACCAGTTAATTGAGAAGTTATCTGAGTGGAGGTGTTGAGGATAAATTTTCCAATTGCATTCATCACAAGATTCCAAGTATTGGCATGTACATGAGGATGGCGATGAGGAAGGGGCTTACATTACAATGCAGAACTCTTATCTCAGTGACTACCCATGGTATTTGACAGGAAACTACCAGCATCATATAATAAAATTAAGAAAACTGCACAGTTATTTTCTCCGCCATGTCAGCACACCCACCATCAAAAGCCTGGTAGTTTATTGGATATGCTATCAAATGTTGTGCTGACATTTGACTGTGGAAGGTTTAGATGGAGGGTGTTTTGATCTATGGCTGCTTAACACATGGGTAGATGATAGGCCCAAACCACCACATTTACGACACTGCAAACTTCAACAAACATTAAGATATTTCTGTTTCGCTCACAGTATCTTCATTGATTGCAAAAAGAAAAAGCTAATCCTGGTCCATTATGAGATTCGAGTACAATTCTAATACCACCATAACCATCATTAGGTCAGTTCAGCTTTCCTAGGGAAACACAACATGTATGGAGACTGCCAGCCCTGTGAGGGCAGGAAAGCTCGTTGCTCTCTCTTTGGGCAGACCAAGTTATGATTTGTTACATTGTGGGCAACAGTCACAATAAAGTATCAGAACTGTACTGTTGAGGTGAAGGGCATTAAAAGTGTTCCTATACAAAGTTCAGGAGTGAAAAGGCCAGAATAAGAATAAAACTGGGGTGTCAGCAGAACAAAGGAAGCTTCCTCACACTAGATTAGTGACAGTTGTTTGGACAACAGAATACCAGGCTTTTTCCTTAACAGAAGGAAAATTGCGGTGCTAGATTCTCTCAGGGGACACCTGACCCAGGACATTAAGAATCTGTTTTCAAAGACAGACATAGTAATTTATGATGGCATGACCTCACAACTACAAATAATGGATGTTGTGACTTTTTAAGGGAGTGTCTTTTACAAAAAGACCATGCCCTTACTAAACAATTCGTAAATAACTGATGCTGGGCCAGTGGAAGAGTCTCGACTGAAAATATAAGGAATGGATTAAAAACAAAGTTTTGCATATCCAATGTTATGGCTGGCTCGGAAGCTGAAATAATTTGGGAGGAGTAAAAAAAAAGTAAGCTTACCAGTGAAAATAATGTAAATTAAAAATACTACCACAGACTACATGGTAAACAAGAAAGGAAGTGAAGACAAAATTAATGTAAAACAATTCTTTATTTTATTCCTTCTTGTATTACCAAAATTTGGGCAATCAATAAATAGCATACATTTAGAATACATATAACCTTTTTAGGCAGATACTTTATATCAACAAAACACACTGTAATTTTGACTAGTCACATATGTAAAAAATAAAAAGGGTGCACACAGAATTGTGCAAACATGGACAGCATACTAAATATTTCTCATATCTGCACATGTATTGCATAACCAATATACGAGGGCTATCCACAAAGTACATTACGTTTTGGAATTAAAAATAAATAAAGTATTGGAAATTTTTTTAATTATATACAGATGAAAGCCACACTTAAATACTACTTTTCTACATAGTTGCCATTTAAATTAAGGCACTTATCATAGCGATGGACGAGATTGGAAATTCCTTCGTCGTAAAATTCGGCCGCCTGCGCCTTCAACCACGTGGTTACCTCTTCTTTTGGGACAGAAAAGGTGTGATTTTTGTGGATTTCCTGGAAAGAGGCACTACAATAAACTCTCAAAGGTATTGCCAAACTCTGCACAACCTCAGAAGAGCAATACAAAACAAGCGCAGGGGAAAGTTGGGCTCAAAGATCTTGCCGATTCACGGCAACGCCCGGGCCCACACGGCAAATGCCACTCGTGAAGTTCTCGAATCTTTTAAGTGGGAGTTGTTTCCTCACCTGGCACCGAGCGACTTCCACTTATTCCCAGCAATGAAGAAGTGGTTGGCTATGCAGCGTTTTGATGACGACGCACAGCTTCAAGAAGAGGTAACCACGTGGTTGAAGGCGCAGGCTGCCGAATTTTATGACGAAGGAATTTCCAAGCTCGTCCATCGCTACGATAAGTGCCTTAATTTAAATGGCAACTATGTAGAAAAGTAGTGTTTAAGTGTGCCTTTCATCTGTATATAATAAAAAAAATTTCCAATACTTTATTTATTTTTAATTCCAAAACGTAATGTACTTTGTGGATAGCCCTTGTAATTAATCTTATGTTACATGTGCCCCTATCAACGATGATTAAATACAGTTTGTTGAGAATATGAAACAAAACTTTAAGAATTGTGTGAAGATGTATGTTTGTCTCAAAATCACTTATTCTACACTGAATTTCATAAGCTTGAAGAAGTCAAAATTTCAAGTGTGTGTCAAAATTTCACTACATCAAGTTGGGAGAAATGTCTTAAGATCTGCCTCGCTGTTGCATTTTGTGTTACTGCTTCTTTAAGAGTGTACCACATTTTTACTGTTGTAGTTATGTCTACTTTTTATTCTTTGAATAAAGTGATTTCACAGTTCTTGCACAAAATTTCCTATAGTTAATTGGTTATCACTTATGTTTACTCAGTTACGCAGTGTTACCAAGATATGCTGGATTAACAAGGCAGAGTTAGCTGTACTCTCATGTAATTCACTAATGATGCTTACAGGTAAAGTACCATCCCTAGATGATACGAAAATGCAGGCAGACAATATTTCCACTGAACAGTTGTTAAGTGTGGATAAATGTGAAGTAATTCCCATAGTAATGAGAGAAAAGCATGTAACATACAGTTACACAATTAGCTGTAAAATACCAGAGAATTAGAAATTTAGGGGAAATATTTCAAAGCAACACAAAATATGACTAACTCTTGAAATCAAGAGTAAGGAATGTGAATGGAAGACAAACTGAGGGTCCAAAAGTTAGGGGAAGGGTTGTCCAATTCGAAGTGTATGGTATAATATTGCAGTTAGATGTCGTGTATGGCGAAAGTACAGAAAATATCTGCAGCCCAAGGCAGAATTCAGTAAGTTAATCAACTTTGAACATAAAATTATAATGAGGGAAAGATGCACAAATAATATCAAATCACAAATTACATAAAAATTAGGATTTCCAAGGCTTGTCTCTTTCTTGGCACCTATACAGTGCTCAACAATTGGCCTGGAACAACGGTGGCATGTAGCTTAACTCAATGAACCCTGGTTTCAGTTGTACTTAGCTGACAGGTGTATGAATGTGACATACGCTTGAAGCAGCTATAAAATCCTGTGTTTCTGCAAGGGTGTACCCAAGTAGGATGTGGCTCAGTTATGCTCTAGGCTCTGTTCAAGTGGTCACAATGTGGCCCCACCGTGTGGCTGCAGGGAGTAACTACAGATACACAGTATGTGGAAATTCTTGCAGATCATTTTCATCCACTTCTGGTATCAGTGTACCAGTACCCTGGTGAAGTTGCTATGTTTCAACAGGACAGTATGATCTCATAGCTTTTAGCCAAGTCACTGTATTAACACTTCCATGAATTCATTGTCATAGCTTGGCCCTGCACTCTCCCACATCACCCGATTTTACCCAATCGAGCATTTATAGGATGCTGTTGATACCTGTGTATGCTCTATGAACCCAGCACCAAATATGCAAGATTAATTGTGGGTAGCATAAGCTGCCCAACACCTTGTAGAGTTCACACTGTGTGTTACAGCGGTTTTGAGAGCATGCAAAGGAGCAACTTGCTATTAATGTAACATCTAGTGCTTTCCTATGACTTTTGCCCATTGAGGTGTTAGTTACAAGTGTTTCAAGTAGATGCAGTACAACCAGTTCTACCATACTGCTGTGTTCTGACCCTTTATAACTGGCATAAAAGTTAACATCACCCCCCATCCTCCCCAAGTGCATAGGCACACACATGTACGATCGTAACATCTGATCAGAAAAAGAGATTATGACAGATGTTCTTTCAAAACTATGCTTGTAAAATGAGAGAACCACTATTGGAAGAACAGTTCAACAATTATGTGCCACCACCATATACTGCAAATTGGGACCATGAGAGTAAGGAGAGTGATTGTGAAGATACCAGGAGAGTTAGGTAGCAATTTTCTTATACTCCATAAGCAACCAGAATGGGACAAGACATTATTGGTATTAAGAACTATCCACCAAACACCAGTCAGCTGATTCTGGAGTACATACATTGTGTATGCAGAGAAAGGTTCGTAGAAAAATTATGGGAATTACTTGATAAACTTGGACATACATGTAGTGCGTTTATAACATAATTGTAACATACAGGGAGGTAGGTTAGCACATTTGAGAAACTGGCCGGGAAGGGTGCCACGAGTAGATGGCTACTAATCATTGCTCTCTCCCTCCCTCACCGGGGGGGGGGGGGGGGGGGGGGGGGGGGGGCGGGCACATGTGCATGCCAGTTATAGAGACTGAATACTGGAACAGTATTCTAGAATTGGTTGCTCTACACTTTCCCAGTGCCCTTTCAACAAATGCATTGGTAAGCAAAACTGGAGGATGTACTTTTCCTTCAAATGTTATCGCTGCCAAGTATCATAGCTTGATGAAACTTTGACCCTACACTGAACTGTTACAGTATAGTACAGAAGTGAAAGAAATGGATGTAATGAGATTAATAGAAATGACACTTTTATTCATAGACTGTAATAGACTGAGTTATCACGATTGGTGATGGTCCCCTGGACGTTACAAAAGGTGGGACATGGTTTGTAACAGGGTGTGTGGCCACTATGGATGGCAATGCACACTCCCATGCTGGCCACAAGGTTGACGAGTTCTTGTTGTAGAAGCACTTCACTTCATTCCTCCACCAGCACAGTTAACAGCTGCTCAATGGGATTTAAGTCAGGGCGACAGACTGGCCTGTCCATTTGCGAAATATCCTTTCATTTAAAGAGTTCCTCCACATATAGTAGTTTGGTGTGGTTGCTCATTGTTATTCATAAAATTAAGTCAGGTCGAATGCACTCCTGTAAAGATGTACATGGGGAAGGAGTACAGGGTCACAATAACATTTATGACCAGTGTACCATGTTCAAAGATTTGGAGGTCAGTATGCCCCTGCAACATTATGCTTCCCCATGCTTTAACACCTGGCCCACCAAACAATTATGTTCCCACCTCTTGCCGTATGAGGTTATGTAATGCATCCTGGAACACTGTCAAACAAGATCATTTTGGTGCTGCAGGAGTTATGGTGTGAGGAGGCACAATATTGTAAGGGCGCCTAAAGCGCGGAACACAGTACACTCATGAGTCAACATTATTGTTACAATGTACTCCTTCCCCATATATGTCTTTTCAGGGGCGCCTTTTGCCCCGACTTCATTTTTATTGACAAAAATGTGCAACCAACTGTAACAGCGCAAATGGAGCATCTCTTGAAATGAGGGTATTCAGTGAATGGACTGGCCTGTCCATTCCTTGGCCTTAAATCCCATCAAGTATGTGTGGAATGGGTTGTTCAGGAGACATACTGAAGCACGTCCTGATACACAAATCATCATCCAGCAGTTCTATAGTGCACTGGAGGAGGAATGTAACATCCTACAACAATAACTCTTTTGCAACCTGGGGCCAGCATGGCAGCACACTGCAGAGCACACACTGCCATTCATTGTAATCAAAAACCTATTAAGAACTGTGTCTCACCTTCTGTAATGACCAGGGGACCATCTTGAATCACAGTGACTGCAGTTTAATTATTATCTTTAATAAAACTGTCATTTCTGTTCACCTCACCTCATTGTGTATTTCTTTCAGTTTTATTCTGCACTACACTGTTAGCAGTTCTTTCTATGAGGGTGATTTTTAATAAGAACAGATTTTTAACAGAGTAAGAGAAACTTACTTTATAAACATAAATTTTATCAAAAACAGCAATATGCATATTTTTCACTTTTGAATATAGTTACCATAAACATTTAAACATTTGTCAATTTGCAGCAACAACTTTTGGATCCCAGCATCATAGAACTCTGCCACTTGACCACTAAACTAGTAACAGTTTCTTTCGTCATTTTCCAAGTGCTTTCCACCAAGAAACTCCTTCAGTTTTGGAAACGGATGAAAGTCTGATGGTGCTAAGTCAGGGATGTATGGTGGATGATCCAGTGATTCCCAATGAAACATATCCAGTTGCATCTTTATTCTTGCTGCAATGTGAGGCCTATCCTAGATTTGAAGTAAAACGCTGCCGCTGGAGAGCAGTTCCTGCTGTTAACTTTGAATAGCACCCCTCAGCTTTAATAATGTTTCACAGTACCCCTCTGAATTTATCGTCATTCCTCTTGGCAAAAAGTCTAACAGAAGACTGCCTTTTAGTTCCAAAACCATGGCCAAGATCTTCCATGATGAAGGTTCTTGCTTAAAATTTTGGGGTTTTGTCGAGGCATTTAAGTGACGCCACTTGCTGTACTGATGGTTATTCTTTGGAGTGTAGTGCGGAATCCATGTTTCATCACTGCTCACAACATGACTCAAAAACTCGTCACCATCCTTGAGGTAGCACTCCAAAACAGACAAAGAAAGTGCTGTTTGCTTTGTTTTTTGTTCTGTCAACATTTTTGGCACCCATCTTACACACTTTTTTTTTTTTTTTTTTTTTTTTTTGTAGTTAAGTTTGTCAGTTTCAGATGAGCTATACATTGAAGGAAAGAAAATCAAAAAGGTAAACACTTTCTGTTATTTGGGATCCATTTTATAAATCGAGGGAAAATCAGAGTCAGAAATCAATAAAAGAATTAGTAGCGGACGGAGGGTCATTGGGATGCTTAACTCAAGTCTTATGGAGCAGGAATGTAATGAGCAGAACTAAAAAATTAATATACAAATCCATATTAGAGAGTGTAGTTCTGTATGGAACGGAGACCTGGACAATTAACATAAAGCACATTAAAAAATTACAAGCTCTAGAGTTGGACTTTTGGAGAAGATTGGCAAGAATCTCCAGGGAAGAAAAGATAAGGAACACCGAAGTAATAAGGAGAATGGAAATAAAAGAAAGAATATATGACGTAATGGATAGGAAGAAATTACAGTGGTACGGGCATGTACGACGAATGGAGGAAGCCAGAATACCAAAACTGATAATGGAGTGGGAACCGGAGTGGAGAAGAAGAAGAGGACGACCTGTGACCACCTGGCTCCAAAATGTACAGCACACAATGAGGAGAATGGGCGCAGAGGAAGAGGACACGCAAGATCGAAACACCTGGAGAAATATTTTGAGAGTATAGTTTAAGAACGTTTATTGTTTGTATTGTATTTTCCAAGTAAATTATTATGTTGGAGATAAGCCTCTGTAATGAGGAAAAGCTAAAAAAAAAAAAAAAGTTTGTCAGTAACTATGTGAAAAACTACTGATATTGAAACTTGTTGAAATTTCCAGTGCGGCTTGTCAATAGTGAAGCATCTGTTTTGGCCAACTGCCTCATCAATTTTGTGTCAAATCTTCATTCAAGGAAGCAGGCTGTCCAAATTGTTCTCATCATGAACTTGTCTGTCCTTCATTAAACAGCCTGCACCATTTGACCTGCACCATAAACTTCAACACACTACTGGTGAATTTCAGCAGAATAACCTTTTTGGCATTTAGGAACCTAATAACTGAGTGCACTTCACAATCAGTAGGATTACTGATTGACACAGTGACATACGAAGCAGTATAACTGTACAACCAACACCAGCAGAGATGGGACATATAATGGCAGTGCACTGAAAGACTGGCCAAGAGTTGCTGACCGTGAACTGATGTAATGTGACAGGATGTGCGGACACATTGTGCTAAGAGTTCTTACTTTAAAAATGACCCTTGTATGTAGTTTCCAAGTTTCATTGAGGTATATTACTACTTGACGACGACACATTATGCAAAAGTTACTCCAGCCTGATGGAGATCTGGACTTTATGGCCTACAGTTTTTACTAGTATTTTGAAATTTAATAACTCAAAAACTTCAGTAGATAAATTAGAATGAAATTAGGACCAAATAATTTGCATACTGTGATCCCTATGTGAAAAAATTTAAAAACTGTGGATTACGTAGTGGGGTGAATACTGATTTTAATCTTATATACTGAACCATATGTAATTTTTATTTTAAGTATACTCTAGTTCCACACTACTCAGAATATAAGCTCTAAAAACAAATAATATTCTTCCTGCAATTAACTTGTTGAAACAATAAACCAAGAATATTTACCAATTTTTGTTTTCTGTTGTTTTTAAAAAACATTTTTAGAACTATAGCTCGAGCGTTTTGGATCGCTATCAGGTCGGATTGAGGAGGACATAGAAGCAATTCAGAGGCAGGCTGCTAGATTTGATCATCACACGAGTGTTACAGAAATGCTTCAGGAACTCTGGTGGGAGTCTCTAGAGGAAAGGAGGTGTTCTTTTCGTGAATCGCTACTGAGGAAATTTAGAGAACCAGATTTGAGGCTGACTTCAGTAGAATTTTACTGTCGCTAACTTACATTTCGCGCAAAGACCACAAAGATAAGAAAAGAGAGATTAGGGCTCGTAAAGTGGCATATAGGCAGTCATTTTTCCCTCGTTCTGTTTGGGAGTGGAACAGGGAGAGAAGATGCTAGTTATGGTGCGAGGTGCCCTCTGCCACGCACAGTATGGTGGATTACGAAGTATGTATGTAGATGTAGAACTGAATTTTTTCTCCTAAAAATTTGAGAACGCATGACATCCTACAGCTTAAACTATTTATATGCTGTTGAACAATGTGGTTCACTGTGTAGGCAAACACTATATTATTCAAGCAAAATTTTGGTCCTGTAGCTTTAATACTGGATGAGATAATGAAACTTAAGTATGCAAAACTGTTGATTGCAGGAATTTGAAACTTCAGATGTGCATGTCATATTGTTCTCAATGATAACACATCGAAACATTCCAGCTCCATAATGTTGGTTCTGAGTGTCCTTTTCATCTTGTTCAGTTTTCTTTCTTTTCTTTGTTATGCTTTTGGCAGATTTTTCAGCTTCAGCAACATATTGTCAGCCCACTTTTTATGTTAGCCCCACCTCTGAAGCCCAATCTGCTTGTTACTCCATCATGAAAACATATTATTGCACCTATCACAACAATCTGAAAAACTGACATACCAACAAAAACAGTTTTTGGCAAGTCTCCCCAAATGCAGCTACTCAAGCTTTCATTTGGATTCTGTGTTCAGCCATGTAAAAATTTTCCAGAAGTTCAGAATCTTAAAGATCTCATATATTGGTGTTAGTTCTACCATACAGTTTTTGGCATGGAGTGCACATGTGTGTGTTTTTGTGTATTTGCTTCACACCTAAAATACACTGTACCACCAATGAAACTGGTGTAGGCACGCAAATTCAAATACAAACATATGAAAACAAGCAGAATATGGTGCTGTGGTCATTATCAAGATTTAAGTGAGTTTGAACATAGTGTTACAGTCGGCGCATGAGTGATGGGACACACTGTCTCTGAGGTAGCTATGAAGTGAAGATCTTCCTGTATGACCCTTTCGTAAGTGTACTGTGAATATCAGGAATCCGGTAAAACATCCAATCTCCGACATAATGCTGGGTCATCAACAAGTGTCAGCATGCAAATCATACAACGAAATATGGGCTTTCGGAACCGAAGGCCCACTCGTGTACCCTTGATGACTGCATGGCACAAAGCTTTACACCTTGCCTGGGCCCATCAACACCAACACTGGACCAACGATGACTGGGAACGTGTTGCCTGGTTGGACAAGTCTTGTTTCAATTTGTATTGAGAAGATGGACGTGTACGGGTATGGAGACAACCTCATGAATCCATGGACCCTGCATGTCAGCAAGGGACTGTTCAAGCTGGTGGAGGCTCTGTAATGGTGTGGAGCATGTGCAATTGGAGTGAGTGATGTGGGACCCGATACATCTATTGGGCAATTCCAGCAGGACAATAAGACACCCCACATGTCCACAACTGTGACAGAGTGGCTCCAGGAACTTTTGAGTTTAGACACTTCCACCGATCACCAAACTCCCCAGACATGAACATTACTGAGCATATCTGGGATGCCTTGCCATTTACTGTTCAGAAGAGATCTCCACCCCCTCTTACTCTTATGGATTCATGGTGTCAGTTCCCTCCAGCACTATTTCAGACATTAGTTGAGTCCATGTCACGTCATGCTGCAGCACTTCAGCACGCTCGCGGGGGTCTTAAACAATATTAGGCAGGTGGACCAGTTTCCTTGTCTCTTCTGTAATCTACCTGATTGACAGAAAGATTGATTTCAATAAACCTCTGCTCATAGTACAGTCCATATGTTCAAGGATATTAGACAAAGGAGTTGCTATGGAAATAGCTGCACCAAAATTAAGTAAGAAGACATTGTAGGCAAGATTTTGTCTTTGACATCAGTGTGACGGCCACGCATTTATGCATTGCATTCACTTTGGAAAGCCATTCAAACACAAAGTGATGAGGTACTTATACATTTTTAGTATTGGTAAGAATCACAGAATTTTATTAAATAAAAAAGTTTCAGTTTTCGGGCTCTCATGATATGCAGGTCCCCTTAAAGCTTGCACAGCAGTGTACACTGAGTGGCCCAAAGTCTTAATAAAGCACTAGATGTAATATTAAAGCAAGTCACTCCTTCACAAGCTCTAAAATGCAGTACCTCTAAGGCACAGTTTAAGATGTAATGTCTCGGACTTGTATTTTCATTGAAATCACTTTCTGACTTATGGTTACAAAGTTAGTTGTGGGGTGAGTCATCTGAAGAAGGCATGGTCCACATTCAGCCGATCACACATGAACTGTAGCTGCAGGAACAATTGATTTGTTGTATGTTGTGTGAGACTGAACAATGTCTGAAGCAAGCTGTCAAATGTTACTCAGTAGGAATGTTTTGATGGACCTCTCTGAGGTCGGGGATTGCCGTATTGAGCGAGTCTAGAGAAATGGATTGTATGTTATGTGCCATGACAATGCTACAAACCACTCTTGCAAGACACCTACAGTGGCAAAGAGGGAGGAGGAAATGATTGCCTTCACCATCGAATTGATAAATTGAAAAAGCTGGAGCACAAACGGATCTGCAAGCTTTCAGAAACTTATAGTCTTTAGGCAGCACTGCTGTTTCAACCCAACAGAACGGATATGGACCCAAATAAAAGTTTATGTTACCAACAATAATGAAACAAATAGTACTATCTGCACTCAGCAACAAAACTGTTAGGAAAATGCCTCTGCAGATTAGTAGAAAGCTGTCAATCAAATGCAGCATGGCAGAATGAAGACTGATTTATAATGGCTTAACAAATGAGTCAGAATGAAGCTTGTCTCAGGAACAAAGTCTACACCGCACAAAAGAAATCCTCCTTACTACTTTAATTATAACTGTTGTAATACTATGGCAGTAAATTTTGTATCACTATTCCTTCTTCCAACCACTAAGTTTCCTCATCTTGATTAATAAGCACAAAGGATTTCTTTTTGTTATGTTTCAAATACATAGAAAATTTGTTCAAAAAACACAGTAACAGGCTGATTATAAACTTAGCACTCTGTTTCTTGGAATGAAACCAAACAGGGAACAGCTGAGGTTTTCATCCACATGGGCAGCACCACACACCACATATAACTCTAAACTATCTCATATTACAAATCTCGACAGTGTCTCACTTTGGAGCAAATGTATTCCTAAGATTTAATTTGCATAATGTGTTCACCAAAGTTCAATGACAAAAAAATTTCTGTCATGTCAAACTTGATTATCTCATCAGGAAATAAAACATTTGTATACTTTCCATATATCACCTTGATAGTTCATTATTGCACATAAAACTTTATTAACATACTGCAGCTCCACTGGAAAACAGTAATGCCAATTCCATCTATGTACATCAAATAGTTCGGGCTTGAAAAGTTGAATTAAATGTAGACTATGCGTTTGGTCTGTGCAAGACATGACAACTCTGCTCTGTGCTTCACTGTGTTCCATCAGGTGTCAGCACTAAAGTAATTTTGAACAGACTATAAGTAACATTATAAAAATGTTATTTCACAACATCTTTCATGTTTTGGTGGATGTATTGTTACTACTTCAAAATACATTCCTTCATATCTTATTTATTTTGAATTACTGTCCCCTGTTCAAGAAGTGTGTGGTTTAATCAATTTTGCAAAATTTTTCCATTTTTATTTTACAAGGTTTTGCCTACAATGAGCATATGTCATGAAACAAATAAGCATAATAGGAGAAACAATGAAAGATACATTGCACCCAATTTTTTTCTGGAATTGTTTAATGTTTCTCTTAAATGTAAAAGGCAAGATTTTCTCACAAAACATCACACTCTCCATAGTTGTGTTATTTTTATCTCAGCACCATTATTTTGTACGTTACCTGTTGCCCAAGACTGTCACTATTAGAAACGCTACATAAATATTGGATTCCTGAAGGAGGTGATCTTTCAGGAAATTATCCCAGGTTATATGGCAGAACATTTTAGACTGCTGTGAATCTGTATCTTCTGAGATAGCTGGATTATTTATTTACAATGGTGTTATAGTATCACTGTTACTGCATTAATGGTCTGTAATTCTTGTTGGAGAAATCTCTCTTAACACTCATCCTGTCCAGACAGTACCAATAAAGATCCACCAATGCCATTACTTCTATGTAGCTGCTACGTATTTGATGTCTCGCCAAGCGCCTTTTTTAAGTAATTTGTGATCTTAAGTGTAGCAGCAAGAGTACGCATTATTTCTTCTCCCATGCATGTTGCATTCCTAACTGTTGGAGAAGGGAGGCATGTTGAGTAGACAGGTTTCTTCAGGTAGGAAAACTCGCATCAGAAACATTTGAAATGCTAACAAGGGCTAACAATAATGAATGTTTGTTAGAGGCAAGATTGTGAAAGTGGTTAGTGAGTGACTACTGTCACTGTATTATTACCCAAGTAGTAGTTTCCTATGAGAAGCTCAGACAAATGATGATGATGATGATGATTGGTTTGTGGGGTGCTCAACTGCACGGTTATCAGCGCCCGTACACGTTCGTAACCTTTGCCGAGTCCAATTTCACAATTTTCATGAATGATGATGAAATGACAAGGACAACACAAAATCCCCGTCATCTCGAGGCAGGTGAAAATCCCTGATCCCGCCGGGAATCGAACCTGGAACCCCATGCTCTGGAAGCAAGAACGTGACCGCGATACCACGAGTTGCGGACTAAGCACAGACAAGCCCATGCAAATTATGTAGAATCATCTTGTGCAGGACTGAGCTTTGATGCACTGGGGTAGCTGCATGTTCTCTTAACTGTTATTCAAACCATGCTGCAACAAGACAATCAAATATAAGATCAAATAGAAGTCTTTTTTACAAGTATCAATGTACTTTTAATGTGACTGATGAGAGCAAAAGGTTAAGGGCATTAAGATGTATAGTTAATAAAATATAAAGCAACCAGATGGAAAATTAATAAAGTATAATGATCCTGACCCTGCATCATTTTATGTCATTCATTTATGAAAGGCAGCAACTACATATAGCCAAAATAGTATTGACAAAATTGAAGAAATAGCTTTTGTACAACCTATGTTCTTTTGTTAATCTATTTCTTGAACTTTATATCAACGAGTGTGTGCAATATAAAAAAAAACCATGAAGGATGAGAAATACACAAAGAAAGTTTTCCAATTCAATAAATTCCTGAGATGTGCCTAATAGTACAATTTGAAGTGCGGAGCTTTCAAAAGGCAGGGACTATGTTCTAGTCAAAAGTTGGGCACACAGAATTAACCAGGCAAAAAGCAAACTTCAACAGAACATTTTAAATATATTCAACCAAAAAACTGGTGCACATAATTAATGTATCAGTTTAAAAGATACTGAAATGATTAAAGATTAATCTCTTGTTTGATAAACTTATGTAAGTTCTACACTTCCTCTATTTCTTTTAGTTTTATCATCGCTACTGAGCATAGTGGTGGCAGTGGTTAGCACACTGGACTCATTCGCGAAGACGATGGTTTAAACTAATGTCAATGATCCAAATTTATGTTTTCCATGATTCCCCTAAATCACTCCAGGTACATGCCGGGATAGTTCCTTTGAAAGGATACAGCTGACTGCTTTCCCTATCCTTGATGCAATTTGAGCTTGCGCTCCATCTCTAATGACCTCTGTGTCGACAGGATGTTAAACTCTCATCTTTCTTTTAGTTTTATCACTGCTGTTACGGCTATGGTTATCATCTCTCCCCTTCTCTCTCCAATCACCCAAGTATAGGAATTCTATTTAATTGGTGGAGAATGAGGATTTATTTAAGGAAATAACCACAAGAAAATGGGTCCATGTGACAACATGCTATATTTAGGTACTTAGCTGCTTTCCTCCCCCTTAAAGCACTAAAACTGAGTGGTACAGTTTAGGAGACACACTCATATTGGTTTCGTTAAATGTGTGATTAAATAGGAAAAAACTATTGACATATCTTTTCCTTTCCTTAGATAACAAAGCAGCAATGGTTGGTATTTTCTGTAATGCATCTGACTGCGTTAATCCCAATACCCAAAATAAAACTGCATTTTTATGAAACTGATAGCACAGCAGAGCAATGGTTGCCTTACCCAAGCAAAAGAATGCAGAAAGTTGTACCTAATAATCCAACTAATGTAAGTGGGGCATCACAGATATGAGAAGATATTTATGGAGTTCCACAAGACCCAATCTTACATGTATTATTATTTCTCGTACACAAATAATTTTCCATCTAATATACAATAAGCATTAGTTCTTTTTGCAGGTGAGACTACTGCTGCAACCAAGCACAGACACAGATACAGTAGAAATGATAAATAATGTTCTTAAAAATTATTATTGAATGGGTTTTCTGCAAATGCCCTCACTCTCAATTTCAATATCCAAAATACAATGTATTCAGTTAAGCACATCTAGAGGTATCACACTGATGACAAATGGAACACTTGGTGAAGAAATAATAACTAGGACGAAAATTTATAAAAATTTGGGTGTCCACACTGACATGAATTTAAAGTGGGGGGGGGGGGGGGGGGGTGGGGGGGGGGTGGAAGGCACTGTTACAACACAACCCAGTTCAGTCATATTTGCACTTCAAATCATAGCAAATCTCAGTGAAATATAAATTGGTAAGTAGACATATTTTATGCATTTCAATTCCAATATGTGCTATGGAATTCCGTATTTACCAGAGTATAAGACATCCTGAATGTAAGATAACTCTCCCTCTTTATTTTTTGTAAGAGGCTCCTTGAGAAAAAATTATTTTTTAACATATGACAAATCAAAATGATAAACTCTTATTGATGTAAACCATCTGCCTAAAAAGTTAGCATTGCACCTATTCCAAATTTGTACCTTTTATTCACGATCTATGTTTTGGCAAGGCAAAGAGACATATAGTAAAAAATTGTTTACATTAATTTTTATCTTCTGTTTTTTTAGCCTGTCCTCTGTGACACTACTATTTTTAATCATCACCGTCACCATACTAACAAGGACAGCTGTGAAACTTTTATCTTTGTTGTCACAAATACTTGGCTGTTTCTTCCAAATATGTTGAGATTTCTTGTTTTCTTCTGAGCAGACAGTGGACTTTATTTCTATACTGACATGAGAATGTTACAATGTGTTTAGCTACAAAAACATATTGTCTGCTCACAGTTCTCTCACTGGTTGTGCAGAACTGTGAGCATCAACACCACCGCTTCATGAAAAACAAAAGTATGCCAATGGCCCCAATCTAGCATCTCCTGCAGAAATGTAGGCTATTGTTGAGTATTTGTCCAATTTTAAGTTGGTTCAATTCCGATTACAGATGGAGCCAGGCAAACTGCATATGTTCATAACAAGCCAAAGTACACAGTCCCACGGTTGAAGGAAGTCGAAATTTGCTGCCAGCTCACCACACCCCTCCCCACATGCATTATTGTACTCTGCAAAGCCAGCGTCACAGTTCCCCACCCGGTCTTCCATAGTTCAGTGCTTGGGCAACAGCGAAACACAGACACAATATCTTCTAGGGTGCGGGTAATATGTAACTGTAACAACAGAACTAATACACATATAAAAGATCACAATCACGATTCAGCCCAATCCTCAAACTTCTACTCGTTGCGTGCCTACTGACTTCTGTTGGTACTATTTCCGCAATGGGCCTTTCCACCGTAATTTATTCTTGTGATAGTAATCGCAATCAGTTTAATGTGATTTATTAAGACATTTAACTCTGGTTTAATTCTCTCTCTCGTTTCATCTAAATGTATCCATCTTGTTCTAAGCTGATTAAATGCTGGTACTGTTTCTCTCCAGTATTGTAATTTGTAGACAGTGGCTGAATTTATCATTTGCAACCCATTTCACAAATCATTTTCTCATAACCAAATTAAAGATTGAATTTGGTTCGAAATCAAAAGATGATTCTTAAAGGACAAGATTTTCATCTTCGAATATTACCTTTACTTAAAAAGCACTATAACTGTATGTATATATGTTATCTATACATGTACAACATTTACTGCACATCTGTTCAATTGTAATGAAAGTCTGAAGTTGCCCTTACATTAACCTACCATACACTGTAAAAGTGTTTACTTCAGCAGCAATAGTTTAATCTGCAAATATAAGATGACCCCATATTTTTGAATGACGAATTTGGGAAAACATCTTATAATCGAGTAAATATGGTAATGTTCTGAGGTGACTCATCTTTATGAAAGAAAGTTCTCATAGCTCAAAAACATACAATAAGAATAATGTGGTCCTCTTATATACACCTGTTAAAGGAGTTAGGCTTTCAGAATACTGCTTCACCATGTATGCATTCTCTCATGAAACTGGTTGTAAATGACCCACTACAGTTTAAAAGGAATTGTGAAGCACATAATTACAATATCAGAAGAAAAAATTACATTTGTTACTCCACGTTAAAGTTGACTTTAGGCCAAAAAAAGTGCACAACACTGCCATCAAAATTTTTGATCACCTACTCAAATTATTTTTTAAAAGAACAAAAATGGAAAAGAGAATACCTTTTAAATGGTCAGCATGTAGCCATATTTACATACGAACGTACACAATGAATGTAAAATGACTCATTCCATATCATTATCATTAATTGTACAAATGAGCCATGGAACATCAAACTAACATATGTTCCACTAATGTAATGCGTGCGCATGTGATTGGGAAGAACGATGACCAATAACTGGGCGAGAGGCAATAGGATAGGGATTTGGTACTGGCGATTTAATTCTTGTACATGCGGATAAGTAACATGTGGCACACAATGACATGGAGCAGTGAACTGAGACAGGGAGATAACATAGAAGGAGAATAGAACAAATAAAGTGGGGCACATAAGGGGAAAAGTGGTGGTAGCATGTGTCAAACGGTGGCTACTACGGTCGCAGGTTCGAATCCTGCCTTGGGCATGGATGTGTGTGATGTCCTTAGGTTAGTTAGGTTTAAGAAGTTTTAAGTTCTAGGGGGCTGATGACCTCAGATGTTAAGTCCCATAGTGCTCAGAGCCATTTGAACCTTGGCTACTGGAGACTAAAGCCCAGGAGGATTTGGAGGCATCGCAGGATGTATTGTAAGGACAATTCCTAGTCACGTAATTCAGAGGAGCTGGTACTGGAGGAGGTTCATCCACATGACATGGGTTGTGAAACAGACAGGGTTTGGAACAGACTGCATGTCACCTAATAGGATTGCTGAAAGAAAACAAATTTAAATGTGGTGACAGTGTATGAGTTTCCTGGACACACACACACACACACACACACACACACACACACACACAAAATAAACATGGAGGTACTGAATCAATGCAAAACATTGCAAAAAAAGAATTTAAAACTAAATATTTTCCTCATTATAAGGAAATGCATGTTACCAGATTCTCTTACGTCACCAAATAATTTCCTGTATTATAATGTTTCAAGTACACGGTTAC
The DNA here is from genome assembly GCF_023864275.1 of Schistocerca cancellata. Lineage (NCBI taxonomy): Eukaryota > Metazoa > Arthropoda > Insecta > Orthoptera > Acrididae > Schistocerca > Schistocerca cancellata. Next base: position 653,642,891 of record NC_064626.1, read on the forward strand.
ATTAGGCCTAAATCAGTTGATTTCAATACCAACCTCTCCGATCTAGGCATATCCACAGTACGCCATGATGGTCCAGCATCTCCCTTTCTATCACCAGATCCTTGCCATGTGTCCCGGCCATGCATGCCACTTCCTCCATCCATTGGAAGTAACTGCTTTACAGTAGGTGTACTGGTACCAGAATGCCACATATCGCCTGAGCGATCTGCATATCTCGTATCTGTTATTTCACGACAACAATGAAATGAAAATACAGTGATTAAACAATACACTGGTTAACAACACTGGGCATATGTAAAACTGTCTGGAGGCCCTAACGTGTGCAGAAATAATCTTCACATTAGCTATCTCTGATATTTTCAGTTTAGATACATAATGAACATAAAATGTGATGACTTTGCATCAACTTACTGTTCCTGAGAAGGTGAAAATAAACAGTAAAGAAGTCCCCCCCAACTAGTCACCAACTGAGATGGATTGGTAAGCTGGATTGGTAAGCTTCAGCAGATAAACTACAGGCTTGCTTGACAAATTTTGTATTTTGAAGTGAGCACAAATACAGGCGTCATGGTGCTCCATCTCTGAAGATCTATAGGGATCAGCTCAACAATAATCTTAAAAATCTAGATAATGACCTGAGTAACTAATGTACCACAGCAGAAAATCTTACTCACTATCCCACAACCACATCTACCACTTTCCCACTTAAAATGTAATGTTGAAAACTGGAAAATGAGAACTGAAAGAGATACGAACTTCAGCCAGCCACATCACCCTCTTAATATGTATATGTAAGAGAAAAATTAACATTTGTGATAAATGGGAATGTTGCCCCAAAATGTAAAATTAACTGAACTATTTCATCAGCAGTAGTTTGAAATAGTTTTATTTTCAGCATATAAATATAAAAAAAATGTAACCAGTTTTTAGTTACTCGTATGGCACATCATCTGGTGAAGTCTAATTTGGAAATATAATGTATGTAAGAATGTGTGCCATGTCAACTATGGGTGGTTGAATGATTTGTATAAGATATGTGCCATGTAATGCTACATAGGGCTTAACCATGGGACCCAGCATCTTAGAATAAAGCAACCTGTACATCTGCCGGTAGCTGAAGTTCAACGTTACTGTCATGTACCATAACGTGACAGGTATTTTTTAACTGTCACTGTATGAAATACCAGTAAAGTTGGGCCTACGCTACCTAATTTATGACACTGCTAACCTCAGCAAGCAATTGCAGGGTGCTGCCACTGAATGCTGTGTGTTTTTTCTTATTTCATAATGAGTGAAGAGAGTTATCCCGATCTGTGACAGAGTTCAACTACGATCCTCATAAAACCAGAAGTGATCTCTATGACTGCATGTCTGTTCTGCTTTTGCAGAAACTCTGAGCATGAGTGTAGACTGGTTGCCCAGCAAGAGGAAGGCACAGCTTGCTTCTCTGCACCATCCATCTCCTCTGGTATTCAGAGTGCCAGTTCAATGACCAACAGCAAGTTTGTAGTGTAATTACTCACCCCAATAGGAACAGCAAACAAAACCTGTCTACATATTTTGACCACATCGAACGTCTTCCCCTTTGTGCAAATACAGTTATCTTCAGTTCTACTTTGATGCTAAGTACCTGGTCAGTTCTATTTGCAGCAGTGTCAAGTATACATCAAATGGTTATGAATGCTCGCTCAACAGAAACAATTATTTGTTGAAAACTTAAGCAGAGCCAAACCAAAAAAACAAGCAAAGACCACTTCAGAAAAAAACTACGTTTTTACAAATCAAAAAGCTCTCCAATCATTAAAGCTACTTCTTCAGACAAGCTGTGTGACAACATTGTACATTTGTACATCTTGTCATACAGAAACAAAACAATTTAGATGTGAACTGCATCAAAACAGGTGTGAAGGCATCTCCACATCTGAATTGTGATGCAATAGAAATACAGGAAATAAATGAAAACTCTGATATAAGTCTCAGCCCCTCATGACCTAGATGACTTCTTGCCACAACTAAAGAGAATTGCCACGAGACAGTTGGCTCTTGTGAAACACTACTGAACTATAAAAGGATGTGGAAAAATGGGCACTCTGTAGTCGAAACCATCAGTTACACATACGAAGACTGAAAAACAGTTTTAGACATGAGTGTGTTGAGCATATATATTTTGTTTTTGTTTGGGTTGGGGTGGCACAACAACTTGCAAAAGAACCAAATTCATTTTAGTTCTTTGCCACATTATGGGAATTTTGTTATGGAAATAACTTATTCATACTGCCATACAAACACAACTGCGTTACAACTTCTATCTATTAAAAAATCCTTAACTCAACTATCACCACTACCTGCAGAATGATTTCATACTTATTTTCTGGTGCACATTTTACAATGAACCTTTTACTTCATTTTAAGTATAAAACATACAGCAATACTATCATTTACTGTACATGGAAAATCTTGCAGAAATTTTTCTTAATGTTTAGACTGTATCTGAAACTAAATAACAAAGAAAAAGAGTTAGGCAAAATCAAACTGTGGAAAATCCTTCCAGGATGGAATAATGACAATATTATAGAAAGAATAGTTGCTACTCACCATTTAGTGGGGTCACTGAGTTGCAAACAGGCACAATAAAAACACTGTCGAACAAGTAAGCTTTCAGAAAAAAGGCCACCATCTGAATTAGAGGCACGTGCCCACGCACACACCAGCTCTGCCTGCCAAGGCCAGACTACGGTTTTGTGTGCATGTGCAGTTTGTGCCTAAATCTGACGAAGTCCTTTTTGGTTGAAAGCTTACCTGTTTGAGTGTCTTTTTGTTGTGCCTATTTGCAACTCTACATCCCCGTTATATAGTGAGTAGCCACTGTCCTTTTCATAATGCTGTCAAAAAGAATTTTTATCAACTGGAATGTCTTGAGAAAAGCTACAGCATATAACTCACTGTGGTAAAGTCTGTTGGTGAGCACTAACACCCAGCTTGCATTTATCTTACTGAATCATGCCTGATTATATCTGGAGAAAATGGAGGTGTATAATCAAATGTACAGTACGGAATGAAGCAATGTTGGAAATGAGAAGCCTCACATTTGGAGCAGTAAAAATGTCTAAGAAAGATTAAGGTATATTGAGATTATTATTTGATTTTGTGACAACCTTAATTCTGGGACATACTTACGTTTCCCCGATTCAGAATAACGTTCACGTACATTATGGCGCACATCTGCTTTTGGCCGATCTGATTCTGGGCGGCGATCCTCACGTATTCTGTAGTTTGCAGGTCTTTCAAACCTACAACATGAAATAAATTACAGATTTTTACTGTGATTAGTATGTGCATGCCAAAATAATTCCAAATACTAAGATCAAACATGAGACAGATCATATCTCAATATTAAACAATGAACATTTTGGAAGAAAAAAGTGGCCACTTTGCATGTCATGCATTACTGACAAACCAGGTAATATGATTGGCTAAATATAAACTAAATATACACACAAACCTTGAAGTATCTTCATAGCGTCCTGATGGAGTGTCAAAGTGACGTTCAGTAGCAACTCTCTTTCTTTCATCTGGATATGCATCCCTCCGATCATCTGCTGGACGTTTAGCACTGCGTCTTGCTTCTTCCAATCTACACAATAACATTTAAATCCACTTTAGTTAACAATAGTTCGAGTGGATTCACTGTACACCGGAAAGTACAGTGGGTTTATATACATAAGGCACACCGCCGCGGGCAGGGAGGTGGGGAGGTAGATTGGTTGGTTTAAAAAGGGAGGGGTGGTGGTGGAAGGGACCAAACTGCTTGGTCATCGATCCCTTGTTCCTATTGCAACAATTCCACAAGGGAAAGAATAAAACAAACAAGACATACGGCACAATGCCGAGTGGAAGAAAAATCCACAAGAACCACAGAAAAACAATGACCACTACAAGGAACAAAATAGGACAAGAAAAACACAGAGACGCAAGAAACAGGTAGAAGAGATTAAAACAGGAGAGCAGATTACCTTGGTTGGCTGACCACAAAAATAGAAGGATAAGCGAGCCACTCTGCAACACATTAAAGCCTCTACCCTAAAAGCACTAGGGTGGAGGACACTCAGGGACGCACTAAAACTTAGATCAAATGATAAAACCCACCCTCACATATAAAATGTAAAACCAAATCAGTTGATGAGGCATTGTCTGCTAAAATTACTGATAACGAGTCCAGTAACCAAAGATGATGTCTCAGGGCAGCCAAACTAGGAAGGCAGGGAGGGGGGTGGTGAACAGGGAAAGAGGGGGGGGGGGGGGGGGTGCGGCAATGGAAGATGGATTGGTGAGGGATTCTGCATGGAGGATCCTTTGTAACCCTTAACTGCAATAATCACCAAACATTTTCTTTCATTTCACGACTGATCTGCCCTGACAATACACTCCTACCACATCCCAATCGAGCTGTCCTTTGCAATATCTACGAAGCTGAGACATGACTTTCAAGGCAAACATCCAGACTCTTTGCCATGTTATCATCCTGTGGTTGCAACTAAAACCTTGGATTAAAAACACAAACTTCAATGGGTCTGTAGCCGCAAGAGCTGTTAGCCTTGTTTGAATGTGCAATCCATTGCATTTCAAAGCTTACTTCACCTCTGACTGAATTATTTGTCTTACTTGTTTTAGAAGCTTGCTGGTTTCAACACACAAAATTTACTTTTCTCAAAATAATGAATCCATCTTCAAATGCTTAACATGGAACAGAGGGAACAGTTTTATCTGCCAATATCACATTTTCTGATAGATTTGCAGAACAAATTTTAACAAAAATAATGTGTTTTCAAAAGATCTTTAATGCAGTACATCAATTAAACTGCATATTTTCCTAATACACCTGTTTAATTATGAAGAGCACCACAATGGGAATTTAAGCTTCATGGACGCTTACATCAACATTGTGCCAGCTCAGCTTCCTCCCATCAGCCTATCAAAGCACAGGATAAAACAGCATTCAAATGATTTTCTAGTGGCACAACGTGTGGTATCCGCCACACTTTCAAAGAAGCATGCTGTCAGTTATGCTGCCGCATTTTCTATAGTCGCTGCAACACGAGGACACTGCCATGAACGACTGCGCCGCTACTAATCAGATGGAAGCATCCCTCCCCAGAGCACCAGTGGCAGGTGCACTCAAGTTTGAACATTCATGCCTTGACCTGATTTTGAGTCTGCCACTTGACTAACATTTTCAGATTGTCATAATGGCCAGGGCTTGACATAATCTGAATAGACACTGTACTGAAGAGTGACAGATTATAAATTTGTTGTACCTGTGTGTATTTCTACATTCAAATCTACTGTTAGCAACTGACGCTGCAACTTCAGCAACAAAGTTATACATTGCTCATACTATTTGATATTACATGCAGAATAAATTAATAATCTGAATTCTCTGTTCATGAATGGCATCTGTTCCTTGGCCATGTAGTCACTAAAGAACCACACAGCGTGCAAAGGAAGTCTTAACACAACAGAACACTGAAAATATTTTACTTCAAAGTTATATATAGAATAAAATAATTACAACTTAGTGAATGATGCTTATGGTGACAGACTGATCTGTAGCATAACCAAGATCTAGCTTAGGTTAAAAATCAGTAATTTTGCTGAAACTTGGCAAAGTTAATGAATGTGATTCCCAAGAGAATGTCATAACACTGCTGCAGTATCATTTAAATCCTTCCATCTATCACAGGCGATGACAGTGATGATTGCATGACATCACATATCTTGAATTGGACTGCCTGATGAAAGCAAATGCAGTAAGCACTATACTCAAATATGAATTTGTGAAACATACATGCAGTTTTAATGATTTTCATATTTATTCTTGCACATATACAACAGTGTAAGATTGCCCCAAAACATGTCATTTTTGGTACAATTGGTTTTGCAAAAGCGTCAGGGAATAATATGTTGGCAATACAAACTTACCTGAATGGGTCATTCCCTGTCAAATCAGCACACTTTAAATAAAAATTTGACCTCACCCTCTTAGATTTTGCTGACAGTTGGTATACTTATAGTGGGTGCCGAAACTAAGAAAAATACCAAATTTCAATTTTTTTACTCAAACCATTCCTGATATATGGTCAAGTAAATTTTTCAAAAACTGGCAAAAAATGTGTGGACGGACTTTTTTAAAATTGCCCTAGGAGCTACCCTAACTGAGCTAGAAGCATTTTTCATGCTCTTTCCAATAATATACCACAAAACAGAGCTTCTAATTAATAACCTTTTCCAAAATACCAATTAATATTTTGATTTAATTTTTATTACAGAAGTACATCATTGAAAATTTTCAAAATTTTTCCATAACTACTTCATACTGTTGTAAATCACATGGCAAAATATAAATGTGGGATTATGATGGGTTCATTGTTAAAAAATTATTCCGGGCTTTTTTTTTTTTTTTTTAACCAACAGCCGTAGTTTGATCAAACTGACCTTTAACAAACAGGAATTTCATTAAAATATACTGAAAGGTAAGTAAAAAAAGTACTACAGATATCAAAATATCACCTTCTTGAAACAAAACTAAACAACACATTCTATAATTGATTGCTTATTTTTTTAGTTTCTTGCAGTTTAAACAGTCTATGAACTGGCAAAACAAGATGTTGAGTGTGCAACCTATAGCTAAGATTTAAATAAGGCGTGAAAAACTTGTAAGCAGACTATCAATGTAATACTTCTGGTCCAAAAATGCACATTTCATCAGCACAGACATTAGCCACTGTATGAAGGCTGAGCATGCTTGTGTTCCTGTCTATGTACACAGCAGGCTGTGAACAAGTTGAAACAAGCACACTGCTTATATCTGTACAATCATTCAGATACTTGAGCCATTGTTGAGAGGATATATGACTGTTACCTTCTAAGGCTTAGTGTGCCTACAGCATTATTGTGCACTGTCGTTTTATTGCAAATCAATTGTTACCTCTGTGTTGACCAGTTTGTATCCAGCATATTTAAAAGTAAATATATAAATTGAAGGAGAGTTTATAAGTGGTTTTTGTATCAATACGGAACCAAGTAAAAAGTGCAGTGTAGCAAGAGCGCAGGTGCAAGAGCGCAGGTGCAAGAGCGCAGGTGCAAGAGCGCAGGTGCAAGAGCGCAGGTGCAAGAGCGCAGGTGCAAGAGCGCAGGTGCAAGAGCGCAGGTGCAAGAGCGCAGGTGCAAGAGCGCAGGTGCAAGAGCGCAGGTGCAAGAGCGCAGGTGCAAGAGCGCAGGTGCAAGAGCGCAGGTGCAAGAGCGCAGGTGCAAGAGCGCAGGTGCAAGAGCGCAGGTGCAAGAGCGCAGGTGCAAGAGCGCAGGTGCAAGAGCGCAGGTGCAAGAGCGCAGTGTTGTAATCCATTGAAGAAGTCCAGTCATTTTATTAGAGACAGAAAAATATCTGAGAAATTTCACAGCATGGATGCCCAAATTATTTCCACAAATACCTAGTGGTGGCAGAATTTGTGATAAATTTAGGAAAGATGTAACCACATTGAAAAATACACCAGAGCACATCAGTGATAAAAGTGTTCAAGAAGATTCCTCTGGATCAGAGAGTCATCCCAGACCAAGACCCTGACTTCAATGCAACTTCAGTGGTTGTTCAAACACTTAACACTCACTTCAAGAGCTAGGTGAGTCCCCAATTGATGATAAAAACGTAACATCTAAGTGTTACGCCAAATCAAAAGTGAAAAAATCTCATCAGTGACACACAAACTTTTTGTTGCTGCTGAAACTTCATCGCCAGATACTGATACTGATGAACCCGTTCTTCAAAATCTCAAAACAAACTTTAATAATTCTAATGTAGAGCAAAAAACCTAATGATTCATACAAGTTTACCTGAAAAGTGGAGTGTCAGGAAAATAATGAGGGAATTTAATGCTCCTTATTACATTGTTCGGCAGTCCAAAAAAATTTTGAAAGAGAAAGGATTCATGGAAGGTCCAAACCCAAAACCAAGGAAGTGTTTACCAACAGAAACTGTCAAAACTGTACATTCATTTTATGAAAATGATGAAGTTAGGCTTAACATAAAAATAGGTTTCTCTAAATTTGCTAAGTTGAGACCGTAACATTGTGTATTTGCTGCCTGGAGTGACACACACACACACACACACACACACACACACACACACACCAAAACATAAAATTAATGATAGAAAATGCCAAACTAAATACAGTAACAAACAGCAATTAAACAATTATACACAGTGCATTGCAAAATTCTTTGCAACCCATCATCAGTGGATCACAACATAGGAAGCTGAATACTGCCCAGGCGAAACTGTCATACGTAAAATTTTACAAGTCCCTGTGATGAAAACTTAATTGAACGAGTTCAGTTCAGACAGCGGATGTCAGTTGACAGCTGTAATCTGGAAATTGTTCAGAAGACTTCTGAAGAATTCATAGATTTATTTTGTAGTAAGATGTCTACTTTGATTCAGCATAACTTCACTGCCAAGCAACAATGAACATTCCTTAACTTCACAAGAGAAAACCTTATGGAGGAATCTGTATTTGTTGTCATATGTGATTTTTTGGAAAATTATAGTTTAGTTCTACAGGATGAAGCTCAGAGTTACCACTGGACAAGACAACAGATTACCATTCATCCTTTTGTTACATATTACAAACAGGAAGACAAAATTGAGCATATGAGCTTTGTCATTGTTTCTGATTGCCTGGAGCACAATCTAGTTGCAGTTTACACCTTTCAAAAGAAGCTTATTTCTTATCCAACAAATTTCAAAGGCTTATACTATATTCTGACAGTTTCGCTGCTCAGTACAAAAATAAGAAAAACTTCCTGAACCTTGAGGAAGACTTCAACATAAAAGCTGAGTGGCACTTTTCAGCCAAAGAACATGGGAAAGGGCCTCGTGATGGAGTAGGGGGTTCAGTTAAGAGACTGGCAGCTCGTGCAAGTTTGCAAAGGCCGTACCAAAATAAGATTCAAACCACACGAGATCCATTTGTGTAGGCAGTAGATAATATCACAAATGTTGATTTTGTGTATTCCAATCAAGAAGACTATGCTGCTTCAGAAATATTATTAAGAAGCCGGCTTGAAGAGGCATAGACAATCAAAGGAACACAGCAATTTCACACTTTCATTCCCAACATTACATCAAAATTAATAGCTTAACACTTAACATAATCTGTGAAGTTCCAAGACAATTTATTGGGAAACTGCTTTCAACTCAAAACTTAATTTTTGTCTCAGGTTAGTGTTAATGTATACTTAATAAAAAGTTGTTTCAAAATTGCTGTTGGTACGTATTATGTTAATTTAGCTATGTATAGATACCTGTTACTCAAAAACAAGCATTGTGTATTTAATTTTTTTAATAGTTTCATTCCAAACATCATGGACCAGAACTATTATGTAAAAACTTGTACTTTTTCATACGTTATTTCAGTTTGTACTCAAATGCTCAAAATTTTTTGTTTTATCAGGTAATATACTGTTCGTTAAGTTGTATGCAATTAAAATGTTTTGACATTTCTAATACTTTTTTAGTTGCCTTTCAGTATATTTTAATGAAATTCCTGTTTGTTAAAGGTCAATTTAGTCAAACTATGGCTGTTGGTGAAAAACAAGAGTCCATAATTTTTTCTTTTTTTTTCTCAAAACAATGAACCCAGCATCCCAAATTTATATTTTGCCATGTGATTTACAACAGTATGAAGTAGTTGTTGAAATATTTTGAAAATTTTCAATTATGTACTTTTTCTAAAAAAAAAATTAAATCAAAATATTAATTAGTATTTTGAAAAAGGTTATTAATTAGAAGCTATATTTTGTTGTATATCCCTGGACAAACCATGCAAAATGACACCTTTCCCAGTTCTCTAGCTCAATTAGTGCAGCTCCTAGGGCAATTAAAGGAAAAAAAAAGTCCATTCAAACATTTATGGCTAGTTTTTGGAAAGTTTACATAGCCATATTTCAGGAATGGTTTGAGATTAAATTTTTTTAAATTTGGAATTATTCTTAGTCTCAGCCCCACTATAAGTATACTAAATTTTAGCAAAATCTAAAATGGTGAGGTAAAATAGGTGTGTTGATCTGACATGGAATGACGATACAGTTTGCTGGAAGGAGAGTATTTTTAATCAGACTTGACATCTAGGGCACGAATTCTCTAAGAGGGAATTTTTAAGTTCACATAACAAGCTCAGGCTTCGAGAGAGAGAGAGAGAGAGAGAGAGAGAGAGAGAGAGAGAGTCAAGATCCATTACGTAACTCTCGGATTTACATTTTTCACAGAATGAGGGAAAAAAAAGAGAGTAACAGTTCAGAAAAATTGCCAACTGCATGTTATTTTTCATTTACACACAATTTTAATACCCCTATATGTAAAGAGGGCTAGTAGAAATCCCTGGGCAACAGAAGATATATTGAATTTAATTGATGAAAGGAGAAAATACAAAAAAAAATGGGATCGACAGGAAGTTAAAATGGCTAAGCAGGGATGGCTAGGGGACAAATGTAAGGATGTAAAAGCTTATCTCACTAGGGTTAGATAGATACTGCCTACAGGAAAATTAAAAGAGACCTTTGGAGAAAAGAGAACCACCTATATGAACATCAAGAGCTCAGATGGAAACCCAGTTCTAAGCAAATAAGGGAAAATAGAAAGGTGGAAGGAGCATATAGAGGGTCTATACAAGGGCGATGTACTTTAAGACAATACGAGGGGGGCCCAAAAATAACAGGAATTTCTTTTTAGAAAACATATACTTTATTGTTTTCAAATACAACCTTAGTCTCCTTCGAAGTGCTCTCCATTAGCATTAATACACTTGTCCAAACGTTCATTCCAGTGTTCGAAGCACCTTTTAAATTTGTCCTCTTTGATACCTGCTGGCACTCTCATGACACTTACATCTTCCACATGCGCAAAACGCTTCCGTCTCAAGTGTCTCTTCATCCTCGGGAAGAGGAAGAAGTCCGAGGGTGCTAAATCCGGCGAATAGGGTGCGTGGGTCAAAGCAGTCGTCTTTGTTGAGGCCAAAAACTGCCGAACGCTGAGAGCCGTGTGCGCGGGAGCATTGTCGTGATGCAGGAACCACACGCCAGAATCCCACAAAGCCGGACGTTTTCGCGACAAACTTCTGCAAAGCCATTTCATAACATCCAAATAAAATTGTTGGTTTACTGTCTGGTTTTCAGGGACAAATTCAGAGTGTACGATCCCTTAGATTAAAAAAAACACGTCGTTTTAACATTAGATTTCACTTGTCGAGCTTTTTTTGGTTGAGGTGAGCCAGGTGACTCATTGTGATGACTGTTGTTTATTATCTGATCGTACCCACAGCACCATGACTCATCACCAGCAATGATTTTGTTGAAAAAATGTGGATCATCTTTGAATGCATCCTTCATTTCGAGACAGGCTTGAACGTGAGGTTCCCTTTGATCTCTGGTAAGAAGCTTCGGCATGAATTTTGCTGCCACTCTTCACATCCCCAAATCGATTGTCAAAATGTGCTGAATTGAGCTCCAGGACAACCTGGCCAAGTTCTCGAGTTGGTCGATTGTCCTGCGTCGATCTTCACTGATGAGATTAAGGATTTTGTCGATGCTGTCTTCGCTTCAAGCAGCTGAAGGTCGACCGGAACGGGGCTGATCTTCAGCCACCATTTCTCCCTTTTTAAATCGAGTAAACCATTCGTACACTTGCGTTTGACAAAGAGCATGGTCTTTGTAGGCTGTCAATCATCGCAACAGTTTCTGCTGCGTTCTTGCCAAGCAAGAAACAAAACTTCACAACCGCACATTGTTCGTGTCACGTCTGCACTGTACGCACACTCAAAGAACTGCCAAAGAAATCACACTTCTTACTATTGGGTGACGCTGCGTGGCAGAATGACTCAGCAGCGCTCCTACTACAACCCTTTGGAGGCGCAACTTGCTACTACAAGTACATGATGTGCAGCATTACGATTCTGGTTACTTTCGGGTCCCCCCTTGTATAATGGAAATGGAAGAGGATGTAGGTGGAGACGAAATACGAGATACGATATTGTGCAAAGAGTTTGACAGAGCAATGAAAGATCTAAGTCGAAACAAGGCCTCGAGAGTAGACAACATTCCATTAGAACTACTGATAGCCTTGGGAGAGACAGCCCTGACAAAACTCTACCATCTAGTGAGCAAGATGTATGAGAGAGGCGAAATACCCTCAGACTTCAAGAAGAATATAATAATTCCAATCCCAAAGAAAGCAGGCGTTGACAGATGTGAAAATTACCGAACTAACAGTTTAATAAGCCATGGCTGCAAAATACTAACACGAATTCTTTACAGACAAATGGAAAAACTGGTAAAAGACGGCCTCGGGGAAGATCAGTTTGGATTCCATAGAAATGTTGGAACACGTGAGGCAATACTGACCCTACGACTTATCTCAGAAGATAGATTAAGGAAAGGCAAACCGACGTTTCTATTATTTGTAGACTTAGAGAAAGCTTTTGACAATGTTGGCTGGAATACTCTCTTTCAAATTCTGAAGGCTTCAGGAGTAAAATACAGGGAGTGTAAGGCTATTTACAATTTGTACAGAAACCAGATGGCAGTTATAAGAGTCGAGGGACATGAAAGAGAAGCAGTGGTTGGGAAGGGCGTGAGACAGGGTTGTAGCCTGTCCCCGATGTGATTCAATCTGTATATTGAGCAAGCAGTGAAGGAAACAAAAGAAAAGTTCGGAGTAGGTATTACAATCCATGGAGAAGAAATAAAAACTTTGGGGTTCGCCCATGACATTGTAATTCTGTCAGAGACAGGAAAGGACCTGGAAGAGCAGCTGAACAGAATGGACATCGTCTTGAAAGGAGGACATAAGATGAACATCAACAAACACAAAACGAGGATAATGGAATGTAGTTGAATTAAAGCAGGTGATGCTGAGGGAATTAGATTAGGAAATGAGACACTTAAAGTAGTAAATGAGTTTTGCTATTCAAAATAATTGATGATGGTCGAAGTAGAGAGGATATAAAATGCAGACTGGCAATGGTAAGGAAAGCGTTTCTGAAGAAGAGAAATTTGTTAACAATGAGTATAGATTTAGGTGTCAGAAAGACTTTTCCCAAAGTATTTGTACGGAGTGTAGCCACATATGGAAGTGAAACATGGACGATAAATAGTTTGGACAAGAAGAGAATAGAAGCTTTCGAAATGTGGTGCTACAGAAGAATGCTGAAGATTAGATGGTTAGATCACACAACTAATGACGAGTTATTGAAAAGAATTGGGGAGAAGATAAATTTGTGGCACAACTTGACTAGAAGAAGAGATTGGTCTGTAGGACATGTTCTGAGGCATCAAGGGCTCACCAATTTAGTACTGGAGGGCAGTGTGAAGGGTAAAAATCAGAGGGAGACCAAGAGATGAATACACTAAGCAGATTCAGAAGGATGTAGGTTGCAGCAGGTACTGGGAGATGAAGAAGCTTGTACAGGACAGAGTAGCATGGAGAGCTGCATCAAACCAGTCTCAGGACTGGAGACCACCACCCCCACAACAACAACAACAAAAACAACAACAATTAAAGAGTTAAAGATTCCAACACCCTTAATAGTAATCCTATTTCTGAGCTTCCGTTCTTAAAAGTCAAAGATTTAACTTTTTTATATAGTCAAGAGCATTTCCAATTTAAAATTATTTAATACAAATATTTGATCCAGAAGAAATGATCAAAAATGTCTAGTAGCAACAGAACAGCTTACAAAGAGCCCTTAATCCAAATAAGTAAGCTGAAGTATTATTCTAAATACTGTGGTGCACCAGAATCTTATTCAAATGTGCTGAAATGCAGAAAGATCTAGTACATAATTCTGGAGAAACAATTCATTCACTTAATGATTTCCATCACTAGAAAATTCCAATTTAAGAAAGAGTCAGAAGGAAACAGCGTAGTACCTTATTTGCTGTCTTAGTAACTCCTCCCGTTCTCTTTCCAAATTCTCACGTTCACGACGCTGACGTTCTCGTTCTAAGCGCAGTACTTCAGCACGTTCCCGTTCCACGCGCTCCCATTCCAAACGCAACTTCTCCTTCTCCCTGGAAGACAATCTTACAATAATATTCCGACAAATTCAGGCTTGCAGCTGGTCAAAGTCGTTGACAGATCACCTGTAAAAGACTGGCAGGTGCCCAGTCGAAATATGGGATGAATGAAACAACGACCAGCTACAAGGGCGAAATTTGTTTGAACATTCAATTCACTGGGAAGATTTGAAAATTTGTACTATAAAATAATATTCTGTACTGTAACTGCGAATATTAATAAAATATCTTGATGATCAAGTTTTATAAAGATGTTTTATACCTTTCAAGCTTTATTGCCAACTCCCGTTGTTGCCTCTCTATCTCACGCTGCCTTGCAGCTTCTTCAGTTCGGCGACGTTCTTCCTCTCGCAGTTCTCGTTCCCGTTCCCGTAACCTCTGTCTCTCACGTTCCTCCTATACAAATGTATATCACCTTAAGTTGTTTTTAGAGGCACATGATTAGAGGAACTGTTGCAAGCTAATCACAATTCTAGCAAGGTTTTTTGAAAGCAGTTACAAGCAAAAATAAAACTCCACCTCTTACAAATATTAAACACAATTTAAACTAGTAGAAAAAAAAAACTATGCAAGAATTTATAATCCATTTTGGGCTTATATGGCAAGTACATATGACCATAAATTTTATTCTCTATAGGCTAATTTAATATCTGATTGCTGTTCTGCTAAAAGAAAGACCTGCTCCCAAATCGCAAGTATTAAAACAGTATTACACACACAGAAACTTCCTACTAATACTTATAGCTGGTGCTGTTATTCTGTTTTCACAGTTACAGAGGCTGTGACAACAGTCAGCACATTACAAGATTCCACAAAAGAAACCATGTTCTGATACAATTTTACAAAGAAAAAAGTGGTACAGCAACTAAAGAGAGAGGGGTGTGGGATTGGTGGGGGAGGAGGGGGGTGGCAAATATTTACACCAACAATTTCCTTCGCCTTTGAAATTACAGGAATTGTCAGTGAAATTCCACATTTTTACTGAACTGCAATGTAAGTTACCACTTGCTTCCTTGCCTCCCAATCATGTTGCTTTAAGATTTCAGCAGTAGGGCTGTTGATAAACATCAATATATCAATATTTTTTTCAAAATATATCTAATGTATCTGCGATGTTTTTTTCCCATATACTGATACACTGATAATGAAATGGCAATATCAAGTGCAGATATTTTTATTTTATATTCTATTTTTCTCACTATTTTTAATAAGTATGTGATATTGTTGTTTTGAAATTGTAGTAGAACATAAAGGGGTCTTTCTACTTTTTGAGCTTTCATCATGTCCAGTCTCTCTCTTTTACAGTGTAAAGCAAGTACAGGTGGCACTAAGAAGTAGTCCAACAGCATTGAGGAGGGGAGGCTGTCCAAGTGGAATAACAAGATTTCTGATGTGAAGAAATAGCACACCAAATGCATTAAAAATAAAAATAAAATATTTAACACAACTAGTGCCACCATTTTTTTCAAATAGTTGCTGAAAATGACGAACAAAAATCTGAATGACAAGGTTAGTCTTTGCAGTGGGCTGAGATGTTTGAGGGAAAATGTTGTTTTAATTGGTGCCTGGTGCTACCAACAGAAACTGCAACACAGTTTTGACACCACAAATCTAAATTGCTAGGGTTCGCAGATATGAAAAAAACAGGAACGTTGACATCAAGTGTTCCGGACAAATCCAATGTGACTAAACCAAATGATGGACCTGTCAGACACCTTTTATTGTGCCATTTACATGCAGTTACCATTGTTAGCAAAGAGGTTACGCCAAGCATGATCATGCATTGTTTTCCTTTCAATTCTTGCTCTAAGGGGTGTAAACAGGCTCCTAGCTTGTTGATGTACAGAATATCTAATAATAAATCAATGCTTAAATTTACAGCTCTAAAACCAGCAGTATATTGGCAACGTGCAGCCAACCTTTTCATAGGCCTCTATGTCGATATTTGTTCTGTCATATCAATTTTTTTTTTTCGCTGTATCGATGGGCCGATATTGGAGAAAAGCTTGAGGAGAAATGGAACTGTTTTATTAAAATATAAGCACATTAGCCCAGGAAAGGAAAGGAAAAAACTTAATTCTACGGAAATTAGTTTATTAATATCAAAACTGCTAGTTATTTAAAGTAAAAATTGGATCTTTACTTCTTCCTAAAGGCCGAATTTTGCTTGTTACATTAAAATTATGGTAGAAAGAACTGACAACCAACATTTTGCCTCAGAATATGCTTGCCAGACCATCAGGAAAATAGTGTGTTTTGAAAGTGACATTCAACAGATGTATTCCCTAAATCAATGGATATTACTATAATGTTATAGTTTATCTGGTTGTGATGACAATGGAGAAATGAACTGATTGACTTTTTTTGTATCATTAGATGTGGAACCGTCCAAGTATTCTCATACCAATAAATAAAAATCAATACATTCTAATGTCGAGCTGCCTGATTATTTGTGAATACATCGTTTGTCTTCTATCTTTCTTTCACATTTTGATTCTTTTGCTCTGGATGTGTAGTTTAGGTCAGAAGACATCACATCACTAGCTTTTAAGCATATAGCAATCGATCTTCATGACTGCAGGCAGATTCCACAGATCATGTGCTGATGTGCAGTGATAGAGACGTGGAATCTCGAAAAAGTTACACGTTAAGCTCCTCTCTTTACACTCATTGATGTTATAGTCATGGATTTTAAACTATGGTGACTTCTCAACATTTATTTTGCTCTTGTGATACACTTGTCTTCATGTAGATACATATGTGAGTGATACATGGAGGGTTATAATGTTTTTGTTGACTCATAATTTAAGGGGGAGAGGAGGGGTGTTGGGATGAGGAGGGGGAGGGAGTAGAGGGGTGTCGGGATGAGGAGGGGGAGGGAGTAGAGGGGTGTCGGGATGAGGAGGGGGAGGGAGAAGAGGGGTGTCGGGATGAGGAGGGGGAGGGAGAAGAGGGGTGTCGGGATGAGGAGGGGGAGGGAGAAGAGGGGTGTCGGGATGAGGAGGGGGAGGGAGAAGAGGGGTGTCGGGATGAGGAGGGGGAGGGAGAAGAGGGGTGTCGGGATGAGGAGGGGGAGGGAGAAGAGGGGTGTCGGGATGAGAAGGGGGAGGGAGAAGAGGGGTGTCGGGATGAGGAGGGGGAGGGAGAAGAGGGATGTCGGGATGCGGGGGGGGGGGGCGGTTAAGGTTAGACGAGGGGTGTCGGGATGCGGAGGGGGGGGGGGGAGATGACAGATGCGCCGGAGATGAGAGATGCGCGGGAGATGAGAGATGCGGCGAGGCGAAGAGGGCAGGAGATGAGGTGTGTGTGTGTGTGTGTGTGTGTGTGTGTGTGTGTGTGTGTGTGTGTGTGTGTGTGAGAGAGAGAGAGAGAGAGAGAGAGAGAGAGAGAGCGAGAGAGAGAGAGAGAGAGAATGTTTAATTTCCTAGAATTTTTTAATGTGTCATTAGATAAAATCCAAATTTGAAGGTTTTCCAGACATTTCGTTTTCAAGTTATAGATTTTAAAAGTTTCCAAAATTGTGCAATTTTTGCCACGTTTCGAAACCTTTAAAATGGCCATATCCCAAAGGAAACAAACAATCGAAAATCTTGGATGCGACTCAGTATCTCTGCTAAATGATGAGTAGCAGCTATCCATATGTCAAAGACCTAAAATTTATACCGTTCTCTTCCATTTATTACAGGTTTTTAATATATTGCTGTTTGACCAAATTCATTAAATTGGTAAATTTTCCCAAACCAAAACTTCCTTAAATTTTGAAAATTTAAAATATTTTATTTTTGAAGTAAGTGCAGGGCAAATCTTACACTATTTGTTAAGCCTAGTTTAGACGACGACATTGGGTTGTGCCACTCGTTGGAAGAAATGAGTTGCACGCAAATGGTTTCATATTTGACTGTAGGCACGGCGCCACCAGCATACACTTCAGTTTCGTCATTTTGAGGGTCTCTGAGTCGTGTCTGAAATGAAAGTTTTGGCAGCTGCCCGTCGCACGAGTTGTGATGGAGAAAAATAATAATAAACGTATTTCAATTCATGACTGGATGAAGAACAGACATCAGCTCAGTTGCTCAGCATCCTTGCTGAAATAATTTATAATGGAAGACCCAAGAAGCTCTTTCAGTTATCTTAGAATGTCACCAGAACTGTTCACGTTTCTTCTAAGTAGAGTTAGCACGTGAAAAGGAGTAAAGATACTGCAATGCACAAAGTACTGTTGCCAGAACTGACATTACTTATTATATTGCATGCATTACAATCGAGAACACTTGTCGTGTTATAACATTCGGTTTTAGTTGGTGATGACACTTTTTCATTAACACCAATAATTATTAACATTAACACCCAATAATAATTCGAAGTAGGCCACATTAAGCAAAGAATGGTTCGCAAACTATTATCTTGAAGATAGATCTGTACAGTTGCAATATTTCAAAATTATAACATGTGAATGGGGATCACTGCTGCTACGTTTTAAATAGATGAATACTGAATAAAGAATGCAGCTTCTCGATTGGTGTAGCCTTCCCTCCTGTCAAGAGTATTCCTTAACAAAGAGTCAGCCACCTCAAATGATGGGATTTTAGCCTTGTAGACAAGAGCATTGCCACATCTAGAATTATTAACTTGTATTTTTCTTAACTCAGTTGTGTATGTGCTCCTAACCGAATAAATTTTGCCCTGCAGCTCAGATACTGTCAAACCATGTATGTTCTGATCGCACATGATGGTCTCAGGAGCAGCAATATGTTGCGTATTTTTGTAATCAGCATCACCGAAATGCCATAAACACCTACGCAAAGCACATATATCCAAAAGCGAACATTATTCTCTGTCCCCCACTTCATATTTCAGTTTGTCTACACTCTGCAACTAGTGTCGCCAAAGTTGGAACACGCCGAAAGTGTTTAGTTTCACCAACTAGTTGCACAAACGCGCGCATGTGCAGTGGCCGGTAGCATAGTTGCCTGCAACCTAGTGTCATCATGTAAACTAGGCTTTAATGTGTGTGCCAAATTTCATGACAGTATTCTATAGGGAAGATGTGAAAATAAATTTTATTTTATTGCCATTTGTACAGGCAACAATTATTCTACACTATGTTTGCAAGCTGGTTCATAAAACTATTGTTGCAATGAAATTACTGAGTATTAATTTAGCACACTTTGCTTTATCCTTTTAAAATTCTACTAAGCTATGGCATATAACAAAAATACTGTTAGGATTAATATGCATTTTTAGTTTATATAATGTAGCAAAACAAATTTCTGTTGACAGTAATTCACTTCAATAAAGGAATCACCAAAGCACTGTGGGAGAAAACTGGACCAGGCTGCTGTATACATTAACTCATTAAGCACATGTGCACAGGTGATAAAGTGGCAGGAAAGTACTGGTGTCACAATTTAAAATGCTTATTACCTAATAAAATGTTGAAAAGTACATGTGGGAATATGGTCAAGTACCAAGCATATCCAAGTGGAATACTGTACTTATATTCCAACATGTGCAGTTCAGCACCTTATTGGGAAATTAGGCATTTTTAAATCATGACACTGGCTCAGTTGGGCACTTTGTCGCATGAGGGCGCAGTGGCTCCATAAATGCACATAAAATGAAAGTCATACTGGTTTTCTTAACATTCCTATTAGTTGTGGAAGCACAGTATTATCAAATATTTACTTACTTCCAACTGTTTGGGGTAAAGCATATATGCTATCAGTTACTTATAAATGACAAATGATGAGCATGCAGCACAAGGAAGCAACTTGGCAAAAAGATTTTATAAAGCTATAGCAGGCACATGGACTCCAAGTATCATGCATTTATTCTTAGAGTAAAGGTAAAGCAAAAACTGTTTCCGATTTTAAGGATTTTTGATTTTCTGATGCTGCATGCTTTTGAATAGATTACAGGACTTGTTGCTTGTGCATGTGCATGTGACGACAAATTGTGGATGGCTTGTGAGCTGCAAGAGATGAAAAAAGAGAAGTAAACACTTTATTTATATGTCCTTTCCCAACTTATACAACACCATTTCATGCAAATCTAGTATTACGGGTTTCGTCCCTCACTCCATCGACATGTCTTCTGACAAGTCTGGACGTGTTTCAAATGGATTTGTTTTATCCACTATGTCATCCAAAAGAAAGCAGAACTGATTCATTTGGATCGAACAAGAAAAGAAAATCATTAGCTCTGTAAGGTAAAGGTAATATTATCAAAGACTTTGAAGTAAAATTTAGAAGTTGTGTGAACTAGCAAAAAAGCTTGATCTAATAGAATTGACAGTTAAGACATTTATAGAAGGTAAAGAAAACATTCCTGAATTCGTTGAAACATGCGTAATCTTTGAATTCAAGTATTGTTCGTAAATGCCATGGTATTATCGCTCAGATGGAAACAATGTTACAATTACAGTGTGATAATGTAAGAGTGAAAATCGTCATGTTGATCAGAACACAGTGTGCTCTCAAGCTAAGCTGATTTTTTAAGAGATCAAAAGACACTGAGGAAGTGGACAAACAAGGAATGTTTAAAGCTAGTAACAGTTGGGCAAGCTGATCCGAAAGTTGTCATAATTTGCATAACATCGCAGAAAGTGGAGAGGTGGCAAGCATTGCTAAAGAGACTTTCACACTACCAGACAAACTCAGGGCACTGACAGGAGATGGCTATATCAGACATAACGTATTCAACATACTTAAACTGGTCTGCTCTGGATGAAGATGCCTACCACGCTGAAGAGAAAACATTTCCAAATTTAATGCCAACGAAGATCAATTGACAGTGATGGTTGGTGTGAATGCAGCTGGTGATTGTAAATTAAAACCTCTTAGTTTATTGCTCAGAAAATACACGAGCTTAAAAGCTACATCTAAAGCTAGGTTGCCTGTGATTTGGAAGTCAAATGCTACAGCTTGGGTGACAGCTGTCCTATTGAGAACTGGTCTGGTTATCACGTGACATCCATAGTCTAATGTTTTTGCCAATTAAAACACTTCAATTTAAAGTGATGCTATTAATCGACAACACCCAAGTTCATTGTCCTGTTACTTTAAGTTTGATCCACATGTGAAAGGTGTATTTTTGCTACTGAATACAACCCGCTTGCTTGAATCGATGGACCAAGGAGTCATTAAAACATTACAGCTCACTGCAAGACACGATCGTTTGCACATCTACACTGAGCTATGAGACAAAACGAACTCTCAAAGACTTTTGGAAGCAATTTAGTTGTTTTAGATGCCGTGAGACCTGTTGCACAATCTTCGAATGAAATTTCACAAAAAAACTTTGCATGGTGCCTGGAAATATCTGTGTCCCAGGGGGATCTGGAGCAACCTGATAATGTGATTGAAGAGAAGGTGGATCTTGCCAGACAAATATTGAGGTGGATGACGATGACGACATTCACAACTGCTGAATTCACATAATCAGGAGCTGACGACTGATTAGTTTACAAAGTGCCCGAGGTAAGAGCAAATCATTGAAAAACCTTATTCTTTAGCCCCAGTTCAATGAGAAACTCAAAAAACAGTTGCAAACATAACAGAAGGCCTACTTTCTACTGGAAATATGTTATGAATTTTAGAGGAGGAGGGGGGGGGGGGGGGGGGGGGGGGGGGGACACGAATGACAACCAAATGTGGATTTCTACTACCTAACAGGAAATAAAAAATTTGCCTTTGCCTTTTGCGGGCAAGTGGTGTTCTGACTGAGCTACCCAAGTATGACTCTCAACCCATCCTCACAGCCGTAATGCCGGCAATACCTCGTCTTTTACCTTTCACACTTCACAGAAGCTCTCCTGCAAAACTTGCACAACTAGCACTCCAGGAAGAAAAGATACTGTGGAGACATAGCTTGGTCACAGCCTGAGGGGTGTTATGAGAATGAAATTTCATTCTCCAGCAGAGCGTGCCCTGATACGAAACTTCCTGTTGGGTTAAAGCTGTGTACCAAACAGAGACCTCAAACTCAGGACCTTTGCCTTTCATGAGCAAGTGCAAGCACTTACCCACAAATGGCAAAGGTCCCAAGTTCAAGTCTGTTCAGCACACAGCCTTAATCTGCCACAAAGTTTCAAAATAAATGTTATTAAAATGTGTTCCCTCTGACGCACAATCATGAAATTTGGCACCCGTGTTGACAATGTTCCATTAACATTTTTTCTTTCAAAACTAACTTAATCTGAGAAAATTGAACATAATTATGATTATTGTCAATTAGGACATATTTTCAAAGCTTGTCAGAAAATGAATAAAATAGTTTGAATTTGAGGTCTGTAAGTCAAAATAGTTTGAGATATGGTGATTTCAAGGTTCATATCATAAACAAATTGCATAATTTTGTAGTTTCAAAAATGAAATGTCTGAAATATTTTTAATTTGGAATTTTTCATGCAAACTACTACTACTACTACTACTACTACTACTACTCTACTACTACTACTACTACAAATATACAAAAAATATCAAAATCTGACACGTCAAGAACCAGACCATTGGTTGATTTCACATAGACTGACCCTTTACAGGAATGGTGTGAATTGCAGAAAAATATAAATAGTGGGAAATTACTTTTTAAGCACTTATTATTGATGAAAAAATTAAATTTGTTTTAGTTTCTTCTAGTGATTTTTTTTATCTGGTGGTCATTATGTCTGTCTGTCTACAGTCCCATCTGTCCAGTTTCATCCAAGAACTAGCTAACAAATAAACCCCAAGCATGATGCAGCACCAACTTCTTGAAAGACTACCCATGGCTGAGGAAGAGAGAAAAATAAGATGCCAGCAGAGCATGTATATTAGTGTACAGATAAAAACTTCATGAGCCACACTACTTTTGAAAAACCACACAGAAGTGTGGAAATGTATCCATAAAAAAACCTCTTGAGTTAAGCTACCATTTGCATCAAACTGCACAGCTGTCTCTAGCTCTGTTCCTTCAAAATAAACTTTTGTTGTCAGGTAAAAAACTTTATGCTCACGCTATATATCTAGATCATATCTAATTGTAAACAAGCTATTTATCTAGCTTCCAGTTATACAACTTGCTATATAGTATGCTAAAAATGTTTTTTGAAAGAAAAATGTGGAACACAGTGTAGTTAGCAATATGCAGTTGGCTAATTCCGTAAGATTGTGGATGCAAAGAGGTACTTGTGTTCTACAAACGTCATCACAATGTTAAACATATATAGATATTTGGCAGCATAATGAATTCTGCAGGCCAATATTGTTAATTTCAGATGTTCTGATGGGTGCCATCTTAACTCTTCAGAAATTGAGACATATTTTAAAATTTGTGCCAATAGTTTGACAATTATGACTGTATTTGAATAATTGATACATCATTTAATATTCTAGGAGGGAAAACGGGGGTGGGTGGTGGGGGTGGCGATGTGCACAGTACATCTCCTGTTAAAAAGAGAGATATCAGTTTTCTGACTGGTTTGATGTGACCCACCACCAATTACTCTCCTGGGCAAACTTCATCATCTCAAAGCAGCACCTGCAACATACATCTTCAATTATTCCAATCTCTTTCTTCCTTTACAGTTTTTACCCTCTACAACTCCCTCCATTACCATGGAAACTAATCCTCGATGTCTTAACATATATTCCTTTCCTTACTGACTCTGCAGAGAATCACCTCGGTCCTTACCGTACCAGTCCACCTAATTTTCGACACTCTTCTGCAGCACCACACTCAAATGCTTTGATTCTCTTCTGTTCCAGTTTTCCCTTAGTCCACATCTCAATTCTGTACAGTTCTGTGCACCAAATATACATTCTCAAAAATTTCTTCCTCAGATTAAGAGCTACGTTTGATACTAGTAGACTTTCTTCGGCAGGAACGCCCTTTTCACCAGTGCCAATCTGCTTTTTTATGTCCTTGCTCTGTCCGTCATGGGTTATTCTGCTGCGTAGGTAGCAGAACTCTAATTCATCTACTTAGTGATCTCAATTCTGATACGTTCCTTGCTTTTCTCATTTCTGTTACTTCTCATTACTTTCTTTTTTCTTCAATTTACTCTCAACTTATATTTTGTATTCATTAGACTGTTCATTCCATCCAGCAGATTCTGTAATGATTCTTCACTTTCAATTAGAATAGAAATCTCATCAGCAAATATTATCATTGATAGCCTTTCACCCTTAATTTTAATTCCACTTTCATCTTATTTCCATCACAGCTTCTTCAAAGAATATACTGAACAGTAGGGACGAAAGGCCTCTTTATAATCCAAACTCTTTGTTCTTGGTCTTCCACTCTTATTGTTCCCTCTTGGCTATTTTACATATTTTACACTGCCTGTCTTTCCCTTCAGTTGACCCTTACTTTTCCCAGAATTACAAACCTCTTGCACCATTCGATAGTGGGGAGCGCTTTTCCCAGGTCGACCAAAATCCTATTAATGTGTCTTGATTTTTCTGCAGTCTTGCTGCTATTGTCAACCACAATGTTAGAATTGCCTCTATGGTACCTTTACCTTTCCTAAAGCCTTGAAAATCAAAAGTTTAACAGGCACCTGTGATGGTTTGAAGCTAGCCCATATATTAACTGGATGAGCTATCACCATATCTCTTTATTTTTAACTGCCAACTTCACTTCAGTTTGGACTAATATTGAACGTTTAGCACAATCCAAAACTTCAACCGATAATGCAACTTCCCACAATATTACATACAATATTGTTACTGTTAGGTTGGCAATGTTAGGAGAAACAATTAGCAGCACAAATTGTTCTCACTTTTAATGATTTATACAGTTTCAGAATTAGGGAGCCCAGAGATCATCAGAGTTTATTGCATCATGATGTAAACACTACGTGAAACTAATTTACATCATTATGCATCAATTACACGTTTCATTAGGTGAAAATGACTGTAAATTTATAATAACGTAAAAGAGGATGGGCAATAACATCATGAACACACAGTTCGAAGAGACTGATGACAAACAATGGGAAAAAGTTAATTCTGGGAATGTAAAAGTGGGGTCATACTATAATTGCAAAAATATACCAGCAATCTTTCATCCCATAGCTCACCTGTGAATGAAACTGTGTAAAACCTTAATATGGTGTGGTGAGAAGTACACTATCAGACTCTCTATAGTCACTTGGAGAATATTCACAATAAATAGGCAGAGAACGAATACATTAATGACTAGGACTCTTAACACCAAGAAGTGAAGCACTGCGATATACAGATGCTCCAATAATGTGGCAGTTACAGTTTCTAGCATGCCACACAGGTGAAAGCAAGCAGTATCAGAGAAGTGGTTGTTTTAGTAATACGTATGGGTTGTTTTGAATTGTGTACAGTGTAAGAGTTATTAATTGTTTCTCATATGTCCTCCAGATTTTAATAGCGAGTATCTGCTGCTCACAATTTACAATGGAGAACACCAGATATGTAGGTACACAAGTAAGGCATCTTGAATGAACTGATCACTATAATCAGTATAGGTGATTAGGAAACTCATTACATACCACATCCCCTCCCTCACTACACACTGAGAAATGTATCTCTGCACACAAGCTACTGCAATTTGTATACGAAGTTACAAAAACCGAAAAGTGAACTTTACAGCTCATGTAATATCACAATACCCCAAATCAAAAATTGCCTGAAAGAGCTCAAGGAATCCCAAGTTAAAGTGCTTAAAGGTGACACACAAAATGTTTCTTTGCATTGTCTCCATTAAAAAAATATATTAATTCGATTGAGAAAACAGTATTAAAGAAATTCCAAGTTATGTACATAGACATCCCCCCCCCCCCCCCCCCCACAGACCCCATTCCACTTTAAAAAGTGGTCTATGGGAAGTACTTTTAATGTTTTTCCCCTTGCCACCCGTTCTGTTTCCTTGTAACTTTGCCTTCTTTTATCACTAGTTATGCACTAAGTATTTGATCACCACCATTTGCTCACACTCGTTCTTTTGACCTTCCTCCTGTGATCAGGTGGTTGGTATTTGAACACACAACAATATAAAATCTAAACTTCACTTAACTCTTGATATGACACAGTAAGAATAGAATAAAGTGACCTCCCAGATAGCTGAATGTATTGAAGCACCCACTCCTGGAACACAGAAAAGGCATGCTGACCTTTGATCAAATCCGCCTGGCAGATTAATGGCAAGGTCTGCATTGCTGGCCAGCCCAGATGGGGATTTTAGGCAGTTTCCCCACAGCCAACTAGGAGATTATCAGGCACGGCACCCATGCCCCACTTCACTTATACACTACACAAACATTCAGAAAACATTCTCACACTTAACATGAGCTGTTCTTGACATGAACTGATAGCGAACACAAATTCTGTCCCAGGGAGAAAGTGGCGGTGTCAGGAAGGGCATCCAGCCACTATCTACCATTAACAATGCCAAAACTGAACTAAAATGCCAACCCCATAAAGACAATGGACAATGCAAAAATGAGGAATTGATTACAGAAGTTTCTACACCAAAATAATTTTTCCAATGAACCTATCAAGTAGAGAGCAAAAATATTTAACAACACTCTGCAATCACACCCGGAAATCAATTTTAATTTTTAATCTCGGATGTGTATTGCATATTAACTGAAGCTTACGCCAACATAAATACCACATCATTGCAAGCAAAAACGTGTCAACGAGAAACTTTTTGATTGCTTATACAAATATGGTATTCATTCCTATGATATAGATGTTGAAGTTTCTTCACAATGGGTCAAATACAATAGATAGATGATGCAAGAGCTGAAGTAAGATTTCTTTCCTCGCCTCCTCTCTTTTTCTTGAGTTGCCTGTTGCAAGGAGAGTACATAATGTATTGCAAAAATTACATCACTGCTACATAAATTTTTGGGGTCCAAATTATCCCAGGCTGGCCAAATTCTAATGAATCTTTGATTACACAGTCAATTTGTGAAAGGAACTTTTAACAATTATCAACAGTTACAAAAGTAAGTGCAAAAAAATAATTGTGATGCTCTCTCAGTCCAAGAAGTTTTGGGGGCCAGATTAATAATAAAAAATAGAAAAACATTAAGATGATTATTTTTAAACTCTTCAGGTGTTCTAAATGGTTGCCCCCTTCCCGCCACTGTGTACCAAACACCAAACATTCACGCGACTATGTGAAATAGTCAGAAAAAACCTCCTTTGAGTCGGTTATGTTGTCGAAGTTCTGACCCTTTGTGCAAATATCGGCAGTTTGTCATTTTGTGATAGGTTCGTGTTGAAAAACACAACCTGTGATGATTTTGTGAGGTATGTGGAGCAAACTTTGCACACTTATCTCTTCCACGCAGTTGAGCGCCCCACAAACCAAACATCATCATCACTTATCTCTTCTTCAAAAGGTTTGGGAGAATGGTTTAACATGTTGCTCCACTGTGATTTATGACACAAGAATGTAGACACACTACAGCTTCATGTTGACTACTTAACACTGCCTGCTCACATATATTTTGTTGAATGCATATCTGTTGACAGTTGTTAGTTCAAGCTGCCGTTGCAGTCACTTTGGTAACATCACTTACACATCAGGAATAAAATCAAGAACTCAACAAATTTATTAAAAGATAGTTTATGCTTGAAAGTTATTGTGATACTGTGTAAATAAGAATACAAGTTTCAGCTAACTCTTTCTGTTGTAGACTGTGGCCATACAGGTAGAGTTTGGTGTTTGTGTTGGTAGGGGCAGCAACAGCAGCAGTAGTATTATACAAGGGGGTACCCAAACATAACCAGAATTTTGTTTCAAAGTACCCTCCATTAGCATGAACACTATTATTCAAACATTCATTCCAGTGTTGGAAGCACCTTTTAAATTCATCCTCTTTGATACCTTCTAGCACCTTTGTGAAATCACATTTAATGTTTTCAACATCAACAAAACGCTTCACTTCCAAGTCTCATTTCATCATGCGGAACAGGAAGAAATCTGAGGGTGCTAAATCTGGTGAATAGGATACATGGGCCAAGGTAGTCGTATTCGTTAAGGATAAAAAACTGGTGAAAACAGAGCTGTTTGCACGGGAGCATTATCATTATGCAGGAACCACTCACTGGAATTCTACGAAGCCAGATATTTTTGCACCAAACTTTAGCGCAGCCTTTTCATAAGCTCCAAATAGAATTGTTTGTTATCGTCGGTTTTGTGGGAAGAAAATCGTGACTGTATGATCCCTCCAACATAACATAATAATAATAATAATAAATAATAATAATAATAATAATAATAATAACAATATACAAATAGACCACCATCATCTTCACATTCAATTTCACCTCCAGAACTTTTTTTGGACAAGGTGAGCCAGTTGACTTCCACTGAGTTGACTGTTGTTACCAAGATTCATCACCATGATGATTTTGTTAAAAAAATTTGTATTGTCTTTGAATGCGTCCTTCATTCCATGACAGCCATGACCATGACGATCCCTCTGATCGCTGTTGAGAAGTCTCGGCACAAACTTTGCTGCCACTATTCAACAGTCAAAACATGTAAATTGTGCTCAAGGACAAACTGGTTAAGTCCTCAAACTGGTCTTATTCATTGATCTTCACTGATCAGATTACACATTTTGCTGATGATATCCTTGATGTTGTCCTCGCTTCGAAGATTAGAAGGGCAATCAGAACGAAGCTGATCTTCAATTGCAATTTCCCAGTCATACACTATTTTTACTAAGAGCATATTCTTTGTTAGCTGTTTGCTTCATCACAACAGTTTCCACTAAGTTCTTGACAAGTAAAAAACAACATTTCACAGCTACACATAGTTCATAAGAAATAACCATTTTCTGCACGTCTGCAATGTACGCACATTCACAGAGCTGCCAACACCACCCTAGTCACCATCAGGTGATGCTGCCTGGTGGAATGACTCAGGAGAGGTCCCTCTGGCTGCACATCCTGGTACTACAAATCCCTGATGCACAAAATTTAGGATTTCGGTTTTTGTGAAAATGAGTTCAGAAATCTGGTTCTCATGCATTTAGTCTTCATTTAATGAGTAACAGTGTACTTGAGACAAACAATGAATAAAGTCAGAATTTGTCATTTTTTGAAAGAAACTTGGTTTCATCATTCAAGTGTTTGTGAAGACAATGACACTAGTGATAAAAACTGAAAACTATGAAAACAATAGCATTCTAGATGACAGAGAAACTGAATGTACACAACAAAGCATCCTACTACCTGTTTAAAGATGAACTGAGACAATATAGCAAATTACACTAACACAGTACTAGTCTGCCATATCTGATCTGAAGTATATAGTTCTACTACATTGTGGCAAAATCCTAAATAACTTCAATAAACTTTTACAAAAAGAGTTAATTGCAAAAGACACTATTAAGCAGCAAAAACATCAGCTTCTGATTCAAACAACAACACAAGCTGCTTTCCTTAACGGATCCTAAAATGAAGGGACACTTATCTCTACTCCTTACATCAGATCAAAAAGAAAAATAATTTAGTATGAATTTTCTCTGAAATGATACCACTGAGACAGCTATGTCTAGGTGTTTGCATTCCACTGCTGATTAACCAAAAATACTGTTATAAACTGGGGAATGGAAGATCACTCCACCTGCAGTTGCGGAACAATTACAGAGAATTTGTTTCACAAAAAACTTTCCAACAAAGATACAGACTGGAAAGGAGGAGTGGTGATGGGATTGAAATTTCTTGCCAGAGAAAAGAATGTGCTCAAAACATGTGCACCGATTTGGATGCCGAGAAATATTTACACAGACAATTGATATAGTTCTGCTAACTTTCTCAGGGAATTACTAGACAGGTGCACTCCCGCAGTTGTGACAAATGCCACATTGTTTCATTGGAACTACCCCAAAGAAGAGAGAATTAACATTTATATCAACCAATAATATTTCTGTAACATGGACTGATGAAGAAACGTCCACCTATCAATCTTTTATAGTGGGCCAGAATATATGGAGATGTATGAAACTGGAAGAACAAAGCTTAAATCCAACTATTTTACTGATTACAATCACAGAATGAATGAAGTTTACATACACAATCAATGTATATCCTCACATTCTCTCAAGGAAAGGTATGTCAAGGTGTTTAGGGAGAGCTGCATCAAACAAGTCTTTGTACTGAAGACAGCTGCAGCAGCAGCAGCAGCAGCAGCAGCAGCAACAGCAACAACTTCTACCTTCTGGATATACCAACAATGGATGAAAGTGTCCTCTACAATATATTGAACTCAGCATCAAAGAGGATGAAGTCAACAAAAGTTCGGCCCAATTAGACATAGCAGCTGTTAAAACTATGTTGCTCAGCCTGACGGACTCTACGGGACAACCAAGCTAAGGTAGGTAGCAATCAGGAACATTTTTCAAGTCAAAGTAATGAAAACTGAGAAGAAAATCACTCCCCTAGAATATATAAGGTATGTTTTGATTGTGAACAACAAAGTCATGTTTTAAATATGGCAGCTATAAAGTTGCCAATCATATGTACAAATACTTCATGATGTACCATGAACAAATGAACTACATAGAAACAATTGCGGAACTGTAGCTGCTTAGAACAAGTACATTTGTTCACAATTTGTAAATAATTATGTGCATGTGAGAACAAAAGTGTGTGGTAACTACGATTATAATGTGGTAACTATAATACTAATCACATAGTAGCTTTTATTGCAAGAAGTGCAGTAGGTAAATGGGTTGACAGGAAGAAAACCAATTGGAGGAACTAAACAACTGAGAAGTAAGCACACATTCTAGTCACAATGCTGTAACTTTAAGATCTGTTTTATAATTAAACTAATTGCCCTCAACACTATCAGTTTAGAAAAAAGGTAACAGCAGACAAACTCTTAACAGTTACAGTCAGACATGCTGGCTAATGACACAGTGAGTTTTATCACTGTAGTTAATTTAATCCATAGTCACTATCAACTCAATGCATTGTCCATCTGTCGCATCTTTTCCATACCTCTTTCCATGAAATAAATTTGAACTATTTCATATTTTTCAGAAATGTCGCTAGAGTGATATCTGACTAGACATTCAAAATTTGTTCTTATCAGTTTGGAATCTGTTTTTCTTCAAACATGCAGTAGGAACCAAATAAATTTTGAAATTCTCTAGCAATGTGCCAATTGTATGGCCATTACAGTGCTCATACAAAGATCCATCAACAGAAGAGTTAGACTACTAAAATTATTTTACACTTCACCATGTATGAGTAACAGTCTTTCTCAAATCTCATTAATTCCTTCACACACAAAATTATTGTGGCACTCCTACATTCACCATCAATGCTTCAGCACTATGTTTTCAAATGAAGTTTTCCTTATGTTTGCTTTGCAGCATTACTGTGAGGGCCACATCACAGAAACCAATTTTTAAAATCAACACATCAATTTATAAAAAATTTTCAATGATATTTCCATAAATACTATACAATCACCATACGTAACATAATTATATTTAGGATAGAACCCTCAAATAATTGAAAACGTCAGTAGAGATCATGGGAGTTACTCACAAGTAAGCATAATTATCTTGATACAATAGTCATAAGACTATTCAAAACATTTCTTACGTGAAGGACAAACCAGACGTAGAAGCTATAATTACTCAGGTTATTAACATGATTCAAATATTGAGACAAATGGTAATAAATCAGGGTGTATATGCAGGCAAGGGGGGAGAGGGGTGGGGGACAATTCTGATATTTTCACAGATTCCTCAGTTAAAAATACATTTTTCCCCCAGGTGAAAGTACCTTTCTTCTATGTTAAGAAAGAACAATATACTTTCTATCTAAGCTGTATGGCTTATCAATACTTTGAATGGTGAAGGAGGACTCTTACACCAGTGTAGAACTTCTTAGCACTTCACTTCATAAGACGAAACTGAGAAAAAATGCGTTTTGGAAAACTCATTGATGCACAGCAACATGTGCACCGCATATTTTTGTATTACAAAAGCATAAGTACCAATTCCATCAAATACAGCATCATAGGATGTTGTTAGGCAGAATCCTGAGAGTGTAGCGTTAATTGCAACAGCTGAATATTTCTGACAAGCAGAATTATAAATTTCATTCCTGTGCGCTGAACACCTCATGGGTTACCCGGCTGAATAAATTTTCCATCTAACACTTCGACATTTCCACAGAAAAACCAATTATGTTCGAGACCTCACCTTGCATCTTTTGTTGAAGGATGATTATAATTTTTGTCATCATTACTGTATAATTTTGAATCTATGGAAGAACTCACCTTTAAGCTAGGTCTTTTTTTAGTGTATGTTACACTTCAAGATATATCAAACACAAATGCAAGACTAAAACTTTAAATAATTCCATAAATGGCAGGTCTTTTGGGCCTGTAATTTTCGTAAGATGCTGGTCCTCAAAGTGTAAAATTTTGAATGAGAGTCAAATGCTCCATGATTAACTTTTTTTTTTAAAGGAAATTTACTTTGAAAGCAATGCTCTGAAAACTACCATTCACAATATTTTTTCAGGAACTTGGTAGATATGTAAACGATTGTCACTTTGTTGTTATGAAGTATTGCACTTTCTTTGTCCTAAGGCCTAAGACACATTTTGCAGCAGCCTCAAGATGCTTTTATGTGCACTGTTTTTTGTTGTTGTAAACAGCACATTTTCTTTGTAATTTTTTACTTTGGTGTTATTCTCTTGTTTTTTGCTTTATTGCTGCAGTATTGTTCTGCAGGAGCGGGCTAAAATAAAATTATTTTTTTGCATATCAGTTTTTACCAGTGAAAATCAAAAAGAATTAACTGAGAACTAAAACAATAAAAATTTCCCAGAATTCTAAAAAATTCCCAGGTTTTTCCTGGAATTTTCCCAGATGGAAAAAAATTATCAGGTTTTTCCTGAATTTACCGGCTGTCCCAGGGCGTATACACCCTGTAACTTTACCATTAATACTGTAGTGCATTAATAAACAGCTCTTCTTTATGTTCCCAATACAACAACAGCGTGAAACAACAAAGTTGGAAAATCAGATATCAATGTTAAATAATATAAAAACATTAACAGAGAAGTCGTAAATCATTATTCAGAGAAGCTCAGTGCTTTTAGGCGAGAATTTGAGAACATATACTAAACAAAATGCTTACAAAGTATATATGCATTATAAACCAAAGAGTGTCACAAAATGATTCTCTAAAATCTCTTATGGTATAACGAACAAGATGAAACCACATGATCTGAAGAACCTTTGGGCTACAAACATGCTGCTAAAGGACACGAATCAGTCACACATTATTCCAAGAGATGTTACAAAATGTAGATGGTTGCCACGTTCAGCACCCACTGTTTCTGGCATGAGGTTCTCCACACATTTGTGAGGTCTTGTCCGCTTACCCGGATCTGAGTGAAGGTGAGAACTCCAGGCTTGTGGACTGGTGACGCACGCCGATACGAACGATGACGAGGGCTGCGACTGTGCAGAGGGCTGCGACTGTGCAGACGACCGCGACTGGACAGATGGGTCGAGTGATGACTGCTACCAGCACTGCGATGTCGCTCCCGCCACTGCTTTGGAAACTCGCTGCGTCCTCCTGATAAGCCGCGCCGTTCCCGCGACACCTGACGGCTGCGCAGCTTCTCGGGTCGCCCATTCCGCTCACTGCTGTCTGCTGCCTTCACAACATTCTCGTTCTCTTCGTCGTCGGCACCTTCCTCCACTTTCTTCTCTTGGCCATCCTCTGCTTCTTTGTTAGTATCTACAGAAGCACAACATGCCACTTATTGTTGGCACAACTGTTGTGCAGATGTGGTCCTTTCGAAGCCTAACGCAAATTTTGGGAAGAGACTGCACGTAGCTGCTCATGTTATGTAAGTGGCATTTGTGTGCGCTAATCCTGGAATGTAGTATCTTCGTACACTGTGCATGATTTGTTTTCATACACAGAGGTTATACAATTATAAATTGTACCTGGAGTTCATACCGCTTGTCATGGCACTTTTTATAACTGGGATCAGTTTTCATTACATCATTATTTTTCCAATTTAGATTTACTGTCCTTTATCAGAAGAAACCTTTATCTGTTGACATTTTCTTTCTCTTGATTTGTGAACTGCTCTGTCAATTTGATAAGTCACTTCATTACAGTTGGTACATGAAGTAGTGTGTATGAAGTTTCATTCAAATCTCCAATTGTGTCATAAAATGCCATGTTACTTTATGATCATGACACTCAGCTGTTCTCTATATTGAGAGAAATCACATGGTGCCTCAGAGGGATGTAAAGTAAGG
Source organism: Schistocerca cancellata (assembly GCF_023864275.1). Taxonomy (NCBI): domain Eukaryota; kingdom Metazoa; phylum Arthropoda; class Insecta; order Orthoptera; family Acrididae; genus Schistocerca; species Schistocerca cancellata. The sequence continues at coordinate 653,677,302 of NC_064626.1, forward strand.
TCTCTCTGTATTTTGTAAGTGACAGTAATTGGTTGATTAAAGCAGTTAATTATAACTGTTCGCTGATCCATTTAGTGTTGAATCCTAGTTACCATCAAATTCACCAAAAGGCCATGTCACCCACAAAAAAAAATAACTTTTCAAGATACATGAAACACTGTGCACAAAGTAGTAATATGAAACAAAAGGAGTGCCAGATTTTATCACCAACCTGCAAACGCACTAGCTGTGGTTCACATAATTACTTTTTCATAAAGTTTCTTTGGTTCCGTTTAAAAATGTTATGGTTTTCCAGTTTTCAACTGTGAAACATGAAGTATCCCAATATCTTATTACTGCCTAAGAGCCAGTTTTTTCAATGGCATTAAAAGAGCAAAAAAGCTGCTGCACAATGCTCCGAAAGGAAGATTTTTCTTCTATCAAGTGAGAATAAAAATAGAGTTCTGATTGTGCCACATTACTTCAGCCTCACAGAAATTTCATACCAATTCCATACTTATTTTAATGTGTTTGTAAGAGTCCATCACATTCTGCAAACAATTTTTGCAGATTATGAGCTACTTTTAGGAGTATTTTGATACACAGTTATTACTACTGTCATTTTATGGGCTGTGTGGTAACATATAACACTTAGATACTGGTAGGTGCAAATTTAAGATGTGGCCACCAATAGTAATTTATTGCTTCATTACTAAATCCTGAGGAATAACAACTTAAAATAAAAAAAAATTGCCTTCTACAAGATTAATTGAAAGGCATATTTAATATTCATGTTTCAAATTTTTAATGGAAAAAAACACCCTTCTGCACATCACTGAACATGAAAGATTGATGTTTGTGTGGCCACTGGCGAAGATTAATTTTGAAGTGTGATGTTTGTTGTTTGGAAAGTTATAGTGACTAGAGAGCATGCAATAGGGTTTGGAAGTCGTGCAAGTCTGATAGGGCTATTTTAATGATAAATGGATAGCCATGAATGAAACATAAAAATCATTTAAGCTGCTTGGAGATGCAACCCTGTGTTGTGTCTGTGCATTGGAGGGAAGTACAAGCATAGTGACTTGACACATTCACTGCATGTGGAAGTGATCAACTTTTAGTTCTCTAGTGAGGCACTTCTGAGGCAAGAGCAGTCGCAAATAACGCAAATATAATGTATTGAAGACTTATTAGAAAGACTGAATGAAGGTTATAAAACAGAACCAAGAACAACTTTTAAAACTGAGAATTTCTTCTTGTAAAGTTAATGACAGTTGTTTTATGTCCTCATGAAGGAGATAAATGTACCCTCACCCCGCTGCCACACTCACAGCAATTTATTTCTGAGACGAATACACTAAAGGGCAATATTTCATGGTGCAGATTCCTTCAACTTTCATGGCAACTCATCAGTCATGTCAGATGTCGCTAAACCTGGCAATTTCTACGCGGTCTCTTGACTTGCGGATATAGCCTGCTGAAATACTCATTGTGGAGGATGGTGATTTCACAGACACTGGACGTTATTCACTGTCTCAGAATCTGACCTACTAATACCGCAAATTCAGACTGCACTACAGTATGTTCAATTAGTGATCTGCAGAATGCATTTTCCTGCAATACACTTATATTTCATAAAAATATTTAAACATGCTTCTTTTGCATTTCAGTACATTTTAATTGAATATCTGAGGGAAATAGGCTGTAAAAATGTATTTTTGATCATAGTTTGTATAGTGTGTACCAATCCTTTAAATTCGAACCTGGAGTAGGTGAAGCATTTCCAACTAACACTAATAACTGGACAATAAGATTCAACTCTGAATCATGTACACATTTTTGAAACTAAAAAGCCATAACTTATTAAGTTCTCTCTTTAACAATATTATAGAAAGGACAGATTGCTACTCACCATACAGAGGAGATACTGGGCCACTGACAGGTAGAACTATAAAACATACATTTAAGCTTTTAGTGAAAAGGCCGTACATTTAAGCTTTTGGTGTAACGGCCTCTTTCTGAAGTAGAAAAGACACACACACACACAGACACACACACACACACACACACACACACACACACACACACACAACTCATGCACACTACCACCTGTCTGGCTGCTGTGGCCGGTGGCCATGCGCTCTTACAAGGGTGCACGTCTGCTACTTCAGAAGAAGGCATTTAGACCAAAAGCTTAAACGTATAACAGTCTTTTCATGATGCCTATCTGCTATTCAACATCTCCTCTATAGAGAGACAGCAATCTATTCGTTACATAATACTATTATTATTTCATCCTAGACTGTCCATAGTTTGAAATTCCCTCTTCCCAACATATTTCAAAATAAACGTACATTAAAAATAGTAGGTTATATCATCAAATTAGGTACTGAATAATTGAACATAAATTTACATACATTTTTGTTATTATTTGCCTTGAACATCTGCAAAATTGTTGCCGAGGTGAGATAAGGGGATCATCATCATACTGTGAGTTGCCAATGTATGTTTTCATTAAATCTGTGTAAGGTAATAAACCTGCTCTTACTTCTGTGTATCTGACTGACTGGACTATTGTATGTACTATTTACCGATGATTGTTTTGAATTTGTGGATTATGCACAGCATGCTATAATTCAGTATTTGGAAAATAGCATTACTATTATCTGTAACAATGATTTATGTTAGAATTGCTCGAAAGTAAGTAATAAAAATGTTTGTGCCTGAAGACTTGTTAACTCCGACAACCATGATAAAGTACAAATACTCTCCCCCAGCCTCCTCCTATTCATTCCCCTTTTAAAAAACTTTAAGAAAATAAATGACGCATATAGAGTCATTTTATGCCATGGGCATTCCCGAACGCAAATATCTAGCCGTCCTGTACAGCCATGATTCAGACAGACAAGGTGGAAATACCAATTCCAACATACAGCTGAACTTCGTTCTGAGAGCTTTCAACCATAATCCATCAAGTTTAATTAGCATAAATCTCTTTCTGACTGAAGAGTAGGTTTAATTTTTTTTTTTAGAAAGCTCACTGGTCAGCAATGAGATGGGATTTTCATTCTTTCAGCACTCTTTAAATGCTTCAAATACTTCGATTTACAGACCTTAAATTTAACCTTCACCTTGTTTTTTTAGACGTGTTCAGTAATGGTAATGGGGGTGACAGCCAGTGAGCCATTCAAAGCATACAAATTATTTGAATCATAAGCCCTTCAACATGCTAACATTTAACATGATATGTTAAATGCAACCTACCTTTGCTTAAAGTATCTGCCAACTTCTTGTCTCCCTCTTTCCTTTCTTGCTTCTTTTTCTCATCCAACTTTTTAGGTGTTACAGGGACTTTTGCATCAGTTTTCTTAGGGGGGCCTCCAGCATCTGCATTTGCCTAAAAATATATCTGTTTAGTTAATAACAAATATTGTGACAACATACAAATGGAAATTACCAACTCAAATGCTGTACCCGTTCAATTGATATCATTCTCCCATGTAACTCAGTTCTGTGTAAATGCTGAATACATTTTGTAGCATCGTCGCTGGTTGCCATTGTAACATAGCCATAGCATCGAGCTCCAGGTGTCTTAGCATTTGTTACAACCTTTGCACCTACCACCTACAAACAAATCAGAAGTAAGTATCTAGCTTGGAAATGTGCTTTGGTGGCACGCAAATACAAGGTGAACTTACTTTTCCATACTTAGCAAAAACATGCTTCAGGTCTGTTGCCCTTGTTGACGATGATAAACCACTAACCCATAAATTTCTGGTAGTGCTAGTACCAGGAGTCCCCTTTTTCCTTTCTGTAACAAAAGAAAAAAAAATCATCATTTGTGTCTTTCTTAACTCTGCACACAGTGCAATCAATCATATCCTGGGGGGAAAAAAGCCGAATCAAAGGATTGTGAGCAACAGATGCAAAAAGTACAATCAACTGATTATTCCACAGACCAACCACGCATGAATCACATTAAGGCAAATAGGAAGTGAAAATCCGTCAAAGTAATGATTTTTTCATTGTGTCAAGTTATACCCCAGTCCTTCCTGACGAAGAGTATGTTAAACTTTTGTATGTTTGGAGTATAATGATAGGAAAGATAGCATTTTTTAAACAAGACCATGTCCCCCCTGTTGGCAATTCAGCTGTGTTTATCACAGCTGCAGCAGACTTTCTCTGCCTTTACTCTACTTATTCTTTGACCACTGCTTTTCAAATTGGTCTCCCCAGAGCTAAGCAAGTATATGTAACAATTTAACATCAATTCAGAATTCCCTAAGTTTTACTCATCATAGTGATTTGAAGGAGAAGCTTAATTTCAAGAAGTAATCTTATTGTCTTTATAGTTATATAGTGTTTGTTTAAAAGGACTCGGTAACTCTGAAAAATTTGTACACACTTATTCATATGACTTACAGACTTAGTCTTGGATGTCACCTTGAAGGAAAATATATCAAGTTTCGACTCATGGTTCAGTAGTACAGAACAGTGCCATTGCAAGTTCTAGCAGCAGCTGCAGCAAAGACTATCAGCCTTGAGGGTACTCAGTGTGGGTCTGGATTTGAAGAGAGTAAATCCGAGACAACTGTGCAGTATAATTTTTGTACAGATTATGGTAAAGATCCTTCCAGCAGGCCTACTGTTTATAAGTGGCACACGTATTTTACCGAAACTCTATGTTTAGTAAGACACAACAAATCCTCAGGTCATCCCCGTGCATCTGATGTCATCGAACTAGTGAGACAAAACTTTGTGAATGTTCCTACAAAAATGCCCTAGCGTGCTTCTCAAGAACTATGCATCCCACATACGGCAGTTTACCACGTATTAAGAAAATGATTATATCTCAAATCAAGTCTACAATGGTGCAAAAACTAAAAGACAGTGACAGGATTATATCTATGGACTTTTGTACAAAGATGTTACATTGGTTAGATGCAGTTTTCATTGGAAAGTTTATCTTTAGTGACAAGCTGACTGTTCACTTACATTGTGAAGTTAATAAACACAGTCATCAGATTTGGGAAATTGAAAATCCACAAAAATCACTGGAACATGGACATGCGGCCCAAAACTTGATATGTTTTCGTACTGAGACCTTCCTGTCTCCAAAAAACCTAACAATGGAATAAAGTACAAGATACCCTGGAAAACTTTTTGGTCTTCCTACTGATGATGATCAAGAACACAGTGTACAGTTTATTCAAGAAGGTGCACTGCCACACTATCTCTCCGAAGTCCAGGATTTCTGTTATTTCTTAAATGTATGCTTTCCAGGTAGGTGGGTGAGCCAAGGTGTGGCAATTGCATGGCTCTCACATTCACCTGACCTGATGGCTTCTGACTTTTTCTTATGGGGAATTATGAAGGTACTTTGTTTGCTCCACCCTTGCTGGCGTCTCTGCCAGACCTTAGAGCTCCAATCTACCTCGCAACTCAACAAGTCACATGTGGCATGATGCATCAAGTTTGCCTATAGAAGTCGCACTGAAAATCTGTGAGAATAAACTAAAACATTTTCCTACAAAATGAACACCGAAATCACGTCTGTCGGTTAATTGAATAAATCTATGGGTTTCTGACAGACCCATTATTTTATCCGTATAGACTTTAAGTATGGACAAAGTACTACTGAGAAGTAATAATGATTTAGAACTAACTCCTAACAATACAAACAACAGGTGTTACAAATCCTATCTATTTAAATCTACAAAATGCTTGCTAAATGCATCCATTGGAGAATCCCAACAAGTTTCATCAAAAGTTTCAATAACTTGTGTGCAGGAGGGTGTCTAAATCAGTATTTGTGGGCCTCAAAATCCATCATCAAGCTGAAAGTTTTCAGTTATAAAGGCGTAGAACCTGGGATGAACACAAAGAATACACTTCTGCCAATTGACCAACTGAGGGTGCGGGAGGCTGAGAAAAGAATCCTACAAAAGACAAGAGTCCTGAATTCAAATACGGCCTCCACATATAAGCTGGAGGATACAGAAATCTTCAACAATGGCAGCTGTAGACCTGGTGAGTCAAATTCAAATGTACGTTGAACAGGTCATAAAATTTTTAGCTATAGGTGCTACTCTCTCTGAAACTAATACATCTATGTCACTGAAAGTTGGGACAAAAATTAATTCATCACTGTCATTAAGATGTATTAAAATTACAGCAATCAAACACATTTTTAATGCCAATTTTTTAGGTCACATACTTTTCTATGATTTTCTATCATGATAACAATGCTACTGTCATATAAGGAAAGTTCAGGATGAAATAACAATATTATGTAAAGGATACATTTGATACTCACCTGTACAGGGGAGATGTTGAGTCACAGACTAGCACAGTGATAAGACTAATATTTAAGCTTTCAGCCAAAAGGCCTTCCGAAGTAGGAAAGAAAAAACACACATTCAGACAAACCCAACACCCATACATGATCCTTGCCTTTGGTGAAAAGCTTAAATGTATACAAGTTTTATCAATGTGCCTGTCTGCAACTGAATGCCTCCTCTATTTGGTGAGTAGCACTCTACCCTTTTCATAATATTGTCACTACTGCTGCGTAAGTAACATACTTTGAAGAAGATATGACAACTTATGCATGTTTCAAATTTGGTTTGATTTAAATAAGTAGTTTTTGAGTGATGTACACCAATGTTAGTGCTGTCAATTGAAGTAAACAAGCTCACGACAGAATCCCCTTGAATAACAGAAGATTTAAGGGAAAGGAAAACATTACTCAGTTTTAAAGGTTGATTTCTTACTTTGTTGTTTGTACAAATCTCAACAACATTCCTCACACTGCTCACAGTATGATAGGTGCTTACTAAAAAAAAAAGGAGGAAGAAGAAGAAGAAGAAGAAGAAGAAGAAGAAGAGAGAGAGAGAGACAGACTGCCTCCACCACCCCACCACCCACACACCTGTGGTTTGATTTGTAAAGTTCACAGACTTATTTTCACTAATGCAAGGGCAAGAGACAAGTTACATGAAAGCCCATTAACTGCTACATGCATTCACATTTATGTGTTTCTGACTGTCCTCACATGAAGGTAAAATATGAAGGTGATCTTCCCTATTTACTGTTATTGTTTTGAAGAGGTCCAAGATGTTCGTGCCACAGATAATATAAAATGATATGTTTCTCCTCAAAGAACTCCTATATTTAAGATATTTACTCTTCACATAAAGGGTAACACAAAGAAATCTGGAAAGAGAAAATCATATATCTTAGACCTTTAATCATTTCGGTGCTATGTATGTGTATAAACATTCTGCTATACCATTCTCCAGGTGCTGTGGACATGTATATGTGTGCTGTTTGGGTTTCCCTACAGTGCTATGGTTGTCTGTATGCGTCCTGAGCTGCCCTCACTGTTGCGGACGAGTTATTTTCATGTCTTGGGTGAATAAAAAAAAGTTTTGAGTCTTCATACGCAACATATGTGCCTCACTGTGTGCTATCACTGGCAAAACATTTTGTTCCAGTATCTTGAATGGTTTATGAGATATAATGATTGTTATGACCACATGATTCACAATGCACATCAAATGTAAATGGGTGTGTCACTTGCAACCGCCTGACGGATATATGTAAAACCCTCATGAATGAAATATCGGACATAAAACTTTCCTTAGTGTTGTACCACATCATAATGTAAAGAACTATACTGGAGAAACCAATGTTTCAGCTACAGTTATAGTGGCCTTCTCCTCCTCCTAAGTCTACCGATAAGTATACCCAAAAGAAGACCACTGTAGCCATGGCCAAAACATTCGTTTCTCTAGTACACTTTTATGCGTTATGATACTCAAAGCGTTTGTCAACCGACTCTGGCCGCAGCAGCTTACACAATTATGGAATCGACGATCTTTCTGCTCTCAATTTTAAATTAAATTTCAATACCATACTTGCGTTTCATTCACTGCAACGTATGAGCTCAAATCAAACGTATGCCAAGTTAATGCGCTTTTACCTCTGCAAAATCTTTAAAATTTCACGTAATGTTCTACTTGATTTGGTGCGACACAATAACTACGACATGTATGGGGAAGAAATTCAGTCCTTTACCGAGCTACGACATCAGATTGTAAGTTGTGGAAAAATCAAATTTTTTCACCCAATAGTTCTTGAAAAATTGGATGGTAAGTGTTTCATATCAGCTGGAATGCTATCACTCAGCACAGACAAAAGCATTTAGTGAGAAGTACAGCAATAACAAAAGCTGCCCTCAGTACAGAATGCAGAGAGCACATTTTCTGAACAAACAAGGAATTTACAAGATGGACTGAACAAACATAAGAAAGTTAATACTTCGGAAGTCTTAGATGTGGACATCATAAAGGACAACGCCATGACAGGAAAAGGTATCTTGCATAAAATGTAAAGTGAACTATGTATTTGTTTATTACAGTTATTAGACAATAATTGAAATTGGAACAAAAAACACCTTTACGTAACAAACTACCACAGTAAGAAACTTTGAAAGTGGCAAAAATATTTTTGTAATATGTAGGGAACTGAAAAACTTAACTTTTACAGTAAACACAAATACAGACACAAATTCTGCCTCAAAATATTAAAAGGAAATTTAAATAATAAATATTATTTTGCAGCAAACTGTATCCAGATGAACTATTTTTAAAAGAGAGTTTGAATTAACTTCATTTTCTGTTTATAACTATAAAACAATTTTTAGTTACTGGAAAGTGATTGTGCAAGAACACTTCAGCTAAATGAAGAGCATACCCACGGACGAACACAACAGTCAATCAGTGAACACTTAAGTTACGCTCTGGTCCCACATGAAACAGCGGAATGTTGAATGGTCTCCGGAAGTGTACGATTGCGTAATATACCAGCAGAGGTTGGGCCTGGACTAACTTGTTTACGATGTCGCCAAATACCTTGTCAGTTCTATCTGTAGCACTTGTGAAGTATGGTCCACATGGCCCATGAAAGTCACAGCATAATGCTATGTCAGTATTCTGCAGATTCGTAATAATCAAACCCTTTGGGAAAAGAAAGATGTTGGGACCTTAATGAAGAGAAGCATTGTTCATTGGTGGGAGAGGGGGGAAAATAGGAAAGAAAGAAAAAAGAAAGGGCCGCTGCTTCTCGACAGAAACTATCATTTCCTGAAAACTTAAATTTATACATTTAACTATTAAAAATATGCTTATTTTGCCAAAAAATAGATTCCACATTTTTTTTCAGGACCGCAGTAATATGTCAATCTTGATCACACTGTGCTGTCATCCTCTTCGGTGTTGAGGACACCAGAGTCTGTTTTTAGCATTCAATGTCAGGGGGATTTGTCCAGCTTCGAGGTGGTGATTTGGTATTTTTGTAACCTGTCTTGAGTAGACGGCGTGCAATGGACATTACGAAAGGTGGGACATGGTTCGTAACAGGGTGAGTAGTCACTAAGGGCGGCAGCGCATGTTCAGCAAAGTGCTCCAATGGTGCCTTGAAGGTTGGTAAGGATTTCATGTGGTGTGGCATTCCACTTCTCTACCAGTGTAGTTGAGAACTACTGGATGGTCATTGGTGCTTGTGGATGTGCTGCAGTTCATATCTCTATCACATCCCACACCTGCTCGACGGGATTCAAGTCAGCGGAATGGCCAGGCCAGTCCACTTGCCAAATATCCTTGCATTGCAAGAGCTCCTCCACCTGTGCTGTTCAATGTGGTCATGCCTTGTCATCCATAAAAATGAAGTCATGGCTCAATGCACTCTTGAAAAGATGCAAATGGGGAAGGAGCACAGGGTCACAAACTTGACTGGTGAGTGTATCATGTTCAAAGAGCTGTAGGGCAGTACATCCATGTAACATTATCTTTCTCCAAATCATAACTCCGGCACCACCAAAACAATCATGTTACTCATTGTTCTGAGTGCATTACATTTTCCCACCACTCACCGCATAAGAAAAGTCCATCAGTACCCAGCGCGCGCGCGCGAGAGAGAGAGAGAGAGAGAGAGAGAGAGAGAGAGAGAGAGAGAGGGGGGAGGGGGGGGAGGGGGGGGGGTTACTGGGTAGAACACACATCAATTAAACAAAGCTTAAAAATCTAACCTTTACTAAGGTGTTATGATATTAATGGAACCTGTGGAAAGAATTATTTGATGGTTTTGTAAACAAACATATTTCATCAAGCCATAGAAAACTGATGGACAAACCTTTGTCATCTTTAGTTTGCTTCTGATCACTCCCGGTGGTGGCACTGCTGTAACAAACCAAAACAGCTCACAAGTAACTGCACTCAGAACATGTGAAGTAAATACTGCATTAGATAAAACAGAAAAAAATACAATTGTCAAAGATAAGCCTAATATCACAAATATCACATATCTTGCTAAAGGGATGAGAATGAGAGACACCTACAAAAATGAACTACGTACCCCACTTTATAAAAAAAGTGCTGACAATAAACTTGCAGTCATTATATCGTTCATCTTTGAAATTGAATAAGAAAGCAATTCATTTATTCATTTTAATTTTGGTAATATAAAATTATCTGCTGAAAGCTGAAGACATGCCACTATGTGCTTTTAGTTGCCATGACCGACCATCTGTTCTCTGCATACTCACAACTGCAAGAAGTCTTTCAAATTTACTTTGCCTACCTCCCTACAGAGAGAATTCTTGTTTTTATTAATGTTTCACATGCTGAAACAGCCAGCAAAACCAATTTCTTTTCTTAAATGTTACTAGCATTACCTGCCAACTAGCAGACACAAAATCTTATGATATGGGAAACAGGAGCTTTTTATACAACTGCAAATTTTCTTTGAATGTTGACATCCTAGTATGTAACAATCCCATAATGCCACAAACTTAAAACCAATTTTACTCACATTAAAACCAATTTCACTCAAAGTGTCATGAACACAAAAGTTGAACAAACCTCCCACTTAGTACAAGTTCATGATGTTAAAACATTGAGACTTATGATTTTCAGATCATTCAAAAAATGCCATCATCTCAATTTATTTCAGTTTACTTCATAAAAATCAACTGCTACTAGTCTAAGATTTTCATGGTTGATGTGACATATTAATGAAGCCTATGGATGAATCCTTTCCATAGTTTAGAATGCACACTCTAGAGGGTGAAGAGCAGGAAATGAATGACTGGGAAAGGCAGCAGGTGAATAGGATAAGAATGCAGCAACGGCGAGCTTGTTATGGCAGCAGGCACGGGGAATGGCATGGGAGGGGTGGATAGAACAGAGGAAGGGCAGAGAGAGGAAAATGGGGTGGGAGCAGGATGAGTGAAATCAAGGTCCTGGGACAGGGATTGAGGTAGATATGGGGTGAGGTTTAACTGAGATCATCACCAGGATGACTACAGTATTGAGGGGCATGTTGTCATATGTAATTCAGAGAAGCTGGTATTACGGATAAGAATCCAGACTGCACAGTTGCGAAGCAACTGCTGAAATCTAGCAAGTTAATTCTCTGTAGTCTGTTCAATCAATGGGAAGTCAACTCAGCTCTTAGCGATTGTTTGGTGGGGCTATTCATTCTCCGACAGAACAGAAAAGCCCACGACAGGACTGGAGTAGAATGTGCTCAGTGGGTACATCAGATAGGTCTTGCACCTTTGTTATCCACAGGGGTATTCCCCATGTGGTCAGGGATTGAGAATGGATGTGGCTTAAGGATAGACCAGGTTGTTGCATAGATTGACTGAGCAGCAGAAATCACTTTGGGAGAGGTGGAAAGGATTGTAGATAGAATGTTCATTTCTAGCCTTGACTGATATAGAGTAATAGGAATTAAACTTTTACCACTGGTACTTACAGCTGATAGAAGGTAGAGGTGTGTGTGTGTGGGGGGGGGGGGGGGGGCATCCATGAAGGGCTTAGTAAGCCCTTCAATATACTGTGCGAAGGACTGCTCATAACTGCAGATGTGCTGTCCACAGGATGACTGAATACATGATATTAATTGCAGAAGGGACGACAGCTAAAAAAAAGTTAAGAGGCTAGATATGGGCAGGTTTTTCGATTGAGATAGAGAGGTGCAGGTCAAGGCCCAGGAAGGTAGCACGTTGGCTTGTGGAGGATTGGGTGAAACTGGTAAAAGGAGGAATGAGAATAGTATGTCTTTGCCCTGGGTCTTGATTGTAAAGGAACGAGACAAGATGTTTGGGATTTTGGGTGGCAACAGACGTTTTCTCTAGATAGCCCATTAACACACTGGTAAAGGATGGCTTGTACACCATCCCATTTAAAGAGTAGTAGCTATAATATGCTGAAGTTAGCTATACAAGGAATGAGATTGTTGTTTCGAATCAGAAGGACAATGGGGGAGAGAGCAGTCGATAGTGCCAAGGCCGTGGGCATGGGGAATGCTGGTGTATTGGGATCCAGATGGTATAGGAAGAGGATGGTTGAAAGTCACTGGAAGAAATGGTTCATCCTTTGCTGTGAGAGACTATGTTTCAGACAAATGGTTGACTGGCATCGGTCAACGAGAGTCTACATTTCTTCAGTGAGAACACAGATCCAGTTACAATGGGTCATCTAGCACTGTTGTGTGTAAGGATTATGAGACACCTGTAGAAGACAGCTATATATATGGAGTTGCTGGAGTGAGGACGAGATGGGTTCGGGAGAGACATTCTGGGATTGGCCTAGAGATTTGGGTAGGGATTTGAGGTTATTCTGGATTTCTGGGATAGAATCCCTATGGCAGAGAATGCTGGCATATGCCTTGTCAGGTGATCACTGCTAGTCGTCATGACAGTTTTGCAGCCTTTTCTGCAGGATGGCTGTTGTTTCCTTCTGGCAGAAGTTTGTATTCCTGGGAAAGGAGTGTATGTGGGCGAATGATCCGATTGCCTCGAGTTGGTAGGAGGTAAGGTGAATTTGCTTGTGTGGGCCTGGGGCTCAGAGTCTGGTGTGGCTGCCTCAGCCAAAGTGCCACAGCCCGGCAAGCAGCAGTAACCCGTACAGGCTGGCCGGATACGAAGATGAGCAGCATGCCTGGAATTTGGGAAAATCCCAGTACAGGGAATTTGGACACTGTGCCAAACGCTTAAGAGGGCCAGCTGTGCTCCACCAATGGTGTATTGTCAGAAATACTGAAATAATAGCTTCTTACAGCTCTTTGAAATTCTACAATAATTACCAGACAAATATTAAAGAAAATCTGAATACATAAGCGATCTTAGAAAAATGAGGCCCATTCAATACCTTAAAAATTACAGATATTAATATTCCTCAATGACTAAATACTTTCACAGTGAATCTCTGAATTAACAACTTTTAAGCACTTCATATGGTAGCATTGCACTATAGCTATCATTCCTAAAAGCCACTCATTTTTATATTATTTACTGACTCAAATTTTTAATTTGCAAATGTTTGTCAGAATACTGTATTCTCAACAATAACACAACAAATGAATGCAGAATGAGTACTTCATATCGTGTCATACTTGTGAATTTATTTAATGACTATGTTTTTATTTAATTAATGAATATATTCCTATTGTGTCAGACTACAACTGCTAATACAAAATTGTGGTGATGTAAGAAGTGGTCAATCACATGTGTTACCTGATTCCACCACTGTAAAATAGTGCCAGAAGACCCTTCTGTCATGCAAGCCTAAATAAATGTTTAAATAATATTTAACAACAATCTTTAGTGTTTTAATATGAGTGCACATTTGCAACAAGAGTAGCTTATTTATTTGTGAACAAACCTTTATTTATATTAACTGTACGTGATCTGAGTATGACTGGATTTTTATAACATTTCTTGATTTAAATATCGTTGTAATATATTAATTTAGGGTGGGAAGTGATCAAATCATGTCTATAGAACTTCTGAGCAAAAAGTGGCGGACCATCACTGGAGTCAAGTGGACAGACACACTCTTTTCGAGGGAACAAATCAAGGAAGCTATTCCAGACACTTTTACACGTGTTCTGGAAGAAGGCAGACCTGCTTGTGGTGGTGGGTGTTATTCAATCATTTACGCGATTGATTCTAGGTGGCAAATAACTTCCGCTTCTGAAGGGACTTTATATTTTGAGAAGTCCGAAAGTGGTCCAGTGTAGGATACACACAACCTTTTCTGTTTGCATTATGGAACTGAGAACAGACAGCATGAGCATGAGCATGAGCAGACATTCTTCGTATCAAGTTAATATGTGAATCACGAACTATTTTGAACTTGTAACTATTGCAACTATTGTGATCATGAAATGAATTAGCTTTCGTGTATCTTGGAAGACTATTTAGCTTCAGGAATCTGCTACTCTCAACGTAACTTTACTGCATTTGATTTGGTCATTTTCTGCTAGTATTTTAATTGGATATAGTAGGACCCATTTTCCATTTCTTTGAGATGCTTTATCTTAAATAACCATTATTCAACATAATTTTCTGTCATCTACATCAATTACAGATGTTAGAATACAACCCTTTTAATTACATTATACACTTATCTTTTATGTTTTATATCTGTGTATTTTATTAATTCGCTATTCTAGCCAATGCACAGACTATTTGATGCTGGATCACAGTTACAGATTATTACTTGCAGCAAGTTAGTTGCTGGGCATGAAAGCAGACATGTATGGCTAGAACCTATGTCTACATCGACCTATTCCTTTTTTAGACACACCGGTGCTTTGTCCAATTTCTCATATGAGCAACATCAGGTAAAGTCACAACTGTTTTGCTCATATGGAGTGCTAGTGAGAGCAACTACTCAGCAGAAAACAAATGGTAACGTCACAAGTTGAAGTTAGAGGCAAGGTATTCCCTCTGTTCTGTTTATGTGCCTTTTAACAACTCGTCGTCTACTACCCGGTGAACTCTTACCTTTACCCCTTCAATTATTTTTCCATTAACATAATTAAGTCTTGATACAACAAACTTCAACATTCAAAATTATCTTGATTTAAGGACCATTTATCAACCGTTCATTTTCATATTTTCCCAGAAATGCCCATGGGGGGAGGGGGTAAAAATGTTTCCACGCATGTTATGACTGTGATTCCAGACATTTCCTATATTGCACTACCACTTCATAATTGCCCCAAATAATTTTAAAGGAAAATTACAGCGCCAAGAGAAAACAGTTGGGGCTGATCACTTGCAAAGTGATACATAATGCACAATTAAAATCAGTGACATGTAAGTTTAGCTGTTGAGAGGAATCACTATACTGCCCCAGGAGCAACAGTTTGTAATAGGTGAGCATTTCCAAAGTAAAAAAAAAAATTTGAACAGTATTTCACCCCATTTCACTTTGACATGTCACTACTAAAATTTATGGTTTATAGGGCAGCTTGGTTGATCAAGAGAATCCAGTACTTTCAAAAAATAAACATGGACCATAATGGAGTATAGCTCATGTACCTCCAGTTAAGAATGAAGACTTCAAATGTGTTACAAATACTTTGAACTCTAAGAACCTTGTACATGAGACCACTTTTTGTTATGATATCTAACATTATAACAGAAATTTATGTCAGCAACAAGTTCAATCAGATTCACCCCATTTTACATGTCTGAAATTCTCATACATTAGACAGTTCCTTATCAGGGATTACTTTTGAAGCTTTGACCACATTCACTGATGCCAATTTTTCACCAAGACACCGTCTTCATTTCATGAAAACTGAAACAGTACCTTTTAAGTTTCTCGGCTTTCTCTTTCTTTTGTTCAACATCAGATTTCTTCTTTTCCTCAGCTGTAATGGGCTTTTTAGACTCTTCATTGTGGGATTCCAATTTCCTCTCTTCTACTGCAGAAGCATTTTCACGATTGTAGGCTGTGGTAGCCTCTATTAAAAAGAGAAGCCTTATTAAATATTTTAGGAATGCTAATCCCTAACAACAACAGACAGTAGCTACTAAACATACCTTATAGGCTACATTAATCAGAAATAAAACAAACAATGTAGCAATCTATCCTTAATCAAAAACAAACCACAATAAATTTTATAAGCATGGAAACTGCGGGATTTTGTCGAAGAAACTATTGTTTGAACTTCACAGAATGTAGTTTATTCCATCATATTTATTTAAATTTACTGTTGTTACCATGACCATCACCATGACTACTAAACAGGAATAACCAGTGTCTTGAAACATTTTAATCAAATTCATAATACTGACTGAACATTCAGAAAAGAAAATTTAGCAAACTGACTAACATCGGGTGGTATTTTATCATCCTATAGTAAACTTTGTAATTGGCTTCTGTTTTATTTATTCATGACAATTTTTTTTCAAGACTTGTCTCTATGACAGACTTTCAGTATTAAATTTCCTAAGGATATCTTCCTTTTTGCATGAAAAAACGAACTATTTCCTCCTAAAAAATTAAGATCGTATACTAAATTGCTAAATAAAACAGACCACACTTAAGTTTGCACCACAATGACACTTTAGTTATTAAAATCATTTAACTGAGAGAGGGAGAGGTGGAAGATAGAGGGGAGAGAGTGAAGAGGGGGAGGGGGGACAGAGGAGGTGAAATAGGCAGTGCAAGATGGGGAGAAAGAAAGAGGGGAGAGGGAGGGAGAAAGAAAGAGGGGAGAGGGAGGGAGAAAGAAAGAGGGGAGAGGGAGGGAGAAAGAAAGAGGGGAGAGGGAGGGAGAAAGAAAGAGGGGAGAGGGAGGGAGAAAGAAAGAGGGGAGAGGGAGGGAGAAAGAAAGAGGGGAGAGGGAGGGAGAAAGAAAGAGGGGAGAGGGAGGGAGAAAGAAAGAGGGGAGAGGGAGGGAGAAAGAAAGAGGGGAGAGGGAGGGAGAAAGAAAGAGGGGAGAGGGAGGGAGAAAGAGGGGAGAGGGAGGGAGAAAGAGGGGAGAGGGAGGGAGAAAGAGGGGAGAGGGAGAAAGGAAGGGCAAGTTGTTGTGTGGACCGTGTGCAGACTTTCCATTAATGAAAACTGAGGCCAGAATGGTTCCAGGAGCAGAGGATGTGTTGCAAGGATAATTCCCAACCCTGGAGATCAAAGAAGTTGTGATGGAGGGAAATCTCCTGACGGCTGACTTGTGAAGCAGTCCCCTAATTTGAGAATGATGTGTTGAGCTGCATTTTGTGCCACCGGGAGCTCTACTTTGATCTTGGCCACAGTTTGGGAGGGGGCTTTCATTCTGATGGACAGATGGTTGGTTGTTGCAGTGACATAAAACATTTTGCAGTGATTGCAGCAGAGTTGGCGTATGACTTGGTTGCTTTTCCACGTAGCCAGATCTCTGGCGGGGTAGGGTAAGGCTTTGATATGACTGGAGAAGGAAGTGCTGGGTGGATGAACACAATGCCTTATTCTAGTATTCTACGTTCTTTGTAATCTCTGATAGAATACTCAAATTTACCTTACTTTCAGAAAACATTCCTCAAACACAGAGGGGGTAAATCTGTTGGATGGACATGGATCGAGAAACGCTTATTTCCATGTTACAGCTCGTTTTTTTATTTATCTTCATAATTACACTAATCTTGAAAAACACACAAATGCACAACATTACATATCCTTACATGAAATGTTCATAATACCTGCTTGATTAGGTTTGGTTAGAGTGCACAGTAAGTTGTAATTCTTAGTTTTATCGCCTGTGTGTGTTGTTTCAACTGAACAAAGCTACGTTAACATGTGACTAACTTCATAGCTTGTGTTGACATGTCCCCCAACTACACTACTCTATTGGCACCAAGCATCTAGCATTAACTGTTCAGTGTTGCTCAAACACTTGGGTTCTACTCCAGTGTGGTGGACATATACTCAAATAAGGAGTTGGTAATGTCTATTTGCTGAATGGATTAGCAGGTGGCAACATTTCTATCGGGAGATATTTCAGGAACGACAAGGTCCTGGCTGGAAGAAGTTTGAAGCAACTGTTTTCCAACTTAGAAGACATGGGACGTTCAAGCTTACAAGTCACAACTAGAACAGGCCCAAGACGAGGACACCTAAAGTAGAAGAGGAAGTACTTCTTGTCATTTATGACAACCATAGTATCTAAATGCAATAAGCAGTGTTCACTACATGGCCATCTGGAGAGAGCTACACAGCAGTAAGGTGGGAGCTTCTATTGCAGCAATGCATCAGAGTCCACCAATCTGCTTCTGAGATGACACAGCTTCTCATAAGAAGTGATTTATTTTGATCTTCATGTGTCCTTTTTAGTCTAAATTCTTAAATTTCTTGCATGTTTGTATATTTATCAGTCAAGTTCTGCATTTTAATAATCTAGTAGTGTAGAGTTCCACTGTCTTTAGTATGGGTAGGGACTGATTGCAGTATTCAGATGCGAGCTGAATTGGTCACCTTTTGCTCACAGCTCCAGGTGGTGCTGCCTCAGCTCACACAGCTTGAGGCCAATAAGCATCTTTGTGTGTGAGGAGGTGGGTGAGGGTGGTGAGATGGAGAGGGGGGGGGGGGCACATGTGGTGATCAAAGGGATGTCCAAAACGACCACTTGTCCACCAATCAGTTACTGCTTGCACTAAGGGTGACCCTTCACCTGTGGTCAAGTGGGAGGTCATTCCAAGGTGTGTCAATGAAAGACTTCCTGGGAGGCCAATTGAAGGGCCCCTCAGATCATTTCATGAAGAGGTTTCAGGCACTACTGTGTCTGACAAGGAACTGTGCCAGATGCTGTTACTTGCACTTTTTCAAGGGAAGCCTCTGGAGCTGTAAGATCTGGGCAGTCTTTGACAATGGGATTACTGGTAATTGGGAGCTAGTGATGGTTCCTGAAGGATTAGGGATATGGCTGCCAAGGAAGGGAAGAAGACCAGTTGCACTCTGTGTGCCTGCTGGAGGGGGGAGTCATCCCAGATGTGAAACAGGGGGTTCTGAACACCATGAAGAGGACAATGTGCAACAAACTGAAGGGGATGGCTAATGTTGGTAATAACAATGTGTGTCACTTTGGATTGGATAGGATTTTCTCTGGTTTTGGGCAAAACTGAGTGGAGGGTCTGAATCAGAAGCTCAGACAGTTCTGTCACTGTGTAAACTGCAGATCCTAGAGTCCACCACACACAGGATGCAGCAACACACGTAAACAAGGCCTGCGTGGAGGGGACTTTGCCCTTTGTTTTTAGCAACAATTTGTATTATTGTTGTAAACTGTCATAGCTGGTGGGAAAGAGCCCGAGTTCCAGGTGCTAGTAGAAAGAAGTGAAGCTCAAATCATCATTGGTACTGAAAGCCGGCTAAAGCGAGAGAAGTTCAGCTGAAACTTTTGCAAAGGCCCTACAGTGTTCAGAAGGGATAGATTACAGCTGGTAATGGAATGTTTAGTGCTGTCAAAAGTATTTTACCTTTTCGTGAAACTGAAGTTGATAGTTCCTTGGAGTTAGTATAGGTAGAGGATACACTTGACAACTGGAATAAATTACTGATTGGTTCCTTTTACCGACCACCAGCTCATATGATAAAACTGCTGAGAAGTTCAGAGAAAACTTCAGCCTCATTCCAAATAGAACGCTACTCACAATTATAATGGGTGGTGACTTCAACATACCCTCAATATCTCTGCGAAAATACATGTTCAAAGCTGGTGGTAGGCACAAATGATTGCCATAAATTTTACTGAATGCTTTCTCCAAAAAATATTTTGAACAATTAGTTCACACAGCCACTTGAAGTGTAAATGGTTGCAAAAAAATACTACCTCCTGGCAACAAATAATCCGGAGCAAATAGGGAGCATCCTGACATACAGGGATTAGTGACCACAAGATCATTTTAATTAGAGTGAATACTGTAACATAATTGCAAAATATATCTATTTAGAAAAGCAAATAAAAATTCTACTTGACATCTGCCTAAGATGTGTGTCTCTACTCCTTTCAAACTGACTATGTAAGCACAGAGTAGATGTGGCTTAAATTCAAAGAAATTATATTAACAGCAGCAGAGAACTATACCAAATACATTAACAACATATGGTATCCCCCATGGCACACAAAACAGGTGGGAACACTGTTGTGGAAGCAACAGAAAAAGAAATTTAAAAGAACACAAAATCTCCAACATTGGAGGCAGCTCAAAATTTAGTGCAGACTTCAATGTGAAATACTTGTGATAGTTATTGAATCATATGTAAAGTACATCAGCGACAGAACACACACACTATCTTCACTGTGTGATAGCAATGGTAATGTTAGCAATGACAGTGCCACTTAAGCGGAGTTACTGAACGCGGCTTTCCAATATTACCCCACCAAAGAAGACCAATTAAATGTTCCAGAATTCGAATGAAGAGTAGCGAAGCAACTTAAATCTTTTAATAAAGGCATGTCCTCTGGTCCAAAATTTACATCAATTAGGTTCCTTTTGGAGTATGTTGATATAGTAGATCCATACTTGGCTATCATATACAACCACTCACTCAATGAAAGATCTGTATCAAAAGATTGGAAAGTTGCCCAAGGTCACACCAATACTCAAGAGAGGAGATATGAGTAATCCACTACATTACAGACTCATATTGTTAGCATCAACTCGCAGTAAGGATTTTGGAACATATACTATGTTCAAACACTATGCATTGACTCTAGGAAAAGAATCTATTGCCACACAGCCAGCACAGATTTTGAAAATATTGTTCTTGTGCTATTGACAGGAGACCTCAAACTGATTCCGTATTTTTAGATTTCCATAAGGCTTTTGACGCCATTCCTCACAAGTGACTTCTAATTGTGTGAGACTGGCTCTACGATTTCCTGAACGATCAACGTTTGCTGTGACTGATCGAGAGACATTTAGTCAAACAGAAATTATGTCTGGCAATCCCCAGGAGTGTTACAGCCCATCATCTGTTCCTGACCTACATAAATGAATTACGAGACAATCTGAGCAGTTATCTTACATTGTTTGCAATATGATGCTGTCATTTACCATCATTCAGATGATAAAAATGATTTCAGAATGATTTGGACAAGATATACGTATGGTGTCAAAAGTGGCAACTGACTCTAAATAATGAAAGATGTGAAGTTGTCCACCTAACTGTTAAAAGGAATCCACCACATTTTTGTTAATCACACAAATCTAAAGGCTGCGAATTCAACTAAATACTTATGGATTGTGATTATGAACAACAAATTGGAATGATCAAATAGATAATGTTGCAGGCAAAGCTGGCCAGACAGTAATTTAATGGCAGAACACTTAGAAGATGCAGCAGGCCTACTAAAAATTTCAAACTGTTTTAGCCACACTGCACTGAATAGCTACTTTATGCATTTAGATTCTACATCATTTTCAAAGGCTGTTTTAAGGTCAGCTACAAGGGGGTGCTAGATAGCAATATGTCAACCATTTACATACAGTATATTTATAGACATGTAAAATAAATTACACAGAAATAAAAAATGGAGTAATAATAACAACAACAACGATAATAATATAATAATAATAATAATAATAATAATAATAATAGATTGTCATTTTACAACTGTCCAAACAATAACTACACTGTTAAACACATATGTGCTATACTTAAAAGCAAAATAGACAATAAGCAAAATAGACAATGTTGCTTATGAAAAATATTTTCAACATACGTATGATTTAGAACAGTTCATGAATACATTCTGAATTTATACATATTCGAAATACATCCACAAACGTGCATGATAGATCATAAAAGGACCACATATATGAAGTAATAAAACAGACCAGGCAGTATAATGAAAAGGATAGTTGCTACTCACCACATAGTGGAGATGCTGAGTTGTAGATAGGCAAAATAAAAAGACTTTCCGAAAGTGACACGCACGCGCAACCAGTCTCAGCCATTGTCAGTGACAGGAGTGAGGGGCAAACCACTTGCAGAACTTGCACACACGACCACTGCCTCAGCCACTGACAGACTGTGGTGCGGTGAGGCGCGCGTGCGTATGTGTGTGCGCGCGCGCGCGCGCGCGCGCGCGCTGGCGCGTACATATATGTGTGCGCGCGCTGGCGCGTGCGTATGTGTGCGCACACTGGAGGGGGGGGCAGCTTGTTGGCCAAATGCTCACCTTTTGATGCACGTGCACATGCACTCCACTATATGGTGTGTAGCAACTATCCTTCACATAATATTGTTGCATTCTATCCTAGATTTTCCATAAGCAATGCCATCTATCTTGCTGTTAAGTTTATGGCACATGCATGTTTAACAGTGCAGTTAGTTGCTTGAACAATTGTAATAGGACTGTCTATTAGTTTTACTTTAATACACACATTAATTTTACTTTAATACACATATCTGTTAAGTTACTATACGTAAATGATTGACATAGTGCTACTGTTAACACCCTCCAGTAGCATACTTCACTTAAATACCACACGCAGTACCAGGAATTAGTTTCCACTAGACTGTTTCTCACAACAGACTATTAGGTACTACATAATCGTACGTTTAGTATATCCAGTGTTTTTAATATAAATGGCTTTTATACATGCAAGCTCTCCATGGATGCTACAGTTCTTCTGTGGATACAATGTAATCCTTTGTTTTACTAATGATACTGTGTATATTTTCCTAACAGCCTTTGAAAATTATAATCCAAACACGCAAGGCAGCTATTCAATAAACGGTACGGCTATGACAATTTGAAGTCGTGAGTGCAATATGGCCACTACATCTACTACTGCATTTTTGCAGACTGTTAATTAGTGTACTAACGAGACTTCCTGTACTATGCTTGTCTATCCTTTTCTAGAGGTCTGCTTCAGACAGGACCGATGGAGGACATCACAGTAGTTCAAGGAAGGGCAGCTGAGTTTGTATTATTGCGTAACTTGCATATCATATCTCAAAATGTGAAAATATTTTGTTGGTGTCCATCTACATAGGGACAGATAATCATTTCAAATAAATAAGAAAAAATCGGAGCTGGCAAGGAAAGACTGAAGTGTTCGTTTTTCAAGTGCACTATTTGAGCAGAACAGTACAGAAATAGTTTGAAGGTGGTTAAGTAAATTGTTTGTAAACCACTAACTGTGAATTGCAGAGTATTCATGTAGATGTAGAACCTTCTGTATCCATACCATGTACAGTGTGTGCAAGCAATATCTTCAGCAGATTTTGCTGTACAGATACACTTCTGTAAGCTGTTATTTAAAAATTGCTCTTTACTGCATATGTGCTTCTGTCCACAAATGAGCTTTCGTTTTGATGTAGATGATGTTGTAGAGTTTTAGTGACTAAGCTCTAACATGGAAATGAAGTGTTTCTGAACCCATGTCCCTATAACATGTGGAATGTTCTGTGTAAGTTTGGCCGCGTCTTTTTGTTACACCCTGTGTGTGTGTGTGTGTGTGTGTGTGTGTGTGTGTGTGTGTGTGTGTGTGTGTGTGTGTGGCGGGGGGGGGGGGTGGGGGGTGGGGGGGTGTTTGCTTGTAAGTAGGAGAAACATGAGAAGAATTAATGCTTTATGGGTATACTTTAAAAAAATAAAAAATGAATTAAAAAAAATAAAATAAAATAAAACAGCAATGTAACTTGCCTTTTGAATCCTTTTCATGGGTGCTGTCCTCCTGGAAAACAGGACAAAAAAACATTAACAGATCTGAAAAGCAGCATTTCTACAATAATAGATGAAAACTTAAATTCTGTCTACATGTCTTACTCATTACACACACACACAAGCGTGAATTAACTACATCATCTTCTGATGTAGAAAAGGAGACTAAGAATTACCTATTCGGTGCACACACATGAACAGACAACAACAACAACGATAACAACAACAAAAATGGTTCAAATGGCTCTGAGCACTATGGGACTTAACATCTATGGTCATCAGTCCCCTAGAACTTAGAACTACTTAAACCTAACTAACCTAAGGACATCACACAACACCCAGTCATCACAAGGCAGAGAAAATCCCTGACCCCGCCGGGAATCGAACCCGGGAACCTGGGCGCGGGAAGCGAGAACGCTACCACACGACCACGAGCTGCGGACGATAACAACACCACTGCAAATAATGAACTAGTACTTCTCTACACCTCTCATTACGACAAACTTTTTAAATGTGTTTTCATATAGTCCTAAGATCCATATTTTCAAGAACTCACTCCACTGATCTAGACTGCAGCTCCCCCACCATTTCCCCACTAATAACAGGCTGTAAACATGGAAGAGAATAATACAGTCATTTATCTGTGTGATGAATGCTGCTACACTACAATCATTCCCCAGTTTCTTTTTTGTTTACAATCTGGGATTAATGAATTAATTTTGTGGTCCTTAAACATCTGCTTCTCCCAGGCATCATGATTGGTCTCCCTGGTAACATTTAAATCTAAGTATACTTTACTTTTTTCTTGAAAATTTCTTTTAGCTTTTTGTAGGCAGGAATGGAAAAACTCTTATGTTGTCTTGAGAACACACTCTGCTAGTCCTGTTACCACCTTCAATCCTTTATGTCACTATATTTACAAAATGAATGTTTGGAAGCTTTTTGTATATTGTTATCAGCCTCTTTCTGTGTGGTATAATCAAATCTAGCTGATCACTGGGAAGTTGTTCACAATCTATTCCTCATTTACAGTTCTTAGGTCACCTGCTGGAGAATTTCTTCCAACACAAAAACGTGTTGCCCCATTTACTCTGAATTTTTCGACCCTGTGCCATAAATCATTAGCACCAGAGATCTAGTTTAGCATGTGCTTCTCATCTTGTCATATTAGTTGAAAATGACATTATATAACTGCATATATTCATAATCATTTGTTTTGTTCTGAGAAATGTTATTCAAAATTATTTTTATTCTTTAACTCAACCATACTTGGCACTTCCAACTCCACAACTAAACCAACTGTTTGCCCTGTATTTTTCTTTTTTTCTTCTACTTACGATTAGACTGTTTTTCTGAACTGTTATTTTGCCCCTCCACTATACTCAAAAAATTGTTTAACCTGCATTTTTAATTTTGACACTCCCCCACCCCTCTCCGTCTATGATTAGACAGTTACGTCTAATTTGGCTTCCCCAGAGTTGTTTGATGCAAATCTCCTTCGTGAAATTCCTATTCTGAACAATTTTCTTAATAACTCATTCCACCAGGCAGTTTCTTTAGGTAGTCACACTTGGCTTTATTGTCCATGTACTTTTATCTGCTTAGTCTACTACAGGTATTTTCAAAATAATACGTTATTCAACAACACACACACTGTATTTCTGCAAATAATGTAAAACAAGTGTTCTGATTTCAAACATCTATATTAGGATATAAAGACAAGTATTAGTTTAAAGTTGTTACCAAAAATCTCGAAGTTTTTGAACAATTTAATTTAAATTTTTACACAATGCACTAGTAAATGTTCAGACGGCCGTGGGCTACAGCTTTTTAATGCATATATATATGGAAAAGGTTAACGCTGGAAAGTTCTTGACTGATTTACTTCAAGTTTATTTATGTAGTCATCAACATCAACTTTCTCCCCTTCAAAGTAACCCCCCTCAGATATAGCACACTTGTGCCAGTGCTTTTTCCAATCTCGGAAGCACTTCTGGAACTCACTTTTCACTATGGTTTTCAGCTCCTTCAGAAATTCTCCTTGTATCTCACCAATGGTAGCAAAATCCCCACATTTTTCTCTTCAGCCACAGAAACAGGAAGTAGTCACAGGGTGACATGTCCAGCAAATACAACAGTATTATATATATATATATACATATATGTCTGCTTGTGTCTGTGTATGTGTGGATGGATATGTGTGTGTGTGCGCGAGTGTATACCTGTCCTTTTTTCCCCCTAAGATAAGTCTTTCCGCTCCCGGGATTGGAATGACTCCTTACCCCTCCCTTAAAACCCAAATCCTTTTGTCTTTCCCTCTCCTTCCCTCTTTCCTGACAAGGCAACCGTTGGTTGCGAAAGCTAGAATTTTGTGTGTATGTTTGTGTTCCTGTCGACCTGCCAGCACTTTCATTTGGTAAGTCACATCATCTTTGTTTTTAGGTGTATATATATATATATATATATATATATATATATATATATATATATATATATATATATATATATAGTTATAATAGAAGGAAACATTCCATGAAGGAAAAATATACCTAAAAACAAAGATGATGTGACTTACCAAATGAAAGTGCTGGCAGGTCGACAGACACACAAACGAACACAAACATACACACAAAATTCAAGCTTTCGCAACAAACTGTTGCCTCATCAGGAAAGAGGGAAGGAGAGGGAAAGACGAAAGGATGTGGGTTTTAAGGGAGAGGGTAAGGAGTCATATATATATATATATATAAAAATCACAAATGAACTTCGAGGTGTCAACACGAGCATTATCGTCATGCAATTTTCATGTCCCATTTTGCCACAATTCTGGTTGTTTTCTTCAGATTGCTTCACATGAACAGCACATAACTTCCAGTTAGTATTATTAGCTGTACAACCAAAGGCAGAAGCTTATAATGCACCATCCCACTGTATTCTAAGAAAACAGAGGAACCTTCACATGTGATTGAATGTTACATGTTACGTCTTTTTTTCTTTTTTTGTCTTCGCTCTTTGGTCGGTTTCCACTGAGACAACTGGATCTTGGTTTAGATGTCATACACATATACCCATGTTTTGTCACTTGCTATAACCTTCTTTACAAGGTCTGGATCATTGTCAAATTCATTCAGCAATTCCTGAGTGATGTCCACACGAAGACTTTACAACAATTTTGGAAAAAAATTTGCTGCTACACGTTTCATGCCCTAAACACTCCAAAAAATTACTTGGCAATGCCAACATCATCAGAAACCCCTCTGATGTTGATTCAGTGACTTTCAAGAATCATTTTCTTTACTTCTTCCACACTGTCGCCAGCAACTGACGTGATAGAGCATTCAAGGCGGTCTTTGTTGTCAGCAACGCTTCCTCAAACCTCTTTGAAACATTTATATCATTTATAAACACTTTTTACTCATAGTAGATTCACCAAAACCTACAACAACATTTTGGATGTGGTGCTGCATTTTGTTCCATTTTTAAACAAAAATTTAATGCTAGTTCTTTGATCCATCTTTTTCGAGAGGAAAAATTCGATGAGTGATCCAAAACACATAACATTTTTGACTGTCAACAATAAACTAAATATTCAAAACAGGTGAGAATGCATACATACAGCTGGAACATGTGCACCAACAAGATAAAAAACAATTGAAACTCTGATGTATAAAACCTGTGAAATTAAAAAATTTCCATTACTTTTTGATCACAACTCTGATCTATACTACATAAATGGATAAATACTGTTCAATAATACAAGAGGAGGTGGTATAGTTGGAAAATGCCAGGAGATATGGAAGATTCCAGTTAGATTACATCATGGTCAGGCAGAAATTCTGAAATCAGATATTGGATTATAAAGCATACCCTGGAGCAGATCACAATTTACTGATGATGAATGGTAGGCTTACGTTTGAGTAAAGAGACTAGTTAAAGATACAAACAACTATGAAAATCTGTTGATTTTACAATGGATGACTACATTTGGATCATGCAATAGGAAGAACTTGTGAACGCAAACAACTGTGGGGAATTACAAGCTTTTACCGGTACTTAGAGGAAAATACCACAGCCTGTTTAAGGGAACAATGGACACTATCGGTCATTACTAGACTACACTTGGAGCTCCGTCTTTTAGTAAGAAAGCTCACCTGTACCGCCGCACCAAATATTTGACACATGCCAAAAAAGAACGTAAAACAGTCTTTGGATCAGAAAAGTTTCTTTTCTTGTAAACTCCCATCTATCATTATCAGATATGTTAGTCTAAATTAGTACAAAAGATCATGCAGCCACCGAGACAGGCACCATCAAAAGGTATAAGAACATAATGTAATGATTACCTGTAAATCAAGGTCATTGTCAGTAGACAACAGGTGCCAATGGCTGAAGGAGAAAAGATAAAATGCTGACTGGCAGTAATAAGGTGAATATTTTTGATAAAGAGAAATTTGTTAAAATGGAATATAAATTTCAATGGTAGACTACACGCTAAATTCAATTCATTCATTCAGGAGCTGGGGGGGGGGGGGGGGGGGATGATGATGACGATTGAGAATTCGCTGTTACATAAGAGCAACACGGCAATTATATCTCCATATCAGCTTGATATAATGGATGGCAAAATTTAATTCTTGGAACCTTTCAAGAAGCCAAGATGGCCTGGAGGCTGACACTTTTCAACTGCTGTGGGCATCTAACATACCAGATTTCGAAGTGAAGATGAAAAGGAAATACTTAAATTGTTGAAAGGACATACACATACCATCCTAAAAAGTAAAGTCATTAACAAGCTACAGGATTCCCATTACAAGCTTACATGTGTTCAACCTCCTTTCAAGGAATTCAAGCCCTCAGTGAGAAAAAGACTGAAAAAAATGTATCACAAATTATGTTCGAGAGACACAGCCTAGTCGAGGAGGAAGAACAAAAAAGTACCCACCCCTCCCCTATAAAGAAATTCTTGAACTGACATTCATCAGCTTCTAAATGTACATTCGAACTTGAGATATATACAAACTTGGGTGGCCCTAGTGACGACACTATTTTATGACTCAGTTATCTTTTATTTTAAATTTTATTTTTCATTAAAATACCAAAGATAATTTTTTATTGCTCTGATGTTGAATGTTCCTCCAACTCTAACCTAACTGTCTGCCTACCTTCTTTCCTTCCATATACTGAGTATTGTGCTTGTAATGCACACAGCTTTCATTGCATTTTATTCATTATCACTTCGTTAATATCCTTTCTAGTATGAGTATGACCGAGTTGCCTTACTCTTGAGTATTTGGGCTTGAACCACATGTTTCTCATTACCCCACTACCAAACAACTACTAAGGTCATTAGTAATAACCAAGCTTGATGCATGCACTGAACACCTCTAATTTAGCATACAGATAATTTTAGCTCCCCCACCAGAAGATGAAGAGACCCTTAAAGAATAGAGAAGACATAATGCAGGAGAATTCCATAAAATCCACATGACAAATGAGTTAAGCTGACAGACCTCAATGATCTTAAGTAGCTTATCTCACACTGGTACAATGTTTCCAATCCTGGCAATACGAAGAAGATAAATTTAGATAGTTGGGGGCATTCCTCGGGCACAAAAATAAGTCAACTTGTAACAATAACTATATATTTGATGAACTTCTGACAATATTTAGAGCTCCTCTGAGAACATTTAAACCATATCTCAACTTTTCAAATTGTTCACTGGATACAGCTTAGTTACAGGTCAGCCAGTTGTTCCTTTGTGCTTATACAACAAACAATAATAATTCCTATGCGCAAAGCCTGACAGCACTGTATTCAATATCTACGTGCCTCATTCCTCGATACTCCCACCTTCCAAGCAAATGCATGGAACAATAATTGTCTTCTACAATCCTTAATGGCTGACCTCAAGACCCATGTCAAGTCAACAATTGAATTAGTCAATGAAGTTCAGCTGCCACTGCAGCCAATGCTACATATTCAGCTTCAAGTGAAGATAGGGACATGTAAATCTTTGGTGTTTCGGTGTTCAGCAAACAGTATATCTGTGTACTTGCAAAAAGAATGCTGACCTACACTTCCTAAAGAGGAAATCTAATGCTTCTTTGGCATATCTTAGTACTTTAAGTTCCTCCCAGTGTCTCTCCCTTTGTATCTGCCAAAATAATTTACCACTACAACCAGGTCTGGTATTTTAAACACAAGGTACACCAAACCCACATTTCACAGCCTTTTTTCCTTTGGGACACACACATCAAAGTACATTTCAAACTTTCACGGCACAGCTGTATGTGATTTTGATGCACAAAAGCAAACACACAAAACATTTATTCTATGTACTTTATTACAATTAATACAAACTTGACAAAATTTATTACATAAGATTCTTTAATAAGAACATATGAACACAAAAATAAGGTGTGCAACAACAAGAAACATATTCTTAAGGGGATACGGAATCAGATTTTGGGATAAAAAAACTGATTTTCGTTTATTGACGTATTATTTTCAGCCAAGTTTCATCATTTAAAATGACATATCATACATAGCTCTACTAGAATTATAACTATTTTATTTTTATAGATTTGTGAGATTGGGTATTGTGCTTTAGTTATACACGTCTCTCATGGCTGACCATAAACTTTTTGGCAGTACATTTATGTGACATGAATTCAAATATCCCGATTTCCAGCAACTCTTTGTACACTATTTGTCCAAAAATGTTTCCCCTCTGGTTTCCTCAAGTTAGTCTTTGACTGTGACGGGATTGTTTGTAAACAGTGTGCTATATGAAAGTAGTAGTTGTCAAGTTATTTTGTATTTAGTACTTCATTTTCTGCAGTGAAAATGCCTAGAGCAAGAGCAAAAGCGTTTAAAAAGAGAGAGAGAGAGAGAGAGAGAGAGAGAGAGAGATTTGGAAGAGAAATACAATTTACTTGATAAAGGGAATAAAGTTTTTTAACTCACTGATACAAGTATATTGTGTGAAGCTCTTGAAATCAGTTTTTTTTTTGGTGGGGTTTAAGGGCACTCAACTACTCAGGTCATTAGCGCCCAGTCACAGTTATTAGAGTACATGGAATCTAGTAAAACTCAAGGGGGGGGGGGGGGGGGGAGGACACCAGAAAGGCTTGACAAAGATGCAGATAAAATAAGTAAAAAAGTTAGATGTCTTCGGACATGCCAGTCAAAGTTATAAAACGCAAAACACGAGCAGCTGCTCGAGCGTCATCAGCTAAAATATCCGGTAAAGTAGATGGCAGGGACACGACAACACGAGATTGACTAAAGCGGGGACACGACAATAAAACATGGCGCACTGTTAATGCCTGACCACAAGGGCACTGCAGGGCTAGGTCACCGGAGAGCAGGTAGCGGTGGCTAAACCAGCAATGCCCAATCCGCAACCTGGTCAGAAGGACCTCCTCTCGCCGAGATGGTCGGGAGGAGATTGTCCAAGCAGTTGGGAGCGGTTTTACTGCCCGGAGCTTGCTTCCTTGGAGGGATGACCAAGCATCCCACCACGACGACACAAGCCTCTTACAAACATCCCCACGAATGTCAGATGACGGGACACAATGGGAGGCTGGCCAAGGCAGTAGGACTGCAGCCTTGGCTGCAGCATCCGCAGCCTCATTCCCAGGCACTCCTACATGTCCGGGAACCCACAGAAATCTGACAAGAGAACCATTATCAGCGAAAGAATGGAGGGACTGCTGTATCCGTTGAACTAAGGGATGGACCGGATAGGGAGCTCCAAGGCTCTGAAGAGCACTGAGTGAGACAGAGCAGAGTACATACGATGAATGGCGGTGGCGGCAGGCATACTGAACGGCCCGATGGAGAGCAAAAAGCTCGGCCGTAAAGCTGGAACATTGGTCGAGGAGCCGGTATTTAAAGGTGGCGGCCCCGACGACAAAGGCACAGCCGACACCATCGTCAGTTTTGGAGCCATCGGTGTAAATAAAGGTGTGACCGGCAAGTCGAGCACAAAGTTCGACAAACCGTGAACAATACACTGCAGCCGGAGTACCCTCCTTCGGGAGTGAGCTGAGGTCGAGATAAATATGAACCGGAGCCTGGAGCCAAGGTGGTGTCAGGCTCTCACCCTCTCTGAAGGTGGTAGGGAGGGCAAAATCCAATTGTTGAAGCAGGCGACAGAAGCGGACTCTGGGGGGCAGCAGGGCAGACACGTACAACCCGTACTGACGGTCGAGAGAATCGGCGAAGAAGGACTGGTAAGAGGGGTGGTCGGGCATAGACAACAGCCGGCAGGCATACCGACACAGCAGTACGTCGCGCCGGTAGGTCAATGGTAATTCGGCAGCTTCAGCATAAAGACTCTCGACAGGACTAGTGTAGAAGGCTCCGGTCGCAAGACGTAACCCCCGATGGTGGATGGAGTTGAGACGGCGTAAGAGGGATGGCCGAGCAGACGAGTAGACGAAGCTCCCATAATCCAGCTTCGATTGGACTATGGACCGATACAAGCGAAGCAGGACAGTGCGATCTGCTCCCCAAGATGAACCACTAAGAACTCTGAGGACATTAAGGGAACGTGTACAACGGGCCGCCAAATAAGAGATATGCGGAGACCAACACAGTTTCCTGTCCAACGTGAGCCCTAGAAACTTAGTTGTTTCCATGAATGGGAGAACAACGGGACCGAGATGTAAGGATGGCGGAAGGAACACTTTATATCGCCAAAAGTTGATACAAAGCGCCTTCTCTTCAGAGAACCGGAAGCCATTTGCCACGCTCCATGAGTATAGGCTGTCTAGATAACGCTGAAGGCAGCACTCCAGGAGGCATGTTCTCTAGGCACAGCAGTAGATCGCGAAGTCATCGACAAAGAGAGAGCCTGAGACATTAGGTGGAATGCAATCCATAATTGGATTGATCACGATGGCAAAAAGGGCTACGCTCAAGACGGAGCCCTGAGGCACTCCATTCTCCTGGAGGAAGACGTCGGACAATACGGAACCCACATGTACTCTAAACTTTCGATCCGTTAAAAAGGAATCAATAAAAAGGGGCAGGTGACCGCGTAGGCCCCACGTGTGCATAGTGTGGAGGATACCTCCTCTCCAACAGGTATCATAAGCCTTTTCCAAATCGAAGAACACGGCTACCGTTTGGCGCCTTCGCAAAAAGTTGTTCATGATGAATGTCGACAAGGTCACAAGGTCAACAGTGGAGCGGCGGCGACGAAAGCCGCATTGGACATTGGTAAGGAGCCGTCGAGATTCAAGAATCCAAACTAACCGAGCATGAACCATGCGCTCCATCACCTTACAGATACAGCTTGTAAGAGAAATGGGGCGGTAACTAGAAGGAAGGTGCCTATCCTTCCCGGGTTTGGGTATAGGAACAACGACGGCATCACGCCAACGCATGGGGACCTGACCTTCGGTCCAGACGCGATTGTAGGTACGAAGAAGGAAGCTTTTGCCTGCCGGAGAAAGGTGTGCCAGCATCTGAATGTGAACGGCATCTGGCCCCGGAGCAGAGGACCGGGACAGTGCAAGCGCACGTTCGAGTTCCCGCATAGTAAAGGGGGCATTATAAGTTTCCAGATTCAGCGAGTGGAAGGAAGGTCGCCGAGCCTCTTCTGCCTCTTTCCTGGGAAGGAAGGCAGGGTGGTAATGGGCGGAGCTTGAAACCTCCGCGAAAAACCGGCCGAAGGCGTTAGAGACTGCCACAGGATCAACGAGGACCTCATTACCTGAGGTCAGGCCAGGTACCGAGGAGTGGGCCTTAATGCCCGACAGCCGGCGCAGGCCACCCCATACGGCAGAAGAGGGAGTAAAACTGTTAAAGGAGCTGGTGAAAGAGGCCCAACAAGCTTTTTTGCTGTCTTTGATGACTCTACGGCATTGCGCTCGGAGTCGTTTGTATCCAATACAATTCGCCAACGTAGGATGGCGGCGAAAGGTGCGTAAAGCACGTCATCGAGCACGGATAGCGTCTCTACAAGCCTCGTTCCACCAGGGGACGGAAACGCGACGTGAAGAAGAGGTAGTACGAGGAATGGAACGTTCGGCAGCATTGATGATAACAGCCGTGAGGTATTCAACCTGACTGTCACAACTGAGAAAATCGTGGTCCAGAAAGGTCGCCAGGGCGGAGTGAAGTCCCCAGTCAGCTTTCGGTATGTTCCAGCTCGAAGGACGTGGGGATGGGGTGTGGTGCAGGAGACGAACGACACAGGGGAAGTGGTCGCTCGAATAGGTGTCGGAAAGGACATACCACTCGAACCGACGGGCAAGAGTGGTAGAACAGATCGGGAGGTCCAAGTGGGAGTAGGTACGAGTAGAGTCCGAGAGGAAAGTCGGGGCACCAGTATTGAGGCAGACAAGATTGAGATGGTTGAAGACATCCGCCAAGAGTGAGCCTCTTCGACAGGTTGCAGGAGAGCCCCAAAGGAGATGATGGGCATTGAAGTCGCCAAACAATAAAAATGGCGGGGGAAGCTGAACAATCAGGTGCATCATGTCAGCCCGACTAACAGCGGATGACGATGGAGTGTAGATGGTACAAACAGAAAAAGTGAAAGCAGAAAGAGTAATACGGACAGCTATTGCTTGGAGTGGGGTGGTCAATGGGATGGGATGGTAATAGACATCGTCCCGAACGAGCAACATGACCCCACCATGAGCTGGGATACCGTCCACAGGGGTGAGGTCATACCGCTCCAAGGTATAGTGGGTAAAGGCAATACGGTCAGTCGAGCGCAACTTGGTTTCCTGGAGACCAAGGACGAGCGGACAGTGCAGGCGGAGGAGCAGTTGTAATTCCTCCCGATTAGAGCGAATACCTCTTATGTTCCAATGTAACAAGGCCATCGCTAGTCAAAGAAGAGGAGAAATGAGACTGGGGAAGAGCTGGTCACCTCGACGGCCGCGGAGAGTCAGGTTTCGAGGGAACAATGCTACAACCGGTGGGAGGCGGATCCTGTTCCATCAAGTCGTCGCCAGCTGCGGCCGCTGTCCCTGGTGGTGTAGGAGGGGCAGCATCATTTGCCGATGAGAGGCCAGCTGAGCGCCTGGCAGCAGAGCGTCCCGGCGAAACTGAGGACGGCCGGGAGCAGCGACTCACGGATGGAGCGTCAGACGAAATGTGCCGGGGTGGAGAGGGGGAGAGAGACTTCTTCTTCGAGGGCTTCTTGGAAGGCCGAGGAGGCACAGGGATGGTGGGCTGGACCCGAAGAAGGTCCTCACGCGCGGGGTCCGTTTTTGAACGCCGGACCTCGGAAGCTGGGGTCCGGAACGTTTCCCCGATGGACGCCTGAGAAGAGGATCGCTTCTCAGCGGGGGGAGGGGGGGAGGGGGGGGGGCTGGGGCAGAGGGGGCGGGGGCCATGGGGGAGGAGGATTTGGAAGGGAGGGATTTGGGAGGCTGAGGCAGAGACCCCGGATGGGGGGAGGAGGTGGAGGGGGGACAGGATAGGGGTGAGGATACCGCGGAAGGAGGCAAACGAAGTGGTCAACAGCACAGGATGGAGGCGGTCATACTTCTTCCTGGCCTCAGAATAAGAGAGACGATCCAAAGTTTTGAGTTCTTGTATCTTCTTCTCCTTCTGATATGCGGGGCAGTCTGAGGATCTAGGCGAGTGGATGCCAGGACAATTAACGCACCGAGGTGGTAGGGTGCATGTATGTTCCTCACGAAGAGGACGTCCACAATCGCCACAAAGGGGCGCAGCCTCACACCGTGACGACATGTGCCCGAAGCGCAAACACCGAAAACAGCGCATAGGAGGCGGGACGTAAGGTCGCACATCGCACCGGTAGCACGTCACCTTTACCTTCTCCGGGAGAACGTCCCCCTCAAAGGCGAGGATAAAGGCTCCGGTGTCGATGCGACAGTCTTTGGGGCCGCGCTGGACTCGCCGGACGAAATGCACGCCTCGGCGCTCCAGGTTGGCCCTGAGCTCCTCATCAGATTGCAGCAGGAGGTCCCGATGAAAAATAACCCCCTGCGTCCTATTTAGTGCCAGATGCGGGACAATGGACACTGGGTTGTCCCCTAGGCGGTCGCACGCCTGGAGCGCCGCCGACTGTGTGGCGGAGGTGGTCTTTATAAGAATGGACCCCGAACGCATCTTACTGAGAGCCTCGATTTCCCCGAAGATGTCCTCAATGTGCTGAACAAAGAACATGGGCTTGGAGGTGGCGAACGTCCCCCCATCGGTTCGAGAACAGACCAAATAGCGGGGGAAGTACTTCGCCCCAAGCCGGCGGGCCTGTCCCTCCTCCCAGGGAGTGGCCAAGGGGGAAAGGGCAGGAGAACCAGAACCAGAGACAGTACCTTTCCTTTTGAAAGACTCTGCCGCAGAGCGACCTGATACGTGTTGACGTTTCATCTGCGAAACATCCGCCCCGATACCACCCACTCCGACCAGGGGCTCTCCCCACGGGCGCCACCCAGCCTCAGCAAGGGCCACCTGGCAGGATGACTGTTGCCGTGAGTCCCGATGCCCCAAGGAGACTGGCATCTACTCCTTGGCCGACGTGGGGAGGGTGCAGCTCAGGTATCGGCAGTACGATCCCTGTGTTGTCAGGGGGCTACAACCTAGAGGGTACATGACGACCCCACCACAACGGGCTGGCTACCGTGCTGGATTTCTGGTGCCATGGAAAGTCCATCATGATCGTAGGTGCAGATGGGGACGCACTATGGGCGTAACTCGTACAACCCATCAGGCGTTGAGGCCCAATTTGAGGAATAGTGGGTATGTTTACAACGCTGGTACAATGCTGAGTGCCAAGGTCTTAGTGCACTGAGGACCAGTTGTACACCACGTAAGGCGTCCTTCCCCAAAAGGCTCGTACTTCTGTAGAATTTTGAAAAATGGAGGTCAAACCCCAAGGGGGACCATCACATGGAAGGCCGAAATGGTTGAAACTCCTTTTAGTCGCCTCTTACGACAGGCAGGAATATCTCGGGCCTATTCTGACCCCGGACCCGCAGGGGGGGTTGAAAACAGTGTGTGCTGCAAAAAACGACAAGGAAATGTTTCTCTGAAAGTAAAATCCCATGTTGGCCTGGCTGCCCAGTAATTTAATATGCAGTGTTTGTAAGTACTGCTCTAAGTTTCCAAGATCTGTTGCAGTAACTGTACATAATGGATACAAGAAAACTTTATAGTGTAAATATTAGGTTAGTTTATGGACTGCGAGCAATTGGTAAGGGCAAAGCAGCGGGTGATGTGCTATGTGGTGTTCTAAATCTTCCACTGTACCTTCAAAGTTTGATGCTTACAACCATGTACTAGGATCTGCAGTTGAAAATGTAGCACAAAATCAATGCAGGTAGCTGTGGAAGAAGCAGTGAAAGAAAAATCATGGCAGTCGTGACCTAACAGTAGCTTTTGATGGCACTTGGCTAAAAAGGGGTCACACCTCCAACAATGGTGTTGTAACAGCAACTAAAGTTGGCACTGGCAAGGTTATTGATGTTGCAATAATGTTTAAATACTGTAGATGCACAGATAGGCTGAAATATGAACATAGTGATGACTGTGTTGCAAATTACTATGGCAGTAGTGGTGGCATGGAGGTTGCTGGGGTGAAAAAAAAATTTTTATTGCTCTTCAGAGTGGTATAATGTTTGCTGTGTCAAATATGTGGGAGATGGTGACTCTAAAGCATTCAAAGAAGTTCTGGAAAGCAAATCATATGGGAACAATGTAAATATAAGCAAATTTAAATGTATAGGACATGTGCAGAAGAGAATGGTGCCAGGCTGAGAAGGTTAAAATCAGTTATGAAAGGGAAAAACTAGATGATAGGAAAACCTTGCATGGCAAAGGAAGATAGACTGATTCCATAATACAGCAAATTCAGAATTGCTATGGCCTTGCAATCAGGCAAAATACAGGCAATCTTGAAGAAATGAGGAAAGTAATATGGGCTTTGTATTTCCACACTGCATCCACAGATGAGCATTCAGAACAAGGTTTGTGCCCCAAAGGTGAAAAGAGCTGGTGTAAATACAATAGGGGACTAACAACTGGATAGAAATACATTCACCACAGTCTACCATTAGCCATCACGGAAGAAATACCCTTTTCCAGAGATCCGGCTGACAGAAGTCTTCTGAAGAACTGTCTTCATGGGAAAACGTAGAACCCCAACGAGTGCTTGAATGGTGTGATATGGCATCGTCTCCCAAAAACAGCGTTTTTCGGAATTAATACACTACATTTTGGTGTGTATGATGCTGTGGCAGCCTTCAATCTTGGGAATATAACTAACTGCCAGGTCCTTCAAAAGTTGGGTTTGCGTGATGGTTCCCGCACAGTACATGCTATGTTAACTTTAGATCAGCACAGACTAAGGCATGCTGGGAACATATAATCAAGACATTAGTGAAAAAAGCAAGACAGGTGCAGAGAGGTGGCAAAAGAAGACTTGATGATTATGAAGACTGTGAAGGGGGTATTAACTATGGATAAGGAATGTTTTAATCTTTTTTTCTCCGTTTCCGTAAGTTTGCTTTTCACTTGTTCTAGAAACATTGTCTCAGGTAAGGAGTCTGAAATTTTTATGACTGTCACATGGATTTCTTTTACACACTGGAACAACGATTTTTTAATTACTTTATTTACAAAAGACTTAGTGGTGATAATTTAGTAATAAGTGATGGAAAAAAAATTACTTAAAAATAAATGTAAAATATCTCAGTAAGAAAAATACTTTGACAATTAACTGTTGTTTCAGTATTGTTATAAAATATCAATGCACAAACAGTAAAAATTTTATCTATCTGTCTCCAGTAGTTTGTGAGGAAATGTTCCCTACAGTATGCATATTTTAACATTGCAGGGATGGGCGATTCCGTATCCCCTTAAGAAGGAACTTATGACTCTTAAGCAGGAAAAAAACGAACATTAACATCAGAAAAATAGACACGGAAAATTCAAAACTAGTGATTTACTTGCTCCTGGCGATATCTGCAAGGTGGACTTGTAAATGGGCAAACTCTTGACATATACAACCCATCCCGCCATTTGTATTAAAGAGGCGAGACCTGTTGTCATATTTTTACATTCTTCAATCTAGAGACTCCCCATTTGCCCAAGTAGAATGTTGACATGAGCAGAAAAAGAGAGGTTGATTTACCTGTGATATCTCTATATTCACTTGGAGATAAACATCGGGAGCATTTTCTTTAAATTTTGATCTCAGAACTTTATTTGATGAGATTTTGATAAGTTGCTCTTTTCAGAGCAGTTTCATTCATACCTGCATACCTGAATTCAAAGAATTAGTTTGTTGAAAATGCTAGAAAGGTATTCCAGTTCAGCACACTAAACATGACTTAAGACGTTCACAGTAATCAATCTTATCATCATCATCATCATCATCATCGTTAGTTTCAAAATGCAAGTACGTCGTCTCGAAGTTGTAGAACTTTGGTATTTTTTTCTTTGGAAATCCAACAGATTTTGCTGTGACTGACAACCCTTTATGATCCTCACAAATTTCTTTACAGAGTTTCTCAAACACAGTTGATTCTACAGGACAAGTTTTTGCATAGTTGATCACTAAATGACGTCAGAGAGATTTTTCTGTCCACAGTCTTCATCATTAAACCCTCCCTATGAAAAAAGTGGTGAGTAGTTATGATTGATAAGTTTATATTCTGCACAGAAGTTAGAAACCCTTTTATATTACTTGTCACTGCAGCAGTGCCATCAGCTCATATAGCAATGCAATCTGTCCACTTCTGTCCCTTATCGCGAAAAATTCGACAGCGGCAAATATCTTATCTCCAGTGAAGGTTTCAATTTCTAAGAGAAAGTTTACTGCTTAATTTCTGATATACAAAAATAATCTCACAAAAGGTGACATTGTGCTTTTTTGGAAATGTCAGTGCTTTCATCTAACTGTAAGGCAAACTGAGTGTTAAGTTTTCTAGAAAATTATTTTTAATATCAACTTTATAGTATAACATATCTCTTCATTGAAGTGATGTGTTGCTCAGGGTATTTAGGACTGGTGAATGATGATTGTTGACTGCTGAAGAAAATTTAATGTAGTTTGGAAAGTGGGACATGGGTGTTGAGTACAGTACAGTGTGTGTCTTTATGAGCATGTTGACAGAATGGCAAGAGATCGCATTGCTACTGGACGGGGCGACACTGGTGGCAGCTT
The DNA here is from genome assembly GCF_023864275.1 of Schistocerca cancellata. Lineage (NCBI taxonomy): Eukaryota > Metazoa > Arthropoda > Insecta > Orthoptera > Acrididae > Schistocerca > Schistocerca cancellata. Next base: position 653,716,955 of record NC_064626.1, read on the forward strand.
GCATTTGGCCAGACTTTCTGTTCTTAATGTTCTCTCTGTGCAGCAGATCCATCCTCGAGTTGTGTTGGCCTCCATGGAAGATAACGGCATGACAATACATGAAAGTAACAAAACAAAATAAATGAGTTAGGAGAGTCTACTATGAACTGTAGTACTGACCGGGGCGAATTTATCTGAAGTTAACTTGTCAAGCAGACAACTGTTTGAAGTTGTTTCCTGAGCATTTGAATGAATTGTATGTGGTTTATGAAATAAGAAAATTATCTCATTTAGTAGTCCGTTGAGATAGAGAGAGAGAGAGAGAGAGAGAGGAGAGAGAGAGAGAGAGTTACTTTTCATGCCAAGGCGCAAGTAACAAGAAAAAAGCATTTTGAAATTAGCATCCTAACCTACAGCTAGCTTATTGCATTACTCAGCAGGAATTTTTGCGTAGATATCCAGGAAACAATTCAGCTAATAATACATAACACACTATACGCCAATGAACCGTATAATTTGAAGCAGATACTTTTGAAATTTGGTCCAAACATGGATGCAAAAATTTCTTTACATGCCTGTAAAATCATTTGATAACACTGTACTGTACACGAAACATTATGGTCTAGTGCTTGTCCTCATCACCTGCCCATGTAAATCTGAAATTTATATACTTCTTATAGTGGCAGTTATGTTGGACTTTGTTTCATCCTGGTATTATGTTTTTCTGGTTAGTAGATGAAGAGGGAACAACTTCTTTTCCTCTTTCAAATGAAAAGCTGTCTATGTCTAAGGCTTTTTTTTTTCCTTATTACATATCTGCCCACGATGATGAGTACATAGCAGCTAGCAAACATAAGAAACTATGGCAGAATTTTACCACACAGTGAAGAGACATGTCTGGACTGATTACCAAAAAAGCAAGGCAGCTGAGAAGTTTATGTCAGCCTTTCACACAAACACGCACTGGCACGGGCACACACAGTGACAAACCCAGCACTTCCTGACTATTAATTTCACTAATTTCCCATTATAAATTAAAACAAACGAACTGGGTATTGAAAAAAAATTCATTTTTTTGTATTCAAGTGAAGACCTTTATTATGAAACAGTTGTACAAAGAAATATGCACGAAGTACAAATGAATAAGTACACTATCCAAATTAAGGAGTGCAATCCTGGAAAGTTTCTGTATGCTGGGCGCAGCTGCTTTGTATGTCTACAACGTGATTTGGTAAACATCTCTATGGTAACTCCTCTCTGTAGTTCTGTTGACTATCATTTTCGCCTACATCCATTTCCACTATGCAGATCAAACCTGTCAAAAGTGCTACAATGTGTCAGAGATTTCCTTAAGGATACAGGGTACTTTTCTGGCGCAATATTGTGCAAAAATCAACACCTATTTCTTTCAGGCACTGTCTATGATGTATATGTTTTACAGATTTTTTGTTGATATCCGGTAATGCAGCACGCGTTCTAAACAAATTAGAAGTATTTTGAATATTTTTGAACCTGCGTAGGGTTATTAAAAAATTACAAAGAATACATGCAATTTTTTTCCCAAAATTCTTCCTCAAATTGAGGTACCATTTAATCCAATGTTGCACTTTTGAAGGAGACCAAATTTTTACCAGATATGCATGATATGATGGCTGAGGTACTAGACCTATTTAATTCCACCTATTATGTATATTACAAGAATAAAAAATATCACATATTACATTTTAATTTTTATAATTTTTCCCTAATAAAAATGTTATTTTTTCTCTAATTTAGTTGATTCTGCAATAAAGCTTCCGTCTACTACATAAGTATGGGACTATTGCAAGTTACAGAAAAAAATTAGAGCAATGCTTTATAAACTTTAGGAAATATTTGTACCTGAATTCTGAAAAATGCAACTTGCGGGAAATTGTGAATGGAGTCAAATTAAACTGTGCCTCAGAACATTACTAAAGCATAGTCTTCATCCTGTAGCATTTCTTCATCTTCAAGCTTCCTCTTGGAATTCCTTTTAGCACTTCTTGCTTCCTTGGTAACTTGAAGAGCAAATCTTTCAGCTTCATGCACCCGTTGTCTGTAACATGCATTCAATTGATCTTCCACATTAGAGCCACATTTTATGCCTAAATTTCTCATGACTTCCAACCTTCCTATAATTCCATCACTGAAACATTTCACTGTATCTAGTACACCAACTTTTAATGTATTTAGTTCTACAAAAACATTCTTGGGTAATGTTTCCCATATGCAATGGTTGAAACTTTCATTTTTATTCTGAGTGCCCCCATGAAGACATTTACTAAGCAAAACAAGGTCACTCAGGTCTCTAAAAATTGGTTTTATTTCATCCATAACAGGCTCAGTAAGAGAATGCTTATGGTGGTATATTTGACAATTTTCTTTTGCTTTTTCGTAACCTCACCAAGAATCTGCTCCTTTAGGGCAAAGTCCAAGAACAGGGTGGTCATTTGTGGACAACTTATGAAAGTACATGGCCCATATAGCTTTTTTCATTGCTATAACATCATTCTGCAGTGCAGTTCGTCTAATTTCCAATTCATGATAACTTTGAAGGTCTTTTCAGTTTCTGTGAATCTGCCTTGGCCATACAGATTTTCCAGCAGACAGCAGCTTTCCTTTCATTTCTCTTCGTAGCCTCTTCAATCTAGCACCCATCCTCTTTTGCACATGTCCACAACACACTAGTTTCGTTACGAAGTAATCACTATAAACACTGAACTCATTAATTTTATTGAAATCTTCTTAGAAGACTCATGTTCAGTATGTCCTTCAATGTTACTATGGCAGGTGTGGCAGTACTTAGATAAACAGCCAAGATCAACAACTTTTCCACTCCCAGAGAGGTAACAATTGTAACACCATTCAAGGAACAATGTCCTCGACATTGCCATGTCCCATGAAGCGCAACACCAATGACCCTGGTTCCACTAATATTTACAGTTTCTTCTACTGCACGTTTCATAGATGATTTTGACACACTTGTCAAGGCACCTAAAAGTATTTTTGTGTACTTGCTGAACCTACGAGGAAGAGGAGGCTGAGGAGGAGGAGGAGGATGATCCATCAAACCACAAAATGTCTGAGCAGCCGTTTTTCCTTTTCCTATTGCAAGCATTGCATACACTAACTTCAAATTCACATCGAGAATTATGCACTATGTTCAAAGTCATTTTCGAGGTAGATTTATTGCAGGATATACAAAGAACAACTAATTTTGATGCTAAACCCTTTCTGCTACATTGTTGTTCAGTTATTTCCAGACAGCCTATACTATCACATTGTTTACATTTTGCAACTTCCTTTATCAAAGAAAATAAGATGCCCACTTCTACAACAACAAATCCATTGTAAACAGCATCAATATTAACACAAAAATCAATCACCAGGAGGTGTACCATGTGGGAGTTCCTTCCCTGAAGAACTGATACATAGGTTACTTTCAAGAGTGTGGCTTGCTTTGTTTGTGAACTAGTTGCTACGGAATTTCCTTTTATTGAATTTCTTGAAGCATGCCATAGTTCATATTTGTTGCACACTAAAGAATATGACTTCCACAAACATATGTAGCACTTGGGCAACAAACATTCAGTAACTCGTGAACAAACTGCTTCAGCAAAACAAAAGTAAATACTAGCAAAGATAATTTACAGAGACTAGAAACCTGCACGGTTACCAACATATACAATGTATCATACAGATAATCACTGGAAACAAAGTTAACAGTTCTTTTCAAAATAATACAGGTTTCTGTAACAGAAATAAAGTGGGCCAGGCAGCACACATGACCGTAACTTAAAAATGTGGTATACAGGGTGCACCATTTATCTTAACCACCCTAAATAACTGTCTGTCCAGATGCAAATTACAAAGTGTTTCAAGCAAATGTTCTTTAGCCGTCAGGGGCACATCAATCAGCATGATAGCCTTCATTGTAGCTTTGTTTTTTACAAAGATATGAACAGCGGTATGACTTCTTTAAATGGCACACTGTATTTTTTATTCAGTAATTCATTTCGTCTTCTAAAGACATATTCAAAAATGTATCACGGTGCACCATTCACTGAAACACAACGTTATTAATTACATAACACAACACTGACTGAGCCTGGGATCACAAACGTGTCCACTTGCTGGAATTGTCAGAAAACTAATGAAAACCAAGTACAAACATAACACAAAATTGACTGACTCTCCTGTACCATTGTCCAGGAGTAGAACATTCAAAGATGCTCAAAGTGGTGACCCTGGACACTGTAACACTGGTGCACTCGTTGAATGAAAAAATTATTTACTGCTTCCAGTGTTGCCTGCTGAAGAGAATTATAAGCATGCACAACACATTCCTGCGTGTTCTCTGGAGTTGTTGGAATACTGCAATAGGTGACATCTTAAATCCATCCCCAAAGAAAAAAGTTCAGAGGATTTAAATCAGGAGACCTAGCAGGCCAAATAACTGTGCCTCCTTGACCAATCTATCTGACAGGATACCTTCGGTTCAGAACATGACGTGCACGCAAGGCATTATGTGCTGGACATCCATCGTGTTGATACCACATAAGCATTCTGGTTCTTAGTGGCACTTTATCCAGAAGAGGAAGAAGAATTCGTCTGAGGAAGTTGGCATATGCTGTGCTGTTTAAACTACCATTGATGAAATTAGGGCCAATAATTACTGTACCAAGCATCCCACACCAGATGTTAACTCCCCATTAACGCTGGACCAATAATGCATGTTCCTTGTATTTACCTGTCCTTTGTTCGAGAAGGAACATTCATCGGTAAAAAGAACACTGGAGAAGTAGTTCAGGTTGGCGAGGATTTGCTGCTGTGCCCACTGACAGAACTGTACACGATTCTGAAATAATTCCCATGCAATTCTGGATGTAGGTGTACATCGTAAGGATGGAGCAGGTGATGTGTAGAATACGATGTACACTGGTTTCAGGAATGCCAATCTTGTGTTCAAGCTATTGTGTGCTCACATGTGGGTTCATAGCAATGGAAGCAAGAACAGTAACTTCAGCAGCTTCATCTGTGCGATTGCTACAATTGCATTGTCATCGGTTGAAACTTCCCATTTCCTGAAGGATCGCAACAAGACGAGAAAACATCAGTCGGAAAGGTGGGTTCTTGTCAGGATATCACTCTGTACAGTTCTGCTGCCTGTGTAGCATTTCACCTACCTTCAACAACAACAATAATAATATGTTGATGCAGTTTGTAGGAAGGACAGCCTTTACTGTATACCTAGTCTACACAACAGTATTTGAAAGGACTGAACTACTGTACTAAATGTACCCATACATAAGAAAACCGTATTGCAATTACTGCTCTGCTAACTTACTTTTGCCATAAATGAGTAGCATTTCTACCTTCTCTTCATTGGTGTACATTCTACTTACGCAACTCTTCAACTGACAACGGCTGACAGAATGGCGGGTGTGCATTCCACTTATGTTTACATTTGTCCTCTGTCAACGTCAGCACGTGGATGTGTTCCATTACCCTGAGTACCTGCACTAAGCACTGGGAGCATCTACATCAACGGTGTATTATGAAATTAATAACGCTGTGTTTCAGGGAATGGTACACTGTGATATGTTTTTGAATAGGTCTTTAGCAGAAGAAAAGAATCACCAAATAAAAAATACAGGGTGCCACTTAAAAAAGTCATACCACTGTTCATATCTTTTGTAAAAAACATAGATAACTTAGGCAATCGTGCTGATTGATGTCCCCCTGACGGCTAAAGAACATTTGCTTGAAACATTTTGCAATTTGCACCTGGACCAACAGTTATTTAAGGTGGTCAAGATAGATGGGACACCCTGTATACTGGTCATTTTGCTTTGAAGCCCTATAATGTATATATCAATGTAATCAGAAAGTCTATAGACTTTATTAAGTCATAAGAAATTTGATTTTTCCATCATTTTTAAGTACCCTGTTCCTTAAGTTGACATTACGGTTGCTGTCTTAAACAACTAATGTATTCAAAAATTGCCTGTTGGTTTCTGTCTTGGGTTCTTCATCCTACATGCCTTATGATTTTTCAGACTTTTCATCAGAACGAGTGACTGACATCGTCAAAGTTTCACCCTCCAGTTCTGGTCGTGGACTGCATGTAGCAAAACTTCCTGCTAGGTGCTGAATTTTTTTCACATATCTCACAGTGTCTATGGTATCATATAAATTAGAAGACATTCAAAATCTTGCAACACATCTGACGTGTTCATAACTCATCAACACATCAATTAACAAAGAGGTTTGTATTGACCTATATAATCTTTACTATTATTCAGCTTTGGTCTGCTTTCCATCGTGCATTTCGTCTCCACTGGCACCTTAACCAGGTTGCAGTTGTTTATGTTCAAACATTTTGGTAGTTTTCGAAAATCAGGGGTATCCATAATTAAAGTTCCAGTTTCAAAATTCTGTAGACAGAGAACAACTGCTCAGAATTACATCAAATCTGAACAGCATATTATCGACATAGGGCAAAACAATATTTGAGGAGGGGTGCGCACACACAGCTGTTCCTCAGTTCGCATCTGAGATGCCCAATATTACTGTCTCCAAAAAGGAATGTGTAGCCCAGCAGAAGTTCCTAACACTCAAAAGTATTAAAAAAAAAGTCAATGGTCCGAAGTCTGCTAAGAATTTGGAGAAAATGATTACAAAATTCAAAAGAGAGAATTCTTTTGAAGTGTGATGAGGCAGAGGGAGGTAAGTAGTTATCTGATGTCCGTTTAAGATGTGGCCACAGCATTGCAGGAGGGGTCAAGCATGGTGTGAAAACATGCAGTGAATGGGGAATTGACTGAATGTTGGACATCCCTGTCGGCACATCGCAGAAAATCTTATAAAACATTCTGCATTGTTATCCATATAAAATCACCTGTGTTCAGGAGTTGCTTCCTGCTGACCTGCCAGCAACACAAACGTTCACTCTGGAATTTCTTGCTTGTATGGAGTTGGACAATGAATGGCCATTGAACATTCTGTGGACAGATGAAGCCCATTTCCATCTCCAAGGACATGGCAATATGCAGAATACGGGCAATAGAAAATCTGCATGCTCATCAATCAATACGATTTTCATTCTGCAAAGGTGGCTATGTGCCACAGGTTGACTGCAGTATTTTGAGGAGGAAAGTCCTGTGGGTCCTGGTGTACTGTCATTGGTAAACAATACGAGAGTCCAATGCGCACCAATGTCATTCCAACCCTTCAATAGAATGAATTATGGGTGGGTAGGATCAGTTTTACACACGTCGGAACTGCTCCTCACATTGAACAGCCAGTGAAGTAGCTGCTGCAGAGGCATTTTGAGAATGCTAGAATTATCAGTCATCATTTCTCTAAACCTGGTCATCCAGATTATCTTATGTCAATCCGTGTGACTTCTGGCTGCCTAGTTACCTGAAAGATGATGTGCTCAGTGTTCCAATTAAAAACAGCTGAGCTGAAGGCAAGTACAGCCCAACATATTCTGAATGTGAACGCTGACACACCTCAATCTGTTACGAGACATGCTATTTTTCGATGTCAACTTTTGGCAGAAAATGGACAGCATACTGAAAAATCTCTTGCCCCAGGGTCATTACAATTAGAAACAGATGTCATCTTACTTTTTAAGATGTTTCTGGCTCCAGGACAATCAAAAAGCATTCTCATTATGTTTCTATGCAGTTTCTGGCCGCAGGACCATCTGATGTAGTGCGACCTTGCTGTGGTGGAAGGGTTTACCTAACTAATGGTGCCACAACTGCTGACAGCTGAACTTGTGCAGTAATTCACATGTAATAGTAACGATGCAGCAATATGCAACTGAAACCATAGATGAAGCATTGCAATTCGTCTGCCACATGTAGCCAACTCCACATAGCTCGAGATGCTTAAAGCACCACCCATTAGTAAAGTTTAAATTAATTTTTTTTTGTTCCATGATGTTTCTCCCTGTGTCAATACTATGCTGTTTAAACTGGAAATATTTCTGAGCAGTGGTTCTCATTTTGCAGTACTTTGAAACTGTAACTAATTGCAATCACCCTATATCAAGATTGACTAATGATCATCCAGTCATGTGGCCTTTTGAAACTAGTGCCCAAAAATGATGAGTTCTCCAATATCTCAAAATACACATTAAATTTCCAATGCCCTCTTAATCTTGTTGATTTCAATAGTCACTTGAAGCAATTATATCTACATATAATAACCCTCAAAGTTGGTTTTTTTTCTTTTTTCTTTCTTTATGTATACCGCCACAGTGCAGTTTGGTAATTAGCCGATAGTCAGCGCTAGTCACAAACAGGATAGTCAGGTGCATTGATGGGTTGGCCGTGCTACAGAAGGGGACAGCTGTTTCATGCAATTGCCTCCCCGATCACCAGATCTCACTCCATGTGACCTTTTACTGTGGGGACACATTAAACATCTGATGTCTGTACTGCCTCCAGCATGTGATGTAGCAGGACTCTGGGAGGGAATACGGGAAGCGACTGCCACAGTCAACAATGCCATGCTGGGACAGGTATGGAAAGAATTCAATTACTGTATTGACATCTGCCAGGTCACTCATGACTCACATTATCGAATGTCTGTAAAAAAAAAAAACTTTCACAGTTTATCTTCGAAATGCAATATGTATGACATCTGTACAATGTTTAGTTCTTGTGCAGTAAATAATTGAAAGTGTTCCCGGACTTTTATGTACACCCTGTATATAACCAAGGCTGTGTGAGGGCAATTACTGGAACTGAGCAAATGTGTATCTCACTACACTTTGTTTTACAAATTAGTTAAAGCATAACTGTTTCCGTTTATACTGTTTCTAATTCATTTACAACATTTACTCATTCAAAGATCCTGGCATACAACAGAGCAATGGCTGACATTTAGATGTCATTTTAAAAACTTATACTTAAACCGATCATTAAAAAAGGAAATAAAACAATAGTAAAAATGCACATGGTTCAAATGTTGGAAATTTCCCAACGTTTGTACATTTAGTGAGATGTGTGTGTTTGAGTTTGTGAAGAAAGCAGATCCAGTCTCTGTTGTACCTCCAGAACAGCAACTCGCAAATCCCCTTCCAGCTGCAGTTGCGACTGACATTTTGTCTTAGTGAACAGCATGGGAGAAAATGTTGACTCTCACAAGTTGATGCGAAGGGTAGTAACACATCCACTGTCCTCCTTTCCAAATTGGGATAATGATTCTGAGTCTGCACCCAGATATATTCAGGACACTTCTATTTAAATCATCACTTGAGAGTTCTGTTACCTCCTCATGTTTGACTGTCAACAAGAGTCTGATTAGTAAACCACTACTATAGTATCGAACAGGTTGTGGATCCAGTCATATTCACATGAACCTTCTGGAAAGGTATTCTCAAGTTGCTGGTGAGTGTTTCCAAGATGTACTATACCAATCCTACTACTTTGGCCTACATACAACTCATTTCCCATCACAAAATCATTCAGACAAAATAACATCCCTCAGTTACCCTTCTACATCTGTATTTTTTTCAAAGTCCAAGTCATCTCTTAAATGCAAGTATTGTCTTACGTAGAAAGGTGATGTTACTATTTCAACCTTGAAGTGGTATGTTAACATCATTCAGTTTCCCAAGAACAACCTCCTTTTAGTTCCAATATAATGCTGCCACTGCATCGGTAAATGTACCAACAATTTATATGCAGCAGATTGTTGCCACCAAAAAGGAATTCACAAGACAGACAATATCTTCATCTGCAGTCCTTCCTTCCACACCTTTACAAAATAGAAAGTTCTCATGTGAAAAAAACCAACAAGCTGGAAAAGATTTTCAATAGCAGTACTGTAAATTTATAGGGCTTATTTTGGGCTGTCATGAAGATGTGTTGGCAACTGATTTTTGACATCTGAGGCTATTGCATCAATACTATTCGACAGTACCATCTGAGAGTGGTATCGACATCAGACTCTCACCAAACCTTTCTCCACCATAACTAATTTCTTGCCAATAATGCTTGGTGATATGGATTCTGCAATTAAGTAGGATACATTTTGAATACTTTTTAGGCTTTCTTAGGAACTGATACTAGTTTTTTTAGGGCATTGGAAGTTTCGTTTTCGTAGTTGTTCATGACACTAAAAGAATCTGATGGGTTTACTTACATGGTCTGGACGTTTTGCCTGTCTAATTTTGAAATCTTGAAGCTGTCATTGGCTATAATCAGAAACAATTGTGGGCTCCTTGAGTATTCAAAAAATGCTGGTAAAGCCTAATGTATCAATCATCTTCGTATTAACACACTTTGATTCGGTGTTTAAAACAGTCACTGCTGGTAACAGACGAAGATGTGCAAGACGAATGTGGCCAGAATGAGATTTTCACTCTGCAGCGGAGTGTGCGCTGATATGAAACTTCCTGGCAGATTAAAACTGTGTGCCCGACCGAGACTTGAAAGGTCCCGAGTTCAAGTCTCGGTCGGGCACACAGTTTTAATCTGCCAGGAAGTTTCAAGAAGAATGTGCTTTGACTGAAACCAAGTCTTTCTCATTATTAGTTTTGTAGAAATAGTTCTAGCATCCCTCTGTCCAATGCAATAGTTCCATCGCACAAATCGTCCTTTATATCCATTCTATATAACGTGTTATAAGAAGATTAGCCCAGTGCAGTGCAACCCCGGAAGGTTTCTGACACTAGTGGTGTAAATTTTAATTGGTAACTACATTATTTATGAACAAGATGTATGCATGGACAGGGGGGGGGGGGGGGCAGTTTTTCCATATTAAGTGACAGTATACTTTCCGTTGCAACTGTAAAACTGTATCAATCCTTCTGAATGGTTATGGTTTTATACACCAATGTATAATTTCCTGGCACTTTACAAAATGAGTTTTGGAAAGACCTTTGATGTGCAGTAACAAGTATGCTGCATATTTTCGTATTACGAAAGTATAAATTCAAATTCCACAGAACACTGCATGCTATTTCACGAACCACTGAAATCGACATTGCGATGTGCTTTTGTAAGCCAGTCATAGGTCATGTCACGTGTTCTCGTCGACCGACGATAGCGGGGATTCAGGGTACAGAACATGTGATGTAGTTGGCCAATAGCAATATCACTGATAAGTAGCGCGAACACAAAATAGGAAAAGTTAATGGTTTAAATTAAAATACATGGTGTTGCTACGAGAAAAGAAAAGCTTTCACACACAAGACTGGTCTCTAACATTAATAAGCTGCTAAAGACGCTAATATTTTGCATATAATGTTTATCTTTTTTTGTATGTGTCACATTTTAAGATATATCACCCAATGTGTCAGTAAAATTTTTAGCCGAGTCCAGTGACTTGTCCTCGAAATTTTCCACAAATATATTAGCTACCAGAGAGGAGAGAGGGCTTCCCTTATCACTACATCAATTTGCTCATAATAACGACATAAATGTCTGATCTTCTGGGCTCTAAATTCTTTTAAATGGCTCATCATCAAAGAGTTGATTTTTAAATGAGTGTCAAACGCTCTTTGATTTAAGAAATTCATCGTACATTCTCGCACATAGTTCACCTTGCGTAAAAGGAACTTTTCTTTGAAACACAATATTTTCCCACAACATGTTAGAAATAGGTTCATTTCAGCAGTTGCCAGCGAGTGCCAGATAACAGGTGCCACCGCGTTTACGCAGCTACGATGACGCAGGAAGCCCATATGTCCGTATGTGTAAACGATTAAGAGATCTTACATTATGTCAAAAAGAAACAAGATATCAGAGGATACTCCAAGAGCATCGGAATTTCATGAACCATACTAAAATGTGTACATTTAAAGTGCATACTTTAAGTGCACATTTGTATATCCAGAGTCCCAATGCAGTAGGCCTTGACCTGATACTAAGCTTTTCAATGTGGTTTTCGGGATGTAAATTTTCTCCTAGTACCAGCACTCTTATCTCATGTCTGGTTCTTTATTACAGCGTAATGCCATTAGTGCTTGAAGATGAAAATGTGCACTTGTAATGCAGTGAGCAGTTGAAACTAGCTAATAGTGTGGAATTAAACACTTCGTTTCAAATACATTGACTGCCTCAGTGGAAAAGATTGATAAAATTTGTTGTTATAAAGCATTGCACAGTCTTCCTAAAGCCTCTGACATATTTTTCTGTTGGCAGACACTTATCAGCACTGTGTTTTCTTGCTGTATACGGCACATTTACTTTGCAATTTAAGTTTTATTTTTGTTTTTTTCTCTCGTTCATGTTTTATTGCTGCAGTATTATTCTGCAGTAGTGGGATACAGTAACATCCTTAGTTAGAGTATCGGTTCTTCCCAGTCAAGATTACAAAAATTTAACTGAAAACTAAAACAATGAAAAATTCCTATAATTCTAAAAAAATCTGGAATTTTTCCTGGTTTTCTCCCGGACGAAAATAATTCCCAGGATTTTCCCGGATCTCCCAGGTTGTATACACCCTGAGCACTGTATACCCAGTCAGTTGGCACAAGCAACATACTCAATTCAAACAGCTGGTAACGATTTTTAAAATGACTAGGAGCACCATCAAAAATAATGATGACCTTTCTGCCCCTATTTACATTTGAAGAATTTCGCATTGTTAGCCAAGCATGTGCTGAGTCATGTCCTGTGTCATCACATATAACTACAACACTTGTGGTCTTGTTTTGAAAACGTCACTCCTGTAAAAATTGAACCCTGGGCATTACTCCAATGACACCCTTTTACTTCTTGCGGGAGAATTAAAGACCAGTTCTCAGCAAAATCACAGTGAAGCACTAAACATAGTTCTTCAGCCTATACACATCCTTTCACTTCTGCAATGTGGTGTTGCAATTACTTCAGGTGCTGGTGTGTTACTGCTTTCACTGACCATTTACCAAGTACATCAATGGAACTGTCAAAGGCAACAGTATTCTTAATTAGTTTATTTTCCTCCCATATCACATATGTCATGTCTGTAGAGGTATCTGCTACATCTTCCAGAGCAATCACCACATTCTTGAAACAAACAAGTCTCTCACTTTACATCACAGGCTACTAACAACTTTACACGCCCAACCAAGATGTCATATGCCACGTGCTCCAGGAAGTTCTTCAAAGTTACTAAGTTCAAAATTCGTGCAGTACACACGTAAAGAGGCATCTCAAGGTGGGTGTGAAACCACCCACTTAGGCTGTAGTGCATAAAATTTTGATCTTCCACCATTTGAAGTTTTCTTTGAAAATGTGTCTGGAATAATAGTTAAAACTTGCACCTTTCCACTGTAGCATGCAAAATATTCAACAGCTGAATTGATATTTGTGAAAAACTCCTGGCAAGAGGTGCAAGAGTGCTTTGGCTTATTTTCTTCTGAAGATGGAATTTCTGCTTTGAAGAGTGTGGTCAGTTTTGCTGTAGGGTATTCATCCATAGCTTTAGTAATTTCTCCGCGCTTTCTTGATTCATAGAGCTTATGACTACTTCACGGTTTCTTAACAGGACTAACACCTACCTATGTAGATGACTGATCCAGGGTATTTAATTCTTCCTCTACTGATGCAAAATCTGTATCTTCTGCACCATGGGAGGTTTCACCTAGTTCAGATACTATCATTTATTTTGTCAAAACATTTAGGACACAAAAAGTCGTCACTGGAAACATCTTCACTTTGAAACAGGGTCTTCAAATGAGAACACTTAATACCAACCTCAACAAAGTCTGTTTTTGTTTGTCTCATAAGCTCTTATCATCATCTCCCCCCCCCCCCCCCCCCCCCACCCATAAACCTTGCCGTTGGTGGGGAGGCTTGTGTGCCCTACGACTTATCTTAGAAGAAAGATTAAGGAAAGGCAAACCTACGTTTCTAGCATTTGTAGACTTAGAGAAAGCTTTTGACAATGTTGACTGGAATACTCTTTCAAATTCTGAAGGTGGCAGGGGTAAAATACAGGGAGCGAAAGGCTATTTACAATTTGTACAGAAACCAGATGGCAGTTATAAGAGTCGAGGGGCATGAAAGGGAAGCAGTGGTTGGGAAGGGAGTGAGACAGGGTTGTAGCCTCTCCCCGATGCTATTTAATCTGTATATTGATTAAGCCGTAAAGGAAACAAAAGAAAAGTTCGGAGTAGGTATTAAAATTCATGGAGAAGAAATAAAAACTTTGAGGTTTGCCGATGACATTGTAATTCTGTCAGAGACAGCAAAGGACTTGGAAGAGCAGTTGAATGGAATGGACAGTGTCTTGAAAGGAGGGTATAAGATGAACATCAACAAAAGCAAAACGAGGATAATGGAATGTAGTCGAATTAAGTCGGGTGATGCTGAGGGAATTAGATTAGGAAATGAGACACTTAAAGGAGTAAAGGAGTATTGCTATTTGGGGAGCAAAATAACTGATGATGGTTGAAGTAGAGAGGATATAAAATGTAGACTGGCAATGGCAAGGAAAGCGTTTCTGAAGAAGAAAAATTTGTTAACATCGAGTATAGATTTAAATGTCAGAAAGTCGTTTCTGAGAGTATTTGTATGGAGTGTAGCCATGTATGGAAGTGAAACATGGACGATAACTAGTTTAGACAAGAAGAGAACAGAAGCTTTCGAAATGTGGTGTTACAGAAGAATGCTGAAGATTAGATGGGTATATCACAGAACTAATGAGGAGGTATTGAATAGAATTGGGGAGAAGACTGTGTTTGACTAGAAGAAGGGATCGGTTGGTAGGACAAGTTCTAAGGTATCAAGGGATCACCAATTTATTAGTGGAGGGCAAAAATTGTAGAGGGAGACCAAGAGCTGAATACACTAAGCAGATTCAGAAGGATGTAGGCTGCAGTAAGTACTGGGAGATGAAGAAGCTTGCACAGGACAAAGTAGCATGGAGAGCTGCATCAAACCAGTCTCAGGACTGAAGACCACAACCACCACCACAACAACATATCCTCTTATATGGATATGCAAATAGTCGGCACTCTTCACTCTCCTTTGGCTCCAGTCAGAAGAAATTTCAGACAGTCCTTTTCACAAAACACACTGCAACTGTGTCAACTGGCAAATTCCTCACAAGAGCACACAACTCAGTGGATGATCTCAGATTTCTTAGAAGCCCCTTCAGTAAATAAATTAGCACTGAACAATACAGAAACCTGCAGTGAACAACCAAAACAAAGAAACTGACAAGAGACTACAAGTAATAAGAAGTATCTGCAACAAAGAAAGTGGTAAGAAATAACTGCAACACAGACACTAGAAATAAACATTGTAACAAAGGCATTAGTAAGAAACAACTTCAGTGAAGATATACATTATCCTTGAAAGTTAAAAAAAATGATTTTTTTCAAAATAAAACCTGTTCACCTTCGAAGTGGAAGTTCTCATTTACAGAGAAAATAGTACTACATGGTACTAATAAACAGAAAAAAATTAATTTTCCTGGATTGGCATCTTTGAAAAAAGTTTTTTCTGCAAATTATTAAAAAAATTCAAAAGGTGACAGTAAAACAAAATATCGAGAACTGTTACAGAGAAACAGCATTTTAAAAATTTTACCGAAATTCGCATCTTCAAAATAGTGTTCACATTGTCATCTTTGGAGCCCTGTATCTTGGGGCAGCTATTTTTTTGGAGAAAAGAAATATTACGTGTTTTTTCTTACTTCTGAATTTTAACATATGCTAAATTCACTTACATCCGAGACTGTGAAGGTAACCCCCCTGCCTGAAGTGATAAGGATTATGCCACAAACTACCAATATCAAATGTTTAGTACGCCTGGGCAGATATGCCTGGCACTTTAGAAAACAACACACAGACAAAAATGAAAATAAATAATAATAATAAATTTGGAAAGAACTTATGTGCAGCAACGTGTCTGCTGCATATTTTCGTATTATGATACGCTGCATATTTTCGTGTTATGAATGTATACATCCGAATTCCACCAAACACAGTACATTAGTTTCCGAAGCATTGAAATCGAAATAGCAACACCCTTTTGTAAGCCAATCATAGACCATGTTGCGTGATCTCACCAGCCCACAACGGCAGATATTCAAACCATAAGGCAAGTGATTTAGTCAGCCAATAGCAACATCACTTCAGTAGCACGAACACATAAATAGGAAAAGTTAATGGTTTAAATTAGTGTACATAATGTGGCTACAAGAAACGCTAAGCTTTCACATATAATATTGGTCTTTTGTGTGTGTGTGTGTGTGTGTGTGTGTGTGTGTGTGTTTTACACTGTAAGATACATCACACGCATGTGCCACTAAAATTTAAAATGAGAAATGTCTAGTCTTCTGGGCTCGAAATTCTTGTAAGTGGCTGGTCTTCAAAGTGTTAAGTTTTACGTTTTAAACGACAGTCAAACACTGATATTTAAGAAATGCATCACACATTCTCACACCAACGTAATTCACCTTGCACAAAAGGAATTTTACTCTGAAAGTGAAACTTCTTAACTTAAACCACCTCTCACAATATTTTCCCAAGACCTGTTAGAAATGGGTTCATTTCAGCAACTGCTAGAGCATGCCGGAAAACATGCGTTACTGCGCAAGTGAAGCAACGATGACTTAAGAAGCCCGTTCATAGGTATCTTACATTACATCATAAAAGAAACAATCAGAGGATACTCCAAGACCATCATAATTTTGTAAGCCGTACTAAAATGCATAATTTGGCTTGAGGTGCATATTTGTACGTCCAGATTCATAATCAAGTAGGTCCAACCTCATATTAAGCTTTTCAGTGCAGTTTTCGAGATGTAAAATTTCTTCAAGTATCTGCACTGTACTGTTTCATTTTTGGTTCTTTATTATGGCATAATGGCATATGTGCCACAAGGTGAAAATGTGCACTTGAAATTCTGAAAAGAGTTGGAGCTGGCCATTACTGTGGAATGAAGCACTTCTTATCAAATAAATACGCTGTCTCAGTGGGAAAGAGTAATAAAAGCCTAATTCCTTTCACAAACTAACAAAATTAACTTCATTGTTCTGCAAGGTGATTAATGGTGATTGGAAAAACATGGAAATAAAATCAGAAAGCAACCTAATAATATATTTTAGCATTCCGTAATTATGTGAATGTATTTTATTTCACTTGAGAGCTCCCAGCCAAAGAAATCATTTTGTTTTCATTTGACGTGAGAGCTGTGAATGAAGAGGAAACAATAAAAACACTAAATGTAAACAAGGATCACAAGGAGACTACCCCCTAATCACGGTAACTCTGACTGCTCTGCATGGGCAAATCTGGCAGCTAGGGCATGCCAGAAAACTTTTTCCGATTAGCATCTGGCTGCTTGCTGCTACTGCTGATACTGCTAACAATCACACTTAAGCAGCCGAGGCCATACAAGGTACTGCTCATACGCGACTCACTTGCGCATGCACCCACTGGCAACTGCTCAAACAAACATACTGTAAACAGTTTTGACATCTCACTCATCATAAGCAGTGTGTTGCTACGAAGTATTGCACAGTCTTCGTGCTGCTGGGAGATGCTTGTGTGTGCATGGTATTTTGTTGTTTAAATGGCGCATTTCCCTTGTAACTGAAGTTTTATTTAGGTTTTTTCTCTCATTTATGTTTTATTATTGCATTATCATCATTCTGCAGTGGCGGGGTACAGTAATATTCTTCATCAGAGTATCAGTAGTTACCAATCAAAATTACAAAAAATTACCTGAAAACTAAATCGAAAAGTTCCCCAGAATTCCGAAAAGTTCCCCAGAATTCCGAAAAGTTCCCCAGAATTCCGAAAAGTTCCCCAGAATTCCGAAAAGTTCCCCAGAATTCCGAAAAGTTCCCCAGAATTCCGAAAAGTTCCCCAGAATTCCGAAAAGTTCCCCAGAATTCCGAAAAGTTCCCCAGAATTCCGAAAAATTGCCCAGAATTCCGAAAAATTGCCCAGAATTCCGAAAAATTGCCCAGAATTCCGAAAAATTGCCCAGAATTCCGAAAAATTGCCCAGAATTCCGAAAAATTGCCCAGAATTCCGAAAAATTGCCCAGAATTCCGAAAAATTGCCCAGAATTCCGAAAAATTGCCCAGAATTCCGAAAAATTGCCCAGAATTCCGAAAAATTGCCCAGAATTCCGAAACATTGCCCAGAATTCCGAAAAATTGCCAGAATTCCGAAAAATTTCCAGAATTCCGAAAAATTCTGGTGTTTTCCCAAGAGCATACACACACTGCAATACGACAGTGAAGATACATTTTGATTTATTGTACAAATCTCAATGCAGACATTTTAAGAATGGTGCTAAACATTTTAATAACCATTACAAATCTCCCAAAGATGAATTCGACAAGCATATTATTGAGTATTATACGAAACTGCTACAATTCATGAGGCAAACAAGCCATCTATCTGTCCTGTCTGATCCCTCTTGCAGAGTAAAACGACACATTCTTGTATGTAAAACAGACATATGTTGATCTAAAAGATTTTAAAAACTGGACAACAGTCAAAACAGTTGTTATTTAAATAACAATCTGTTTTCGCATTAATTTATTACTTATTAAAATTGGTTATGTAGCCTGATGCTTGTTCGTTTATATGGGGGCAGCAGTAAAAGGGTATGACATTTTCCACATTTTATTGGTAAGAATTTCAATGAAAAATAATTCAATTAGAAGGAAAATGTACTATAAAAAACTCTGTTAATCATAAGAATAAACCTGATGAGAACATTACATGTATTCTTCCACGTTTGCTTGAATCTCACTGGATTTCGTTTCATGTTGAGTGGAAGCCGAGCTGAGACCAGTAGTCAAGTACGATCATAAGGATGTGTTTTTTTCTGTGTTACAAGCGTACAGACTGAGTGATAATGCGGGACAACAGCTTTACCGGTCTATTACACTTGGGACAGCACTGCCCAGCCAGCAGTCCAACTAACCTGTAATGACGTGAGCAGTTGCAGTTCAGACATATAAACAGACGAGCAGAGAAACATTAAAGCTTCGGAAGTCATTTTATTTTTAAAGAGAATAAAATGAAATTCAACAAAACTCCAGCACACCTGACATATTCTAATTGAAAATTTCGAACTTAAACATAGGGTAATTTCTTTTAATGAGCAGTGTGTGATGCAAAAGCATACTCCAGGGATTTCACCATTTACTGTTGAATACTGAACCCACTAAAGGTATATTAATTACAGCCAGTTGTCTGGTAATCTTTTATCTTCTTCCTTATCTGAATCAGAGAAATACATTTCCCTTCTGGAAATGTCACCAGCTATGTTGAAAATGAGCCAATCAACAAAACAGGAAAATTGTGTGCAATATATAACTAGAAAAAAGGAGATGTGGATTATTCACAAAAAATAATGATGAATTGTACAATGACGAGACGTACACCACTGGCCATTAAAATTGCTACATCACGAAGATGACTTGCTACAGACGTGAAATTTTACCGACAGGAAGAAGATGCTGTAATATGCAAATGATTAGCTTTTCAGAGCATTCACACAAGGTTGGCGCCGGTGGCAACACCTACAATGTGCTGACATGAGGAAAGTTTCCAACCGATTTCTCATACACAAACAGCAGCTGACCGGCGTTACCTGGTGAAACATTGTGATGCCTTGTGTAAGGAGGAGAAATGCGTACTATCACGTTTCCGAATTTGATAAAGGTCGGATTGTAGCCTATCGCGACTGCGGTTTATCGTATCACGACACTGCTGCTCGCGTTGGTCGAGATCCAATGACTGTTAGCAGAATATGGAATCGGTGGGTTCAGAAAGATAATACGGGACGCCGTGCTGGATCCCAACGGCCTCGTATCACTAGCAGTCGAGATGACAGGCATCTTATCTGCATGGCAGTAACAGATTGTGCAGCCACATCTCGACCCCTGAGTCAACAGATGGGGACATTTGCAAGACGATAACAGTCTGTACGAACGGTTCGACGACGTTTGCAGCAGCATGGACTATCGGCTCTGAGACCATGGCTGCGGTTACCCTTGATGCTGCCTCACAGACAGGAGCAAAATGATGATAAATGCCAATTGATAAACGTAATTTTAATGAATGACCTCCATATTATAGCATGTGCAACGGTACAGCACACTACACTTAGAAATCAGGTGGGAGGGGGTGGGGGAGAGATGAGCTCTTAACTCCTGTCAAAATCAAACTGCAACTATACTGGATATTCTCTCCTGCAGGCAGCACAGGAACTAAAAATCACAGTAATAACTTCTTACCTCTTCAGCCAAAAGCTTCTCTTCATCTTCTCCTATTGTCAGATTTATTGAATCTTCATTATCAGCCGAGTTAGCTTCAGGCACCTGCTTTTCATGTTCAGAATGCTGCGAAACATTCACCTCCTAATAAAGAAAATTTTAACTATAATGGACTGCTCCAATCCTCTGTACACATGAGAAATAAAATACAACAGCCAACGTGTCATACTAACAGGTTCCTTTTCTGCCAATTTACATGGTTTTGTTATGTCTTCTTCTTCTTCTCCCCCTCCTCCTCTCGCTCCTCCTCCAGGATGCACGGTGACTCCTCCTTCCGTAGTCTCACCATTCGCTTTTCCATTGGGTTTTTCTTCTAATTCTGTCTCTTTGCCATTTCCCTCTCCTGCACTTTCTGCATTATCAGTCACAGATGGCTCTCCTTTCGATGATGTGTTTGTAACTTCCTTCTCTGCACTTTCTGTTTCTTGAGCATCTGCATCTCCATCTTCTTCATCATCGTCCTCTTCATCTTTATCTTTTACATCATCATCCAAATCAGCACTGTTTCCATCCTGAGATTCAGCATCTTGTTCACCACGTTCTGTAAAGAACAGATTTGTAATTAAACCAGTTTTGTCTTCCTTCTGCGACCTAATGAACTGACAATTAAGATACATAAACACATCCTCTGGTTTTAGCAATTTCCCTAAAAGATAAAATTTCATAACTGTACAGAAAAATACAAGAAAAATCAGATAAAATTTAACATACTAAGAGGAGGAGAATGTGCCATACTTTTCACTGCTTAAAAAACCCACATGCTATATGGAGCAAGTACAATTGGTCAATAGGATAAATATAACTGATTGGTTGACTACTAGTCAATGACGAACTATTGTTTAAGTAAGACCTATTTGAGATGTGTTAGTCCTGCAGTTCACATAATACTGGGGTTGATGTAAATTAGCACAAACATTTACCCACAGAAAATCTGTAGTCTATGATTTTAAACAATACTTCAAGCCTGTAGCTGTCGAGCAGTAATTCCAAGACTAGGGAAATAGCAGAAGACTGAAAACTGTTCACACGAGCAGGAAGCATTGGACAGCATTCGAGATTGGACAATATTCTTAGTGGCTACTGAAATAAGGGTGACATTTAAGAACTCTCCTTTACAGGAATCCATTTTCTGTGTGTGTGTGTGTGTGTGTGTGTGTGTGTGTGTGTGTGTGTGTGTGTGTGTGTGTGTGTGTGTGTGTGTGTGTGTATGTGTGTGTGTGAGGTTTACGGGCGCTAAACAGCGTGGTCATCAGCGCCCAAAAGCATAAAAACGGGAACACATGCAGTGAAGGGACTAAGACGGACAGCAAACAAGGAGAACGGCTAATGCACTTCCAAATCCTCACATACAGAGGCAAAACAAGAGGAGAAAAAAGCCCTAAAAAAGGAAAGGAAACAAGGAAAAGAGAACAGAAACCGAAGGGAAACAAGGAGGTAATCGTAACTGGCGGACATCTTACCTAAAACCTGGGTGAGGCAGTCACCCAGCACACATTAAAACCCTCCCCCTAAAATCCGAGGCAACAAATTGCACAGGACACAAAACCGTAAGACCTTAACCACAGTCGTTGCGTCGTCTTGCAAAATAGAGGGCAAATCCGGTGGCAAAGAAACCACCGCCCTCTGGTCAGAGAATAAAAGGCAGTCAAGTAAAATGTGGTGGACAGTAATCTGGACGCCACAAGCACTGCAGATTTGGGGGTCCTCCCGCCGGAGTAGAAACCCATGCGTTAAGGGACTGTGCCCTAAGCGGAGGCGAGTGAGGAGAACCTCATCCCGCCTGCATGACTGGTAGGACGTACGCCATGGCCACGTTGTGGCCTTGACCAGACGCAGCTTATTTTCACCGACTGCCAGCAACTCCTCTTCCCATTGACGCATAACACGAAAACGCAGGAGGGAGGTAACAGCATGGACGGGGACGGCACATTCAACAACGTGGGGGAGGAACATGCATCTTTGGCAGCCACATCCGCCAGTTCATTTCCCCTAATACCCACGTGCCCTGGCACCCAGCAGGAGGTCACCTCCTTCCCCTGCCGTTGCAGGTGGAGTAAGGCATCATGGATGTTCTGGATGACCGTATCCGCTGGGTACAAGTGTTGCATGGTCTGAAGGGCACTCAGGGAGTCGGAACAGATGAGAAACTTAAGACTGGTAACACATCTCATCTGCTCCAATGCCCGCAAGATCGCAAACAATTCGGCATCAAAGATGGTAAACGCCGCAGGAAGCCGTAACTTGACGACTCGATCAGGGAAAACAACAGCACAACCAACAGAGTCCCCCTGTTTAGAGCCATCCGTAAATACTGGTACATGGTCGGGATGCTGGTGTAAAATATTGGAAAATAAGGAGGTAAAAACAAACGCAGGAGTGCAGCTCCTCCGGTACTCTGACAAGTCTAAAAGGACGCTGGGCCTCTGGAGCAACCAGGAAGGCAGGCGGGTAAAACCTTGGCGTTGGGGGGGCCACACGCTCCACACCAAGGGACTCAAGCATATGCTTGGCACGAATCCCAAATGGTCTCGTTGCCCTGGGACGACTGGAAAAAGAGACGTTCCATAGGCGGTCGGGCAATGGTAGGGTACGCAGGGGAGGCAGGACAGGTAAGGAATTGACACACCCGTCGCACCATGATGAGTTTCCGCCGGATGGCGAGCGGCGGTTCCCCTGCCTCAGCACACAAGCTGGGGATGGGACTGGTACGGAAGGCACCAGTGGCCAGCCTGATACCCTCATGGTGTACTGCATCAAGAATCTTCAGATACGAACGCCTTCCTGACCCATACATGGTGCAACCATAGTCAAGACGCGATTAGACGAAAGCCCTATAAAACTGCAGCAGACGCACCCGATCTGCTCCCCAGGACCAATGGCTTAGACACTTCAAAATATTCAGGTCTTTAAGGTGAGGCAACCATGACAACTTGGAATCAAAAGTGAGGCCCAGGAACCTCTTAGTGTCTCTAAAAAAAAGAATGGTGTCCCTCAGATGCAATTCAGGGGAGGTAAAAAGACGTCGAGAACGATTAAAATGAACACACACACATTTGTCTGCAGAAAAGGTAAAACCCGTCTTCGCAGTCCATGCCTCTAATCGCTTTATCGTAAGCTGCAACTGCCAACTAGCAGTGACAAGACTGGAGGAAGAACAGAAAACAGCAAAATCGTCCACAAACAAGGAGCATTGGGCAGGACTCCGGATAGTGGCCGTGATACTGTTAATGGCGACGGCAAAGAGGGTGACACTTAAAACGCTTCCCTGAGGAACGCCATTCTCCTGCACGTACAATTCTGATAGCACATTACCAACCCGATATCAAAAGAGGCGGTGGGAAAGAAAGGACCGAATGAAGATGGGGAGATGGCCACGAAAGCCCCCACTGATGGAGTTGATTGAGGATAAGGTGGCGCCAAGTAGTGTCATACGCCTTATTAATGTCAAAGAATACACCTAGACAATGCTGGTTACATGGAAGGCCTGCTGGATGGCCGCCTCAAGCAGGGTCAAGTTGTCTATAGTTGAACGACACTCCGAAAGCCACACTGAGAGGGGCTAAGGAGCTGCCTGGACTCGAGCAGCCAAACCAGGCGACGGTTGAACATGCGTTCCAACGTCTTCCCGACAAGCTCGTCAAAGCAATACTTCGATAACTACTGGGATGCGTTCGTTCCTTCCCTGGTTTGAGGAGGGGAATCAAAATCGCCTCCCTCCACGAGTCAGGGAAAGCCCCGGATAACCATATCATATTAAAACAATTCAGGAGAACTTCCTTGGATGGCAGCAACAAGTGCTGCAGCATGCTGTACTGGATTTGATCATGACCAGGCACAGTATCATGAGCCACAGACAGCGCCGAATCCAGTTCCCACATTGTGAAGGGGCAGTTGTAGGGTTCAGAATTTGGAGACCGGAAGTCCAAGTGACTCCTCTCGATGGCAGTGCGGTAGCGGCAGAAATCTGGATCACAGTCAATAGTGGCGGTAGATTCCGCAAAATGCATGGCCAGTGTCTGGGCAATGTCTCTCGGCGCCGTGAGGAGACATCCCTGATGCAGCCAAGCCGTGACAGGTAGTTGGTTGAGTTTCCCGGAAATCTTCCTGATGGCTTCCCATACTTTCGTAGAACAAGTGGAGCGGGAGATGGAGTTCAAGAACAATTGCCATGACCGTCGTTTGCTCTCTTTAATCACTCGCCGTGCCTTGGCCCTTGCCACCCAAAAGGCCGCAAGATTGTCAGCTGAGGGATGGCACTTGAAGTGGCACAGAGCTGCACGGCGGGCTCGGATGGCTGAGCAGCACTCATTAGTCCACCAAGGGACAGGACGCCTCTTGGGATGACCGGATGACCGTGGGATTGACAATTCAGCAGCATGGGAGATCACGGCTGTAACATGGTCAACCCATTCGTGGACGCTGGCGCGGTGTTCCAAAACAGCCAGTTGGCTGAAAAGTGTCCAGTCAGCTCTGCAGAGGTGCCACCGGGGCGGCACTGGTAATGCCACAGCCTCATCCAGGAGACGAATCCAAAGGGGGAAGTGGTCACTAGAAGGGAGGTCAGCAGCAACCTCCCACAGAGCAGAATCCGCAAGTGCTGGAGAGCAAAAGGAAAGGTCAATAGCTGATGACGACCCGGAAGCAGTACACAAATGAGTGGGAGCACCAGAATTCAGAATGCACAGTTCTTCAGACATCAGAGGCTTTCCAGAACGCGAGCCCTGGGGCAAGTAATCGGAGAGCCCCATAAGACATTATGAGCATTGAAGTCCACCAGAAGAAGAAATGGGCAGGGGAGTTGGCTAATAAGGTCTGTGAGAGCCTCAGAGTCTATTGCATCCTGAGGTGGTAAGTAAACTGAACAGACTGTGAGCCTCCGACCCACAAGAAGGTCAACTGCAACTGCTTGCAAGTCTGTAATGAGAAGGAGCTCAGATGACGGGTGCATGTCACGGACAAAAACCGCAACACCACCCTTTGCCCTTTCCCCCATCAGATCATCTTTTCGATATACGGTATAGCCCCGTAAAGAAGGAGCATCAGTGGCCCGAACATTTGTCTCTTGGAGACATAAGCACAAAGGGCACTCTCGAACAAGGAGTTGTAATTCGGCCACAGGCGCCCTGAAGCCATTCAGGTTCCACTGTAATATGGGAGCCAGTGATCAGGGTGGCTGAACTTTCACCCTGCCTCTGTGCTTTGGAGGAGAGCCTGTACTGGCCGGAGATTTATTCCTGGGGCAAGAAGACCGCCCCGGTCGCATCAATGTCCATCAGCTCCGATGACGACCCAAGGGAGATGTCAGACAGTACGATGGCCTCGTCATCAGACCGACCCTGACTAGTCTCCTCAGGTGGTGAAACCTTCACCTTCGGCGTCTTCGTCTTGGGAGGCTTAGAATGCAGAACCTTGTCAACAGTTGGAGCTTTACTCACCTGGGCAGAAGGCGCCATATGGGAAGAGGCAGGAAGTACCCCAATGTCAGCAACCACAGCCTTGTCCGACGTAGCGGGGGAAAGCAGTAGGTTTCAAAACAACCGCAGCAGCACAAGTGCCCTGGCAAACGCAGGTATTAGTGCTAACACTAGCAATCTCCATTTGCGTAGCAACAGTGGCCAACTGCACCGGTTTTTTCAGAGTGGAAGCGAAAGATGATGTAAACACAGGAGGCTGCATGGCCTTAAAGAGCTTCTTGGCCTCACCATAGGGGAGGCGCTTACAAGGGGAGGCCGCCAATTGTGAAATTCCGTTTCGATTCATACTGCGCATAATAAAAGTTAATGGCCAGAGGTGTAATGTGGCAAAGCACCAAGATGCACTTCTCAGCCGTTGTCGAGAAAATCGACAGTTGCAATAATTATGCATATAATAAGTTGTTGAAAGTCGTTTGTCGTGGAAAAATAAAACTTGAAATAAAACACAATATCACAAATAATATTCAAGTGGATACAATTTATTGATAAGTTAGGTATAAACTCGCACATAATTAACAATTAGTGACCAGAAGAAGCTGGAATATCACACGAACCAGAGTGACAGTTATCATAGAAACATGGAAAGCAGAAAACAGCACGACTTCGAGCACATCTGATAAACGATGCGTTTTTACAAGAACTATTGTATTTTAAATTATCTGTTGGGAAACACACCTGATCGACATTCTGAAAAGTTGTTCTATCGTTCGTCAGGTTTGATGTATACCACGCGTATCGTATCATATCGGCAAAATTCGGAGAAGACAATTGGTGGTGGACGATGGATTGTGTGTGTGTGTGTGTGTGTGTGTGTGTGTGTGTGTGTGTGTGTGTGTGTGTGTGTGTACATTTGAATTACAAAAAAACAAATAATAAGAAAAAGTTGCATGGCGCAAGATTCGACCCGGCGACCTTCGGATTACGAACCCGAGCACATACCGCTGCGCCACGACGCTGTAGAAAATTATTAAGCGTAGAGAGTATTTCACCGCAACCGTTTCTTTTAACTGTCAATTTTCTCGACAACGGCTGAGAATTGCATCTTGGTGCTTTGCCACATTACACCTCTGGCCATGAGCTTATACGATGCACAGTATGAATCGAATCTGAATTTCACAATTGGCGGCCTCCTCTTGTTAGATGTTTTGATCTCCTGTATCTTCCGTTCTTCGAGATAGATGGAGCAGACCCAGCTCCAGACAGGGTGACTCCCGGAGCAATTCACACACTTCACAGGCTATGAACAATCAGCTCCTTCATGGGCAGGCTGACCACATTTACCACAAATGGCTATCCCATTGCACCCCAACGTAGTATGCCCAAAGTGCTGACATTTAAAACAGCGCATTGGGTTGGGGAAATATGGCCGTACTGGCAAACGTAAGAACCCCGCTTTAACATGCTCTGGGAGTCTTGGGCAACTGAACGTGAGAATAAACGAGTCTGATTTGACTAGGTTCCCATCGACTCGTTTCATAATATGCTGCACGTCAACAATACCTTCGTCAGCCCACTCAGATTTTAACTCGTCTGTGGGGATATCCACCAAGTCCCTACATGTCACAACACCCTTACTATAGTTCAAAGTGGAGTGGAGCTCGGTCTCGATAGCGTACTCCCTGAGGCACGTTGCTTTCCGAAGAGAAGCGACTTGATGGGAACTAGAAGTCTCAACTAACAGAGTCCCATTGCGCAGTCGCTTCACAGATTTCAGTGTTCCTGCAATTCCCTCAAGACCCTTGTGGATGTAAAAGGGAGAAACCCTCTCAAAGCTACCCTCCTTCCATTTAATAATCAAAAACACATTCTGGTTATCAGCATATGCTCTGTTACGACAGTCTGATAAATCTCTAGCAACACCAGGCGCTGGAGGACTCGCAGCACAAAGTCGCTTTTTCGATTGGGTGTGTTTTCCTACCAGTGGCCCACCCACTCCACTAGTAGGGGGAAATGTAGAGGTCGAAGGGTCCATTGCGGTTCCACGAGCAGCTAGGGAACTAAAGGTCCGCTCAGACAGAGCCCCGCGTGCCTGAGTAAGCCTAATACAACTGGGATGTGGCAGGTGCCCCAGAGGTTGCCAGCTTGCGACTGTTCCACTCCAACAGCCATGCACCTTATAGGCGCGGAGCACACCGTAAGATTGAGGGGTTTTTATAGAGATTGGCCTTCCTCGCAATCCAGGCGGTCAAGCCAAGATTACCATTCCCCACAGCACACAACATTCCACCGCCGCACCATACGGTGGTCGCTGAAGCATTTCCAGGGGTTACGGTGACAGGAGACTGGCGGTGCTGACCAGTCCCCAGCTCAGGACCCCGGGGGTCGCCAAGCCCGTACTCAGCAAATGAATGCTGAGCCCCTGGGGGGGTCCATTTTCTGGTATCAATTCAAAAGCTCCTTAGCTATATTAGGCAATGAAGGGTGGCTGTGTGGGACCACGTTTTACACATACATCCACATCTGTATTCTGGAAACCACTGCGAAGTGCATGGCAGAGAGTACGTCCCTTTGGGCCCACTTATTAAGGTTTCTTTGTTACAGTCATGTTTGGAGTGCGAGAAGAATGATTGCGTGTACTTCTGTACATACAGTAATTATTTTAACCTTGTCTTCCTCATCCTTATATGATTGATACAGATACTCTTAGAACCATCATTTAGAGCTGGTTCTAGAAAGTTTGTTAGTAGACTTTCTCGAGAGAGTTTAGGTCTGTCTTCAAGAGTCTGCCAGTTCAGTTTCTTTAGTATCACTGTAACGCTCTTCCATGGGCCAAACAAATCTTTGACAATTTGTACTGCCCTTGTCTGTATACATTCAAGATGCCCCGTTAGTCCCATTTTCTATGGGTCCCACACACTTAACAATATTCCAGAACCAGTCACACGAATGATTTTTAAGCAATCTCGTTTATAGACTGACTGCATTTCACCAGTCTAACGTCTGCTTTACTCCTTTATGATCATCCCAACTCATATCCCTGCAAAGTGCTTCACCCAGGTATTTGTGAGGTTGCTGATTCCACCTGTTACTCATTGATGTTACAGTCATAGGATACCATATATTTTCATTTTGTGAAAGTGCATAATTTTACATTTTTGAACATTTACAGGAAGTTGCTAATCTTTGCACCACCCTGAAATCTTAAGTTCTGACTAATATTTATGCAGCTTCTTTCACACAGTATTTCATTACAGGTAACTGCACCGTCTCGAAAATTTCTCTGGGGCACACCCGAAGTTACTTCTACATCTGACTGACTCTCCATGCAAGATAACATTCTGTGTCCTCCTTACCAATGAAGTCTATGTGCCCTTCCTCCATAATATAGAATCTGACAGTGATTCCATTGGGCCCTAGAGCTGTATTCAGTTTCAATGTTTTCAACCATTCCTGAATACCACCGACACTAACCGTTATTTCACTCATCTTTTCAGTGGTATGAGGATTGAATTGGGGAAATTCTCCTGGGTTTCTTTGGTAAAGGGAACATTTGAAAACAGAGAGACGTTTCAACTTTTGCTCTGCTATATTCAATATCAGTTCCTATCTCAATCACTGGGGACTGGACACTAACATTTATGCCACTAACAGCCTTTACATACGACCAGAATTTCTCTGGGTTTTGTGAAAAATCATTTGACAATATAATGCTATGGTAGCCACTGAAGGTTCCACACATTGTCCTCTTGACAGCCAAACTTGTTTCATTCGGCATCTTTATCTACTGCCCTATGCTTTGTTTTACACCCATTATGTATTAATATCTGTTTCTTTAGAAGTTTCTTTACAGTTCTACTGGGTTCCTATCTATTCAGTGCATGGTCAACTAATCTTTTAAACCTGAGCCATAGTTCCTCTACATGCTGCTGCTGCTGTGCTGAAAGTGTCAAGTTTCTCACTGAGATATGACACTACCGATTATTATCTAGTTTACTGAACACATGTAACTTCCTGCTTGTTTTAGTTGCCCTCTGTACTTTGGTAACCATTGTTCCCACAGTCACATCATGGTCACTGATAACAGTTTCAATGTGGACACCCTCAAAGAGGTCAGTCTATTTGTTGCTATTAGATCCAATAGTGGGGTTCCTACCTATCTATTCTAGATAGTTTTCAGAGAAGGCATTTTGTATTGTTTTACAGGATGTCTCATCTCCTCCACCACTACCAAAACTGTAATTTTCCCAATTGATTGTTGGATAATCGAAGTCTCCACCAACAATAACTGTATGACTGCGGAACTCATGTAGAAGCTGAGATTTTCTCTAATGTTTACAGTTACAATATATGATATGATTCTGGTAGGCAATAGAAGGATCCAATTGCTATTTTGTACCCATACCTGATACAGGGAACTACCCAAACAATCTCAAACGTAGCTGCAATTTCTATCTGGGTGGATTCAAGTTTTTTGTTTTGTTTACTGCAACAAACACACCACATCCATTTCCCATTAGCCTATCCTTTTGATATACACTTAAATTTTCAACAAAAATCTCACAGCTATCAATTTCTGGTTTCAACCAGCTTCCTGTACCTATTACTATGTGAACTTCATTGCTTTTCAGGGGCACTTTGAACTTTAGCAACTTGTTGGCAAATGCTTCAGAAGTTAACCACTAGGATTTTAATAACACACTCACTGTGGGAGGTGTTTCTTTTGTTCTTACACAGATTCTTGGGGGGTTTCCTACAACTATTGTTATTTGGATTGCACGAAGAGTCACCTAATCTAAAAAAAACTTTTGTGTGCACCCCACACACAGTCAGCTAACTGGGTAGGAGCCTAAGATGTGACCCTGACCCATCATCTTTTAGTATAATTACTGACTATCATTTCATTATGAGGTAGTGTTCCACCCTATTTCTACATCAAGAAATATTGCTGCTTCATATTGCCCCTGGGTCAATCCATACCAAGTGGTCCAGCACTGGTTACTTCACCATCTCAGAAGGAAGGAAAAAAAACCCTAATATTTTCCGCGTAAATTCTCTTATGTTTGATGGACTCAATGTTTTTAAAATTATTTTATTTGTTAACATTTAGAAACAGCAGCCATTTTTGTTTCAGGCCACAAACATTCTTTCACATTAAGAAGCATCTGTGTTTTTTTAAATTATTCAGTAATGGGCTGCCTCAGATTTTTCAAATCAGAACATACTGGACTAAATTACAACCATTATCACATATCTGAATACATCCTTTAATGTTTTTTTAATAGCTCGAAATTACTGGTCACAAATTAAAAAACTCAGTTTCTGACAACTATTTTTTCAAAGAAGGAGCAATTTCTCAACCTTGGCTTTTTTTGTGCTGTTACACTGCACAGTATAGTTACTCTTTATAGAATACAGTTAGACTTAAAATATTTTAAAAATGGATTTCTTTAATTTTTTCATTTTGTGGCCGGCAATATCTTTGTTAGGAGACCAGATAAAAATCTTAAAATTACACACTTAATAGATCTTAATGATACTGTAGTGCCTCGACAATTTTGGGGAAAACTCTAGAGACCCTTGTATTTCCAGCACCTCCATCACGCGTTATTTTAGAGAGGAGTGTGGAAAAGTAGAACTGTATCTACTGCACCACAATTATGTCTGTGAGTGCAGGACGGACGTGTACCTGAAGGATGGTCGGCGCGGGCAGGTAGTCGCCGAGCCGACATCAGAAGTTACACGTTCAGCTCAAGGAATAAACACGCCATACTCCGTGCGATGTCAAACATTGTTGTGTTAACATTTGACAGCTGTTTTGCTAAACTCAGAGATATTTGTAGACTGTATTTATGGGAAAATGAATGTGACAATTTCTGACGGACCAGAAGGTGTCGAGCTTACGAGAAATGTTTCAGTTGTATAAAAACTTATGTACGATGAAAATACAGTGGTACTGAGTTCAAAGTATCCTAAAACTTCAGTTAAATACCAAATTAGATGCTCAGAATGGTTCATTAAGTGAAAAAATAGATGGTCAAAGAGTAGCCGCCACTGCTCAAATTGACTCTTTGGGAAATGAAATAAGTACTACTTTTCACTTAAAGTTAGAAGCACAGAGTGTAACTTCAACTGCTCAAATTTCCTCTTTGAGGAACGAAATAAGTGATCAAAATGTTTCTTTAAATGAAAAACTATAAGCACAGGGTGAAGCTTAGATTCTAAATTTGAGGTGTTAAATGATGAAGTGGAAAATTTACAAGTACATTTGAAGAATGAATTACGTAATTGTTTCTCTACAAATGAATAAAAAGTTTACGGACTTTAACAAAAAGAGGATGATCAATTTCAGAAGTTGACCCAGAAATTAGAATTTGATATTGAGGACAAGTGTACCAATATAGTGTCTGAATGTAATGAGAAGTTAGGGTCATTTCAAAGGATGTGTAATGTTACATTCAACACACAATGAAACAGAGATCACATACCTTAAAAGATATCATTGAAAGACAAGACAAACTGATCCCTATTTTCTAATCGCAAATTGCGGGGTCAACAATTGTAGATGCGGTAGAGAAAAATTTTAATGAAAAGCTTGCTATCTCAGACACCATAAATATAAGCGGTCTAGAGGAAAAAGAGGAATTAATCGACCGGCATGTTGCTGAGGGGGTAAACACAGACAACGTTCCACCAAGTTTAGCATCGGAACTAGATGATACTAAAAAAGACTGACGATTCGTGGAAGGAATTTAACTTATCCAGAATAAGACAGAAGGGGATAACTTCACAGAATGTAGTGTTGACTAGTGAAGTAGCAACAGAGTTACAATGGGGAGCAAATTCAAGACTAGCCAGACAACTGCCCAAATTTAGAGCAGATGGAGACATACACCCCACCCACTTCTTAAAAAGATTTAATCAAGCCTTACCTAAAAATTGGGAAGATGCAAAAAAGATAGACTTTGCTGTAGGTTACCTTTTAGGAGGCTTCCGAATGGGGCACAGTCAATATAGAAAATTTCTCGTCTTGGGCAGACTTTCAGAGAAAGTCTAAGGAGAAGTATTGGTCATCTTGTGCGCAGGAGAAGTTAATATCTGATTTATGGGACCAAAATTATTACAATAGTATGTGGGGTACAACGAGAAAATATTTTGAATGTCATTTAACAAGAGCCAAATATTTAGATAAACCAATGGAGGAAGAGGGACTGGCACGGATTTTGATAAGGCAATTACCCACTTACACTAGGAAAGACACATTATGTAGCAGGTGGAAGGCAGTAGAAGAACTATCATCCTTACCTCAGCTCAGTACAGCCGATAGATACACGTAAAACAGAACTGAAAATTACATTCCTAGCTTTCGGAACAGATGTTCCTTCATCAGGGAGGAGAGAGGGGAAAGAAAGGGAAGAAGGGAAAGGAGATTCAGTTACTCACAACCCAGGCTATGAAGCAACAGGGAAAGGAAAATAGGGATGGTAGCAAGGATGGAGGCATGGTTGTCAGAGGGAAGCCAAAGATATTCTACAGAAGTAAAGAGGTATGTAGTATAAAGATAAACACAACTATGTAGGATGAAAAGACGCGTGAATGGCTAAAGAGGAAAGGGAAAGAGGAGAAGACTGAAGAGTAAATGGGAGTGAGGTTGTTTAACGTAGGTTCAGTCCAGGGGGATGGCAGGATGAAAGGATGTGCTGGAGTGCAAGTTCCCATCTCCGCAGTTCAGAGGGACTGGTATTGGGTGGGAGAAGCCAAATGGCACATACGGTGTAGCAGGTTCCTAGGTCCCTAGAATTATGCTGGAGGGCATGCTCCGCTACTGGGTATTGGGCATCTCCTAGGCGGACAGTTCGTCTGTGTCCGTTCATGCGCTCAGCCAGTTTAGTTGTTGTCATGCCGATGTAAAAGGCTGTGCAGTGCAGGCATGTCAGTTGATAAATGACATGTGTAGTTTCACATGTGGCCCTGCCTTGAATTGTGTATGTATTACCAGTAGCGGGGCTGGACTAGGTGGTTGTGGGGGGATGCATGGGGCAGGTTTTGCAGCGGGGTCGGTTACAGGGGTAGGAACCGCTGGGTAGAGGTTCCTACCCCTGTAACCGACCCCGCTGCAAAACCTGCCCCATGCATCCCCCCACAACCACCTAGTCCAGCCCCGCTACTGGTAATACATACACAATTCAAGGCAGGGCCACATGTGAAACTACACATGTCATTTATCAACTGACATGCCTGCACTGCACAGCCTTTTACATCGGCATGACAACAACTAAACTGGCTGAGCGCATGAACGGACACAGACGAACTGTCCGCCTAGGAGATGCCCAATACCCAGTAGCGGAGCATGCCCTCCAGCATAATTCTAGGGACCTAGGAACCTGCTACACCGTATGTGCCATTTGGCTTCTCCCACCCAACACCAGTCCCTCTGAACTGCGGAGATGGGAACTTGCACTCCAGCACATCCTTTCATCCCGCCATCCCCCTGGACTGAACCTACGTTAAACAACCTCACTCCCATTTACTCTTCAGTCTTCTCCTCTTTCCCTTTCCTCTTTAGCCATTCACGCGTCTTTTCATCCTACATAGTTGTGTTTATCTTTATACTACATACCTCTTTACTTCTGTATGCATCCTCTTTGGTTTGAAGCTGGCACAGTACTTACAGTAGAATATCTTTGGCTTCCCTCTGACAACCATGCCTCCATCCTTGCTACCATCCCTATTTTCCTTTCCCTGTTGCTTCATAGCCTGGGTTGTGAGTAACTGAATCTCCTTTCCCTTCTTCCCTTTCTTTCCCCTCTCTCCTCCCTGATGAAGGAACATCTGTTCCGAAAGCTAGGAATGTAATTTTCAGTTCTGTTTTACGTGTATCTATCGGCTGTACTGAGCTGAGGTAAGTACTGGCCAGCCCCTCTATCTCTTTGTTAGTATTTGTTTAACATCTCTATATGAGATTTTCCATTAATCATTTAGAACTATCATCCTTTGTAGATGCACTTTATGTGATAAATGAAGACCAAAATGAGTATCAAAACCACAGAACAAGTAATAATAATAATAATAATAATAATAATGCTCGTGGAGACCCGGCAAAAGAATAGGCCTCCGGTATGTTCTGCCAGTCGTAAAAGGCGAAGAAAAGAACGAACCACTAATAGGGCTAACCCCCCTTTTAGCGTGATTACTTGGTTCAGGGCGGAACTAAAGAAGCCTCGGACAAGCACCGTTATGGTCGGGGACGATGCTTGAACCCTATGCCCACCCACAATGGTAACGACACTGCTAGCTAACTGGAAAATGATTTAAATCCAAATAGAGGTGCTTTGCAGGATATGCTTCTTGCAACCACCCTAGAAGGAAAACAAAGACAGAGGATGAGATGGTCAGATGAAGTTAATCGACACCTCATGTTCTGTTATTACCAAGCAGCAAACCTAGGAACCAACACAACTGGATACAGATCACAAGTATACACAACATTTATTACTAGATACCCAGAATTAAAATTTTTTAACAGAACAACGACTAGCTGATCAGATTCGTGTAATAATTAAAAATAACAAGATACCCCAGTCAGAATTAGAAAACATCAAACAACAAGTACAAAAAATACTGGAACAAAATAATGTGCAATCAGAAGAAGAAGAAAATACAGTAATGGACTCAAACATCCCAGAGCAAACAACAAAGACCAACACGCATCAATTATACAATCAGAGGAAAACGAAATCTTAAGACAGCCACCAGAACAAGCACAAATAGAACACGAAGTGACTCACATGTTAGATATAGAAGAGAAATATCAGCTGACATATATAGAACACAAAGACACAAATACAGACATTAGACCATTCTTGCATAGACCGCCAAATAACCCCCAAGTCGAAACAATAATAAAAACTATCAACACAATCATACACAACAAAATAAATGAAAACAACTATGGAAGAGTTACAACTACTGGTTTATATAGGAGCACTCACTACACTAAATATACACACTAGACAGAGATCAGAACCAACCAACACACAGAAGAAACCCACAAAACCAGCATGGCAACACAGGCTACAGATCAGAATAGGAAAACTGAGAAAAGACATCGGACAGCTAACACAATTTATAAGAAATGAAATATCAGACAAAAAACGAGAAAGGTTAGGTAAAATCTCACAACAAGAAGCAATAGAGCAATTAGATGAAAAGAAGCAGAAATTACAAGCATTGGCCAAACGACTTAGAAGATACAAAAAAAGTGAAAATAGAAGGAAACAAAACCAAACATTCAACACAAGCCAAAAGAGATTTTACCAAACAATAGATAACACACACATTAAAATAGACAATCCACCAAACATAACAGACATGGAACACTTCTGGAGCAACATATGGTCAAACCCGGTACAACATAACAGGCATGCACGGTGGATACAAGCAGAAACAGACACATACAAGATGATACCACAAATGCCTGAAGTGATAATTTTGCAACATGAAGTCAACCAAGCAATTAATTCTACTCACAATTGGAAAGCCCCTGTAAAAGATGAAATAGCAAATTTCTGGCTAAAGAAGTTCACCTCAACACATTCACATCTAACTAAATTATTTAACAGTTACATTGCAGACCCATACACATTCCCTGATACACTTGCACATGGAATAACCTATCTGAAACCTAAAGATCAAGCAGATACAGCAAACCCAGCTAAATATCGCCCCATAACATGCCTACCAACAATATACAAAATATTAACTTCAGTCATCACACAGAAATTAATGACACATACAACACAGAACAAAATTATAAATGAAGAACAAAAAGGCTGTTGCAAAGGAGCACGAGGATGTAAAGAGCAACTGATAATAGATGCAGAGGTGACATATCAAGCTAAACCTAAACAAAGGTCGCTACACTACGCATACGTTGATTACCAAAAAGCTTTTGATAGTGTACCCCACTCATGGTTACTACAAATATTGGAAATATACAAAGTAGGTCCTAAATTGATACAGTTCCTAAACATAGTAATGAAAAATTGGAAAACCACACTTAATATACAAACAAATTCAAATAATATCACACAACAGCCAATACAGATTAAGTGTGGAATATACCAAGGAGACTCATCAAGTCCTTTCTGGTTCTGCCTTGCTCTGAACCCACTATCCAACATGCTAAATAATACAAATTATGGAACATACCCACACAAAATCAAACATTTGCTATACATGGATGATCTGAAACTACTGGCAGCAACAAATCAACAACTCAACCAATTACTAAAGATAACAGAAGTATTCAGCAATGATATAAATATGGCTTTTGGAACAGACAAATGTAAGAAAAATAGCATAGTCAAGGGAAAACACACTAAACAAGAAGATTACATATTGGATAACCACAGCGACTGCATAGAAGCGATGGAAAAAACAGATGCCTAAAAATATCTAGGATACAGACAAAAAGTAGAAATAGATAATACAAATATTAAAGAAGAACTAAAAGAAAAATATAGACAAAGACTAACAAAAATAAAGAAAACAGAACTGACAGCAAGAAACAAGACAAAAGCTATAAATACTTATGCTATACCAATAATGACCTACTCATTTGGAGTAGTGAAATGGAGGAGACCTAGAAGCACTCAATACACTTACACGATCACAATGCCACAAATATAGAATACATCACATACATTCAGCAACAGAAAGATTCACATTAAGCAGAAAGGAAGGAGGAAGGGGATTTATCGACATAAAAACCTACACTATGGACAGGTAGACAAATTAAGAAAATTCTTTCTAGAACGAGCAGAAACTAGCAAAATATAGAAAGCAATCACTCAAATAAATACATCGGCTACACCACTGCAATTTCATAACCACTTCTACAACCCTCTAGATCACATAACATCAACAGATACGAAGAAAGTAAATTGGAAAAAGAAAACACTACATGGCAAGCACCCGTATCGCCTAACACAGCCACACATCGATCAAGACGCATCTCCAACACATGGCTAAGAAAAGGCAATATATACAGTGAGACAGAAGGATTCATGATTGCAATACAGGATCAAACAAACACCAGATATTACAGCAAGCATATTATTAAAGATCCCAATACCACAACAGATAAGTGCAGACTTTGCAAACAACAAATAGAAACAGTAGATCACATCACAAGTGGAGGTACAATACTAGCAAATACAGAATACCCCAGAAGACATGACTGTAGCAAACATAATACATCAACAGCTTGCCTTACAACATAAACTTATGAAACAACACGTTCCCACATACAAGTATGCACCACAAAATGTACTGGAGAATGATGAATACAAATTATACTGGAACAGAACCATCATAACACATAAAACACCACTACATAACAAACCTGACATCATACTCACCAATAAAAAGAAGAAATTAACACAACTAATCGAAATATCCATACCCAATACAACAAATATACAAAAGAAAACAGGAGAAAAAATTGAAAAATACATCCAACTGGCTGAGGAAGTCAAGGACATGTGGCATCAGGATAAAGCTGACATTATACCAATTACACTATCAACTACAGGAGTCATACCACACAATATCCACCAGTACCTCAATGCAATACAGCTACATCCAAACTTATATACAACTACAGAAATCCGTAATTATTGATACATTTTCAATCACCCGAAAGTTCCTAAATGGAATATAACATATACCGTACAGTTAAAAGGAAGACACGCTTGATCAAGGTCCGCGTCACTTTCCATTTTTGACCAGACATAACGTCTGAGAAAAGAATTTAAAATATAATAATAATAATAATAATAATAATAATAATAATAGCTCTGGTAATTTCAAAAGACACTAGACAAATTTGGCTAGAGTACACTGATATAATCTGAATAGGGGTAATGAAAATTATCAAAAAGGACATCCACCTTCAAATATAGACCACATAACTACACAAGAATTTGTACCTGGCAATAATAGAGTTCGAAATGGAAATGTCATAACTAGGTTTGGTAACCAGCCAGTGGTTACAAATAGTGAGGAAAAGGTGGGGTGATCTGGACCCAGAGCCGGAACCCAGGTCATAGAGATACATTAAGAGGCCTACTTCATAATAAGTATGTTTCCTTAATGCTTAAAATAGCAACAAAAGAATGGTTGCTGCTAGAAGAACATTGCCCAGCTACAATTAATCCACAACTGATTATAGTTGGAAAAGCAGAGGATTCCAAAGTGGACATATTTATTGATTCTGGTAATGAATTATTCTTTAATACATTATGAACTAACAATAACTTACCTATATTACCAGTAACGAGAGTATATATTAGAGCTAAAACTGGAACTAAAAGCAAGGTTGTCAAATAAGAAACCCAAGTAAATTGTAACATCAGTGAGATCACGTTCCGGCAAACACTACTGGTACTAGAAAATATTAACAGAGAGGTGTTACTGGGCTTAGATTGGCTGTCAAGAGTTTAACATTATATTGAATTTTGAAGAGAGCTGCCTTTATTTTGGACTCTGGGAAAATAAATACTGTGTCAAGTTTCTAATGTTATGTCGATAAACAAACTGAACACTAGAGTTTGCAATTAACCGTGACAGTGCAATTGTCACCAGAGATGGAAAATGTAAGTCATGCATCACAACGAGCTGACATACAAAATAAAGTAAATGAATCCCCAATATTAACCAACAACCAGAAAACAGATTTAGCCGAAATTCTATTAGAATATGAAATGGTAATTTCGAATAGTCCAGAAAGTATTAGTTACTACGTATGTAAATTTAAGATCAAAGATGATACACCATTGTTCTGTAAACTATACCTGATACCAGTGAGTTTAAAAGAAGCGGTTACGGAGGAGATACCGAGCGAGGTGGTGCAGTGGTTAGACACTGGACTCGCATTCGGGAGGACGACGGTTCAATCCCGCGTCCGGCCATCCTGATTTAGGTTTTCCGTGATTTCCCTAAATCGCTCCAGGCAAATGCCGGGATGGTTCCTTTCAAAGGGCACGGCCGACTTCCTTCCCCGTCCTTCCCTAATCCAATGAGACCGATGACCTCGCTGTCTGGTCTCCTTCCCCGAACCAACCAACCAACCAACCAACCAACCAACCAACCAACCAACCAACCAACCAACCAACCAACCAACGGAGGAGATGGCAGATAATAAAACAATAGAAAGCAGTACAAGTGTTATAAATAATCCCTTGGTAGTAGTGAAAAAAAGCTACAGGTGGTGTGCGGCTCGTACTCGATGCATGCACCCTGAATGAACATATAGAAACCGAAGGGGATAGACCCGTTAACATCGATGAGTTGTTATCCAAATTTGAGAAAGCACAGTACTTTAGTTCAATGGACCTGACTGCTGGACACTGGCAGATCCGGTTACATCCAGATTCAAGGAAATATACAGCGTTTCTTTTTGATGGAAAAATCCTATCATTTTGATGTGTTACCATTTGGGCTGAATATCTCGGTATCAGTGTTTATAAGTGCACTGGATGAAGTGACAGGGAGACAGTTACTAAAAGATTTAATTATATATGTAGATGATATGTTGATAATATCATCCACCTGGAAAGAGCATTGCCTAACCTTGAGGAAAACCCTGAAAAAATTTAAAGAAAAAGGTATTACAGTAAAATTGTCTAAGTCACACTTTGCCAGGCAAGAACTAAAATTCTGGAGACATATCGTAGGTGTACAAAGAATTAAGCCCTACCCAGAACGTATAAAGGCTATTAAGGAGTGTCCACCACCTAGAAACATAAGACAATTGAAGGGACTTCTTGAAATGGCAGGCGATATGTACAAAATCAAGAGCTGAACGACCCTTGACTTTTGCATTTATTACGAAAAGGAAAACCATGTCATTGGGTCCAAGAGGCATATGATGCTTTTGAAAATGTAAAGCGGGCTCTATCAGAATCACCATTACTACACCACCCGGTGATGGGAGAACCATTTAAGATTTCAACCAATGCATCAGACTACAGTATAGCTGCAGAGCTTTTCCAATGTGAATGGGGGTTAGACAGTATAGGCCATAGGTCAATATCTTTCACTAGCCAGTCTCAACAAACATGAATTAAATTCTACATCAACCAAAAAGGAATTATTGGCCACAGGATGGGGCATACAAAAATTCCAAACACCGATATGGGGGTCTGAAATGTATGTCTATACAGATCACCAAGCTCTGTCATTTCTAATGACTAGTCGATTACTACATAGTAGATTGATGCGGTGGATGTTGTTTCTTCAAGGGTATGACATTAAGATCCAGTATGTTAAGGGTTTGGAGAACGTTGTACCAAACGCTTTGTCTCGGCTACCAGTAGGCAGTAGGCATAAAGCGTTCGGAAGGACCTGATGTAATCTTTGCGATTAATTTTCTGACATTAGAATACCCATGCAACAAGGTGCAAGAGATGGCTCAGAAAATAACAGAACATCCAACATGACCCTTATTTTACGGACATCTTTGCTATGTGTGTTAGGAAATCGCTACCGACTAGTCAAGAGGGAATGTGGTAGATTGTAGGGCATAATCTGTTCTGGAAAGACAGTAAAACAACACATCATTGACATTTATGTATACTGAATTTAGTAGAAGACAAGTTAGTGTGGTACGTTAACGTGGGGTATGGTCATTTCGGTATAAAGAAATGGATTACACATATTAATAAGTTCTATTACTTTAAAAAGCTAGGACATAAAGTAGCATCAGTCAGTAAGACTTGTGAGATTTGTCAGAAAGTAAAAGAGGATAACTCTCATGTTAAATATAAAATGTATCCAATTATTCCCAAAGCTTACACAATCTGATAGCTGCATATTTCTTTGGACCAATTCCAAAGGGAAGAGGAGGAGTGGCCTACATTTTTGTAGCCATAGAGTGTTGGTCGAAGTAGTAAGTTAAATTCTACCCCATTAAAAAGGCAAACACACCAACAGTAATACTTTCTTGAAGTAGGCAAACCAAGACGATTTATTTCTGAAAATGGACCACAGTTTACTACTAACGAGTTTAAAGAATTTTTAGCATGGGGAGGGATTTGTCAAGTATTAATATCCAATTATAATCAATCTTCTAACCCATGTGAAAGAGTTATGGAGATTGGGAAATTATGCCGCACTTACTGCCACAAAAACCATATATCATGGGCGACAAAAAATTGAAGATTTCGAGCTTATTTTAAATCAGTTACCACATTTATCAACTGGACTGACACCCTTGGAAGTGTTAGGTAAACCCTTTGTAGGTGACTCACTTATTAAATGTTTTACTTGGCCAGAACGACCTACTACCGATTACCAACTGAATCAAACGATACTTGCTAAGAACTTAGTTATGAGAGCAGAACAACGAGTAAGCAAGCACAACGAGAAGGCTATAGAACCTTAATAAAAGGTCGCTGACTTAGTTTTAGTAAGACAACATCTTCAGAGCTCTGCCCTGAAGAAATAAAAGCATAAATTCTTTCAAAAGTACTTGGGGCCTTACCGAGTACAATCGGTGATCCGCCCAAAAACCTTATTTTTAGTGGACCCTACAACTGGAGAAAAAAAAGGGGGGGGGGATATAATGTTAAGGATATAAAATAGTATACACCCCACGGACGTTAACATTCAGTGTTAACAGGCAGAGTGACGACCGTCAGTTCATGAGTTGGGTTCGGTGTTACTTCCACATTAGTTTT
Source organism: Schistocerca cancellata (assembly GCF_023864275.1). NCBI lineage: Eukaryota > Metazoa > Arthropoda > Insecta > Orthoptera > Acrididae > Schistocerca > Schistocerca cancellata. Next base: position 653,759,367 of record NC_064626.1, read on the forward strand.
CCTACACCGAATTCCCTTCAAATCTTCAACTATCCTATCATATTGGTATTTCAGTGATCGAACATGATTGTGACTAATTTAGGGAATCACGAATAACCACTGATTTCTAGACATAATATGGATCAAACAGAATAATAATCTGGTGGTAAGCAGAGTGCTATCTCAATGACATAAAATGAATATTATTATTATTATTTTCTAGTGTTACAGATTATTTTGTACCCTTTGGTGAGATATCATATGAATAGAGAGGGTTTTTATCGATTTTCAAAGGGGTGGATAGTTTAGACACACACACACACACACACACACACACACACACACACACACACACACACACACACACCTACCTTTCACACAACCCTCGCAGACAAGCGTGACTGATTCTTCACCATTTGCCGTTCCATAGGAGTTGCCAAGCTCTTCCTTTGGGGACATCAAAGGTGAAGGTGAGAATGTCCGTTCCGCAGGAGACGTTTATAATCATACTTCCTCTGACTTCTCACTCAAGTACAGGTGAAGTGGGAATCCTGGGAAAGGGTTTCCTGTCTTTGGGGCTATCTCCTTTCTCTTCTTCGATCTTAGCAACCATTTCTACTTTTTCCTTTCTTTTGAGTACCCATCTATCTTTCCCTCTGCATACACTTCTATCACTGAAGTCTTCAATTTCCGTGGTTTTCTATAACCTTCAACTTATTTTCCATAAGCTGGCCAAAGCATCAGGCTACACAACTACCCATATGCATACACACAATGAAATGACACAAACAGGAAGAGTACAGTTTAAGGTAATGTGGGAACCGTCATGTGTTAGAGGGAGAGAAGTGTGCGAACAGTGATAGGTATGGACACCTGGTTATGTGAGGTGATGGTTCCACATCACATAATGGTATGTACAGGGATACATTTACATATGGAAGAGCTAAGAGTATTTATGGTTATGATGACGGTATTACACTAGTACGTGTACATGAGAGAAGGAGGAACATATTGTGGTTCGTTATGCTACGTCATATACTTAAGTGGACAGAATTGGTGTCAGTCTAACAACTATTCTGATGAACTGTACGATAATGGGACAAGTAGAGTATGAGTATATATTTATATATATTACATAATATTTCAAAGTGTGGTGTCTATTGAGAACATAGGAGTGGAAGAGTAATGGAGGACTCTTAAAGGGTTACAGAAAGTATTGAGAAGCGAGCGTAAGGAGTGAAGTAGGATGTTAATTTCTTTAAGAGGTATTCGAATTCTAGGGTTCATAAATATGTATGCTAGGGCAATGGACTATGAAGCCCACTCTGGAAGGAGGAAGAGGGCGCCCCCAGTATTGATTGCATGGAAAAGGGCAGGTAGGCAGACCCAAGAAAGGATGATCTATACTGCGCGGGCAGGGGCACCAAGAAAGGGGATCGACCTGTATCATTGTAAATTAGGAATTTGTTTAAAGGGGGTGTACCTACCAAAACAGGAGGAGGAAGTGCTTTCATTGTATCAACCCGTATATGAGGTATAGGTACTGTGCCTAAAGGAAAAGGGCAGTATCGTGACGAAAGTCATACATTTTGTGGAGATTATTCTGGTAAGTTTGAATTCTCGTTTCCACTCGCATGCTATTTTTGTGTAAAGTTACATGTGTTGGAAAGAACGCCTTTACTTACCCAGAGTTCCTCCAGATTGTAAAAGGTATTGAATAAATCCATGCTTAGAAAAAGTAGAGCAAACAACAGCATATGCTTGGTTAATGCAAACTTGGAATTTACAATGGGAAAATGAACAGAAAGATTGTCCTCACAAAGTTTACATTGATCAAAAGGTCTATGATTATAATAGTATTAACACGGAAAAGGAATGAGAGCTATACATGAAGTACAAGATAGTTACAAAAATGTTATATAAATTGATTGAAACGTAAAGTATTATTATATGAATACAATATTTATGTACATAATGAACATGTATAAAATACTGTGTGTTCAAGGTAAGGAGAGGGATATTTATGCCTTGAGAATTTTGGGGTAAATTCTAGAGACCCTCGTATTTCCACTATCTCAAACATGCGTTATTTTAGAGATGAGTGTGGTAAAGTAGAACTGTATCTACTGCGCCACAATTATGTGTGTGCAGGACGGATGTGTATCTGAAGGATGGCCGGTGTGGGCAGGTAGTCACCGAGCCCACCTAAGAAGTTACATGTCCAGCTCAAGGAATAAACGCGGAATAATCCGTGCGATGTCAAACATTGTTGTGTTAACATCTGAACGTTGTTGAAAGAAGAGAAGAGACAATTACTTATTCATTCTTTCACTTACTTTCGTAAAGTCCAGACAGTTGTTTTGTTAAACTCCGAGATATTTGTAAGACTGTATTTATGGGAAAATGAATGTGACATTTTCTGACAGACCGGAAGGTGTCGAGCTCACGAGAAATGTTTTAATTGTATGAAAACTTATGTACGATGAAAGTACAGTGGTACTGACTTCAAAGTATTCTCAAGTGTACGGAGTTATTTTAAAAGTATAAAAAAATTACTCCAAAGTATTATATTATCTTCGGAGATGATGATGTGCAAGATATCGCAGCCGGCTATCCCGAAAATAAGATTGGCGAAGCAACTCCAAGTAAGTTTGATAGCCAAGGGGGAGTGAGAGTCTTACATACCAGTACCACACTCCCACCATTAATCACCGGAAACTGCCAGAATATCAAACTTCAGTGTAAATTTCAATTATGAGATTCAATGGGAAGTTAAGAAAAAAAATTATGAATATGAGTCATTTCTTAATATCTGCAATATCAGGACTTAATGGATCAAGTGCACCCATTAAATTTGAACATATCTATGACCACTTTAAAAAAAAAATGAGCCAACGAAGTTTCAAGAACCAGCTTTAAATGAACACTAGGGAAATACTACAACCTGGTATCGTTCACACAGGGATTGAAAGGACACGGCCAGAATAATTACTACATGCATAGGGGCATTCAAATCATCTTCCTTCCTGCACTCCATACGTGAATGGAACAAGAAGAAACCCTAACAACTTGTACAATGGGACGTACCCTCTGCCATGCACATCATAGTGTTTTGCGGAGTATAGCTGTAGATGTAGAATTAATTGCATTAACTTGTTCTCACCTTATTGGTTTTTACTATATTGTTCATTGAACAGAAAAGTTTCTTCAGTCAGTTTGGACGTTAGGTTGAAAGCTCACCCAGTCGCAGTTGTAAATTCCAGAGGACAAAGCTGTTTCAGTACATTTTTAAATGGCATTCAGAGTTGATCCCTTTCAAATGAGGTCCTTGGTCCTGGTGGGGGTAAAATGTAATATGCACATCTCAGTTTTGACAATCAATATTATCAATTTTGGTAATCCACCAATGTTCACCATAAACATGAGCCAATACATCCGTATTTTGAAGCATCAGTGGTACAAGTTTTCCGCAATGATGAAGTTCACTATTGGGGGTGTTGATGTGAAATTACTATAGACCAAGTTGTGCAATTGAGGTGTAAAACAATAAGAAGATTAATTGCATTTAATCTTCTGAGAAGTGTTGAATCTTTCCTCCAAGACACTGGCATAGAGTTCTTAGATTTCCTCATATTTTACAAAAACATAGGTAATCCGTTTTACCTGTTCTTTACAGAATTTAAAGATTTCTTGAGGTGTCAAGATCTGATTCTCGTAGGTCCACTGCAGACTGGCTTTTATGACAGCTCACTTTGTTGTACCCCCAACAACTTCACACGCACTCTTCCCAAGGTATGATGCAAAAAGTGTGTTTCTGCTTCTAGTCCACAGTCTTTGTGAAAGGAAATGTTGATAAAATTGCTTGCAGCACTATCAGAGACGTAGATCAGTTTGTTCATGGAAGGGTGGTGCTGTTTTATGTAGGTTGTTAATTGCAGTTGAAAAGCATGATCAGCTGTGGTGTTGTGTTCATGGTGGTCACTTATGACTCAAAAACTGGGACCCAAGTTTATCTTTATCTTGACAACAGAACACAACTGGATGACGTGGGCTGTTTGTTTATCCAGTGACACCATTGTACTTCATCTTTAACAACAAAGTAATAGTTTTCAGAAATGTTGGGGAGAACTAAGTAAGAATCAACTGCCAAGGTTTGATTTTTGTCTTTCAGAAATTTACCCCAAGTTTCAGCAGCAAAATTATAGATTTTCAGGTTTTCAAGGTTAGCTACCAACATTCTGTCTAGTGTAACCCACTGTTTGTATTCTATGTCCTCAGGCATCAAATCATCATCTTCCGATTCTTCAAACATGTCACATTAAGCTTGTTTGTCTGGACAGTCTTGACATTTTCCCACAATAATACAACTGGAGAACCCCTCAAAGTGGTAGAAAGTTTCACTTATTTAGGGAGTGAAATATCTAGGGATGGAGGAATAACTAACGAAACTAATAGGAGGTTACAGAAGGGAGGCAATTTCTACCAAACAATAAAACATCTGATTTGGAATAATGAAGTTTCAGAAAGAGCAAAACTCCTGATGTATAAGAATTATTACTTCCCTATTGTCACCTATGGTGGAGAAACATGGACAATGACAGAAAGGGACTGGAGCAGACTGCAAGCAGGGGAAATGAAATTTCTCAGAGCAGTTAAGGGAAAAACAAGAATGGACAGAGTAAGGAATGTAGAGATTAGAAAGGACCTCAAACAAGAAAGTATGAGAGAAGAAATTGAAAGAAAGAGATTAAGATGGTATGGGCATGTTAAAAGGATGCATGGGCAGAGACTCCCCAAAATTATGGAAGAACTAAAGATGGATGGGAAACGACCTAGAGGGCGCCCAAGAACACGGTGGAAAACGGGAGTGAGAATATCTGTTGAAAGGAGAGGTGTGACCTGGCAGCAAGTGGAGGAAGAAAAGTGGTGGGAGGACCGAGCCAAATGGAGAGGACTCGTCAGCACCCAGACCCGGCAGTAGCTGGAGCGGGATTCGGATATAGAATAGAATAGAATAGAATACAACTGTAACTGTCAATATTGCAAACCAGAACTTCCAAAAAGTCTTTACAGTCAACTCTGATTGGCTCCATCTATCATCAACTTCACTTTCTGGTGATATGAACAAATGCAAACCTTATGGGTGACAGATGCCCCTACAACACTACACCACTGCTGACTCAACTTAAAGTTTTGACCTCCTAATTTTAAAGTCAGGATTTTCTTTTTTGAATTCAGTGAACAGTTCATTTAAATTAGACACTATTAACTTTTTCTGACTGCGAACCTTAGTATCATTTTCTTTCACAGAAAAACTACCTTTTTTGCCATGTGCCAAATGTTATTGTCATCTTCATAAAAACTACTAACCTTTTTGATTGTGTTTTCAACTATGAAATTAGATGAATTTTTCTTTTGTAATGCAGGTAAAATTTCCTGCTCTTTTACTAACTGCCTTGTTAATTTAACCAAATCCAATACACTGAATTCATCACTAACCTTTGCTCAACTTCAAGAAATTGGTAGTAACTTTAGGAAGCATTCCGTACAAGCTTTTATGGCAAGCTTCATTAATAAGAACACCAATAGGACATAGAGACTCCTTTGTTAAACTGCACACTTCAAGAGCTCATTGTTAATCGAGTGTGAATGAGTGGATATCAGTGGAATGGGAAAGACAACACACACAAACTTTATAACCTTTACTGTGAGCCTGTACAGACTTGTGAGTGCTGTCTGCCAGCCTAACGAAACTTTCTGCAGAGGAATGTTTCAACAAATAATCGTTCATTACTTTAATATCATGCTTTTGTGTGTTTACATTATATAGGTGATATAGTTTATTCCATTAGTCCAGATATTGAAAATATTAAGGAACATATTTTTGACTCATATTTTTGATTGTTTTCCATAAATTCTCACAAGCCCAAAATTGAAATTTATACTGAAGTTCGACATCATAAAGGTCTTAAGTGTGTAATTTTCTTTCATATGATACCCTAACAAACAGATTGCAGGTCAATGAATGAAAAAATTTAAAAAAGCCATTTAAAATAGAAGTGATCCACAAAACTACCAGCCAACAGCCTTTACAATGATTTGTTTCCAGTCAGACCTTTGTAAGATTTCACAGTGGTGCAAAGATTGGCAACTTGCTTTACATATTCAGAAATGTAAAATTGTGCACTTCACTAAATGAAAGAACACATCTTATGACTGCAATATCAGTGAGTCATTGTTGCAATCAGCAAACTTACATGAATACCAAGATGTAAACACTTTGTAGGGATATGAAATGGAATGATCACATTGGTTCAGTTATGGGTAATGCAGGAGGTAAGACTTCATTTTATTGGTAGAATTCTGCTCGAGTGTCAAGGAAGTGAGGTCCTCCAAATGCACACAGGATTTCTGGCTGGTATTAACTGAGTGAAAGTTGCTAATTCTTGGGAATAAGCTGATATTGTTAACAAGAAATGACAGTAAAGAAACAATATACATATTGAGAGGCCAATGTCAGAATACCCAGACTAATGAACAGAGGTCGACAAGAGGTTCATGAACTGTTCATTTCTGAGCCAAAAATATCCTTTCACTATGGGAAGAGTTACTGTGAATTGTAATACCATAAGTCATAAGCGAATGAAAATAAGCAAAGTAGACTACTTTTTGTGTTGAACTGTCACTTACTTCTGATACTGTTCAAATAGTAAAAATTGCATCATTAAGTTTTTGAACAAAGATACTGAATGTGGGCTTTCCACAACAGTTTACTATCTGAACATCTAGAAATTTGAACTATTCAGTTTCACTAATCATATGCCCATTCTGTGAAATTAAAATGTCGAGTTTTGTTGAATTGTGTGTCAGAAACTGTAAAATTGAGTCTTACTATAATTTAGAATTAATTTTCTACAAACTTTGAACTTGTGTCATGAACTGCACTATTTGAAACAGTGTTAATTTTGCACACAACATCTTTACTAACAAGCTAGTGTCATTAGCAAAAAGAAATATTTCAGATCCACCTGTAAACAAGGAATAGAAGTAGCCCCAGCATTGATCCCTGGGGCACCCCCATCTGATCATGCCCCAATCAGGGCCCACAGAATAGCCGTTTTTTAATACTGTGGATAACGACCTTTTGTCATCTGTTAAAGTAAGAGATAAACCAACTGTGAACTACTACATGTATTCCATAATAGTCCAACTCCTGGAAAAATATTTTGTGAACAACACAATCAAATGCCTTATTTAAATTAAAAAAGATGCTTAGCATTCAAAACCTTTTTTATCCATCCAGTATCCCACACAGAAAAACAGAATATGGCATTTTCAGTTGTTAAACCACTTCTAAAACCAAACTGTACATTTGAAAGCAAATTATGTGAAATAAAATGATCAATTATCCTTACATACACACCCTTTTCAATAACTTTAGCAAACACTGATGGCATACAAGGGCGTCTAAAATTGTTTACACTATCCGTTTCACCGTTTTTATAAAGCAGCTTTACTACTGAGTATGTTATTCAGGAAACTGACTATTCTTAAAGGTAAAATTACAAATACAGCAAAGTACAGGGCTAATATGTGCAGCACAGTACTTAAGTATTCTGCTAGGCACTCCATCATACCCATGAGTCCTTAGTCTTCAGTGATTTAATTACTAACTCACTCTCACTCTTGTCAGTATCACAGAGGAATATTTCAGACAATAATCTCAGAAAGGCATTTTCCCTGAAGAAATTAAGTTTTAATTTAATTCACCAGCAATGCTAAGAAAATGATTGTCAAACATTGTACATACATCTGTCTCATATAAATGTAATCAAACTTCTGGGGCAAAGTTTGAAAAATCCATGTGCAAAGGTCACTGTCATCAACCTGTTTGTCTAAGTTGAGTTTGTACTTCACCAAATGTGGTTTGATGGCTAGATATATTTTTACTTTTAACTGACTATATCGTCGATCTTGTGGTGCTGACAAGGCACTTCCTTCATGACTGACAATAAATTTTAATTTTATCCTGTGAATTAGCTATCTATTTGCATACCACATACTCTTTGCCTTCCTAATAATTTTTAAGCACCTTACAATACTGTTTGTAATGGACTACTGTAGCTCGATTGTGACTACTAACATTTTGGTATTATTCCCACTTTGTTCTACATGATATCCTTACCCCACTAGTCATCCAACCAGGCTGCCTTTTACTGCTAGTACCCTGTTTAGAATGTTCTAATGGAAAGCAACTTTCAAAGAGCATGAGAAATGCATCAAGTAAAGCAATACATGTTTCATTTATGTTATCAGTGCTATAAACATCCTGCCACTTGTGCTCCTTAATGAGATTTAAGAAACTCTATTGCCGTCAGATTAGCTTATCTAGATAGTTTATAATTATGTACATAATATGTTTCAGTACAAGAATCTTTTAGTGTTAAAATTTGTGCATTGTGTTCTGAAAGGCCATTCATTCTTTTACTAACAGAATGCCCATCTAGTAATGAAGTACGAATAAAAATATTGTCTATGGCTACGTTACTGTTCCCCTACACCCAGCAGTCTGCATCAGTTCATATGAATTTAGGAGATCTTCCAACATCTTTTGTCTTGCACAATCACATACAAAATTAATATTTAAGTCACTGCATAAAACTAATTTTTGGCACTTCCTATAAAGTGAACATGAGGAATGTATTCTAGCTTCTGAAGAAGTTTATTTGCACCCTTGTCACTGGGTGTTAATCTTCATTCAATCATGCCATGTAATATAAATGTAACCAAACTTTTGGAGCAAAGTTTGCAAAACCCATGAGCAAAGGTCACTGTCATCAATCTGTTTGTCTAAGTTAAGTCTGTACTTCACCAAATTTGGTTTGATGGCTTGATGCTTCCCAAACAGTGTTAAGAAATTTGTGGTTAAACAGATCCATTTCTTCAGCTGAGTGATCATCATCTTATCTGAAATCTCTCTGGCCCTCTAACAGTCAACACTAAGTAAAGGCTTTGTGTCAAGTGGTAGAATAAGCCATTTCCTTGCATTTGTATTAACCTTTGTGCATTTAGCAAGAGTGTTTCCTTAATTTTTCACACTCGAATCTGGCTTTATAAGTTCACCATTTACAATGTCAAGAACTGCATTACACAAACAGTTCTCTTTATGGTTCTACAGGTTCTCCCATTTTTATAACCAGTGAATTTTTGAATTCGTCGTCCATTTGCCATCGTGTCTTCTTTCACACTTCTATAATATAGTGTTGTCAGCAAAATTGGCTACAATGGTAACACTTCCTGAAAACTTTACCAACCATGTACATCTGTTAGCATGTTAATACGAGTAGAATGTCAAATGTCACTTTAAACAAAACTATTATTTAAAATATCTCAGAAGTACAATAATCCTAGAGAATACATCAAAACCATCGAAACACAACCAACAACACAATGAAGTGAACTATTGAAGTTTTGTAATTACAACCGACAATCTTCAGAGATTAATAGTGCTTATATGTAACAACAATGAATAAACACTGTTCCTCATGAGAGAGAAAGAGAAAGAGAAAGAGAGAGAGAGAGAAAGAGAAAGAGAAAGAGAAAGAGAAAGAGAAAGAGAAAGAGAAAGAGAAAGAGAAAGAGAAAGAGAGAGAGAGAGAGAGAGAGAGAGAGGTGGAAACAGTAATCCACAGATACTTATCCCTGGCATTGTTGAGGAACATGTCACAGCATACATCAACTGCATAACTGACTGCCTTTTCTTGTTTGAAATGATGAAGTGCGGTTTTCATAAAACCTGACTGGCTTTACACACATTTTAGGGGGATAACATGAAGTTTCGCCTTCCCATCAACAACAAATATCTCTATAGTATTACCTATTAATGAAATAATCTCTACATGTTTACTTGAGGTAAGCTTCGTAATTCTGCAACTTTCTTTTCTGTATAATTTCCTGAATCTGTTTAACCAAATCGAAGCAGCCTGGGAATCAGAAATTTTCGTCTCACTTGCAATTCAGAGCGCATAGTCTTATTCATCTCCCTCAGTCATGGTGGGTGCACTTTACATGCAGTTCTATATTTTGCATAATTTTTCTTTTGCACTTTAGCGAGTTTAATTTTGGCGCAAATTTTATACTATGTACAAACCTTTATTCCACGTACACAATCCATGTTCAGATAATACGAAACAAAACCAGCTGTGCACGCTGCTTATATATTGGTGTTTTCTTCCTCCTATGTTTCACCAAAAAAAATGTATAGCCTTTCTCACTGAAATCTATAACTGCACATTTTTCTTTAGGCTTGTGAAGTACTCAATTTTTGTCTTGGACTTTTAATAATCACAACAATATCGTTCAACCACAGTTCACAGAAATGTCCAAGTAATTTCCCATTTCTTTCAAAGTTTCTACATTTTCTAACAAAATGTCATTTGAATATCTCCAAGAAATGAACTAATAAATAACAAGTATGTTTGACATCAGGCAAAACGGTGCACTTCGATTGCATACCATGCTCTTCATATTTCATCTTTGCAAGGTTGAAAACATCAATTGGATTCCACATAACTGTGAAACTCTAGAACCTTCATAAGACTGATGCCAAGTATATACCAAGAAATGAAAGAAAAATTAACTCAGTTTTACCTCACTTGTTAACACTTAAGTAGACTGCAAAGGGAACTGCTAAATACTATGGATATTAAATAAGTCGCAAATTCAAGTGAGTAGTAACAGAACAACTGTCTTAGAAACTATCAACAGACACTGAAATTTGCTTCATAAATTACAAACGCATTGTGTTGTGCTATCTAATTACTGATGTGCCATCAAAAAACGGATATGGTCCAAAGTGTTGCTTACGTGCTGCTTGCTGTAACTACAGCAAGCTGCACATTTCTTCAGCCACCCGGGTGGCTAGGAATTTAACAAATTTCATCATTAAAAAAAATAAATGAAAACACACACACACACACACACACACACACACACACACACACACACACACACACACACACACACACACACACACACTTCCAATGTGTCATAGTAGCAAAATTTTCGATGTGTTTCTTTCAGTGTACCCTTCCTGTGAAATAAAAAAAAAAATAAAAAATCATGGCCAAGTTTCAACATTTAGACTGGGCAGTTCCCCGGCAAGTCACATATACTGGATGTTAAGAAATACTGCATTTTTCTGAAGACCTCGATTCATTGGTTCAGCATGGCGTGTGAGAAGAGTGAGGGTTGGTTTGTTGGTTTAAAAGGGAGAGAGGGGAGGGAGGGGGGCGGTAGGAAGGGACCAAACTGCGAGGTTATCGGTCCCTTGTTCCCTGTAAAATGATTACACAAAGGAAAGAAGAAAAGATAGGAGACGTGAAGCACAATAACAGGAGAAAGGAAGAACCAGCAAAATGACAGAAGGACAACCAACACTACTACGGACAAAACAGGAAAAGAAACCACAGAGAGAAGCAAGAAACAGGTAGATGGGGTAAAACAAGATAGCAGATGACCGTGACTGGCCGACCACGAGAATAAAAAGGGAAAGTCAGCCACTCTGCAACACATTAAAACATCCACCCTAAAAGCAGTAGAGTGCAGAAAAAAAAGGGACAAAGGACATGCGCTAAAACTTATACAGAATGGTAAAACCCAACATCACGTATAAAACATAAAACTAAATTAGTCAATGAGGTGATGTCATCTAAAATTAATGGCAACGAGTCTGGTAACTGAAGAGTCCATAACAGGGCAGCCAAAGGACAGCTCAACAAGATATGGGCCACTGTCAGCAAGGCGCCTCACCAACACTAAGGTGGGTCATCACGACGCAGGAGGTAGCCGTGTGTAACTTAAGTGTGGCCAACACACAGCCGGCAGAGATCCACAGAGTCCCTGCAAGAAGCCTGCATGGCGGACTGCTCCACATTCGTAGTCTCCTTAAGGGCACGCAGTTCGTTGTATGTACTGAGGTTACGCCATTTCATCTCCCAAAGCCCCAAAACCTTGCGGCGTACTACTGAACACAGGTCAGTTGCAGAGAAGCTGATCTCCATAAGCAGTTCCCGTGTAGCCTGTCGGCAAATTAGTTGCCTGGGATTCCGACGTGACCTAGGGTCCAGACAAACACCACTGAACTACTGGACCGTTCCTCGGCATAGATGGACTCCTGGATGGTCGCTACCAAAGCATGACGACGGTAGCACTAGTCGACAGCTTGTAGGCTGCTCAAGGAGTCAGTACATAGAAGAAATGACTCCCTAGAGGACGAGACATAGCCACCAACTCGGCACTGAAAACACTGCAGCCATCGGGCAAGGAATGCTGTTCAATATGTCCTCCACGGACATACGTGAAGCCAACATGAGCATCAGCCCTCAAGCCATCGGTGTAAACCACTTCGTGGCCTTGGTACATGTCAAGAATCGAGAGGAAGTGGCAGCATAGAGGCGCGGCGTTAACTGAGTCCTTAGGGCCATGTGAAAGGTCTAGGAAAAGCCGCTGACTAGATGTACAACATGGAGGTGTACGCGAATGGACCTCGAGTATAGGTGGTAATGGCAAGGGCTCCAGTTCGGAAAGAAGGAATCAGACACAAACTGCAATTGGAACCCCTGACCTGGGCCGCTGATGCGGGAGATGAACTGCCATGGGTGGGAAAAGGAGACTGTGATCCGGATGCGCAGGAGAACTATTAACGACTGCGAAGTAACTTGACTAACAGTTGTGTACGCCTAAACTGCAATGGGGGGCCTCTGGCCTCAACAAGGGTGCTGGTCACCAAACTTGTCCTACAACTTCCTGTCGTTAGGCGAACACCACAGTGGTGTAATGGGTCGAGTAAACGCAACGCTGAGGGTGCTGCCGAACAATAAACCAGACTCCCGTAGCCAAGGCAGGATTGAACAAAGGCTCTGTAGAGCTGCTGCAGCATAGAGTGATCTGCACCCCAGTTGGTGTTGCTCAGGCAGCAGAACGCACCGAGATACTGTCAACACTTCAGCTTAAGCTGACTAAGGTGAGGTAGCCAAGTCAATCGGGCATCAAAAACCAGTCCTAAAAATCGATAGGTCTCCACTACAGTGAGCGGATTGTCATTAAGGTACAGTTCTGGTTCTGGATGAATGGTATGATGCCAACAGAAGCGCATAACACATGACTTTGCAACCAAAAACTGGAAACCGTGGGCTAGAGCCCATGACTGTGCCTTGTGGATGCTCCCTGTAGGCACCGCTCAGCAACACCAGTACTGATTGAGCAGTACAAAATGCGGAAGTCATCTGCATATATATAAGGTGAGACGGATGGCCTTACAGCTGCTGCTAGACAATTTATGGCTACTAAAAATAGAGATACACTCAATATGGAGCCCAGCGGGACCCCATTCTCCTGGATGCGGGGGTGGGGGGGGGGGGGGGGCAATGGGAGGCACCAACTTAGACACGAAAAGTATGAAGTGACAGGAAATTGTGGATAAAAATCAGGAGCGAGCCTCGGATAGCCCACTCAAATAACGTGGCAAGGATATATGGTGTCGCCAGGTCATGTCATATGCTTTTCGTAAATAATCAAGAACGGCAACCAGGTGTTGGCATCTGGAAAAGTCTGTTCGGATCACAGACTCAAGGAACACAGGATTATCAGAGCTAGAGCGACCCTGGTGGAAGCCACCCTCACATGTAGCCAGTAAGCCACGTAACTAAAGGACCCTACCAAACCGCTGACACACAACTTTACAAATTACATTGGTGAGGCTGATGGGCCGAAAGCTATCCACATAAAGCGGGTTTTTACCGGGATTACACCGAAATGTTGGTGTTCTCCCGCCACTGCGATGGAAAGACGCCATCGTGCCAGATCCGGTTGACGAGGAGATATCGCTTGTAGTCAGACGAGAGATGTTTTATCATCTGACTGTGGATCCGATCTGGCCCAGGAGCTGTGTTGGGGCAATGTGCAAGGGCACTGAGAAGCTCCCACTCCGCAAATGGGGCATTATAGGGTTCACTGTGGCATGTAGAGAATGAGAGAACTTTCCTTTCCATCCGCCGCTTATGCCACTGTAGAGCTCACCGACACTCCTTAATTGCCTCAGTGACTTCCGACAACCAACAAGGGACTACTTTTCAACGGGGGCACCCTTAAGAGTGAGGGATTGTGTTTTCTGCCACAGAAACGATTGTTGTCACCTGCTCATCCATCACATTGATGTTACCGTGTGGGGGAGATTCAGCGAAGACAGCAGAGGTGAAATTCCCAAGTCCACCTTGTTCAAAGCCCATCTGGGCAGGCGTCTGTGTGCCTGACGCTGGGGCAGTGACAGGAAGATGGGGGAAGTGGTCACTACTACACAAGTTGTCATGTGATCACACAGGTCGTCACATGCTCTACAGTGGATAGATGGGAGAAGTCATGGGCTGCAAATTAATAAATCAATGGTCGAGTAGCTACCATGAGCCACTCTGAAATGTGTGGCAGCCCCAGTATTTAAGAGGCAGAGGTCGAACTGAGACTAAGTTTGGACATCTCTGCCTTGGCCAGTAAGCATGGTGCCACTTCACAAGGGGTTACGGGCATTAAAATCTCCCAAAAGAAGGAAAGGTTTAGGGAGTTGGTCAATAAGTGCAGTTAATACATTCAGTGATACTGCAGCATCCGGAGGAAGATATACATTGCAGATAGTTACTTCCTTATTCTGACAGCCACAACTTCAAGAGGGATTTGAAGGGGCACAATTTCACTATAGACTGAGTTTAGGAGAAAACACAAACTTCACCTCACACACTATTATATTCACTACAGTTGCTGTAGTATCCCTTATAACCGTGGACAGCAGGGGTCTGCCTTGCCGGGAACCAGGTTTCCTGGAGGGCACTGCAGAAAGCAGGAGTAAACCTTAACGGTTGGCGTAGCTCAGCCAGGCGGTGGAAGAACCACCACAATTCCACTGGAGGATGATGTCATCGTGAGACTGGGAAGGCATGGAACATTCAATGAGGCATTTTACGCATCAGGGTCACCTGCTGCCACTAACTCTTTGCCTGAGCAGTCTACGTCCATTGTGTCTGAGGGTCCGCCAGAATTTCCACATCATCCACAGATGCAGAGCTTGTAGGTAACGGTGGTGTGGGTGCCTTGGTCTTGGGGACCTTCTTTTTGGATTTCTCTCGCTGCTCCTTGGGTTTCCCTGGATGGGAGGACTTCACTGATTCTGTCTCCGGGACTGAGGATGAGTGTGAAGCCCTACGACCAACTGCTTTAGGGCTCTTCAGCCACTGACGGGTGTCACCTTTCCCACTAGCAGAAACCTGGGAAGGGAGTGACCCAAGGGACCAGTTCCTAGCGAGAGGAGCCGAAGTGGGGCTCAGAAATGGGGACTGATATCCCCAATGGTTGGGAAAGGGGGGGGGGGGGTGTTGCTCCCAAAGTAGGTGGTGCGGGCAACAGAGAGAGAAGTGCCCACCACCACCACCACCACCACCACCACCACCACCACCACCACCACCAAGGGGGAAGCTGTAGACTTCTTCTCATTCCGAGAGGCGACAGTAATGCGAGGAACTGATATGACAACTGTTCCCTTAGCAGCAGTGAAAGAGAAGGTCACAGTCACAAGATGTAGGTGCCCAAATTTCCTCTTAGCCTCAGTGTAGGTCTCAGTCCAGCATCTAATATTCCATTATTTCCCTCTCTTTCTGTAAAATCCTGCAGTCTGGCGAGCTACGTGTATGATGCTCTCCACAGCTGACACATATGGGAGGCGGGGCACATGGAGTAATGGGATGTGATGGACGTCCACAATCTCGACATGTGATGCTGGAAGTCCAGTGGGAAGACATATGGCTGAACTTCCTGCACTTAAAGCACTGCATCAAGAGAGAGATGTGGCTTGACGTCACAGCGGTAGACCGTCACATTGACCTTCTCGGGCAATGCGCCAGCCTCGAAGGCCAAGATAAAGGCACTGGTGGCAACCTGCTTATCCCTCAGACCTCTGGACACGCCGGACGAAATGTACGAGTCGCCGCTCTAAATTTGCGGACAGCTATTCATCAGACTGCAAAAGAAGGTCCCTGTGGAATATAATACCCTGGACCATATTTATGTTCTTATGGGGCTTGATGTTAACAGAAACATCCCACAACTTTTCACAAGTGAGTAATGTCTGTGACCGGGCAGAGGATGCTGTTTTTATCAAGATTGACCCAGAGCGCATTTTGGACAAGCCCTCCACCTCC
The DNA here is from genome assembly GCF_023864275.1 of Schistocerca cancellata. Lineage (NCBI taxonomy): Eukaryota > Metazoa > Arthropoda > Insecta > Orthoptera > Acrididae > Schistocerca > Schistocerca cancellata. The sequence continues at coordinate 653,775,590 of NC_064626.1, forward strand.
CCAAACTCGTCCTATAAATGCTCCACAAAAAACATAGGCTTCACGGACATGAAAGATTCCCCATCAATTCTCTTAAATATGAGGTACTGGGGCGAGTAAGCTTCACTGCTATCCTTACCCTGGCATTTTCCCCATGGTGTAGCCAGGGAAGGTAACGACTTGGGGTCATATTTCTTAGCATTGTAGTTAGACTTTGCCCGCTTAGAGACTGCTGGCAGCGGACAACCAGCAAGAGATGACATACTACACTTCATGGCGTGTCGTCCACCCTGATGCCACTCACTCTCACCAGGGGCCCTCCGCACGGGTGCCACCCAACCACAGCAAAGGCCATCCAGCAGGATGGCCATTGCTGGGATTCCTGATGCCTCAGGGTGATGGGCACCTACTCCTTGGCACACGCAGGGAGCCAAAGGCACAGGCATCAGCAGAGTGATCCCTGTGTTTTCGGGAGCTACAACCAACAGGATACATAGCGGCCCCACCACAACAGACTGGCTACCACGCTGGATATCAGGTACAATGGAGTCCATGGTCATCGTCGGCACAGAAAATGACACTGCATAGTGCATGGTGGAAAACGCACCCAGGAAGGTGTCCTCGACCAAGAGATGGCGAATGGGCAGGACTGCAATGTGACGACGAGAAAGTGGGCTAAAGATCTTAATGCACGAGAGAGGGGGGGAGAGGGGGGAGAGAGGGGGAGAGAGGGGGGGAGAGAGGGGGGGAGAGAGGGGGGGGAGAGGGGGGGAGAGGGGGGGGGGAGAGGGGGGGAGAGGGGGGGGGGAGAGAGGGGGGGAGAGGGGGGGAGAGGGGGGGAGAGGGGGGGGGAGAGAGGGGGGGAGAGAGGGGGGGAGAGAGGGGGGGAGAGAGGGGGAGAGGGGGGAGAGGGGGGAGAGGGGGGAGAGGGGGAGAGGGGGGAGAGGGGGGAGAGGGGGGAGAGGGGGGGAGAGGGGGGGAGAGGGGGGAGAGGGGGGAGAGGGGGGAGAGGGGGGGAGAGGGGGGAGAGGGGGGGAGAGGGGGGAGAGGGGGGAGAGGGGGGGAGAGGGGGGAGAGGGGGGAGAGGGGGGAGAGGGGGGAGAGGGGGGAGAGGGGGGGAGGAGGGAGAGGGGGGGAGAGGGGGGAGAGGGGGGAGAGGGGGGAGAGGGGGGAGAGGGGGGAGAGGGGGGAGAGGGGGGAGAGGGGGGAGAGGGGGGAGAGGGGGGAGAGGGGGGAGAGGGGGGAGAGGGGGGGAGAGGGGGGGAGAGGGGGGGAGAGGGGGGGAGAGAGGGGGGGAGAGAGGAGGGGAGAGAGGGGGGAGAGGGGGGGAGAGATTTTTTTGGATGGGTTTAAGGGCGCTCAACTGCTGAGGTCATTAGCGCCCAGTCACTGTTGTTAGAGCACATGGAATCTAGTAAAACTCAAGGGGATGGAGGGGACACCATAAGGGCCTGACAAAGATGCAGACAAAATAAGTAAAAAAGTTAGATGTCTTCGGACATGCCAGTCAAAGTTATAAAACGCAAAACACGAGCAGCTGCTCGAGCGTCATCAGCTAAAATATCGGTAAAGTAGATGGCAGGGACACGACAACACGAGATTGACTAAAGCGGGGACACGACAATAAAAACATGGCGCACTGTTAATGCCTGACCACAAGGGGCACTGCGAGGCTGGGTCACCGGAGAGCAGGTAGCGGTGGCTAAACCGGCAATGCCCAATCCGCAACCTGGTCAGAAGGACCTCCTCACGCCGAGATGGTCGGGAGGATGTTGTCCAAGCAGTTGGAGCGGTTTTTACTGCCCGGAGCTTGTTTCCTTGGAGGGATGACCAAGCATCCCACCACAACGACACAAGCCTCTTACATACATCCCTACGAACGTCGGATGACGGGACAGAATGGGAGGCTGGCCGAGGCAGGACGACTGCAGCCTTGGCTGCAGCATCCGCAGCCTCATTCCCAGGCACTCCTACATGTCCGGGAACCCACAGGAAAGCTGAACAAGAGAACCATTATCAGCGAAAGAATGGAGGGACTGCTGTATCCGTTGAATCAAGGGATGGACTGGATAGGGAGCTCCAAGCCTCTGAAGAGCACTGAGTGAGTCAGAGCAAAGTACATATGATGAATGGCGGGTGGCGGCGGGCATACTGAACGGCCTGATGGAGGAGCAAACAGCTTCGGCCGTAAACTGGAACATTGGTCGAGGAGCCGGTATTTAAAGGTGGCGGGCCCCGACGACAAAGGCACAGCCGACACCATCGTCAGTTTGCACAGCCGACACCATCGTCAGTTTTTGGAGCCATCGGTGTAAATAAAGGCGTGACCGGCAAGTCCGAGCACAAAGTTTCGACAAACCGTGAGCAATACACTGCAGCCGGAGTACCCTCCTTCGGGAGTGAGCTGAGGTCGAGATAAATATGAAACCGGAGCCTGGAGCCAAGGTGGTGTCGGGCTCTCACCCTCTCTGAAGGTGGTAGGGAGGGCAAAATCCAATTGTCGAAGCAGGCGACGGAAGCGGACTCCGGGGGGCAGCAGGGCAGACACATACAACCCGTACTGACGGTCGAGAGAATCGGCGAAGAAGGACTTGTAAGAGGGGTGGTCGGGCATAGACGACAGCCGGCAGGCATACCGACACAGCAGTACGTCGCGCCGGTAGGTCAACGGTAACTCGGCAGCTTCAGCATAAAGACTCTCGACAGGACTAGTGTAGAAGGCTCCGGTCGCAAGACGTATCCCCCGATGGTGGATGGAGTTGAGCCGGCGTAAGAGGGACGGCCGAGCGGACGAGTAGACGAAGCTCCCATAAGAGAGGGGGGGGAGAAGGGGGGAGAGAGGGGGAGAGAGGGGGAGAGAGGGGGAGAGAGGGGGAGAGAGGGGGAGAGAGGGGGAGAGAGGGGGGAGAGAGGGGGAGAGAGGGGGAGAGAGGGGGAGAGAGGGGGAGAGAGGGGGAGAGAGGGGGAGAGAGGGGGAGAGAGGGGGGAGAGGGGGGAGAGAGGGGGGAGAGGGGGAGAGAGGGGGAGAGGGGGAGAGAGGGGGAGAGAGGGGGAGAGAGGGGGAGAGAGGGGGAGAGAGGGGGAGAGAGGGGGAGAGAGGGGGAGAGAGGGGGGAGAGAGGGGGAGAGGGGGAGAGAGGGGGAGAGAGGGGGAGAGAGGGGGAGAGAGGGGGAGAGAGGGGGAGAGAGGGGGAAAGGGGCGGGAAAGGGCGGGAAAGGGCGGGAAAAGGGCGGGAAAGGGCGGGAAAGGGGGGGAAAGGGCGGGAAAGGGGCGGGAAAGGGGGGAAAGGGGGGAAAGGGGGGAAAGGGGGGAAAGGGGGGAAAGGGGGGAAAGGGGGGAAAGGGGGGGAAAGGGGGGAAAGGGGGGAAAGGGGGGAAAAGGGGGGAAAGGGGGGAAAAGGGGGGGAAAGGGGGGAAAGGGGGGAAAGGGGGGAAAGGGGGGAAAGGGGGGGAAAGGGGGGAAAGGGGGGAAAGGGGGGAAAGGGGGGAGGGGGGAGAGTGGCAGGATTTGTAGGTGGACAAATCTGACAGCTGATGGAGATCCTCTGCCAGTTAATCCCAGAGGTTCATAACCTAAGTGGTGGAGCCTTTGCCAGCAGGTAGATTTATAAGGCCCAGAACAGTTTTTTAGGTGGTAAATTGCAATTCTTTCTGCAGACGTAAGGTCGGTTTTTCATGTTGAGGGATTAGGGAAGTGATGGTCAGTTAACAGGGGCTGGCTTAGGGCAGTGGGGTAGGTGTGGATCATGGCTAGATGGAAGAGTGAGGGTTCAACATCAGCTTTGGGTCAAGCCTTGAAATAGCAGATTTCTGACAAGCACAATCACAAATTTCACTGCTTTGCACCGGACATTTCATGGGTTGCCTGGATGAATACACGTTCTGTCGAGCAATTCAACTTATCTATTGAAAAGCCAATTATGTGCAAAACTGCTGAGTTCATTTCACCCTTTTTCTGAAGGATAATTACACTTTTCGCCATCATTATTGCATAATTTGAAGTCTATGAAAGACCTATAACACGAAAACCTATCCTTGAAGCTCCATCTTTTTAGTGCATGTTTTCCTTTACAATATATGAGCAAACACTACTTTGCCAGCAAAATATTACACAATGGTTTAAATGGCTGGTTTTCTGGGATCAAATTTTTTTTTGAAGTGGTTGGTCTTCAAAGAGTTAAGTTTTGAATGACAGTCAAATGCTCCGTGATCTAAGAAATTCATCACACACTGTCACACACAATTTATCTTGCACAAAAGGAAAATTTACACTGAAAAGTAATGCTTCTTAAACCAGCCTCTGCAATGTTTTCCTGCAACCTGTTAGAAATTTCAACACCTGTGATGTCACACTCATTGAGAGCAGTTTGTGAAGTATGGCATAGTTATCATCCTAAACCCTTTGACACAGTTTGTGGCTGGCAGATGCTTGCATGTACACTGTTTTGTTGTTCTAAATAACACACATTCTTTGCAAAAGCTAAGTTTTATTTCAATGCCATTCTCTCATTTATGCTTTATAGCTATTATTCTGTCGTAGCAGTTGAAAGTAAAATTCTTCTTTGGAGTATCCATTCCTACTTGCAAAAATTACAAAAAATTTAACTGAAAGCAAAACCATTCCAGAAATCTTAAAAAATTCCCAGGTTTTACCCGGATGTAAAAATTCATGTTTTTCCCAGATTTCCCAGTTGTTCTGGGGCATATACACCCAGTACACTGCAACCAGTTAAAAGGCAGCCCCACTGTTAATGCTGTTCTTGAACATAGGATGAGTTGGCTGACATTTGTAAGCAACATTAGTAAGCAGTGTCCTGACTACTGTGAAACAATTGGCAGCTGCTGCAAGTCATATTGAAAGAGCTCCTGAGAATCGTGTAGCTTACCAGAAGTACTTCAAGTACTAACTGCTCCCGTGTCACCTCTGCAGAATGTATGCAATCTGTCATTACTTCTCGACTTGACAGAATGTGGCATTTCAATGGCAGAGTTAGGTGTTCTGTACAGAGAGGATGGGGGACGAGGGAGGACTCAGGATGCTGTTGTGTTCCACCTACCCAACAAGTCTTTCGCTGATACAAACACAACCAGTGGGACTCACTTCGCCTGTTTTGTGGACACCTATTTTGTCCACTGCCAAGAGATGGCAAATGCAGAAGAGTAGGGTCCTATTAATTGTCAGCAGTTCAAATGTAGAGCGAATGATGGTACCTCCTAGAGAAACGGCAGCAAGGGACAAGAAAGGACACATGGCACACTCAGTGTGTATGGCCTTGTTGTGGCCTCATGTAGTAAGTGTTGCTTCACACAGTGGAGAATGGCAAAACAGAGGCACGCCGGCGACCGAGGCGTTGCGAAGTAGGCAAGCACAGATAGCCTTGCTGACAGCAGCAGTCTACCAACAGGCTGATGCAAGGACGCACACAGACCGAGCGCCAAGCGAAGCCTGGAGAGTGCTGTGTAAGGGGAAGCGAGGCCAGCACGCTTATTTACGCTGCAAAAATACTGTGGGAGTAATAACAAAAAGCTACCACCGAGGGTAAAAAAACGTCCCTCCTGCCAGATATAAATAGTGGAGCGCAGGCAGCAACATACAGAAGCCATTAGGAAGCAGTTAGGATCTGAGGACGGACGTGGGTCCGTGTCCGAATGTTCAATCTTCGTCGGTGACGATTCCGGAAGCCTGTTCCAACTTGCAGGAGCCATCCGTTCGCCACCAAAAGTCAACTTCAGCTCTGGAGGTCGGTCAGAGTTCGGTCGGCCACCATGGCTAACTAACTACTGCGAGAACTTCCAGCAGGACCCAGCCACAGCGCAGTCGTGGTCACAGGCGCCGGTGGGGACTGACACCCGGGACTTCGCGGCAAACCCAGCCCCACGTCGCATGGTCCGTCCATGATGGGACCTCACGGACTGACGGCTTCCCAGCTGCCGGTCCAGCAGGTGTCGGAAGCTGACCTCATGGTGACGCAACTCCATGGGCGTGTCCCATACTGGGGGCGCCAAGTGGCGATAAGTTCATCTCAACCACAGGGCATCCTGGTGTCAGTGGAGCACTGGTGGCCTGAGGCTCTAGTGTGATCAGCGGCGCGCGTTGCGCGCAATTGTCGGAGAATGTACACAGCAGCAGTCAGGTGGAGGATCCGCAGGGCTGGGCAGCAACTCTTTGCCTTTACAAATGTCCTGCTTTTGTGGTGTGTGTGTGTGTGTGTGTGTGTGTGTGTGTGTGTGTGTGTGTGTGTGTGTGTGCGCGCGCGGCGTGCGCAAGCGAGTGTATACCTGTCCTTTTTCCCCCCTAAGGTAAGTCTCTCCGCTCCCGGGATTGGAATGGACTCCTTACCCTCTCCCTTAAAAACCCACACCCTTTCGTCTTTCCTGATGAAGCAACCGTTGGTGCAAATACTTGAATTTTGTGTGTGTGTTTTGTTTGTGTGTCTATCAACCTGCCAGCACTTTCGTTTGGTTAGTCACATTAGGTGATAAAAAAATTAGATGCACTAGGGGACAGCACAGCTTAAGTTTAAGATAGGGAACGCGTGGTTCCGGGAGCAAATGGAGGTGTTGTCAACTGTGGGACAGGGATTTTCAGCGATACTTGGGTTGGACTTTCTGATTAAAACACCACACCAAAAATTGACCTTTCGCAACATACGCTGGAACTCGATGGGAACTTCTTCTCAATGGGTACAGCCATTGCAAATGTTTCAGAGTCACCAGGTGCACCGATAGCTAAGGTGATACCAACTAAACTGCGTACAAGTGCATTAAAGGTGATTTCGTGTGACAAAGTATGAACAGGAACAGGGAAGTTGATCTGGGTTACCGGTGGATGTCGATGTGCCACAGAAGGGGTTTATTCTTGGTAGAGGATAACACAGCATCGTATTCCGACAGGGAATCACGCTCCGGTGTAAGCGTAAGCTATACAGACTATAGAAACAATTAAAACCAGTAGTAGAGCAAATTAATAGAGCAACAACTGGAAGATGGGATAATCCAGCACAGTAATAGTCCCTTGGTCTAGTAGCGTGGTCCTAGTTCCAAAGAAGACACCGGACGCTTTTGTTGCGATTACAGACATTTGAATGAATGGACAGTGGTGGACGTATCTCCGATTCCGAATATCACAGAAACGTTAGACAACCTAGGGCAGTGTAAATTTTTCTCCACTATGGATTTTGCGAAGCGGTTATCACCAGATTGAAGTATGTCCGGAGGACAGGCCAAAAACAGCAATTATGACGCATTGTGGTCACTTCGAGTATAAAAGAATGCTGTTTGGACTAAAAACCGCTCCAGCAACATTTCACAGGTTGTTGGATGGAGTCCTTCGCGGGTTGAAACTGAAAAAATGCATGGTGTATCTGGATGACATAGTTTTTTTCAAGACTTCACGGCAACCCCGGCTCTTGGTCTGTCCCATGACGGGGACCTCCCGACTGACAGCTTCCCAGAAGCTGGTGCAGCAGGCGTTTGAAGCTGACCTCATGGTGATGCGACTCCGTGTAGGCGTGCCCCGTACTGGGGCGCCAAGCGGCGACGAGTTCATCTCAACCACAGGGCATCCTGGCGTCAGCGGAGCACTGGTGGCCTGAGGCTCTCGAGTGTAATCAGTGGCACGTGTTGCGCGCATTGTCAGAGAATCTACACAGCAGCATTCAGGCGGAGGGATCTGCAGGGCTGAGCAGCGCTGACGAAGGAGATATTGTAAAGAAAGTTCAATAAATAATTATAAAACTCCACGCTCTCTCAGGTCTTTGGCACAGCCACTGTCTGCTGCTAACAAGTGATGCAGAAGTCTTAACAGCCTGGAGGCCTCATCCAACATTCTGAAAAGGCTATTCTGGCAGCCAATCACGGAACAGGATGCAACTAACTGCAGATTGTTTGAGTATGTTTGAACATATGATGCCTGTTGTCTGAGCTCTGGGGTCATACTTGGGTCATTTCAGCAACTGGCAGAGAAGGTTGAGAAGACCAGCCTTGCACATGGAGTTTCAATGGAGCTCACTCACAATTTACGATTCTTCCCAGAACTGATTGCGGCCTTTTGGTTCAGAGTCGAGTGTAAGGATGAACCCACAGACTTCGAAGTTTCTTCTACCAGCAAGGCTGTAACTTCCTGGACTTGCACCATAGGGTTGAGAACAGTAGGGTCCCACCTAAATGGACCAGGTGTGCACTACACATGAGAGACTGCTACTCAGATAGCTGACTGTGCATGGTGTGCACACATGGATCTTTTAGATTAGGCAAATCTTCATCCAATTCAGGTAACGACAGTTGTAGTAAAACCCAAAAAGTATCAGCCTGAGACGAAAAGAAATGCCTCCCCCACGAGAGTATTAAAATCCTAATGGTTAAGTGCCAGAGTTTGAAGCACTCCTGAAGAACCGTAAACCTCACATAATACTTGATACAGAAAGTTGGTTGAAACCAGAAACTGGTGGCAGTGAGTTTTTTTTGGGAAAAATTCAAGCCTATACCTAAAGGACAGGCAAATGACACTATGAAAAAGAAATGCAGATAGGCACAACAAAAAGACTTTTCACAAATTGTGCAAACTCAACTCGCACACACAACTCCAGTATCAGGCAACTGAACCACACGGAGAGCAGCAGTAGCAGTGCGTGATGGGAGTGGCGACTGGGTGGGGGTAAGGAGTTGGCCGGGGAGAGAGAGTGCAGTAGGGGTAGCAGACAGTGTAGTGCCGCAGGTTGGACGGAGAGCAGGGGAGAGTGGGCAGCAGAAAAGGAGAGAAGTAAAAAGACTGGGTGTGATGGTGGAATGACGGCTGTGAAGAGTGGTTTCCACTGCCAGAGATTGCAGTCTCGTGTGTGTGTGTGTGTGTGTGTGTGTGTGTGTGTGTGTGTGTGTGTGTGTGTGTGTGTGTGTGTGTGTGTGTGTGTGTGTGTGTGTCGTCTATTTTAGATTAAAGCCTTACTGACCGAAAGCTTTATTTATTTGTGACAGTCTTTTTGTTTTGCCTACCTGTAACTCAGTATCTTCACTATATCATGAGTGACAACTTTCCTTTTCATAATATTGTACATTCCATCCCAGATTTTCCACTGTTGGATAGGCAAATGAGAAACAGAAGTGGCATATTTGACACAGTAGGCAAGAAACTCAAATCTAGCAAGATAGAAATTGAAGCTGAATTCGAGATTGACATGGTAAGACTCTGCACGAGGGGTGGGCATAAAAATGGTAATTTCTTCCTTCTATCACCCACCAGACAAAGCTCCTGATGTAACCATATAATTTAGAGGAACTCTCAGTTCACTTGTATGTAAGTTCCACAATTATACTGTAACCAATGGTAGGAACTTTAATGATCCAACAATCATTTGGCAAAATTACAATTTTGTGTAGTAAGATATACTTTGAAACATTACTAAATGCCTTCTCTGAGAACTTCCCTAGAAAGATAGTTCAGAATATCACTCATGACAGAAATATATCAGATTTAATGGCAACTAATAGACCTGATATGAGGATGTCCACATCGAAACTGGTATCAGTGACAATGATGCAGCTGCGACAACAATGGTTATCAAAGTACAAAGAGTACGTAAAATAGGAAGTAAGATATACATATTCAGTAGACTAGATTAAAAAAACAGTAGTGTCACATCTCGAAGAGGAACTTGAAACTTTCAGCACAGAGCAGGAGATAGTTGACAATGCACTGGATAGATATGAACCCAGTAGAACAGTTGATAATGGAAGGGATCCTCCATGATATAAGCAAACTATTAGCAAACTTCTAAAAAACAGACTACTACATAATAGATGTAAAACAAAACATAGATAGATGATGAATGAAACAAGTTTGGCTGTCAAGAGGGCAATATATGGAGCCTTCAGTGACTAAAGTAATAGAATACTGTCAAACAACCTTTCACAAAACTAGAAGAAATTTTGTTCATACGTAAAGGTTGTTAGCTGCACCAAAGATACATCTACTCAATCGCTAATGAGATAGGAACTCACATTGAGGTACAAAAGCAAAAGTAAAATCTTGTTTCAAACATTCCTTTACAAAGGAAAACCCAGGAGAATTGCCCCATTTAATCCTCGTAACACTCAAAAGATGAGTGAAGTGTTAAGTATCAGTGGTGTTCAGACACATCTGAAATCGTTAAAACTAAACAAAGCTCCAGGGCCCGATGAATCCCCATCAGATTCTATATTGAATTTGCACTCGAGAGCCCTCTTCTAACTATAACCTATCACACATCCCCTGAACAAAACACAGTGTCCTGGAGAGAGAGAGAGAGAGAGAGAGAGAGAGAGAGAGAAAAAAGCACAGGTCACACTTGTTTACAAGAGGGTTGTAGAAGACGTCCACAAAACTACTGTCCAATATCCTTGACAATGATTTGTTGCAGAATCTTAAAACACACACTAAGCTCAAACATAATGACCTCAATCCCAACCTGCATAGAGTCCAAGCATATCGATCTTGTGAAACACAACCTGTACTTTTCTCGTATGGCATACCGAAAGCTTTGGATCAAGATAGTCTGTCAAGCAGCAGCAGTATCTCCTGATTTCCGAAAAGAATTTGACACAGTACAACATCTATGCTTATTATCAAAAATACAATCATATGGGGTATCAAATGAAATTTGTGACTAGATTGAGGACTTTTTGGTAGGGAGAACACAACATGTTATCTTTGATGTAGAGTCATCATCAGAAGTAAAAGTAACATCAGGTGTGCCCCAGGGAAGTGCGTTGGGACCTTTGCTCTTCATGTTTTATATTAATGACCTTGCCGGCAATATTAATAGTAACCTCAGACAATTTGGAGATGAAGCAATTATTTATGATGAAGTACTGTCTGAAACAAGCTGCAAAAATATTCAGTCAATCTTGATAAGATTTCAAAATGGTGTCAAGACTGACAACTTGCTGTACAATGTGAATCTGTGAACATCACTAAAAAAATAGTGTCCTATGATTATATTACCAGTGATTCACAGTTGGAATCTACCAACTCTTACAAATACCTGTGTGTAACACTTTGTAGCAGTACAAAATGTAATGATCACATAGACTCAATCATGTGTAAGGCAGGTAGTAGACTTCAGTTTATTGGTAGAATACAGGGGAAGTGCTATCAGACTACAAATCACTCATGCATCCGATTTTAGAATATTGCTCCAGTGTGTGGGACCCATAGCACATAGGACTATCAGGGGATATTGAGTGTATACAGAAAAGGGTGGCACGAATGGTCACATGCCTGTTCAGTGGGAGGGTGTCACAGAGATACTGAAGAAACTGAACTGGACGACTCTTGAAGATAGACATAAGCCATCCCAGGGAAGTCTATTAATGTTTCAAGAACCAGCTTTAAATTATGGCTCTAGGAATATACTGAAACATCCTATGTAGAACTCGTGTAGGGATCGTGAGAATAAGATTACAATAATTGCAGCATGCACAGAGACTTTCGAACAATCATTCTTCTCACACACTATAAATTAATGGAACGTGAAGAAACCCTAATAACATACACAGTGGGACACATCCTCTGCCACACACTTCACTGTGGATAGATCTAGATACGGGACAGAGGCTATAGAACAAAAAGTACAAGAACACGGCACTGAGTGTGTGATCACAAATTCCTGGCTGGTTAATAAATTATCTGTCACTTTTTGAAGTAGTTCAGCTGTCACCTGGAGTATTTAAAAATCTAATTAGTAACATTCAGCACAAAAATTGTTAAATTACACAAAGTAGATGCTTGCAAGTGAGAAGTACCCTTCATGTAAGTTATTCAAAGCTAACATTTAAGCATACGCATAAGGGGTGCGAACTTTGAATCCCTATTTATGAAAATGGATAGAAATGAAATCTAGAGAGATAAATCTGAAATTTCATACACCTCCACCTAAGGCATTGTCGAACTTACTCAAATTTCATTACACTCTGAAAGGGTCAAGCTGAGACATTGAAAAGCAGTCCACTTGACACGGAATGACCCTACTACTTTATTTAGAGCTGTTGACTACCAAACCTATCAAAATTAAGGTGCACCCACAGAATGTCTTTTTGTGTTCAGCTTTGCACAAGCACATAAACTCCAACAGTGCATCTGTGCCCACATAATTTTCTGGAAATGGAGGCCGTACATGGAGCACCCTTATGAGTATGTGTAATGTGTTGAGGTGATGCTATAAGGCGATTTATATGCAATAATGTCTGTTAACTGTAAGAGATGCATACGGAAGTTTATAGGTGATTACAGACACACAAAAAAGTTGTGTGAAACTCCACTTATCCAGATTAGACTAAAAATGCATGAGGTGTTGCTCTGAGCATCATGTATTAGATAAAAAGTATCTGATCATATTTCTGTACAGAATAAGACACCATAAGCCTCGAAGCAAGAAAACTGAGAAGTGTAATCAAAAAATTTACGAAAAGTTTATTTGAATGCTGAACAAATTTCATTCTATTGTGACTTAAAAGAACAATAACTGAGGAGCCTGACATCTGAACAAAAGAAATGATGGGTATGTGCAGCTCTTCAACAAACAACTACAAATAAAAATGCAGCACATCGATGATGCATAAAATACGAATCTGAAAAACACAGTCTCTATTCTAGTGGATTCTGGCATTTATCATATTCCCAAATTTGTTAGGATGTTAATCTATGTATCATATTTCATGACTGAATGCAAATGATGCATTGAAAGTAAATTAACCTCCACATAATTGTCAGTTTCAGGAACAATCACTTTTACTTTCAATTATTTGTGTGTGTTTCACTGATCCAGTATGCAACAGGGTTGCATGGATATGGAATGAATCTTAATTACACCTATATATGAGAAGAGTGCGACTGCTTCACAATGAGGCGACATGAAAACACCCATGCATACATGAGTTCTTCCCACAAATTTTAGATTTTTGGGCATGTCCGTTTATCCCCGTGTGCGCAACAAAAGAGGCATTGGGTGAACATACCTTTAATGAACCATTATCATCCCCAATCTTAGTTTGCACTACACCAATATAAGCATTTGAATATAGGATTTACTATCTTGTTACGCTATAGAATTCGAATAAGAAATTTTGTTATTAGATGCAACCTGTTAGTAGTTACACTGTACACAAAGTAGATCTGGATTAACGTAGGTCTTATCAGATTTAGCTGAATACACAATATACTAATATGAGCTGTGTAACTTTTTTCCTTCCCAGCAGCCATGCCCTAATGGAAATTCGCAATATTGTTTTAACACAAAATGTGGAACATCTTTAAATTTATTTGCTGCAATGAAGACCTACCAATGGTTTCATGGAATGTTGTGTTACATGGAGCGAGTGGTCAGCACACCACTAACCCTTATCACTGTCAGATTTCAAACCAGGAAAACATACACACATTTTCCCCATGGTCCAAGAGTTTACCAAACCTGATATGTGCCAAATTATTCTTGTTTCTGTACTCATTGAGTTTTTCTTGCAGTTTTATTCATTTATAAGTACAACTGAATTATGTATGCTGCAAATTTTGGTAACAACTTTCTGACTACGATACTGATCTTACAGTTACCGTAACAGACCAAGATCTATGCCCGATTTCCGTCTGTCTCCATAAAGAATTTGGGGAAAAGAAGGGAGCGTGGTCGCCCACTATCGCGCCGACAACACGACCAGAACGTAATGCAATCGGACACGCCAAGTAAGCCAACTATTTAAAACTATAGGTGCAAATGTTCTGTTGCAAGTGCAAGAAGTCAAACTATCCTTGACTTTAATTTAGTAACATTTACTACCGACATGATCGCCATTTTACGCCACACAGTATGGAAATTCAAGCATATATATACTTACTAGAAGTCTTCTTAGGCGTCTTCTTCTCTGACTCAAAGGTATATTCCTCTGGATCATGTCCTTCCTCTTTCAGGACCTTAAAATTAAAAAAAAGGTGAAAACTGAATTAGCGTAATTTCACAACAAAATCTGAAATGATCCAATGACGCCATACTTCACTCACTTTCTGCAATCTCTGAATCAGTACCGACTTCACGCCGGTCTTGTCCAACCCACGTTTTTCCAGTTCACAACGTAAATCTACTACGCGCAGATCTACAAGCTTTCTTTTTTCGTTATCAGTGGCCATTTTTCCTCAGCAAATACTTTTCACACTATTATTATCTGCAGTTCCTGCGTCGATATCACTAAACACGAATCAACGACAGAGATAATTGCACATAGTTTCCCCTTGGGTGGATGGTACCAAAGATACGACACCATTTAGTTGACAACACTTTAACAACACTGGAACAAAGAATTCAAAATCGTGTACTCCCGGCCTAAACTAATTAATTTCTTAATGATAAATATTTAATACTCCATTGAACAGTGATGTATATATTTTACCCCATAATCATATAGGATAAACAACGATTTGAAAATAATATTACACGTACCGGTTAAAGTGAAATTAATTTTAAATTGGAATCCCAACCCAAAATTAGGCAGGAGGAGCCTGTAGCGAAAAAATATAGGTTTCTATACCCCGGAGAACTATAACTTGTGATGTTTGGTGTGTCATCGCTGTTGCCATAGATCTTAGACACTGTGGAGAGTGATGTGATGTGAAAGTAGAAACTGGTTTCTTTGTAGAATATAGAGTATTTTTTTTTATTTTGTGCGACAAAAAATATTTTAGTGCTGTTTAAATATTTTATTGTGATTATTGTTCAATTCGTGTGCAGCTGAACATTTACCTAAGAACTTCCAGCTGAACATCTATCTGCGTAGTCCGAGCCTAAAAAAAAGGTGAAAAAATGAAGGGAAGAGTCATGTCGGCGTAAATTTTGCGTGTGATAGTGAAGAAATGAGTACATCCACAAACTGTGAGCTTTGTGGGGCAAGTGATCGTGTTCTTCGATGCTCACGGTGCAGAAGTGTTTACTATTGCTCGAAGGATCATCAAACCAAGCACTGGAAAAAGCATAAGGCATTTTGTCTTCAAAACAGCGCTGTCAATTCAGGAGCTGCGATACATCATGGAATAATTTCATCGCCGAATGCAGAAATCCCTCGCAGTGGAATTGGAAACTGGGCACGGGAGAGTAGAGAAGATAATTCATTGGCAGGCTGGAACACGAGTCCTATTACGTACGAAGGTAGCTCGGAAACCGAAATTCTTAGTGCCAGAACTGAAATTTTAAGCCCTACATTCGATTTTGAAGACTCCTCTTCAAGTAATTCTGTGGATAACAGCTTAGCCAGTGTAACTAATATGCCAGTTCAAGACGCGGGGTATGCAGCTTCAACAAATACAAATGGATATAGGTCTTTTCCGGAAGTCAGTTTAACTGACGGCCCACCGTTTCTTCATAGAACAAATAGAGATCAACAGGGCATCCTCGAGGAAGTGTCGCGAAATGTTATCAGAGACATGGATGCTTACGGTGTGTGTGTTGTGGACAATTTTTTGGGAGAGGAGCTAGGAATGGCAGTCTTGTCAGAAGTTATTGGTATGTATAGTTCAGGAATGTTTAAGGATGGTCAGCTAGTTAGTAACAAAGGTAAAAATGACTTAAAAACTATTCGTGGAGACCAGATAACTTGGATTGATGGCAAAGAAAGCTCCTGCAAAAACATAGGAACTCTTATAAGTAAAGTTGATGCTGTTATAATGCTCGCAAATAAAATGAGCAATAACGGGAAGATGGGTCATTACGTTATCAACGGGAGAACAAAGGTAAGGATTAACTCTCGTGCATTTCATATAATCCTAGTTGTTTGCTGAAACATATAAAATTTCAAACCAAATACATAGACTGTTACTGAAAAAAAATTGTAGATTTCTTCAAGTAGTTAATTTTTTTTCATCATCATCTTCGCTTTTGCCCTTGAAAATCCATGCAAGTAATAATGGAATGAGTGTATTGACTCTTTCCAAATCCCTAAAGGCTCTCATGATGGGATTTAAGGATAGTTAAATGTGCGTGGGTGACAAGTGAGTAGGGCCTACTACAAATTGTACTCAAAGCCCTTATTATATTGTTTGCCATGCATTCCCATGATATATAAATTAATTATTGTACAAAAGTGTACCAACCATATTAGTGGTTGTAAGGAATACTTCTTACATATTGTCCTGTTTTTTTTTTATGTGAACTGATAGTTGGAGCCAACTTTCACCTAGCCATATGTAAGGCAGTGTTTAAGACACTGAAATTATCATTTGTGACAGTTGACCTCGAATTCCCAACAGTCCATCAGGTCAGCCAATTTTGGTTAATTTTTGGACCCTGATGTCCAAAATTTCTTTTTTTTTTTTTTTTTTTTTTTTTTTTTTTTTTTTTTTTTTTTTTTTTTTTTCCCGCAGTTAACAAATTGTGCATACCATAATGGCTTTTGACCATGCCAATTTTTTGTTTCTGTGTTTCAAAATAAGAAAATTTATCAAATTTTAAAAATTTTGAGTTTACTCATTGTCCTTAAAGTTCTTGAGCTGTGCATTAATTTAATTAAGTACTCCATTACACTACAGTGAAATTGACTCTTGCAAAGAAATTGGTTTTTCAAAATCTCAAAAAAGCCTGTTTTTCTTTCTTGGGAAAATCTGTTTCTTAAAATTTGCTTTGCCTTGACAAAATTTGGAGATGGAGAAAGCGTGGAGTGAAGGGAAAAATTGTGTAAATAGGGCCTACAGCAGTGTACCACATGTTTCTTACGGGAAATCCTCTTGAGTGCGAGGTCACAAGTTCAGTCTTTAGTAAGGCTCATTGAAAGTGTTGTGTTAACAATTATGACAGAAAAACATTAGCTGCCAGTGATTCACTGTGTTCATATGGAGAGCAACAGAAAAAGAGTGTCTGGGGATGCAGAGATCAACCTTCTGTGGGACGTGTGTGTTAAATTTCACAAAATGGACATTGTCAACATTCAAGAAATCTTAAAAACGAACCATTAACTTGCACCACAAACACCAAATGGAAATATGGCACCCCACAGTGATCACAAAGGTTTGTACTGTCAAGATCAAAGGCAAACTCCTTTGGAGTTATAAACCATGCAGGACATTCGGTTGGATATCCACTCTTAATGAATGAATATAGAATGATATTGGTTTAACAGGATGGTGAGAACACGTGGAATGTTATGGCATGCAATAAAATATGAAAAGTCTGTTGTGGAGCTTATTGTGAAACTGACTACCTTGTAAGGTGTAGCTGGAGATAATGTTTTATAGCCACAGAAAAAGCAGACTTCCAGAGGCTGAATTTGTCCAATGATTCCAGGCAGTATGAACTGCAGTGTCACACACCTTTTGTTTACTCTATACAAGTATGATTTTTATACACAAACCAGGAATCAATCAAAAGACTGGATTGACCATGAATCGATCAAAAATTATTTTGAGCAGCTATTGGACAGAAGCAGTGCTCATACCATAGTTGTAGTTCTCTTACACCCATTTTCCCACTCATGCCACCTGTGATGTAAATATTCCCTTTTGCCCTTGCAAGATCACATAGAAGAGAAAGAATCGTAGGGGGCAGAGCATCTCCAGCTTCTTGCAGCACAGTAAATAACTTTCTAGCAAATTTACCATCCAGATTAGAAGTAAGTATAATTGAATGTGAATGCATTATTGCATTTATGTTAGTTGATCTTGATGTAACTCTCTTGATACGTCTGATTTCCATGCTTCCTTTCATTTACAGTTCCCCTTCAAATCGTGATTGCTGCAGCTGAAAACAAATTCCTTACCAAACAATAGGATAAGTTTGTTTATATCATCTACAAATTTTTGGGCTGATTCCACAATGTGCTGTGCATCAAGTTGATGCTTTGTTTGAAATTTTGTCATCTTATGCCTTCTAGTTCTGTAGTACTGTTTGAAGTTATGCAACCACTCACAGCATCTCTTGACATCACTGTAATCTATGTCACATGCAGTTTGATGTGCATAATGTAGTAGCTCCCTACCGTGTATATCCTGTAAATTGTATCGAGCATCCTTTAAATGCATAAACACCAGTTTTTGAACAAGTACACCTTGTCTTTCCTTTAACATCTGTAGATTTTCTCATGCATTAAATGGTCATATTGCTATGACTTACTTGAAATCTGTTCATAATTTTTTTTTCCCTGTGCTGCAGGTGATCTGCCATTCATGTAATTATGTTTAGTACTCTCTCCTTCTACAATGACTGTCCTTTACTACATTTCAGTGGATACTGGATTTGTCTCTTCCTGTTCGACAGCATCGTCGCCATACTCCACGTGTACATCGTCCGCAGAGTCAGGTGTATACGACATCATACGTTCCACTGAACCATCTTGCAGAAACTCTGGTACATTATCTGCCACTTCTTTCTCACTCTGTGAAATTCCTTGGGTTCCTTTCTGACGAAATGTCAATTTTGTCAACTTTTGTTGTAGATATAATGCGGTATTTGCTTTATTTATTGTTGCCATTGTTCTGCTTGTATCAGTACCAATAGCACTGTAACACTGTTGTGAGATACTTGTTGACTAAGCAGGTCAACTACACTCTGTATTCTGATGCTGTGCTCACCGTTGGATAGTTCCAGTCCCTTCCCCTGTTCTCATTTGCAGCTAACATTGCATTGTGGTTGCACGGTAGACAATACGTGGGGAGCCTGTTGTGACTTCACACTCAAGGGGTTCCTTGTCAATGGTTCGTATTGCAAGGAATGGTTATTGTAGCTTGTATTCTACTATTTTTCATTTGGTAGTGTTCATAGGTATTATTGCATGTATCATGAATGGAGAGATATTCTTAACATTAATTTGTTTAGGTACTTGCTGGTAACATAAAATAAGTAGTCACTGAAGCTGCTTTTGAAAATAATTGACCATAGTGTCCGTCGGTGAGGCAAATCATTTCTCTGGATAATTTAAGAGGCCCAAGGTCTCAAAACTTATGATTTTGCTAAAAACTACTCGTCAGTCCATAATGATAAAAGTTAGTCATATCACTAGGCTTCCAGCGCAGCCACACACAAAAAGATGTCAGTATGTACAATCACAAAACTGATTTCGATGTTGATGAAGAATAGCACTGTTTTGCCACAATGTGTGGTAAAAGTGCATACATTGGACTTGGGGTACTGTCAAGACTTACTCCTAAACATAGTTTGAGAAGGCCATTTGTAACTGAAATCGTCCATGGCTTTGAAGGAACCATCATGATATTTGCCTGGAATGGTTTAGGAAACCTACAGAAAATAAGATGGCCATGTAGAGCAAATTCCAAAAAATATGGTCAGTGCCTTAACAACTGCCCTGTCTCAGTTTGTTGGTCCCTAGTGTACAGTGTTCTTTGATTCATTCACAGTTTGTGCCAGGGACTTACAATGTAAATTATAATTTTGCAGTTCATTGTACACACATTAAAGGCATCTGCTAGGACTGCTGGACCACAGATATCTTGCTGTTCCCCTTGCACTAACTCCAGCCTGTGCAGAAACTGACACCAGGCTTGTAAACATGCACCTAGGACCTATACAAGTCTTCATCTCCTTCACTCAGTCTACCTGAAAAATTGTGCTGGCATCTTCCCATGATGAGTGAGGAGCTGTGCTCAGGATAATAACAGCACATTACCAGCATGCACTACAGCTGATTGCACACAATTTTCTAGTAAAAGTAATATATTGTGATCATGTACTCTGATGTAGAAGGATGTTGTACCTATCCCCTTTCATTATTAACCACTACTCAGAGTGTTGCAAGTAATGAAGAATGTTTTAGGTGCCTTATTAAGCAGATGTATTATAATAATCTTTGTAATTATGTATGACAGAGGAATACTAGAAAAGTGAAATGAAATTACTGTCCTTACTCAATAATGCAGAAGGCATCCAAGAGTCTTGTACTACACTTTCATTCCAATATCTGAATTAAGCCATAGTTCTTGATGTATGCTAACCATATATATTCAGCAAAGCACTCAGAAATATGATCTATTTCCATTTCTTGATATTTGAATAAACAAATTATTGATGCTTCAAAAGCATATGAATTTTTTTCTTTAGTCTGTGGTTACATATATATTACATTAATATTTGATCCATAGATCATGGATATGAAATTTGATAGCAGTGTGGAATGTGTCAGTTTAACGTAATTTCTCATTACACAAAAAATATGTATATTACCTTTTTTATTACTTCATATCTGAAAATTCAACTGTTGTGTAGGAGTTGTCAATTATAAATTCTTTTAATTTGTTCTGAAATGTTGGTTGGCTGTCTGTCAGACTTGACAAAAGATTTTTGTGGCAGCATAGTTGACTTCTCTCTGTGGCAAAGTCAGATTTAACCCAGAATAGTAAAGATCATCCTTTCTTCTAGTGTTGTAGCTATGCACTTGCTATTATTTTTGAATTGGGATGGTTATTAATAACAAATTTCATAAGTGAATATACATATTGTGAAGGGACTGAATATTCAGACTTCCTTAAATAAATGTTTGCAAGGTGATCTTCGGTGGGCTCCAGCAAACATTCTTATTACATGCTTTTGAGCAATGAATACTTTTCTCTTAATGCTGAAGGGCCCCAAAATATGATGCCATATGAAAGCAGTAAATGAAAATAGGCATTAGGCAAATTTAATGACATGTTTATCACCAAAATTTGCAATAACCCTAATAGCATAAGTAGCTAAACGTAACCACTTCAGCAGTCATCAAAGTGTTTCTTCCAATTCAATTTCTCACCAATGTCCAAAATCTATATTTACCAATGGTTTTTGCCATTTACTAGACAGAATTGTATATACTGTGTTTTTCAAAATTTAGTGAGTCTATTTACAGAGAATCACTTAATAATTTTTCTGTAAGACATTATTTATAGTTTCCTCAGCTAATTCTTGTTTGTTGGGTGTGATTATTATACTTGTACCATCAGCAAAAAGAACTAGCTTTACATCTTCAAGAATATAGAGTGGCAAGTCATTAATGTATATTAAGTACGATAAGGGACCCAAGACTGAAGCCAGCGGGACACCATTCTTGATACCTCCCCAGTTAGAGGACTCTGCTGATTTTTGCAGACTATCTGTACTGTTAATTTCTGCCTTCTACATTCTTACAGTTCAGTATGAATTAAACCATTTGTGCACTATCTCACTCATACCACAGTGCTTAAGCTTATATAGAAGAATTTCATAATTCACACCATCAGAAGCCTTTGAGGGATCACAAAATAACCGAATGGGTGACGATAGGTTATTCATAGCATTTAATATTTGATCAGTGAAAGCATTTTGTGTTCAAAACCCTTTCTGAAAACCAAATTGACATTTTGTTAATACAATGTTTACAAATATGTGAAGCTACTCGTGAATAACTTAATTTTTCAAGTACACAGGCGGGGTACACAAAAATAAATTTCCACCATGAAGAAGTACATTCATTTCGTTTATTTGATGTGGACTGACCGCGTCATAACTTCAGTTTCTCCTTAATCACTGCAGGCCTGTGGAAGGATGCTTCCTTCCTCAGACTCCCTTTCTGAAAGCAATTGTAACCATCCTTCTCCTTATCTGGCATACTACTCTCAGGTGAATGGTATGTGTAGCATTGAACTTGAGGTTCTATTAATGGACTGATTAGCATGAACAGTAGTGCACTTCTCATTCAGTTTAACATACTGAGGAGAGATTCAGAAATTAAATTAAGATACGTGCACAGTGTGACCAAATACAAAAATATGTCACTATAAAATACGTGCTGGCTACCTCAGTATTGGGTAGTGTTGCAATACAATTATATATTCTTGGAGAGCAGCCATTTGTTGATACAGCGGACCTTTAGAAAATATTTTGTAAGTAATATCAGTGGAAATATAGCATTCAGAATTGGGATTAAAATTTATGGTGAAATGTAGAAAAAATAAGATATGCTGACATTGACATTCTCTATGAAAGGGGGGAAAGAATTAAAAGACCTGTTGAATGGCACAAACAGTAT
Organism: Schistocerca cancellata; assembly: GCF_023864275.1. Classification (NCBI taxonomy): domain Eukaryota; kingdom Metazoa; phylum Arthropoda; class Insecta; order Orthoptera; family Acrididae; genus Schistocerca; species Schistocerca cancellata. Next base: position 653,797,564 of record NC_064626.1, read on the forward strand.
GCTGGCCACACAATATGAAATGAGAAAAAAACATACAAAAATTTGGAGCAGTAGCAGAAATCAATTTGTGAAAAACTGAATGTCACAATTCAGGACCATGTAGTAGACAAAGTGAAAGAATTCTGCTGCTTTGGAAGAAAAATAATGCATGGATGAAGCAAGTACATAAGGAGCAGCTATAGGAATCACTCCTTGCAAAAAATGTTAACAAATATTAAACATAGATTGTAATTTGAGAAATAAATTTCTGAAAGTGTATGTCTGGGAACAGCATTGACTAGGAGGAGGAACAAAATGAGAATCATGTGTTAAGACACCAGGGAGTAATATACATGGCATTAGAGGGGTTCTTCATAGGAAAAGACATCGATTTGAATAAATCTATTCTGCTATTAATGGGGAAATTTTATTTCGGAACTTTCTGTTGTCTGCATCATATTTCATTTTTTAATTGATCATGTTGCTCATCCTCTGGAACCAGTTAGTCCTACAAACAATTGTATGTACAACATTGATTCCTTAGTATCCTTATGTGTTACTGGGTGAGGGTCAACCGAAAGCTGTCCTACCACATGTTCACTTTAACTCATGATGTAACTTTGTTGTTGTGTGATGCCATTGAGGCATGTGCTTGTGAAATGGATTGCGTTTGCAGAGGATTAAGGCACTCTAGTATGAGATGTTTATATTTATAAATTATTTTTGAGTGATGTTGTTGTGGCATTGGGCTTAGTGCTGCATATTACCTAGTGTTTTGGGAATTTTGTTTTTGCTGCATTGCCAGTGAGTAGTTGTAATGTCATTTGCATTCCCTACTGATTTGTTTTCAGTTATGAGATTGTTAGTTGGTGTGTTACTAATTGTTTGAAAGTTTTTGTACAAAGTATGGATCTTACAATGAAATTTACTAGTAGTTGGTTTGTTAGTTGGTGTGTTGCTAATTGTTAGAAAGTTTTTGTACAAAGTATGGATCTTACAATGAAATTTACTAGTAGTTGGTTGGTTGCTACTAGGGGCGACAATATGGCACCTGCAGTTAATTATTTCCAGTTCTATGGCCTCATGGCAGAATGTGTGAAGTATCACCAGTGAACAGACTTTATTAAATTGACAAGGTTTTTGTTTCTCAAATGAGGGACGAGTGTAGATGGTGTTTTCATTACGTTTCAGTAGTGGTTTTTTGTTGTGTGTGTGTGTGTGTGTGTGTGTGTGTGTGTGTGTGTGGGCGCGCGCGCGCACATATGTCCGCACATGAGAGTGTTGATTTGTTTCATAATTTTCTTTAAGACATGGGTATTGAAGTTTATGTTGGATAAAATCAAATCACGGAAAATCCAGGATGGAATAACGTGAGTTACAGACAGCCAACATAATCCCTTTGAACACTTACACACTTGTTCCAGCGGGCTACAAGCTTTTTTATTCCAACTGTGAAGAACTCTATCTTTATGTTTGAACCAATTTCCCACAAACTTTTTCACGTCCTCGTTGTCCTAGAACCTCTTCAGTGCACCACACAAATGGGAATCATTAGGTGCAAGATCAGGACTCAAAGGGGGATGAGGTAGTTCTTCCCAGCCCATTTTGTCGATGGTTTCATGGATTAATTGAGCAATATGAGGACGTGTTTTGCAGTACTTCAGCTTGTTACAGATATTGTGTTGAACTGTACCAGTACTAACTTGAACCGTATCAACTATCATTTCCACAGTCATATGGCGGTCGGCACAAATAATGTCATCAATTCAACTTTCAAGTGAGCGAGATGAAACTGCAACTGGTCGTCCAGAACGATCTTCGGCAGTCACTGAGTAGCAACTATTTTTGAACTGTTCTACCCACTTGTAAAAATATGCACAGTTCATACAAACTTCACCATAAACTTTAGACATTCTACCATATATGTTCACTGGTTTCTCGCCTTCAGCAAGTAAAAAACGAATAACAGAATGTTGTTCAACTAATGTGGATGTTTCAAGCAAACTCGCCATCTTGAGATGTATTTTTGAGGTTGTAAACAAAACAATATTGATTCATCAGCCGATCAGATCTCATCCCAGTGTTGCCAACTTAAAGCCATAAAAGTACCAAACTTGCCCCACTAACAGTTTTTTCCTCAGACCAATTTGTGTCTTTAATTATTGGATGATCACTATCTCTGGCCACTGAGTCCAGCTTCAGTGACCAGAGACAGTGCTTGTGTGTGCAAGTAGATGGGTTGGTGCATGGGGGTGTTTTTTTGACTCAACATCTCCTCTATACAGTGAGAAGCAATCAATCCTTTCCATAATATTGTTGAAATTTTTATTGGAGCAGTTTTTAATGATTCTGCAATTTGTGTAGTTTATAGTTGTGGCCATTGTGGAGAGCGTATAAATTATTTAGGTTTTGTTAGTCTTTTATAATAGTTATTTCTGCTGGTTGTGTGTTGTTGGTATTGTGAGATTTGTTTGAGGTACAAAGGTCAAGCGAAATTTGTGGTGCCAGATTTTTTATTTGTGTGTGGGATCGTAGTATCACTGTCTTTGTTTGAGCAATACAGATTAAGCAAAATTTGTTGTAGCATATTTTTAAATTGTGTGTAAGTTCTTGAAATCGTGGGCTTTGTTTGAGCTATATAGGTCAAGCAAAATTTGCAGAACTGATTGCATGTGGATTATTGGTATTGCTGTCTTCATTTGAGCTTTATAGGTAAAGTGAAATTTGCAGTACTGGGCTTTTCAGTTGTGTGTGGTTTCCTGGTATCACTGTCTTAATTTGAGTTAATAGGTCAAGTGACATAAATAATACCAATGGTGCTTTTTTTTGGTTGGGTCAATTGTTGAGGATTTCATGTGCACCATTTTTGGGTTAATATTTGTTTTAGAATGGTGGTGTGATTGTTATTGTTTTGTATTAATTTGTCCCTGCACAAAATCCTCTACTGCCCACAGTTGTCCCGTTAGTTTCATTCTGTTGCTGTAGTTTGATATTTCGCATGTTGTTGACGTTTGTTCATGGATGTAATGTATGATATAGTTGCTGTATTAAATACGCTTGAAATAGGGGTGTCCACCATCTGGATGATATCATGGATCAAAGCTGATAGTTAGTATCCCAACTTTCATCAATCTCCTAGGTGAAAACTCATAATTGTTAAAAGTTGCCAAGAATAATCATTTTTGAGTTGCTATTCCACAGTTTGTTCTCAATGTCCTTATCAAATTCTCAGGCAGACGAAGCGAGCGCCATCCACCAGTTCCCATCACAAGGACTGCCGAAGGGGATGAGGCAGTGTGAGGAACAAGTCACTTTTGTCATGCAATGCTGGTGTTACACATGCACTTACTGATGTGGTACAGCAAGAGTGTCACTTTGCAACAGCTGTGTTACACACAGATACTGTATTATTAGACCACGAGAGTCGGCAGTGGCTGTACACAAAACTTTGGTGGGCCAAAGTTGACACACTTCTCCCTATCCAGAAGTAGAGAGCCCTGGCTCAGAACTTTGTGAACAAGCAGTACATTTTTGTCCCTCCAAATAGGCTAGCGACATAAACAAAACACTGAAATAACTTGCTTTCTCAACCCCTAGAACAGAATAGAATGGAAATAGAATAAACTTGAGAATCATTATTGAAGTTGCCGTATTTTGTATACCTGCTTAATGGCTCTGTCGGTGTATGAACAGTTGTTCTTCTTTGAAGAGTTAAAATATCATTACACTATTGTGTATATTTGAAGCCTTTCCAATTGTGAAAGTAATTGACATGAACTGCAAAAATCAGGTGGCACAAAAAAGTTTACAGTGGCACAACTGTTACGTACCAACATAGAGGGTACACAGTGTGTACAGAAATTGCCATTACCGAAATCCAGAACATTTAATTACAGATTTATGATGTAAAGAAGAATAATGTTCCTTGTAGGTGTTTATAAATATTTCAGAGCATGCAACGAGAAAGCTTTATTTCTAATTGTGCTACACTGAAAAATAAGAGGCATAGATCATGAAGACAAGTCATTCATAAAAATTCTACACGTTTGTACTTGATGGGAGTGTTTCAGTAATGATAATATAGTAAAAGAGTGTCATATTGTGCTACTGATATTTTTAGGTCTTTTAAATTACAGGTTCTGTGGAGACCTTCTAGAAGTGTAATTACCAGTACTGCATGTATTACACGCAAAGTAGGACATAGGACTTTCAGACCAGTAGGTGCCTTTGATTCCTTCTTCCTCTCTTTGTGTTTCTGTACTGGATCATAGTTAATCAAAAGTTGCTTACATAGATAGGGTATGCTAAAAAAAGTGTTGACTTTAGTTTCTGGTATTTACTATTGGCTTTGATCAGTGAGGTAGTGCTGAAGGTATACATTTGGGATTTTGGTTCTTGTTATAGACTGATTCGTACTGTAATAGGCCTGGATTAGGTTTTAGGCATGAATTAGCAAAACCAACGATTGTGATATAGAAACAGCTTGCATAGGGTTAAAGTAGTGGTTTAGAAAACAATTACTCGTCAGATGTTTAACACGTCTCACATATAGTTCTTTAACTGAGAAACAGGTGACATCAATTGTGGCAACATTGTAGTGGTGCATGACATATCAGGTAACAGATGACGGTCCGTAGTCAGTGATGTAGATCCCATTATGAATTTTTCTCTCTGCAGTGGAGTGTGTACTAATATGAAACTTCTTGGCAGATTAAGATGGTGTGTCGAATTATGGCTCGAACCTGGTACCTTTGCATTTTGTGGACAAATGCTCTACCATCTGAGCTACTCAAGCACGATTTACAATTCGATCTCACAGCAGAACAACTTCTGGAAGTTTGGAGGGTATGCGATCAGGTAAGGGTGTAAATAAAGCTGTGAGTTCGGGTTGTGAGTTGTGCTTGGGTAGCTCAATTGGTAGAGCACTTTCCCATGAAAGGCAAAGGTCTCAGGTTTGAGTTCTGGTCTGGCACACCATTTTAATCTGCCAGGAAGTTTCATATCAACTCACACTATGCCTCAGAGTGAAATATTAGCTCTGGAAAACTCCCCCCCCCCCCCCCCCCCCCCAGGTTGTTGCTAAACCATGTCTTCGTCGTAGCCTCTTGTCTAGTACTGCTAGTCTCGCAAGTTTCTTGGGAGACCTTCCTTGAAGTATGAAGTTAGGAGATGAGGTACTGGCAGAAGTAAAGCTGTGAGGAAGGATAATGAGTAATGCTTGGATAGCTCAGTTGGTAGAGCACTGGCCTGTGGAAGGTAATGATCCCACATTAAGTCCTGTTCCGGCACACAGTTTGAATCTGCTAGAAAATTTCAGTGGTCTAGTTGTTTTAACTGAAAACAACTGGTCAGCTGTGTTCACTAGGTGAAGGGAAAGATACTTGAGGTGTGACAGTTTACTTAAGTTTGAACATTGTGTACATGGAGCCAGGACAGGGAAATTTTTCATTATGGTGTTATTGTCATGAAAACTATTTGCCAGTGTTAAAAACTTACAAGTGGTGCCTTTTGAAACAGCAATGTATTGTATTACACAAGTGTGTAATATCATTGTCAAATGTGAATGTTCTCAAAAGTTATGACGTGCAGTAATTATTGTCTACCTCAGTTTGTTACTTTTCCCCCATAAATGTGTTTGACCTCTTGAAGAAAATTGTCTTCATTAACACTTTTTTTCTGATGTGCTAATATTTTTCCCCCCTCCTCCATCCCGCATGATTAGCAAGAGCAGTTCAACTTCATCTGTTACTAGACTTTAATATATTTGGCAATCTTTAGTGCTATTCAATATTTGGTCTTTCAGCTTGGCTTTAACTTCCACGTGAATAATTAGTTAACACTATGGCTCCTACCCCTGTGGCTCCTACCCCTCTTGTCCTTGCTGTAGGACATACCCTACACACTCTCCTGCCACCAATTATACCAGGCCTATAATTGGTAAGACATATGCTAGCCAACTGTAAAATGACACATCATGCATCAACTGTTCTGTAAACACTTTTTAGTCTTTTACATTGGTATGGATACTACTAAGTTATCAGTTCTTTCTTCAGTCCCTCTTAGTTTTCTACGTATTTTACTTTCTGACCTGTCTATTTTTCACCGCCCTTCATCGCTACCACATACAGTGCACTTAGCTTTCCATTCTAACTCGTGCATGATGTTTTGTCAGTAATCTCTGTCTTGAACATTACCCTATCTTCCACCTTTAAGCTCTTAGATTTTCAAATCTTGGCAGTTGCCACCTCCAACAATCCGTTTTCCTTTCTCATCGTGTCTCGCCTGACCTGATGTTCTAGGTGACTTTTCTGAACTCCCTCAATTTCCTAAACCACACCAGTCCCTTTTCTTCGTGCCTCTCCCTTCCCCTTCAACCAGTCTGCTAGGAGGAGCCACTGGGTCTGAAAGCTTGCAAATTTCAATATATTTATATGTGTGTTCTCCTGCCACCACTGGATAAGTAGATTTTTTTTATCTAATCACATTATATTTTGAATAATTAGTTAGTCATTTCCATGTTCCATGGATCATAACTATAACCTCTCGCTACAATATGGAAAAACTCAGTTTTACAATTATAATATTTCACTTTCTCATTGAAAAGTATAGCAACAAGCTGACAACTTGTGGCCTTCATAATTGGAAAATATGTTATCACTTGGCAGTTTATTGCAGATGACTGTATAGCGAAACTTCAGGAAAGTAGGAACACCTTGTTTGTGTGTATATTACACAGAGAAATAATCTTCTGTTTGTACGTTAGCTTGTAGAGCACTAGTATGCCAAATGCCCTCATAGAGCTTGAGACAAGTTTCTTCAGTTTTTGTGGTGATGATTGCAGAGCATCAGCCATAATAGTCGTAGCAGCTTAACATATTGTATATCAATACTAGAACTGCAATAGTTTATGAATAAAAGCACAAATGATATGTTTTGCTCCTTGCATTTAATTCTCAGCTGTATATGTTTTTTGGGAGCATTGAGTTAGGTCTTTCATCATCACCTTACATTTGTTGATGTAGCTGGTGGTGTTTTCTGAACACCAAATGTTGCATGCACATTTGTGGTTCGAATGTTATATAGTGACTCCTTATCTTACTCTGCACTTACACTCACACAGCCTTTGTGGTAAGAGAAGCAATTCAGACAAAGATGAATTGTAAAATCACAAGGAGCACAAAAGATAATTTAATATGAAGTCTTGAAATCAGAGACAAAAAAGTCAATTTTCTTAAAGATGCCAACAGAAGAAATTGTCAGGAAATGACTTAGAAGATGGAAACTTAGTGCTCTCAAACTGGAGTAGACACATTGTAAGAGCACATAATTTCATTCCGGGAAAGTCAGGCTACCTTGGAACTATGCCAAAACAATTGAATTGTCTCCACAAAAGTCATGATGTTAATGCTATTGAATATCTCTGTGCCAACCACAAAAAAAGAACACTTTTCCATCCTAAATGAGCATGAAGAAAGACTACAGGAAGACTGACATCACATACAACTGAATGACGTCTTGAAATAATTATCAGCAGGCCAAAGTGTTAACTTAAGAATAACTGAACAGTTAATTATATGGTGTTTGTAGCTTCTTAACACAGAAAAGTTGTTTTCTCTATTGACATAGAAAGAGAGAATTTTGTTTCTATTACTATACAGTGTGTCACATAAGGAATGGTCAATATTCAGGGATAAATGTATATCTTATGACCTGTGAGCACTTTTTCATCTTCACAGTTGTGAAATGCATCCCTTCTATTGAACAAGTGAATGGGCTCTTAAGGATGTATTTCAGAGCCCAGGTGCACTAGACTCTTTTGCTTTCTTTCTATCCGCGATGCTGACGATTCCTTCTGGGACACCCTGTATTTCCTGATAAGAATATATGTAGGTAGTTCATTTTGATTTTTTGTCTTAGTATGGGTTTAATTAATAAAATAAAGAACATATTGTGATGTCGGAATATTGACTAGCTGCTGTAAGCTTCAGTAAAGAAATTCTTTATTTATCATTTTGTGGAAAATTTGGCATGCATTTATTTAAAGCTTTTGCTGGGTCTGTATAGTGTGTACCTTACATTCACTTGTGTGGTGTGGTATTGATGTTCCCGCAGTTGGATGTATTTATTTTATTTAGGGAGATGGCAAGGTGCTTGCTTGGTCAGGGTAACATTTATCTGTCATTCTATTTGAGATGAGGGATTATCCAGTTCCTTGTAAAACGGTGTAAATTTCTTCATTGTTCCACCTTCAAAATACAATTTACCTCAACATTTTCCCCATCTTCAAAGATAATGTAAAACAAGCCAAGAAGGAAATTGGACCCTCCTTTTTGAAAAGGTGTTAATCAGGTAATTTCATCCACACCACAAAGTGTCAACAGAGAGTAAAGGTCATGTTTAGTGAAAATGTTGCACGCAATATTTAATCATGCCATCAGGTTAACAGATTTCATTTCATTCTCTCATTAACTCATTTTGAGACGTTCTTTGGATAATTAAAGTGCATATTTGTGTAAGCATATTGTTATGCCCATATTTGCAATGAATCAGGCACATTAGGCTTCATGGCTATTTTTTTGTTTTATTCTTTGTGGTGGCCATAATTGTATCATATTTATGCATTTACACATTCCTTACGTTTTAACTACTCTCACGATAAATTTTAATATGTACAAAATGAGACCAAAATGCTATTAATGCTACTGCGCTGTAAAGCAAAAAAAGCAGTTGGTTAGTGTGTACATTGTCGATATCGACTTTAGGAACTTGATTCTGAGGGCTAAGAAGAAAACTTTACTGTAAATGGAAGTTGCACTTTGGCACCTCCTTACTCTAAGCTTGACGAAGACGGCGGTGAAACAATGTAATTTTCACACTTCATTATTGCGTAATGACATATGATTACCGCGAATGAGACTGGTCAAACTGAACATAAATTAATAATATGCATCCATAGATTTGCAGAATTTCACGGCAGTAGGTTATCCTCCGGAGATTACGCAGTTTCCTTTGTGTGGAAACAGCGGTGAAAGGAACGTCGAAGTAGATACTGGTGGCAAAGTTCTGTACGGCGAAGCTTGATTACATAGGGACCGCACTGAAGCGGCAGAGCTCCACACAAACAAGCTACATACACGTTACGTCATAGGGACTGGTGGAGTGAGTCGTGTGTAAAGAGAGGCGCAGTGCGTCTGTGCGCCGAGGCACGTAGGCTGCAGACGGGCGAGCAACCTATAGCCAGCCATACATCACCCCGTCCCGGCCCCACTTCATCTCACGACAGGTCACGCAACATACGTCGCCATGAAAATAAATTGATAATACGTATTCACAGTGTGCGCTGAACTACACGACGGTTAAGCTAGCCTATGGAGATGTCATTTTTAGGGTGTAAATGCTTGAACTGAAGGGGAAAAAAAGGCTGTAGATGCGTGCGCGCGCACACACACACACACACACACACACACACACACACACACACACACAGTTGCTATCTGTCATACACATAGCTAGACATGAATTGATAGAACATAGGCGATGAAGCCGTGTTACTGGAATTTTCGTATTATTTATTTATTTATTAAGTATTAGATGCCGTCCAGTAAGGTTTGGGTGAAAAGCTCACTTATTTTCACGGGTGAAAAGCTCACTTATTTTCACGCACGTTTCTCGATTGCAGTTTTTGTCTAGTTGGTGGAGGAGAGTGGTGTTAGTACACCGTTTTGGTAGAAATACTTTGCTCTCAACATTACTATTTACGTTAGTGGGACATAGTTTTCTATTGCGTTTTACTCATAAATCCCGTATCAAAACTGTAACTTTATCATTCTGATGCTTGGCCCACTTTTTTTTTAAAAAAAAAGTACCTTTGATGCCATTCAACCATCCAGAACACTCCATCCTACTACCTATTGTCTTTGAAAAATAACTTGTCTTCTTAAGTTGGACAAAGACCCATACACCTACGTGCCTTGCCTAAGCTACCATTGTTGACACAAAGATGTGTGCACAGTTGACACAGTGAACTGTCGGATGACACTTCATGTGTTTACAAAAGCACAAACAAACTACTGCTCTGCTCACTCTAAATTTCATCAATTAAAGCTAAACTTCCTGCAGTAAAATTGTATCTGGGTACTATACATTCAACCAGAATGTTAATGCCATAGTTTTGCTGACTGGTCTATGAGACTCATAAATGTTGCAGCAGTTTCAGTCAGCTTATATACATACTTTACCCCTCAGTCAGAAATGGTTAATATTAGAAAGATGAGAACAGGAGTACTTCCTGTAATGCTGCTGAATGGAAGTACTAAATTTGTATTTGAAAGGAACAGAAGACATACTTGAAGTTAAAAAAGGACACTTTTAGCTGTGTTTTTTTTCTGTAATGTTATTACAGAAAAATGTTGCAATACTAAAGCTCATATAAACAAATGAAGCAGAGGTAATCAAAAGCACATATTAAATTAATTAGCTAAATAGACTGCATAGAAGAAACAATCTGTGACAGCTACCTGAGAACAAATGGAGATTTTTAGTAATTTAAGCTACTCCCAGCAAGATGGGTATGAAAGTATAGTAATGCCAGACTCCTGAAAAGTAAAGTGTCATCCAGTGAACAACAAATGATTAAGGATAGAACAAAAAATAGAAACTTTTGTTGATAATTAAAGTGTAATGGAACAGGAAAAACAATTGAAGACAATGAGTACATCATGTAATTTTGGTAAACATTTGAACTATTAGACAGACAGATAGTATCCGAGCTGTGCAGTGTCTCCTCAGTACAATATTTGGCATCAAGTGTGTAAATTTTGTTGTGGGACTCCACAGGAAGAAGTGGAATTATATTATGATTTGCACACTGTTTTTCAGAATTTAATCATTGATCATAAGGGAGTAGATCCATAACAAGTGGTCCAGTGATCATTGCTTGACCAATTTTAAATATTTTAATTTTTTTATATGTGATTGCCCTATATTTGAGAAGTTTACAACCATGTTTAAAAAATATTATCTTTCGTGTTTACTCAATAGCGGCCATTATCATATGTAAGTGTGCAACGATGTTTCAGTTTAGAGAAGTTAGAACATTGCAATTGACATGATTGCTTTTAGAAAAGTGTCATCTACAACATTGTCTATTACACAAAATACCCTAAATTAAAAAATAACCAGTCAAAATTACCTCCAAGGTTTGGTATCCAAAATTTCAAAAATTCACATTTTAGGCCCAAAAATAACAAACAAGGAGTGATTTATGAGAGTTTTTTTTTCTTATAGTTAGGTATCATACACTACTAGCCTCATATAGAGCAAGAACACTTACAAATGTTTCCTTAATTTTTTATGAATTTTTGAAGTTTGATAATTTTTATTTTTGTGAAGTTTGGGTTTGGTTATCTCAGGTGGGACTGAGTACAAAAATATGATTTTTGCACAGTTTGTACACGTATATGATAGCAACATACCATAAAAATTTCAACATTGATACCTGACTGTGAACAAAGACATGAATTTTTGAAAATGAGGAAATAATTCATATTACTCTACAACTAATCTTATGGCTGTTGCCTGTTTAAGTGGTTTGTTTCATTTTAATAAAATTTAATTGACATATATTTAGTTAACACTATCACCTAATATTCATTTAGTTTATTTATTTTTAATAATGCAATATTAAACAATAGGAGCTTTTGCTTTTGTTCTATGGTAATAAAAATGCCCATTTGCATTTAGGTTTATTGTCAATAAAGAAGTACATTATTGCTGGGTGTGGCATTGTTGTAGTCAGTTTGTTCTGAAACCTCTGTTAGAGTGGATGTGCATACTTCATCGAGAGTGTAGAATGTGTTATGTGCTTTGGTATGTGTATAATTTGTAATAAATTTTGAGAGATTAACTGGAATGCAATAACATCGATGAACAGTGCTCTGTTGGACAGATAGCAAGTGAAGTGTGTCACAAAACAGTTTACGGTTCAGTTTTAAAAAACTAGAAAAATGCCAGTGACTGAGATGAAATTAAACAAACTTTGTTTAAATTTTGAGTAAGTTCTTCTGTAACATCAGTGTTTGAGTATCATGAGAAGAAATATATTCTGATGTACAACCACATTTTTTGAAGAAAGTGCTGTGATTCACTTAAAGTTCATAAAAAGCCTATTACTAAAGGTTTGAGGGAAATAAAACTTGAACATTTGTCCTTGTTATGTGAAACAGCTTCTCAACTGAAACGTAATGTGATTCCTGGATATTCCCTGTGCCCAAATTGTTACTCGAAAATATTTGTTGTGAATCCAAAACCATAATCATGTAACATTGTTAAAGACATTTATATTCCTAATGAGGAAGCTGTTAGCTTATTGGATTTTGCTTGTTTTAAGTTAGATGTATCACCTGCTTCGAAAATAATAAAATTAAGTAGCAGAAAAAGAAAAGCAGCTATTGAAAATAAGGTACAACAAATGTCAGACAAAATTAGAAAAGGCTTGGAATCATGCTTTAACCCTTAACTACTATAGACTGTCTCTCAGACCGCTACTAATTTTTGTGTCGAGATATTTCTCATACCCCTGCAAAGCCAAATGAACTCTTCTGCTTACCTTCCTATTGGCTCTCAAGCTACACGTGCCAGCATTGTTGCAGCTCTTTGTTTCGTAATTACTAGCCTTGAGAGGTCTCACAGACGTACCATAGTGTTTGCATGTCACGTTTTTGTTGCATGCTACTGTTTCTCCATGCATCTACATCTACATTTATACTCCGCAAGCCACCCAACGGTGTGTGGCGGAGGGCACTTTACGTGCCTCTGTCATTACCTCCCTTTTCTGTTCCAGTCGCGTATGGTTCGCGGGAAGAACGACTGTCTGAAAGCCTCCGTGCGCGCTCGAATCTCTGTAATTTTACATTCGTGATCTCCTCGGGAGGTATAAGTAGGGGGAAGCAATATATTCGATACCTCATCCAGAAACGCACCCTCTCGAAACCTGGCGAGCAAGCTACACCGCCATGCAGAGCGCCTCTCTTGCAGAGTCTGCCACTTGAGTTTGCTAAACATCTCCGTAACACTATCCGGTTACCAAATAACCCTGTGACGAAACGCGCCGCTCTTCTTTGGGTTTCTCTATCTCCTCCGTCAACCCGATCTGGTACGGATCCCACACTGATGAGCAATACTCAAGTATAGGTCGAACGAGTGTTTTGTAAGCCACCTCCTTTGTTGATGGACTAAATTTTCTAAGGACTCTCCCAATGAATCTCAACCTGGTACCCGCCTTACCAACAATTAATTTTATATGATCATTCCACTTCAAATCGTTCCGCACGCATACTCCCAGATATTTTACAGAAGTAACTGCTACCAGTGTTTGTTCCGCTATCATATAATCATGCAATAAAGGATCCTTCTTTCTATGTATTCGCAATACATTACATTTGTCTATGTTAAGGGTCAGTTGCCACTCCTTGCACCAAGTGCCTATCCGCTGCAGATCTTTCTGCATTTCGCTACAATTTTCTAATGCTGCAACTTCTCTGTATATTACAGCATCATCCGCGAAAAGCTGCATGGAACTTCCGACACTATCTACTAGGTCACTTATATATATATTGTGAAAAGCAGTGGTCCCATAACACACCCCTGTGGCACGCCACAGGTTACTTTAACGTCTGTAGACGTCTCTCCATTGAGAACAACATGCTGTGTTCTGTTTGCTAAAAACTCTTCAATCCAGCCACACAGCTGGTCTGATAATCCGTAGGCTCTTACTTTATCAGGCGACAGTGCGGAACTGTATCGAACGCCTTCTGGAAGTCAAGGAAAATAGCATCTACCTGGGAGCCTGTATCTAATATTTTCTGGGTCTCATGAACAAATAAAGCGAGTTGGGTCTCACACGATCGCTTTTCCGGAATCCATGTACAGAGTAGATTCTGGGTTTCCAAAAACGACATGATACTCGAGCAAAAAACATGTTCTAAAATTCTACAACAGATCGACGTCAGAGAGATAGGTCTATAGTTTTGCGCATCTGCTCGAGGACCCTTCTTGAAGACTGGGACTACCTGTGCTCTTTTCCAATCATTTGGAACCTTCCGTTCCTCTAGAGACTTGCGGTACACGGCTGTTAGAAGGGGGGCAAGTTCTTTCGCGTACTCTGTGTAGAATCTAATTGGTATCCCGTCAGGTCCAGTGGACTTTCCTCTGTTGAGTGATTCCAGTTGCTTTTCTATTCCTTGGACACTTATTTCGATGTCAGCCATTTTTTCGTTTGTGCGAGGAGATTTAGAGAAGGAACTGCAGTGCGGTCTTCCTCTGTGAAACAGCTTTGGAAAAAGGTGTTTAGTATTTCAGGTTTACGCGTGTCATCCTCTGTTTCAATGCCATCATCCCGGAGTGTCTGGATATGCTGTTTCGAGCCACTTACTGATTTAACGTGACATCGTTTAGCTTCTGTTTGTCTGAGAGGTTTTGGCTGCGTTTAAACTTGGAGTGAAGCTCTCTTTGCTTTCGCAGTAGTTTCCTAACTTTATTGTTGAACCACGGTGGGTTTTTCCCGTCCTTCACAGTTTTACTCGGCACGTACCCGTCTAAAACGCATTTTACGATTGCCTTGAACTTTTTCCATAAACACTCAACATTGTCAGTGTCGGAACAGAAATTTTTTGATCTGTTAGGTAGTCTGAAATCTGCCTTCTATTACTCTTGCTAAACAGATAAACCTTCCTCCCTTTTTTTATATTCCTATTAACTTCCATATTCAGGGATGCTGCAACCGCCTTATGATCACCGATTCCCTGTTCTGCACTTACAGAGTCGAAAAGTTCGGGGACTGTTTGTTATCAGTAGGTCCAAGATGTTATCTCCACGAGTCGGTTCTCTGTTTAATTGCTCGAGGTAATTTTCGGATAGTGCACTCAGTATAATGTCACTCGATGCTCTGTCCCTACCACCCGTCCTAAACATCGGAGTGTCCCAGTCTATATCTGGTAAATGGCGGGGAAAGCTGGGCCTTCTATGCAACGTGTGTTATGTGAGGCAGATGTGGATGTTTAAGATCTTCCCATTGAATCTTTGGATGAAGACTTTGATGACAGCGATAATGACTCTGATTTTGAGATATTTAGTGATCACAACACTAATTCAGAGCAGGAAACAAAGTAATGAAGATGTGACAGCTGATGACGATGGATCTTTCTTTTTCGGTAAGAATGTTTTCGATGGAGAAAAAGTCAGCCACCAGCTAACGTAAGAACAAGGCAACATAACATCGTCTTGCAGTTTCCTGGACTGCGACAGATGGCGAAAAGTCTTGGAGAAAATCCTGCTGTTTTGAAGGTATGGAAACTGTTCTTTACACCAGACATTCTAGACGAAATCATTCGATGGACAAATCTGAAAATATCTAAGCTTAGAGCACAGTATGCTAACGATCGCTTATCCTATCTAAAAGATGTTGATATCATTGAATTAAAGGCTCTAATAGGTCTATTAGTGTATTCAGCCATTTGCAGGTCAGGGAACGATTCTGTTTACAGCTTGTTTGCAACTAATGGAACAGCCAGAGATGTTACATTAGCAAAGAAAGATTTCTGTTTTTATTCTCTGCATTACGATTTGACAATCCAGATGATGGTGGAAAGAAAGAAAATAGAAAAATCATCAGCAATTTCACAAATCTTTTTGCGTTTCATTGAAAACAGTCAACTTTGCTACTCTGTAGGTGCAACAGTGTGTGTTGATGAAATGCTTGTTCCTTTTCGTGGAACGTGTGTGTTTAGAATGTACATGCCAAACAAACTGGCAGAGTATGGCCTGAAAGTTCAGTGTTTGACTGACGCTCGTACAAATTACTTGTACAATCCATATATTTATTCTGGAAAAGGCAGTGATGGTCACACCCTTCCCAGCCATGAGAAAGGTCACAGTGTTCCCACACAAGCTGTTCTTCGATTGGTGAAACCTATTGAAAACACAAGGAGAAATGTTACAGGTGACAACTGGTACTCATCAGTAAAACTAGTCAATGAACTGTCAAAAAAAGGTCTCACATACGTTGGTATGCTGAAAAAAGAAAACAAAAAGGAGATCCCACAGAACTTCTTACCTAATAAGAAACGTGGTGTGAAGGCATCTGTTTACAGTTTTACAGAAGACATGACTCTGGTTTCCGTCATGCCCAAGAAGTCCAAAGCTGCAATACTGATCTCTTCTATGCACCATTCAGTAAACAATGATCCTGAATCAGGAAAACCTGAGATCATCTTGTTTTATAACACAACAAAACCTGGTGTGGACTGTCTCGACGAAAGGTGTGCAGCTTATTCGTCAAGTCGCCGGACAAGAAGATGGCCTTTGGCCATTTTCTTCACATTAGGAGATGTTTCTTGTGGTGTAAATTGTTATGTGGTACATCAAGCTTATCCAAAGCAGAGGTAATGTCGAGATTGACCTTCATGAAGACTCTAGCAAGAGACCTAGTTGAACTTCATATGAAGCGTAGAATTAATATTGGACGCTTGCCATGAAAGTTGAGTAAAACCGTCAGAAGAATAATTCACTTACAAGATGAGCCTCAGACACCCAAAGAAGAATTCGGTAATCGAAAAACGTGTGCCCTTTGCCCTCCTCGTCTGAAGAGAAAAACAAGATATCTATGTCAACAGTGTGGTGTTCGATTTGTTTGGAGTGTTCCAGGAAGGTCTGCGTCAAGTGTTTGCAGGTAGAAAAGTACTAAAATGTGGCAAAGTTTCTCCATTCATAGACTTGTGGACTGAAATATTCGCTCTACATTGCAAATATGAGTCGTAAACTGAAAGTTGACTTCGCACGCAATTTATCGCAAGTCAAGTTGGATTTTTGCACCTAGTTATATTGCCAATTAGTTATATAATCCCTCTGATTAAAATCTGCGTGTAAGTAGGGAGCTAACTATTTGCTGTTATTTTCGTAACTCATAAAATAAAAATATTTCGCTTTGTTTTAATTGTCGAAGTGTTTAAAATACTGCATTGTTTTAAAAAAATCAAATTTCTACAAAGAGCGCCACTAAGAAGTGTAATGAACGACAGTAAGTCAAACTATATACAGGGTGGTCCATTGATAGTGACCGGGCCAAATATCTCACGAAATAAGCATCAAACGAAAAAACTACTGAGAACGAAACTCGTCTAGCTTGAAGGGGCAAACCAGATGGCGCTATGGTTGGCCAGCTAGATGGCGCTGCCATAGGTCAAACGGATATCAACTGCGGTTTTTTTTAATAGAAACCCCTATTTTTTTATTAGATATTCGTAAAGTACGTAAAGAAATATGGATGTTTTAGTTAGACCACTTTTTTCGCTTTGTGATAGATGGCGCTGTAATAGTCACAAACGTATATCTACGTGGTATCACGTAACATTCCGCCAGTGCGGACAGTATTTGCTTCGTGATACATTACCCGTATTAAAATGGACCGTTTACCAATTGCGGAAAAGGTCGATATCGTCTTGATGTATGGCTATTGTGATCAAAATGTCCAACGGGCGGGTGCTATGTATGCTGCTCGGTCTCGTGACGAAATCATCCAAGTGTCTGGACCGTTCGCCGGATAGTTACTTTATTTAAGGAAATATGGAAGTGTTTAGCCACATGTGAAACGTCAACCATGACCTGCAACAAATGGTGATGCCCAAGCAGGTGTTTTAGCTGCTGTCGCGGCTAATTTCCACATCAGTAGCAGACAAATTGCGCGAGACTCGGGAGTCTCAAAAACGTCGGTGTTGAGAATGCTACATCAACATCGATTGCACCCGTACCATATTTCTATGATCCAGGAATTGCAGGGCGAGAACTTTGAACGTCGTGTACAGTTCTACCACTGGGCACAAGAGAAATTACGGGACGATGACAGATTTTTTGCACGCGTTCTATTTAGCGACAAAGCGTCATTCACCAACAGCGGTAACGTAAACCTGCATAATACGCACTATTGGGTAGCGGAAAATCCACGATGGCTGCGACAAGTGGAACATCAGCGACCTTGGTGGGTTAATGTATAGTGCGGCATTATGGGAGGAAGGATAATTGGCCCCCATTTTATCGATCGCAATCTAAATGGTGCAATGTATTCTGATTTCCTACGTAATGTTCTACCGATGTTACTACAAGATGTTTCACTGCATGAGAGAATGGCGTTGTACTTGCAACACGATGGATGTCCGGCTCATAGCTCCCGTGCGGTTGAAGCGGTATTGAATAGCATATTTCATGACAGGTGGATTGGTTTTTCTAAGCACCGTACCATGGCCCGCACGTTTACCGGATTTCTTTCTGTGGGCAAAGTTGAAGGATATTTGCTATCGTGATCCGCCGACAACGCATGACAACATGCGTTAGCGCATTGTCAATGCATGTGCGAACATTACGGAAGGCGAACTACTCGCTGTTGAGAGGAATGTCGTTACACGTATTGCCAAATGCATTGAGGTTGACGGACATCATTTTGAGCATTTATTGCGTTAATGTGGTATTTACACGTAATCACTCTGTAACAGCATGCGTTCTCAGAAGTGATAAGTTCATAAAGGTACATGTATCATATTGGAACAACCGAAATAAAATGTACAAACGTACCTACGTTCTGTATTTTAATTTGACTATTACAGTGCCATCTGTCACAAAGCGAAAAAAGTGGTCCAACTAAAACATTCATATTTCTTTACGTACTACACGAAATGTAATAAAAAAAATGGGGGTTACTACTTCAAAAAATGCAGTTGATATCCGTTTGACATACGGCAGCGCCATGTAGCGGGCCAACCATAGTGCCATCTGGTTTCCCCCTTCAAGCTAGACAAGTTTCTTTCTTTGTAGTTTTTTTTCTTTTGACGCTTATTTCGTGAGATATTTGGCCCGGTCACAATCAATGGACCACTCTGTATGTTCAGCAAAATTCTGGTTTGATATATAAAATATAAAAATTGCGGTCTGTGAAACCCCTCCATAGTAATTGTGTTCCTGTGAATGACCATAGTGGTTAAAGGTTAATAATACTGATACCAGCATTATTTCTAAAGAAGAAGAAAACCTACTACCAGCATCATCTGACACTGAATATTTGAGCTTAATTAATATTAAATAATAAAATTAAATGTTCAGTGACATCTAAAGAGGAAAAAGTTAAAATTTTAAGTTTGCTCCCTGACTCACAGCCAAGAGAAAAAATAGTTCTTGTATTCAATGTTTCTCATCGTTTGGTTAAACTAACCCGAAAATTAATGAAAGAGCAAGGCATTCTTCCAGTTTTAGGAAAGAAGAAAGGAGTAGGTATAAGTGAAGAAACAATTAAAGAGAGTTTTTTGAAGATGATGAAAACAGTAGAATGTGCCCAGGTTGCAAAGATAGCCAAAGAGTTGTTATAAATGGAGTTAGCAGAACTGACTAGTGCTGACAAATTTAAATGAACTTACTGTAGCTTTCAAACATTCTCATCCTAAATGCAAAATTGGAAGGTCAAAATTTTGTGACCTCCACCCTAAGTGGTGTATTTTGGCTGGATCTACAGGGACACACTCCATATGTGTTTCTTTATATCATCAAAATGTCAAACTGATGATTGCAGGTGCAAAACTCGGTGATCCTAACTACAAGGAGTTACTAGATTTAATGGTATGTGACTAACAGTTATGACTGCATGATGAGTTTTTGTAATAAATGCTGTGGTAAGGAAACCATTATCGAATTGACATGTGGAATAACCGGGTCTAATGCCAGATGTTTGTGTCGCTCTGGCACAATATTTCGGCCAAGTAAATCGTTGCCTTCTTCAGGTGCTACCTGAGACTGCCGTGTTGGAGGATCTTGTCCAGTATTTATGCCCAGAGGGCGCTGGGTGCTCTCTTTGCCGTCCGCGCCCACCTGGCGCTGCTTGTAATTTGTTATCTCTTCCCTGGTACTCCATCGGACGTCCGCGCCCGACTTGGGCGCCATCTGTGGCAGCTCTCTGAGGCCTGTCCTGTGTCGGGCGTTCCGTACGCGGTCCGCGCCCGCCAGGTGCTGCTCCTGAGGTTTTTACCCCTCCTTGGTGCTCCCACGGACGTCCGCGCCCGGCTCGTCCACCATCTGTGGTCGTGGCAGTTGTCTGGGGCCGGACCCGCATGTGGCGTTCCGTTCGTGGTCCGCGCCCGCTTGCCGCTGTTCCCGAGGTGTTGGCACTTCCCTGGTGCTCCGACGGACGTCCGCGCCCGCCTAGTCCACCATCTGCGGTTGTGGCAGATGTCTGAGGCCAGTCTCGCGTCGGGGGCTCTGTTCGCTGTCCGCGCCCGCCTGGCGCTGCTTGTAAGGTGTTGTTTCTTCCCCGGTGCTCCCTCGGAGGTCCGCGCCCGACTTGGTCTCCGTCTGTGGCCCTCTGGACAAGCTCCTCCAACATGGCAGTCTCAGGTAGCACCTGAAGAAGGCAACGAGTTACGTGGCCGAAATATTGTGCCAGAGCGACACAAACATCCGGCATTAGACCCGATTATTCCACATGTCAAGATCTCGCCGGGAAAGCTTGAAGAGTTACATTATCGAATTGTTTAACGAATATGATGAGGAAATGCCAGATAGTATTACCATCAAACAGTGGGTAACAACAGACAGGGCACAAATGATAACAGTGGTTAAATCTCGGGAAAAGTACTTGGAATCTTTAACTGATAACATACAAAAACTCAAAAGTCACCACTATGTTTCTAAAATCCAAAGTTAGTTTTTGAAGGACAAAACCGCACCGCACAACTTCATGAAACTGAATGCACAATGCTAGCTGATTTTGCAAAGAATTTTACATTTGATTCAGGATGCAATACAAGGGAACCACTGGGCCAATGACCGGGCAATAGTGCGTCCATTTTTTCTCTACTTTAAAAATGAGAAAAATGAAGTTCGCAGTTCTTCAGTTTGCGTTCTAGGTGTCTGATTGGAGCACAACACTTTGGCTGTACATGTGTTTCAAAAGTATGTAATAAATTACATAAAAGAAAATTTTCCCAGGGTTGAGAAGCTGATATACTTTTCAGGTAGAAGTGGTAATCAGTACAAGAAAAGAAATAATTTTTCAAATCTGTGCCACCACAAAGTAGACTTCGGGTTGGAGGCTGAATGGCACTTTTTTTGCATCTTTTCATGGTAAAAGTGCATGTGATGGGGTAGGAGGTAGAACAAAATGTGCAGTAAGTAAAGCCAGCCTACAAAGACCAACCACAAACCAAATTCTCACAGTACAGGACATGTATGTCTTTTGCAAGGAGAACATTAAAGGCATTACCTATTTTCTGATCAAGATAGAAGTGGTTCTGCATATGAAAACAACACTTCAAACAAGATTTGAAAACTGTGTAGCAATAAAAGGAGCACGGTATTTGCACAAATTCCTTGGCATTGCAGAAAACTTAGATCAATGCTATGTATGATATCTAACTACAGGAAAAAATAGACTCTCATAAATCACTCCTTGTTTGTTATTTTTGGGCCTAAAAAGTGGATTTTTGAAAATTTGGATACCAGACTTTGGAGGTAATTTTTGAATTTAGGGCATTTTGTGTAATATACAATGTTGTAGAGGACACTTTTCTAAAAACAATCATGTCAATTGCAATGTTGTAAATTAACCCAGTGCAGAGATATTCAATTTTTTGCTAATGTCTCTAAACTGAAACATCATCACACACTTACAAACGAAAATGGCCGCCATTCAGTAAACGTGAAAGGTAAATTTTATTTTAAAAACTGTTTTGAACTTCTCAGTTATAGGGTAATCACATATAAAAAAAATAAAAATATTTAAAAATGGTCAAGCAACCGACTTAATTTTTATTGGACCACTTCATTTGGATTGACCCAAGGTTGTGATAGCGTCAATGACTACTGGGTGTTAGGACTATTAAGAAGAATAGGAGTATATTCTTGCTAAACAACAATGAAAGGATATAAATTACAGATTATCTGGGTACTGAACAAAATATTCAGTGCTAAGCAGGAAGATGGGGAGCACAAAGGATAAAATTCAAAAGTATCATTCAGCAAAACTTAGCCAGTTATGAACTGAACAAAATTTTAAGGGATGGGAAAGACCCACTGTTATTAAATAACCATAACAGAAAGCTGCTACACAAACTAAGAGAATTCAAACAACAGCTAAATGAAGCAAAAATGAGCATGAAGAGAGCAAAGTGAGAGAATGTGAAAGTAAAATTTTGACTAATAATCCCAGGAAATTTGAATTAATTAATTGAATCGAATTCAGCTGTTCAGTCACTCAGTGACAATACTGGCACTGAAACAGAAAATGACACAGACAGCTGAAATACTGAATTCGGTCTTCCAAAACTGTTTCACTTCTTAAGATCTTAATACAGTCCCTCTTTTCAATCATCACACGAGTGTCGAAGTGGCAGATATTGAGATAAGTTATCATGGGTTAGAAAAGCAGCTACAGTCACTTAGAAGTAGTGGAAAAGCATCTGGGTCTATAGCAGCAGTTTCTCATAGGCCACTGAAGCAACAAAGAGTACCTAGCGGCTGGAAAAAATCACAGGTCATTCCAGTCTTCAAGAGGGATTGTAGGACTGGTGCATGTAATTATAGACATATATTGCAAATGTCCATCTGTTGCACAACTGTAAACCATATTTTATGTTTGTGTGTTATGATGTATTTGGAGAACGAAAGTCTCCTTACAAAAATTAACATGTCTTCTGCAAACAGAGATCATACAAAACTCAGCTTGCTCTGTTCGTCCATTAAAATCCACAGTGCTGTATACATTGACACCCAGGTTGATGCCGTGCTCCTTGCTTCAAGAAGGCATTTGGTACAGTCTGCACCCTCATTTAAATTCAAGACTTCTTTGCAGGTAGAACTCAGCGCATATCTCTAAATGGAAAAAAAAAATCAACAGATATAAATCCAATTTCAGGAGTAACGCAAGGAAGTATGATAGGGACCGTTGCTGTTTACAAAATATATATAATGTATGTATGATCTAGTGGATAATGCCAGAAGTTTCATGAGGCCATTTACAGATGAGGTAGTTGCCTGTGAGAAGGTGGCAATGTCAGAAGACTAGAGGACTGCAGGAAGACCTAGAGAGGAGTGATGAATGGTGCATTTGGCCCTGAATATAAACAAATGTAACGTGCAGCTTCTGTATAATTACACCATTGGTGACAAATTGTTGGAAACAGTACCTACCATAAAATATCTAGGAATAACAGTATGGGGCACCCTTAAGTGGAATGCCCACACAAAGCAAATAGTAGGAAAATGTCAGACTGAGATTAATAAGAATCTTAAGTAAATGTAATTCGTCCACAAATGAAGTGGCTTAAAAACATTTGCTCTATGGAGTCTTGAGTATTGCTCACGAGTTTGGCATCCTTACCTGGTTGAATTAAAAGGAGGGAGGGGGGATAAGATCCAGTACAGAAAAGCATGTTTTGTCATGGGACTGTTTAGTCAGTGTGAGAATGTGACTCAGATACTCAGCAAATTCCAGGGGTGGACACCACAGATAGATGTACATCACAGAGAGCTTTACTATTGAAATTCTGAGAGTGTATGCTCTGGGAAGAGTTGAACAAAATATTGCTGTCTCCCACATGTCTCATGAAACATCCACAAAAATATTTGAGAAGTTTCAGCTAATATGAGAGTCTTCCAACAGTTCTTCACACACGCCATTCACAAAACGGAACAGGTATGGCTGGAGTCAGATAATGGTACTGGAAGTAACCTCTGCCACACATAATCAGGTGGCTTGCGAAGTACAAGTGTAGATTTAGAAACTATCTACCAGAATTTGAGATCAAAAACTTTTTAACTTCCAGTACTAATGGTGCACTAAATACCTTTGAATTTATGACAAATTGAGGTAGTCCACAAGTTCAACACCAGAAATGTTTGTGGGAGGTTCTCGGGCTTTTTGTCTTGAAAAAAGGTACCAGGGAATGTTTCTGTTACTGGAACATTATAATCATTAAGGTCCATTCTTGATTAGGTTATACTGTTTGTACTTCATGTCCACTAGGGGACACTATACTTTTTTCGTTTTGTTTACTGTAATGGTGTGTCAGTGTTTCTGTCCTCACCTTCTGCACCATTTGCAACACCATTCTTTGAGATAAAATTGCTGGCTGTTGTAAACAAAGCAAACAATGGAAACTCCAGGTAGGAATATCAATAATTTAGGAAAAGATGGATTGCTACTTACCATAAAGAAGACATGTCAAGTTGCAGACAGGCACAATTAAAAGAAAATGTTTTCTTTATGGTAAGTTGCAGTATATCTTTTCCTACATTAAAAAGTTATGAAAAACATGTTACCTATTCTCTCTGCTTTTTGACATTTAATTAATTGAATGTAAACACTGCAAAACTGTGTTTTATTTCTAGCTTGTGAGCTACTATCAAATACTTTGCAAAATTAAAAGAATATGGGTTTCAGAAATACATTTTTCTTAAACACCTCTTTAAGTTGTTGGTTGTCTAGGATAATTGCAGTGTTGCTTTTCATCAGGCTTGTGGATCTTGTGCAATGAATGAAATCATCATTATCAATTTACCAATTACAAAACAGTATGCTGGTAAACGCGTCTCTAATAAATCTTTCACACTGCAGTGGAGAAAGAATTCCTCAAGCGGCTCCAATGATGGGAAGCTCTGTCATGCTGAAAGTGTGTAATTACATGTATAGTGCAGATACGGTAATGAGTGAACACAGTGCCAGCATTGTCATTAAAGTCAAATCACAATGGTATGAAGCCATTAATATAATAGTAAAAGCAGGACATTGTCCCATGTTTGCAGTTTCTGTCCATGGATTAGTTGTTATACAAAGTTTCATTTAACATTGAGGAATAAAGCAATTTGGCATGTGCTAGTAGTAAGGCAGTATGAAGGTTACAAAAAGTTAAAATGCCTTATGCTTAATAGTAATGTAGTGGCATTTGTCTGTAAGATGATTAAATACAAATAGCTAAGTAGCCTACGTACATTTTGATGACTAATCATTATCACCAGTATAACATAAGCTGACAATTGAAAATTCAGGATGGAATAACGACAGTATTATGAGAAGAATAGATGGCTACTCAGTGTGTAGAGAATATGTCGAGACAGGCACAACAAAAACGTGCTATACATTTTAGCTTTCGGTCAAAAGGCCTTCTGAAGTATAAAACACGCATGTATTCACAACTCTCGTACACACACCACCACCACCACCACCACCACCATCCTTGGCCACTGAGACTGGACTGCGTACAGCAACTTCGCCTGATGGGAAAAGTAATCTGTCAGTACTGGAGGTGGGGTGGGGAGGAGGATGGATAGCAAGGTAGGGGCCTATCTGTTCTTGAGGAAAAGGATTTTTAATCGACAGATAGATGGACAACAAACAGGGTTACCTTAAAATTAATATGAAACCCCATCCATCCGGGTTTAGATCTCTGTGGTTTCTATGAATTACGAAAGGCAAATGCCTGGGTTATGTCTCCCTTCCCTCCCCCCTTTTCAAATGTTATTGTTGTTTGATTGGTAATTCATATTCCATCATATTTTGTCATGTGCTTCCTCTGACAATAAAGGACAAGGTCCATAATGTTAAATCATCCGTTTGAGATGTAAGGCTATTTACACTGAACAGTGATTTGATAAATCTTTTACTTTCATAAGTTTGTTCATTAAGCCTGGGAGTGAATGTGCTGTTCACAAAAAAATATAATTTTTATCAACTACACATTTCGCAAATTGTGAAGAGTTATTGAAGTCCTTATCTACCTGTGATATGTCCGAAGAGGGGGGGGGGGATGGATTATAATAAACAGAAGCCTTATTTGTTTGCAGTTACACTTTCCAATTTTGTGATTGATGGAAGGATACATTGAAATTTTAATTGGTAATTTCACTTGTTCACCATCTGTGATGGAATTAAAAATGGAAGTATGTGATCTTATAAACCAAGTATGAAGTAAAGATGTCTTCTTCTTCTTCTTCTTCTTCTTCTTCTGTTTTTCCCCTCCTGCCTAGTACCATGTAGCACACATTCTCAAATTGTTAATGCTGGTCACATATTAATGAATAAACTCAATGAGGCGCCACTCCATGAGGCAGTGTAAACAATGGGAAGCCGTCCTGATACGTGTCCACTCAACCCCTGCCCACAGCTTGTGGGTATTGGTTGGAGATAAATCAGATGCATGCACCTCTTACTAAAAGACATTTTGGATGTGGTCAATGAGATTGAGATTCTGTGACCTGGAAGCCACACCATCGATATGCATGTGTGTCTGAAGCTATTCTGACACTGCTTTTGAGTAAACTGGTGTTGCAAAGGTATTGACATCTACAGAATAGTGGAATGGACAATGGTTGCACATAATAAGACAGAAAGTTCCTATACATTTACTAATGAGTGGGACAGATTATGTGGGGTCTCTTTCATTCTGAGTATACATCCTCCACACAGTAATATTCTTGCAAACTGCCTAAATGGTGGTGTTCCATGAACTCACATCCTGCCATTAATTGTGCACTTACATGTACTGCAACTCACCTGTCCAGGCAGTGTTTTCCATCTTTGACCCATCCATTGTGCATTCCTGTGTTGATGCTTGCATCTCTGCCCTGTGACATGAGCAGATGTTGTGGCTGTTTGCAGCATGTTCATGTCTAACATTAAACTGACAGGTGATTTGCTGCATTGTGGCACATTTATCTGTTGCTGCAAATCAATGTGATTTTCCCAAAATTGAATTACCACTAGACTAGAGAGACAGCATGTGAATAGCCCCAGTGTCTGCGCAAGCGCAGAGGTGGAGTTTCACATGTGACAGGAGCTCGCTTTATCCAAAACTGTTCTCTGATTCAAGTACTTATTAGTTTGTTCCAAACTGTTTTGAGAGGAGTTATGTTTGTAAATCTTAACTCGTGTCCTTCAGATATGCACTTGTAATATATTTGTCACATTTATGATGAAAAGCTATATTATCAAACTCAGTATTACCCACCACTCATAACCAGAGAGTTCAATACAGTTTACACTTGTTTCTCAAGTATTTGCTTGCTTATTGTCACATATATAATGTGAGGAGTTAGACAGCCACACTTGTTCACTTTAAAACATTTCCTGTGATTTTGCAGTGTGATGTTCTCCATCACAAAGAAATATTTCAAATATTAACAATAACTCAGACTTTGGAAGTAAATATTTTTTCATTGCACCAACAAGTCAAAATATGCTCATCTAACTACTTTGACAATGAGCCAAACATGTTATTCCTTCCACATACATCTGAAATGAAATCAAATTAATCTGGACTTACACAGACTATAAATGACAGCTGGCTTCCCACACAAAATTTGTGAATGGAATTTGTTGGCATTAAAATAATAGTTGTACTTGGGCTACCAACTGTCAAGGATTGCAGAGTAAAAATATTTATGTAGACATTGTGTGCATAATTTAGGCCACAATTAGTATTACAGATATTGTTAATTTCTCCTTAAGAGACCATTTGATGGTATTCATGTAATATATTTGGTATGGCATTTCTTATTATTGTCATCTGTAGGCCAACCAGAAAGTCCTGTACAATGCATGAGTTGTCTTACTAGCCAGTGTCTCCGTTTTACACCAAATATAAATGTGCATAGATGCAAGAGTTGAAATTGAAAATTCTGCAGTTGTGTTAAATGTTGTTCTGCAAAATATGGGTATCAGCTTTTTGGAAAACTTATTGTGCATGCCTATTTCTTAGGGCAGCAGCCACAAAGTGTGCCTACGACCACTGTTAAGGTCAGTTGCATGTCAGACTAAGGTAGATTTCATCACACCACAATTAAAATAGCTAGACAGATTCCCGTTGTGGACAACTTGCTTTTCTGAAGTTATATCTCAATTTGCATGTTTTTCTTATTGATGGTTAGACAGAATACGGGCACAAATTCTACTATTTGCATTCAGCCAAAATTTCTCTTTAGATTCACATAACTTTAGCTCTGGTAACTATCAGGATCTAAGACAATAAAACACTGGCAGATTGTAATTTAACGATTTTATGGTCAGTATGAGAACATTCATAATAACTGGAACATAAAATACCTATGTTGTCACTTAAGTTTCCTTCTTTTCACAAATTATCAAATATTCTGTTATAAAATTTATTTCTTTGAAGTAAAGGAAAGCCAGAAATCAGCTTTGTAATTTCCATAGTGTTCATTATTCCTATAACTTTTCTTTCCAAAGTGGGTAATCTTCATTTCATTATCCATCATAGTACAAATGAAATTAAAGATAAAGGTTGTCCATTCTATCTACTTTCAGAAAAATCCATAACACCAAAACACATTTTATTCCTATAACAACTTCAAACTTCAAACTGGTTTATTTCTCTCACCGCCAATGAATATGCCATTTATACAATTTTAAATCCATTATCATATATGTAGATGCAAGCAAAGCCAAACAGAAACAGATTCATACTTACACTTCTAGTTCCGAACAGCTGTAGTTAACATGTCCAATGCGGTGTCAGATGGAGAGTCAAACTGACAAGTAAATAGTATTTGTCCCATGAATTACATTCATATGTAATTTTTCTCAGTGTTAAGTAGAGTGGCCACACTGGAGCTGCAGTTGGTCATATTGTTTCAGCAGTGTGTGCGGCTATATTTGCTACTATCTAGAACAGGAACACTTTCTACATTGCATAGTTTGGCTATGCATCTATCACATACATAATCAGAAGTAGTTTTAAGTAGTCAGTGGTAGGCGGCAAAGGAGGGTATTTAGAGCACTAAAATGAAAACTGTATGGTATTTTTCCGTGGTAAATTGTGGTCATTTTGGATCTCGAAGGGTTTCCTTCAATTTTCACTTTCTGCAGTGAGTGACTATACTGAAGTCAAGGTTAGGTTGGAAGGCGATGCTTTGAACATGACCTGGTAATGCCAACAAATGATAGTATCAAGGTTAAAAAAAGCTTTGCTACTGATAATGATGTTGTGATCACAAAAACCTTGACTACAGTTACTGTACATTTCAGGTAACGACATCACATGTAATTCGAGCGCCACACAGGTATCGTTTAGGTCATGATGAATTTACTGTGAACTTTTGAGATGACGTCTGCTGTGTTTCTGAAAAAATGGCTCATTCTGTTGTAACATTTGTGTTAGCATTTGTCTCAGTTGCTTTTTAGTGCCCCTGGTGGCTGTGAACAAGGATGGTGCGAGCAGGTGGAAGCGGTGAGGTGGGAGCCCAAGTGACTCCAAAGAAAGGCAGTTGCAAATGTAACAAGTTCTTTCATTGAAGCCGGCCACAGTGCAAGCGGTTCTAGGCGCTTCAGTCTGGAACCGCGCTGCTGCTATGGTCGCAGTTTCGAATCCTGCCTCAGGCATGGATGTGTATGATGTCCTTAGGTTAGTTAGGTTTAAGTAGTTCTAAGTCTAGGAGACTGATGACCTCGGATGTTAAGTCCCATAGTGCTTAGAGCCATTTGAACCAATCTTTCATTGATGC
This sequence comes from Schistocerca cancellata, assembly GCF_023864275.1. Classification (NCBI taxonomy): domain Eukaryota; kingdom Metazoa; phylum Arthropoda; class Insecta; order Orthoptera; family Acrididae; genus Schistocerca; species Schistocerca cancellata. The sequence continues at coordinate 653,827,090 of NC_064626.1, forward strand.
ATATGCGCTGCTTGATACACCGGGTCAGCTGGCCACTGAATTATGCTGGGCTGGCTGCCTGTACATCCTGCATTGCTGACATGGTACTAAACCACATAAGCAGCCACGTTATATAATTCAGTTGCTAGGTCCCCACACCAGCAGTGTGTAAACTCAATACTGTTGTGGCTGCTAAGGCCTCTGGTGGCATCACAGCAGGGGATGCCCACCATGTTGAAATGCCAGTCTGGTGGGGCAGTATGGCTGGTGTGCTTGGGAAGTGACCCACTGTAACGTAGGCAGGAGTTGGGCATACTGTTGGGGATGACCTGTTGTGGTCAGCCGTGCTGTGGCGCTAAGTCCAGGCAGGGGCTTACTGTTGCAGAACTGTCACCCTGCTACGGCCTCGAACTGGTGACCTCTGCTGACAGGTCCAAGTGGCATCCTCACCCAGCACAGCCCTGTCATCCTAGTTGGGCTGTGAGACTCGAAACAATGGCGTTAAAAAAAAAAAAAAAGACCAGTACTTACAGTTTGCAGGAGTGGACTTGCGTAAGTATGTCACTACCTGTTCTATATCTTAAAATATTACTGCCTTGCCCCTTACTGCATTAGTCAGAGCAGTACTGAAAAGTTTGCTGTTTTAGCAAGTTAACTTGCCTCACAGCAATATACTGTCCTGCTGGTCGGACACACCATGACCTTCTCTCTTAGACAATGTTGCAGCTCCTCCTCCATCATTACTGCAAGTCTAGTACCATCTCCAAAATTAACAATACTCCATGGAACATCACTTGTATGAATTTTCCAAGAACTCCCTATTTCACTGGGTACATATGAATAGTTTAAGTTGTTGCCATTCATGTCTTTTTGTTACCAGGAACCAAATTCGAACATACAGTTGTGCTCAATCACTTTTCCCTTCTGCTTATACTTGGTGGTAGTAGAAGAGTAGGTTTTACCTACTGTGTTCCATAATTATGGTTCAACTCGGTCAGTAGCTCGCACCGTGTTTTCTGTAACATGCCATTCTTCTGATAACTTACTTCTCTCCAGCATATACAGGATGTCCCATTTATCTTGACCACCCTAAATAACTGTTTGTCCCGATGCAAATTACAAAATGTTTCAAGCAAATGTTCTTTAGCCATCAGAGGAACACCGATCAGCATGATTGCCTTCGTTGTAGCTTTGTTTTTTTATTTGGTAATTCATTTCCTCTCCTAAAAACCAATTCAAAAATGTATCACAGTGTACCATTCACTGAAACACAACATTATTAATTACATAACACAACATTGACATTGACACTCCCAGCACTTAGTTCAGGTACTCGGGGTTATGGAACACATCCACATTCTGATGTTGACAGAGAACAAATGAAAACATAAGTAGAATGCGCACCCATCATTCCGTCAACTATCGTCAGTTGAAGAGTTGTGTGAGTAGAATGTACACCAATGAAGAGAAGGTAGAAATGCTACTCATCTATGGCGAATGTAAGTTAGCAGAACAGTAATTTCAATACTGCTTTTTTATGTACGCATACATTCAGTACAGTAGTTTAGTCCTTTTAAATACTGTTGTGTAGAGTAACAGTAAAGGCTGTCCTTCCTACAAATTGCATCAACATAACGTTTCTTTTATTGTTGTTGTTGAAGGTAGGCAACTGCTACGCAGGCAGTGGAACTGTACAGAGAGCGATATCCTGACAAGAACCTACTTTCCAGACTGATGTTTTCTCGTCTTGTTGCAGCACTTCAGAAAACAGGAAGTTTCAACCGACGACAACGCAATCGTCGCAGCACTTGCACAGGCGAAGCTGCCGAAATTACTGTCCTCGTTTCTGTTGCTATGAATCCACATGTAAGCAAACGACAGCTTGAACGTGAGATTGGCATTCCTAAAACCAGTGTACATTGTATTCTTACACGTCACCGGTTCCATGCTTGCAATGTACAGCTACATCAAGAATTGTATGGGAATGATTTCCAGAATCATGTACAGTTCTGCCAGTGGGCACAGCAGCAAATCCTCGCCAACCTGAACTACTTCTCCAATGTTCTATTTACCGATGAATGTTCCTTCTCAAACAAAGGACAGGTAAATACAAGGAACACGCCATTATTGGTCCAGTGACAACCCACAATGGCTTAGACAGGTGGAACATTGGTCAATGGAGAATTAACGTCTGGTGTGGGATGCTTAGTGCAATAATTATTGGCTCTTATTTCATCAACGGTAGTCTAAACGGCACAGTGTATGCCAACTTCCTCAGCTGAATTCTTCCTCCTCTTCTGGATGAAGTGCCACTAAGAACCAGAATGCTTATGTGGTATCAACACAGTGGATGTCCAGCACATAATGCCTTGTGTGCACATCATGTTCTGAACCGAAGGTATCCTGCCAGATGGGTTGGTTGAGGAGGAACAGTTATTTGGTCTGCTAGGTCCTTTGATTTAAATCCTCTGGACTTTAGGGATGCATTCAAGATGTTGTGTATTGCTATATTCCAACAACTCCAAAGGATATGCAGGAGTGTATCGTGCTTGCTTGTAATTCTTGTCAACAGGCAACACTGGAACCAGTAACTAATTCTTTTATTCAACAAGTGCACCAGTGTATCGGTGTCCAGGGTCACCACTTTGAGCATCTTTGAATGTTCTACTCCTGGACAATGGTACAGGAGAGTCAGTCAATTTTGTGTTATGTTTTTACTTGGTTTTCATTAGTTTTCTGACAACTCCAGCAAGTGGACAAGTTTGTGATCCCAGGCTCAAAGTCAGTGTTGTGTTATGTAATTACTAACGTTGTGTTTCAGTGAATGGTACACTGTGATACATTTTTTAATAGGTCTTTAGGAGAGGATATGAATTACCGAATAAAAAATACAGGGTGTCATTTAGAAGAGACATACTGCTGTTCATATTTTTGTAAGGAACAGAGCTACAACGAAGGCCATCATGCTGATTGATGGCCCCCTGATGGCTATAAAGAACATTTGCTTGAAACATTTTGTAATTTGCATCTGGACAAACTGTTATTTAGAGTGGTGAAGATAAATGGGACACCCTGTGTGTCCTTCTTCCATAGTTTTGTTTTAAGTCTCTAATATCACCCTCATCTTCCATTCCAAACACCATTTTCAAATATGAGTAAAAGTACAACAACAGCTATATCTTTACTCTATCACACGACTAGTTTCAGCAGTACAGTACCCTCATCCTCAGTTCCCACCACTGCCAAAAGAGTATTTAATTTCCTTGGCACATTTCCTGGGGGATCCTTTTTTCTAGCACACATGGGTGAGCGTTCATCAGGAGTCTGTACTCAATACTGTGTTGTCTGCAATCAGCTAGTCAAGTGATAGAATAGATATATTCTCAAGATACAACTGTGGCAGTACTTTTACTCATATGTATCATTAGCTGAAGCCCCTTGTGCAATGAGATGGACATCCATAAAATGACAAGTTTCAAAATTTTACCCCCATCATCCAACCATCCTGTCTTCTGCCATGTATGTGGCACAACCTCCACTACTTGTCTCATTTGTTCTCATAGGATCTGTGCAGTTTACCACATCCCCTGACACTTCTTGAGTACCCTCAAGCTCTGTGCAATTTACCTATGTTCATCAAATGTTTCTTCCAACCTCCTCACCTCTTTCCGCATTTCCCGTACATTAAAAGCCACCCTCAGTGCCCACTGATGGGCTGGTGACTATCACATCATCTTGCCTCATGAAAATCATTCCTCCTTTCCAGTGCTAGTTCTGCAACACCTCCGTCCCAGTCCAAGCAACAAAATGCAGTATTGCTATGACTTGTCTTTCTGTACTTGCCCTCATCATATTACAACCTGCAGGTAGGGACAAATACCACCCTTCCTTCTTCCCTCCTGAGAAGGATACTGCCACTAACAAACTTTACAAACAACAAAATAGTAGAAAAAAACCTCTGTACTAACGTAAACTATTCTCAATAATCCATGGCAAACACCCCTCTCCTTCTTGACCTTAATGCTTACTGCACTTTGCATACAGGCTCAACCACAGATTCTTGTCTTTTCCTCCTCCTCATCCTCATCACGTTCTTATCTGCCTCAATCCTTGACATTCAAGGAATTGTCTATGGACTACCTTGAAAAAGTCATAGACACCAACAAGCACTATTATTGTTCTTGTTAAGTGTAGGCTCGCTTTGACTGACGAAATAGTCTCCACCACCTGGTAAGATGCTTGATACCTTGTGATGAACTTCTTCATCTTCCCGTTGAGCATGTAAAGACTGGATAACATGACCCATTGTCCTACCTTATAGTGCAATAAACTTGCCACATGTCTCACTGATTTTCCTTTTCCTCTGAGGCCTTCGTATTTGCTTCTGTACTTGTTTCCATACTAATTGAACTGTTTTTCAAAATTGTTTAGCAACTCTCCAGCTTTACTTTTATTAAGTCGAATGATAATGGCATATTCTGACCATAACCACCTCATTTGGGGACAACCCAGTATTCATGTGTACTTTTGAATTGTATGCTACACGACATACCTTAGATATGTATTTCAGACCATATAATGTGCATGCACATAGTAACTTAACATTTTCATAGTTGTTGTGTGCATTCATTCATTCATTCATTCCTTTCTACCATTGGCCTGTGGGTGAAAAGGACTAGTTCTTAACTTCTTCACATGCATTAACTAACACAGCACCCTCAGTAAGCCCGACATGAAATTCATACCCTGGTCTGCAATTGTTGTATCTGGTACTCCACACTTCATCAACCAGTTTTCAATAATTACTTGTGATCACTGTGTGTTGGTTCGGCATAGCAACTATCCCTGTATACAAACAAAAGTGATCTAATACTGTCAGTATGAATTGGCTTCCTGCTGGCGTACAATTGAATGGCCTTAAAACATAAATCTCAAGCCGTTCAAACAATTTCGATGCTTCTGGTAGCAGCCTCTGCAATGGTACTCACTTATGGTTCAAGTCAGCTTGCTGTGCACACTGTATGTAATTCCTCAAGTACTGATCCACACCAATTTTCCTTCTTGTCCGATATCTCTTGGCTATTTTCCAATTTGTTGCTTTGCAACCTTTGTGATCGGATAACGGGACCATGTGCTTCCTTTAAAATCTCCTCTGTTGTTACTACTACGTGTGACCCTAGCTTTGTTATCTTGCATAACAGTCACATGTGTTGAAGTCCATGTGCGTCCTGTGCTGTTTACAGCCACTACAGCACTGTGCACTACCTTCCACTCTGCAAGACCGTGGCTCAGAATTTTCATCACTGCTATGTTGCTGCTATTGCATCCTTCTTTCCTGGCTTTTGTACTACTTCATAGTCAAATTCACTAAGTCTCAAGGGTTATCTTGTCAGTCTGCTCGATGGATCTTTCAGTCCCAATAACCACTTCAAAGCAGTGTGGCTGGTCGCAAGATGAGATCTTTTCCCGTTAAGAAGCATCTGAAATACGTGACACCATAAATGTTACTCACATTTCCTTCTTTGTCATTGAATAAGTGTTCTCTGTTGCAGTCACCTGCCTTTACATCTAGGGCTACAGGATGCTCTTTCACATCCCAAAGCATGATTAGATATGTTACATAAAAAAATAACTCCTTCTGAAAGTCAGGATGTCCTAGAGCTGGGCTGGATGTGAAAACTCTCTTAAATTCTTCAAACACATCCTGACACACCTCTCCCCATATGAATTTTACATCTTTCCTTAGCAACTCTGTGAGCGGTTGTGCTACTTCATCAAACTCTTTCACTAATTTTCTGTAGGAATTTGAGAACTCGAAAAAAGACTGCAATGTTTTAGTTACTTGGAGTTCCTGTACAGCTTATACTAGTGCCGGTGTCTGTCCTCACTCCATCTTTACTAGTTACGTGGCCTAAATACCCTACCCCTTCTAAGGCAAAACTATACTTCCCTGTGCTCAACATCAGATGGGCAGCCCTCAGTCTCTTAAAAACTTCCTTGAGATGTTGTTTAGGGTACTCCATGTGTCTTGCAAATACAATGATATCATCCAAGTAAATTAGACACCGATGTGGTTTCAAACCTCTCAGCATACCAGCCAGCATTGCAGGTACATATATTAAATCAAACTGCATTCTCTTGAACTGACAGTCCCCCCGTGGTACCAAAAATGCTGTCTTCAAGTAGTCTGTATGAACAACATCCAATTGCTGGTAACCACTCCTCAAATCCGTAGTTGACAAATACCAACATTGCTCTAGATTATCTATGGTCTCAGAATGTTTGGGATGGTATCTGCATGTGGTATGGTCTTGTTCAGGTGATGGTAATCACAGCAGAACGTTTTTTCTAGATTCATCCATAGACTTCTCTTATACAACCACAATTGCTGCACCCCTTGGACTACTTCTGTCTGCTGTTATCTCATCAGCTAACTGCTGGTTATTAAAATTGCCTGTAATAGGCTGTAAATGTCTAGGAACAGTATGGTTTCCAATACACCAGTGCTTTGTTCCTTGGTGGTATTGTGTGTCAGGCCAAGGGTGTTGCTGACAACAGAGACCGAGGGTGTTGCTGACAACGGACTCCATGGAAAAAATAAATCCTCAAATTCAAATAATAATTCTTCGTCTTTCTATTCCCTTTAGATGCGCCCCTCTCCCCATCTGGAATGTCTAATATTTACATGTACTACTCTCTCACCATACTTCTCTTGTACACATATAACACTTTTCTTAACAAAACAACTTGCTGGATCCTGTATATCATTTTCCTTCTGATGCTACACAACACACAATGTACCCACAGCTAGATCCGGCTTCACATTCACCTGAACGGTTTCCCAGTGCTACGGCACAGTCTGTGAATCAAGCCTAGAGCAGTTGTATGCCATTAAACTAGTTTGTCCTATATGCTAGATGCCTCTCGTGACAATTCTACACTGACAACAGTTTGCCCTAGTTGGAATGTTATTCCACTAAGTTGTACTGTGCATTGCTGAAGGTCAGTTTTAGCACAGTGTTGATAAAAAAAAGTCTAATCCCAAGATCATGCTGAAACCCTCGCTCACATGGGTACTACCTCTACATACTGCTTAAACTGAACGGCCTCTGTACTAAGATCTATGTCCACTGACCCTCAACACTCTCACGTAGTTACCTCTGACCTCATGTAATCCATAGCATGGTCGGTTCCATTGCCTACGACCCACTAAGTCTCTATTGGCAACTAACATGCGCATCCCTGTGTGTAACAGAAACTTATATGCTTCACCTCCTACAGCACTTCATGCTGCACACTCCACCTCTGCTATGTATTTGTTGCCATCTAATTTTAATGGGAACACATGTAGGTGGAGCCTCTTGTGTTTGATGGTTAATTATCTCCTCCTCATCCACTCGTATGTCCATTATCAAAATTTTGCTCATGATGTCTTTCATTTCCTCTACTTCCATTAGGCTGGCACTGCCCTTTGCCCACACCTGTAACACTTACTGTTTGCGGAAAATATCCCAAGTCTGCCTTGAACCACAGTTGACTTACCAATTTCTTTTCAGTCCTTAGCTAACCTAATAGCAGAATACAGATTCTTCAGTGCACCTGCATGCACCTTCCTTGAGATTTCCGACAGCAGTCTCCTCAGAAAAGCATCGAGCACCTCTTGCTCAGCTGCTTGCAACAAAACTGTGTGTTGCATTGCTTTGCCCTAACTCACACGTCTTAATTACATTTCCTTGTCCCAGTTGTAAGATTTTCTAATTTCCCCATGCCTCTTCATACCCCGTGCCTCTTCACAATAGTGCACAACTGTTTCCAAAAATACCTTGCACTATTCTGTTTGTCACACCTTTTGTGAAAGACCCAGTTGTTCCAAGATTGCTGCATTCTTTAATGCTTCCATATACCTCACATACGTTTTTGCTTTTACCACTAGTTGCAGTTTTACTACCCATAGCAGGTGACTATTTATACCACCATCCATCTCTACTGACATTTTAAAATCCTCTTCAGAATTATCGCACAGTCTCAGATGATTTTCCAGAAAAGGGGGGCAATCAACCTCATGCTACAGTACCTGAAGCACTGCCAACTGTTCCTCTGTAACTGCCAAATGTCCACATAGCTGCATATTATCCATCATCAATACTACCTTTTCTAACATTCTACATTTAAAGCTGGTGGCAGGCATAAAACGTCATCCGAAATTGTACTGCATGCTTTCTCAGAAAATTATTTTGAACAATTAGTTCATGAGCCCACTCGAAGTGTAAATGGTTGCGAAAGCATACTTGACCTTTTAGCAACAAATAATCCTGGCCAAATAGTGAGTATTGTGACAAATACAGGGATTAGCGACCACATGGCAGTTGCTGCTAGGCTGAATACCGAAACACCTAGAACCATCAAAAAGAAACGCAAAGTATATCTATTTAAAAAAGCTGATAAAAATGCTCTTAACGCATTTTTAAGAGACAGTCTTCACTCCTTCCGATCTGATCATGTTAGTGTAGAAAAGTTGTGGAACGTTTTCAAAGAGATAGTATCGACAGCAAATGAGAGATATATACCACATAAATTAATAAATGATGTTACTGATCCCCCATGGTACACAAAACGTGTCAGATCGTTTTTGCAGAAGCAACAAAAAAAGCATGCCAAATTTAAAAGAACACAAAATCTCCAAGATTGGAGAGGTTTTACAGAAGTTCGAAATATGGCGCTTACTTCAGTGCAAGATGATTTTAATAATTTCCGCAATGAAATCTGGCAAAAAACCCAAAGAGATTCTGGCCATACATAATACATAAAGCACAGCAGTGGCAAGACGCAATCAATACCTTCACTGTGCGATAACAATGGTGAAGTCACTGATGACAATGCCACTGAAACGGAGTTATTAAACACGATTTCCCGAAACTCCTTCACCAAAGAAGACGAAGTAAATATTCCTGAATTCCAATCAAGAACAACTGCCAAGATGAGAAACATAGAAGTAGATATCCTCGGAGTAACGAAGCAGCTTAAATCACTTAATGAAGGCAAGGCCTCCAGTTCTGATTGTATACCAGTCAGGTTCCTCTCAGAGTATGCTGATAAAATAGCTCCATATTAAGCAATTATATACAACCAATCGCCTACAGAAAGATCCGTACCTAAAGACTGGAAAATTGCTCAAGTCACACCAATATGCAAAAAGGGAAGTAGGAGTAATCCGATGAGTTACAGGCCTATATCACTAACGTTGATTTGCAGTAGTGTTTTGGAACACATAATGTATTCGAACATTATGAAGTACCTCGAAGAAAGCAATGTATTGACACATAGTCGGCACGGTTTCAGAAAATATCGTTCTTTCGGAGTGTGTGCTGATATGAAACTTCCTGGCAGATTAAAACTGTGTGCCAGACTAAGACTCGAACTCGGGACCTTTGCCTTTCGTGGGCATGTGCTCCACCAACTGAGCTACCCAAGCACGACTCACGCCCCGTCCTCACAGCCTTACTTCAAAAGGTCCCGAGTTCGAGTCTCGGTCTGGCACACAGTTTTAATCTGCCAGGAAGTTTCATATCAGCGCACACTCCGCTGCAGAATGAAAATCTCATTCTGGAAACATCCCAAAGGCTGTGGCTAAGCCATGTCTCCGCAGTATCCTTTCTTTCAGGAGTGCTAGTTCTGCAAGGTTCGCAGGAGAGCTTCTGCAAAGTTTGGAAGGTAGGACACGATGTACTGGCTGATGTAAGGCTGTGAGGACAGGGCGTGAGTTGTGCTTGGGTAGCTCAGTTGGTAGAGCACATGCCCGCGAAAGGCAAAGGTCCCAAGTTCGAGTCTCGGTCTGGCACACAGTTTTAATCTGCCAGGAAGTTTAATATCGTTCTTGTGAAACACAACTAGCTCTTTATACTCATGAAGTAATAAGTGCTATCGACAGGGGATGTCAAATTGATTCGTCTTCTAACCAAACTGCGTGCCTATGGAGTATCGCCTCAGTTGTGTGAATGTATTCGTGATTTCCTGTCAGAAAGGTCACAGTTCATAGTAATAGACGGAAAGTCATAGAGTAAAACAGAAGTAATATCAGGCATTCCCCAAGGAGGTGTTACAGGCCCTCTATTGTTCGTGATCTATATTAATGACTTAGGAGACAATCTGAGTAGCCATCTTAGATTGTTTGCAGATGATGCTGTCATTTACTGTCTTGTAAAGTCATCAGATGTTCAAAACGACTTGCAAAGTGATTCAGATAAGATATCTGTATGGTGCGAAAAGTGGCAATTGATCCTAAATAAGGAAAAATGTGACGTTATTCACATGAGTGCTAAAAGAAATCAGCTAAATTTCCATTACGCGATAAAGTCACACAAATCTGAAGGCTGTAAATTTAACTAAATACTTAGGGATTACAATTACAAATAACCTAAATTGTAACGATCACATAGATAATATTGTGGGTAGAGCAAACCAAAGACTGCGATTTATTGGCAGAACACTTAGAAGGTGCAACAGCTCTACTAAACAGACTGCTTACACCACGGCTTGTCTGCCCTATTCTGGAGTATTGCTGTGTGGTGTGGGATCCGCATCAGGTGGGACTGACGGATGACATCGAAAAAGTACAAAGAAGGGCAGTTTGTTTTGCAAAATAGGGGAGATAGTGTCACAGACATGATATGTGAATTGAAGTGGCAATCATTAAAACAAAGGCATTTTTCGTTTTGCGACAGGATCTTCGCGTGAAATTTCGATCACCAGTTTTTTCCTCCGATGCGAAAACATACTGTTGGCACCCACCTACATAGGGATAAATGATCATCACAATAAAATAAGAGAAATCAGGGCTTGCACAGAAAAATTTAAGTGCTCATTTTTCCCGCGTGCCGTTGGAGAGCGGAATGGTAGAGAGAATCTTGAAAGTGGTTCATTGAACCGTCTGCCAGGCACTTTATTGTGAATAGCAGGACTGCTCTCTACATTTACTTTCAAACTCAAATAAGTCAGTTGGCTTCTTTGGGCTAAACAAGGTAGCCTTAAAATTAAAATGACAGTCACATCTCACTTCCATGTCTATTACACTCTCCAAAACATAACCAAATAGTTCATCACTCACCATACTGTATCCTTGTAGGTCGTGGTAAGACTCCGTGCTGTTTGAAGACGGACACCCGAAATCCTGACACCAGATTTTAGTGTCCCCTGTTGCAGAATGAGGCGGCTATAAGCCAGAATGTTGCAAGCAGGTGGAGGAGGCACAGGTGGTTCCAGAGAAAGGCTGCTACAAATGTAGCAAGTTCTTTTATTGACACATATGCTCTGCTTGATATACTGGATCAGTGGCCAGCTTACAGGTGAATTATGCTGGGCTGGTTACCTGCACACCCTGTGTTGCTGGTACTACACCACGCTGATGGCCTTGTTGCACAAGCTATCTGCACGGATTCGACATACTGAGCCACAACGGCTCCTGCCACCCTGTGGGTTATAGCGAGGGATGCCCTTCCACACTGAGATGCTTGTCCGGCAGCAGCGGATGGCGGCTGATGTGCGTGGGAAGAAACCAGCTGTCCCATCTGGGCAGGAACCAAGCCATGGCAATAAGTCCAGGTAGAGACTGAGAGCACAGAGCTGTTGTATTCCCAAGACTTTCCACTGGTAACCTCTGCTGGCAGTGCATGTGGAGTCCTTATCTGGCACAGCCCATCATCCCAGTTGGTATGCTACAGCTTCATCTGTTTGCTAGGAAATATAGCTTCCCTCGTTGGACACATACAACCAGCTACTTAGATGCCTCCTTACATCCCTCACACCTCACTGGAAGGAATCAATATGAATTCTGCAAGTGATGATCTTGTGTGAATTTAATTACACTATTGCTCAACAATCAAATGGTAATAGTCACATCTATTAAATATCTGGGAGAATGCATATGGAACAATTTGAAGTGAAATGACAATATTAAAGAAACCATAGGAAAAATAGATGCCAGAAATGAGATTCAGTGGAGGAATCCTCAGAAACTGTGTACTGTTTAATAAATGCAAAAGCCACACAGATGTGCTCATCCAACTGCAGTGGCAGGTGCTACACGAGAGGTGGTGTGCATTGTGGTGTGGTCTACTGTTCAGAGTGTTTACGTTCCTAGAAGATTAACCACCACATTGATTTCTCCTTCATATATATATATATATATATATATATATATATATATATATATATATATATATATACCAAAAAGATCTTGAACATAGGTTTGAGCTCATATTGAGGCTTACCAACAGTTGTTCCTGTGCACCATTTATGCCTGGAACAGGAGAGCAGGAAGTGTCAGTGGTACACAAAGTACCCTACACCACACATTTTAAACTGGCTTGCAGAGTATAGTTTTAGCTGTAGAAGCCCTGTCAACATTGCTCCGCAAAACACATAATGGCACTGCTCCTAATTTAGAGTTTTATTGGCATGATTATGAAAGTAGTCCTATTTTAGGAGACAATTGGTATATGTATTACTTGCACATCTTCACAAAATAGGTTCCAACTAATCTGTTCTCCAAAAACTATTTAGTTTGTTCACTACCGTATTTAAGCAATGGACACAAATCCCAGACAGTGTGATTTTGCTGTTACTGTATTTACTAATATTATGATCTGAAGTAGAACTGGTTTTGAATTTTTTATCACTGATCTATGATGACAGCACAGACAGTGACAGAGGTTTTGATTTATTGCGGCAGTGGGCAGGGCTACAGCCGCCATCTTGGTGCCTTAACATTCCTACACTCAGTTCGCATCCTGCAGTGGCAGTGAGTGATCTGTGTCCCTGCTATGTTGCTTTCTGTGACATGTTAAAATGTGCGCTACAGTAGACAATGCCATCAATTCTGAGGTGCATTCTGTGATTAGGTTGTTTGGGCCAAAAACTGCAAACCAATTTAAATTTTTTCTCAACCTTTGTAATGCATGTGGAAAAGGAATAATGAGCGAAAGTTGAGAGAGACAGTGGTGCACTGATTTTAAAAATGGCCGTACCACTGTTCAGAATGAGAACCACAGTTGTAGGCCTAGCCTCGTAACTGACAGACTGAATGAAAATCAATGACAAAATTCGTGTTTGATCACCCCCGTCATACAGCCCACATTCGGTGCCGAGCAACTACTGCCTCTTCTATCAATGAAGACATAGCTCACTACACAATACTTTGGTAATGACACCAAACTGCATGTTGGTATAAATCAGTGGTTGAAGTTGCAGGCAGCAAATTTCTACAGAGGTGTTGTTGAAAAATTTGGGTCATGGTACGATATATGCCTCAGTTGGCTCTTATGTAGAAAATAGCTTAAGAGTGTACCTTTAAAATGTATATAACATAATATGATTTTTTCCCATATTGTTATTTTATTGTTTCAAAATGTCTGTTGTTTTCTGGATAGCCCTCATATTTAGGTATACTGGGAGAACATTATCATAATCATAAAATGTTAAATGTGGTGCTTGCAGTAGTATATTTTGTAATTGTAATGGTCATCCATATATAAGTAAATAGCATTTATTATTTTTTTTCTTATACCCTCATAGTTCCAGTATCTCTTAAATTTATGAGGAGTTCCAGTGTCCCTTTAATTTATGATGAGTGATATTTTATCAGTTGGAGATATGATTTTTAAACGGAATATTAACTGTTGTTAACATCTATAATACTGAAAATATGGTCTACTATTTCTTCCTCTTTCATTTACTCATGCTTCCCTTACTTGAACTACCCCACCATTCATTACATGCACATTTGCTTAGTTCAGTGCTGATTTACTAACTCCTAATTATTATACATAGATTTTTTATTGTAGTTACGTTTTGTATCAGATGCAGTATTTAAGGTAGTTCACATTTGTTACAGGCAATGGTTGCTTGTTACCCTGGTTATGGTTCACGTTATGTAAAACATGTGGACAACCCTAACCGAGATGGCAGATGTGTTACTGCAATATATTACCTTAATCGTGATTGGAATGTGAAGGTAAATGTATGTTTATATTGTGAAGAACAATTTTGCAAATGTCAGAGAAATGTGAGAGTGAGTGTAGCTATGTTCTAAATGACTGTGGAACAGAAACCAATGTTCCAAAGAATTGACTAGTTCATCATATTTGTGCATAGAGATCTGTGATTGCCCAGTATGTTCTGGATTGTTGCCAGGAAATCATGCAAGCTGCTGTTACATTTGCTGTGAAGCAACTCAGTTTCAGTTTTTTGTTACTTCGTTCATTGAAAGTAATACTTCTTATCACAGTGGATAACTAAAATCCATTTCATTTGGGGCATTCCTGTTTATGTGTGTCCACAACTGCCAACTTTGTTCTGCATGCATAGTGATTTTGAAGAAAACACAAATTACATGCAAAATTTCTATCAGAATTTGGTGTACATAATTTCTCTTGTTAGCTATCTAATAGCGGATGAAACTGTAACCCAAAACATTCCCATTAGTTAAGATTTTATAAAGGAGGGAACATGCAGGCTTCAAAGCTGGTAGTAGTCTCCAGTTAGACAACAAGATGAGTTATGTAACAACATTCTCCCAGATTTTTTAGTATCATCAAGGGCCTTGATATTGTCATGTCGAATCTGATTCGAATACAGTTCTGCTTTTTTTTTTATTTGTTCCATGATTGCGACACCCATTCAGCAAAGTGTTTTTTATGATCAATCCTTGCTTTTGAAACAAATGCATGCGGTTCAGTATAAGGCACACTGTTAGCAAAATTGAACAAGTACAGCCTACAAACGATGTGGTTTAGTTGAGTTGATGTCTGGCACAAAATTCTGCTAAGATTGACTGAATTCCATGGCTGGAGTAGGGGGAGCAGGGATAAAAAGTAATAGATAATGGAAACTGGTCAATAATTGCTGCTTGAATAATCAAAAAAATTGGAAAGAATAATTGAAAGAAATTGAAAGTTACACATATCCTGAGTGAACTTTAACTAGCACTAATACCAACAGACCTTTAAAATCGATACATTTTTGGATTAACATTTATAAATTTAAGTACCTCTTTTTCCTGTTACCACTATTGTGCATAGAGATTGGTATGACAATACTGGTTCCAGATCGCCCCACCGCTGCTGATGCAAATTCTTCTTCGATCCTCTTGATATAGGATTCTCGGCGTGGGCGAAATGATGAACATATGACTTCCATAACACTTCTTTAATGTACGGTCAGAATACACATTTTTGAACAATATTAATGTGGCAGAACTCTTCATACACCTGCCAGCCACCACTTACAGTATCTCTACTTATATTGTTTGCATACCATGATTATCGCTGATTGGCATAACTGTTGCTAAGGGTCAAGTTCATTCAAGTTCAAAACTGCACCACAGAGGACTGATGGCCCATGCAGGATGACTTGTGAACCTACATAGTTCTTAGTCTCAATAGCAATATTGTCTGTTGCTTTATACATTGTAAGGCAGCTATGCCTTCTCCTCCTCTAGTTACATGGCATCTTCTGTGTGAGCGGTCCAATGCCGTTGCTCAAGCGCCTGCACGAAGACTAATGCCTTCCTAACAAAATCATTACTTACATAGACAAAACTGGTGCATCCTTGAGCCCCTGGTGTATATATAATAAGTTATTTTGTACCAGTGATAATATTGGTATGCAAACAAAACAAGTAGAGATACACTCTCCAAATTTTTAATTTCTGTATATCCACCTGTTTATCTCTGTAAATGGTAGCAGGCAGACGTATGAAGAGTTTTGCCGCATTAATATTGTTCAAAAATGTGTATTCTGACCATACATTAAAAATCTGTGTGTGTCAAAAGAAAAGAACGAGAGGAAAAAAATAATATGACTGATTACATTGTTCATCTCTCTGATTTTCCCTCAGTGTATGTAGTGCATTGATCACCAGTGGTGGTACAGTATTGAGTGCTAAAATTCAAGCAATTTGTTGTGATTTGACTTGAGGCTTTTTTACATTTCATGTCTTGGACACATAGTGGTGTTTTTCATTCTAAAAGGGGAAAAAAATCATCATCCAGCTACCGAATTTTATTTATTTGCGTATTAGTTTCAGAGCAAATGGTTTGTTTACTTCATTCAAGGTTTGTTGCAAATAGGACAGTGCTCCACTATGACTACGCTACATCAATTATACAACCTCAAATGAAAGAAATTGTTTGCTTTGAAAAAATAGTTACAATGCTTTGAAATTAGTATGATCTTTTGACTTAATCAAGATTTCCTTTACAAAACATTCATAAACTTCTAAATCATGGAACTCATGTATTTTCAGTTTTTATACTATTAATATTCCATTGAAGGAAGGGAGCAATGTGAAGATTCCCTGCAATGTTGTTGTTGTTGTTGTTGGTGGTGGTGGTGGTGGAGGAGGAGGAGGACTACGACTACGACTACTACTACTACTACTACTTCAGCCTATAGACTGCGTTTGTTGCAGCTCTCCACACTAGCCACTCTGTCTCTATGTCTCCAAGTTCTCCATGCATACAGCCTTCTTTCATGGTTCTTAAACAGGGGTTAGCCATGATTAAATTGTGCACCATGAAAAATTGTAGCATAGTGGCATGGACTCGGCAAATCTTTTGAGCTTTGCTGCCTCTATAAAATTCTATTTTAAATTGTTCCTTTCCTAAAAAAGATAAAGGAAGTACTACCATAGCAAAGATGAACATACAGATGTTAGTATCAGTGGCATTGAGAAAGAGCTATTAAACATATGACAACACGACCAGGTAGTCAGAATTAGTCGAATCGCACAAATACCCAGCTGAACAATTTGTAAGAACACGACATGGAATGATCACGTAGGTTCAATTGTAGGTAAGGCACGTGGATACTGGGAAAATGCAGTCAAAGGAGACTGCCTATAGGTCAGTTGTACATCCCATAATAGATTTGTGCCACAAAGTAGGTCCCGGTGGTGCCTTACATTATGTATATAAGAAAGCTTACCCAGCAAGTTTTTTGAATGTTGACTGTTTGTGGGAAGATCATGCTGTGCTTCAAGTAAGAAATAGAGATATCTACCAGCACATTTTGGAATTTGACAGTGGCAGGACCGTTGCCTACTGAGATCGAGTTTCATCATTCTGAGATGCTGCTGCTCACATTATGCTCCAAACGGCGGCACCATGTGACTCGTACACAGAGAGACATGATGTATACTCTGGTGAACAGGATCATACAAGGAGTGATCAAAAAGTAATGGGAAGTTTTTAATTTCACAGGCAATAAATCTGATTTTTCAATTTTTTTAACCGTTTTGAATATTTAGTTGATAGTTGAAAAGGATATACATGCTTTCATTTTTTGTTTTGAAAAAGGTGGATCAAAGATTTTGCTTGAAAAATTAAATAATGTGCAACACCATGTTCGAAATGTTGATTATGGCCTTTGGCGAATCTACTATGAGTAAGACAAGAGTTTACAAGTGGTATAAATGTTTCAAAGAGGGTCGAGAATAATTTGAAGATGATTACTACCATGGACATCCTAGCACATCAGCTACTGATGACTGTGAAGAAGTAAAGAAAATGGTTCTGGAAAATCGTGGAATCACCAGCAGAGAAGTTGTGATGGTGCCAACATAACCATTGGCTCATGGCAAGCAGTTTTTCCAGATGTTTTGGCCATGAAACATGTAACAGGAAAGTTTGCTCTGAAATTGTTCAATTTTGAACAAAAGTGACAAGTAAATGAAGTCAACAATGGTCCAGAACTTCCAAAGAAGGTTACAACAGGTGACGATGGACGGGTATATGGCTGTGACGTCAAAACCAAGATCTGTTAGTCCCAGTGGAAACTGCCTGAAGAGATAAGACAAAAAAAAAAAAAATTGTTTTTACGAAATTGATTGCATCTGAAAGTTCTTCTCACTGTTGTTTTCAATTACAATGGTATAGTTTGTCATAAATTCCTGCCTTATGGTCATATGGCTAATAATGAATGCTACACTGGAGTTATGTGCTGTCTGACAAAAAGACCAGAATTGTGGAAAAACCATTTGTACAGATTGCATTAAGATATTGCTCCTGCTCACGTCTGTGCTTGTACATGATTTTTGGCAGGAAACAAAACAGCTATGTTGTTTCAGCCACTGGACTTCTTACTATTCTTGTAGCTGAAGAGAACTGTGAGAGGGCCTCATTTTGCCACCGTTGATGAGATAAAAACAGAATCGGCTAAAGTAGCTGAACACCATAATGGAAAGTTAGTTGCAGAAGTGATTCCAAGGTTGGTAAAAGCACTGGCACAAATGTATGTCTGAGGTGGATTATTTTGAAGGGAAGAAAGTTGTTGTTGATTAACAAATAGATTCTGTAAGAAAAGCATTCCCAATACGTTTTGATCATACACAAGTAATCACATGGGCAATGCAGCAACATCTATGTAGGACAACCGGCCATCAGTACAGTGACCATTGTTGCAGTTTCCCTTGAAGAGACAGCAGAGAGCGGTACACCAATGAAGGTGCGTCCTGGTTGTGTGTACAGCATCACAATGGATGTATACAAGTGTGGAAAACAAACACCAGATTGCATTTTTCATCCTCCTAAGTACTCCATCACCTGGGATGGTGGTAGGGAAGCAGTTTTGTACACAAAATGATTGCCTCTATTCACATAGCTGGTTGTTTGGACAGCAGGCATTACATTTCTGATTTATTAAGCCCATATCTGGTCATGTGTTGCCAGAAGACTGGCACTTTCCCAGTCACCAGCCACTATGATAAACTCCAGTGTAGAGTTGGAGAGTATCTAATGACATACCTGTATTACCATAAAAGCTCAGTTTCACTCAGTGCCCAGTTAGTTACGCACAACCATTGCCGCCTGAGCTGGCAGCTTTGCATACTAAATTTTGGACTCTGCACACCACCATATTTGAAAGCACAGCTGTGATCTATTCACTTTTCCTTGTAGATGTGTCATCACTACTAAAAAAAATTACAAATGAGTCTTTCAAATACCGAAATAATGTTTTTTATCAGGTTGCAGCTTGTAAAAGTTGCAAATAATATAACTCAGGATTGCTGTTCGTAAATATAAAATTGGGAGACAGTTAAAATCAGATAAACTGACACATTTTTAACGGCATTCAGTAGGTAGGTCCTGGAAAAGATAAATTGTAAAAGCTTGTTGATGTATGCCTTACAAACAAAAAAAAGTTGGCAGGTTTATTGTACACAATATTGGAGGCTGGCAGCATAGTATAGTAGCAAAAGTCGGGAAACAGTGTCTGAACACATACTAATACCATTAAATATTACGTTGTGTCACTAATTGAAAAGCTCATTTCTCTATCCTGTGCAAGCTTCTTCATCTCCCAGTACCTACTGCAGCCTACATCCTTCTGAATCTGCTCAGTGTATTCATCTCTTGGTCTCCCTCTACGATTTTTACCCTCCACGCTGCCCTCCAATGCTAAATTTGTGATCCCTTGGTGCCTCAGAACATGTCCTATTAACCGGTCCCTTCTTTTTGTCAAGTTGTGCCACAAACTCCTCCCCAATTCTATTCAATACTTCATCATTAGTTATGTGATCTACCCATCTAATCTTCAGCATTCTTCTGTAGCACCACATTTCGAAAGCTTCTATTCTCTTCTTGTCTAAAATATTTATCGTCCATGTTTGACTTCCATACATGGCTACACTCCATACAAATACTTTCAGAAATGACTTCCTGACACTTAAAATAGAAGGGAGAACCGATAGAGGTACTCAAGGTACCCTCCGCCACACACCGTCAGGTGGCTTGCGGAGTATGGATGTAGATGTAGATGTAAATCTATACTCGATGTTAACAAATTTCTCTTCTTCAGAAACGCTTTCCTTGCCATTGCCAGTCTACATTTTATATCCTCTCTACTTCGACCGTCATCAGTTATTTTGCTCCCCAAACAGCAAAACTCATTTACTACTTTAAGTGTCTCATTTCCTAATCTAATTCCCTCAGCATCACCCGATTTAATTCGACTACATTCCATTATCCTCGTTTTGCTTTTGTTGATGTTCATCTTATATCCTCCTTTCAAGACACTGTCCATTCCATTCAACTGCTCTTCCAAGTCCTTTGCTGTCTCTGACAGAATTACAATGTCATCAGCGAACCTCAAAGTTTTTATTTCTTCTCCATGGATTTTAATACCTACTCCAAACTTTTCTTTTGTTTCCTTTACTGCTTGCTCAATATACAGATTGAATAGCATTGGGGAGAGGCTACAACCCTGTCTCACTCCCTTCCCAACCACTGCTTCCCTTTCATGTCCCTCGACTCTTATAACTGCCATCTACTTTCTGTACAAATTGTAAATAGCCTTTCGCTCCCTGTATTTAACCCCTGCCACCTTCAGAATTTGAAAGAGGGTATTCCAGTCAACATTGTCAAAAGCTTTCTCTAAGTCTACAAATGCTAGAAATGTAGGTTTGCCTTTCCTTAATCTAGCTTCTAAGGTAGGGTCAGTGTTGCCTCACATGTTTCAATATTTCTACGGAATCCAAACTGATCTTCCCCAAGGTCGGCTTCTACCAGTTTTTCCATTCGTCTGTAAAGAATTCACGTTAGTATTTTGCAGCTGTGACTTATTAAACTGATAGTTCAGTAATTTTCACATCTGTCAACACTTGCTTTCTTTGGGATTGGAATTATTATATTCTTCTTGAAATCTGAGGGTATTTCACCTGCCTCATACATTTTGCTCACCAGATGGTAGAGTTTTGTCAGGACTGGCCCTCCCAAGGCTGTCAGTAGCTCTAATGGAATGTTGTCTACTCCCAGGGCCTTGTTTCGACCTAGGTCTTTCAGTGCTCCATCAAACTCTTCGCGCAGTATCATATCTCCCATTTCATCTTCATCCTCTTCCATTTCCAGAATATTGCCCTGAAGTACATCGCCCTTGTATAGACCCTCTATATACTCCTTCCACCTTTCTGCTTTTCCTTCTTTGCTTAGAACTGGGTTTCCATCTGAGCTCTTGATATTCATGCAAGTGACTCTCTTTTCTCCAAAGGTCTCTTTAATTTTCCTGTAAGCAGTATCTATCTTACCCCTAGTGAGATAAGCCTCTACATCTGCCCCTGGAAATGTCTTACAATTTAAAACCTGGTTCCTAAATCTCTGTCTTACCATTATATAATCTATCTGATACTTCTAGTATTTCCAGGATTCTTCCATGTATACAACCTTCTTTCATGATTCTTGAACCAAGTGTTAGCTATAATTAAGTTATGCTCTGTGCAAAATTCTACCAGGCGGCTTCCTCTTTCATTCCTTACTCCCATTCCATATTCACCTACTAAGTTTCCTTCTCTTTCTTTTCCTACTGTCGAATTCCAGTCACCCATGACTTAAATTTTCATCTCCCTTCACTACCTGAATAATTTCCTTTATCTCATCATACATTTCATCAATTTTTTCATCATCTGCAGAGCTAGTTGGCATATAAACCTGTATTACTGTAGTAGGCATGGGCTTCGTGTCAATCTTGGCCACAATAATGCGTTCACTATGTTGTTTATAGTAGCTTACCCGCAATCCTATTTTTTTTATTTTTATTTTTTTATTTATTATTAAACCTACTCCTGCATTACCCCTATTTGATTTTGTATTTATAACCCTTTATTCAGCTGACCAGAAGTCTTGTTCCTCCTGCCACCGAACTTCACTAATTCTCACTATATCTAACTTTAACCTATCCATTTTCCTTTTTAAATTTTCTAACCTACCAGCCCAATTAAGGGATCTGACATTCCACGCTCCGATCCGTAGAACACCAGTTTTCTTTCTCCTGATAACGACGTCCTCTTGAGTAGTCCCCACCTGGAGATCCGAATGGGGGACTATATTACCTCCGGAATATTTTACCCAAGAGGACGCCATCATCACCGTTGAGGCACGCAAGCCTCCCCACCAATGGCAAGGTCCATGGTTCATGGGGGGGGGGGGGGGGTGTATTAAATATTGTTGTTGTTATGGTCTTCAGTCCTGAGACTAGTTTGATGCAGCTCTCCATGCTACTCTATCCTGTGCAAGCTTCTTCATCTCCCAATACCTACTGCAACCTACATCCTTCTGAATCTGCTTAGTGTATTGATCTCTTGGTCTCCCCCTACGATTTTTACCCTCCACGCTACCCTCCAATACTAAATTGGTGATCCCTTGATGCCTCAGAACATGTCCTACCAACCGATCCCTTCTTCTGGTCAAGTTGTGCCACAAACTTCTCTTCTCCCCAATCCTATTCAATACTTCCTCATTAGTTATGTGATCTACCCATCTAATCTTCAGCATTCTTCTGTAGCACCACATTTCAAAAGCTTCTATTCTCTTCTTGTCCAAACAATTTATTGTCCATGTTTCACTTCCATACATGGCGACACTCCATACAAATACTTTCAGAAATGACTTCCTGACACTTAAATCTATACTCGATGTTAACAAATTTCTCTTCTTCAGAAACGCTTTCCTTGCCATTGCCAGTCTACATTTTATATCCTCTCTACTTCGACCATCATCAGTTATTTTGCTCCCCAAATAGCAAAACTCCTTTACTACTTTAAGTGTCTCATTTCCTAATCTTATACCCTCAACATCACCCAACTTAATTCGACTACATTCCATTATCCTCGTTTTGCTTTTGTTGATGTTCATCTTATATCCTCCCTTCAAGACACCATCCATTCCATTCAACTGCTCTTCCAAGTCCTTTGCTGTCTCTGACAGAATTACAATGTCATCGGTGAACCTCAAAGTTTTTATTTCTTCTCCATGGATTTTAATACCTACTCCGAATTTTTCTTTTGTTTCCTTTACTGCTTGCTCAATATACAGATTGAATAACATCGGGGATAGGCTACAACCCTGTCTTACTCCCTTCTTAACCACTGCTTCCCTTTCATGTCCCTCGACTCTTATAACTGCCATCTGGTTTCTGTACAAACTGTAAATAGCCTTTCGCTCCCTGTATTTTACCCCTGCCACCTTTAGAATTTGAAAGAGAGTATTCCAGTCAACATTGTCAAAAGCTTTCTCTAAGTCTACAAATGCTAGAAACGTAGGTTTGCCTTTCCTTAATCTTTCTTCTAAGATAAGTCGTAAGGTCAGTATTGCCTCACGTGTTCCAACATTTCTACGGAATCCAAACTGATCTTCCCCGAGGTCGGCTTCTACCAGTTTTTCCATTCGTCTGTAAAAAATTCGTGTTAGTATTTTGCAGCTGTGGCTTATTAAACTGATTGTTCGGTAATTTTCACATCTGTCAACACCTGCTTTCTTTGGGATTGGAATCATTATATTCTTCTTGAAGTCTGAGGGTATTTCGCCTGTTTCATACATCTTGCTCACCAGATGGTAGAGTTTTGTCAGGACTGGCTCTCCCAAGGCCGTCAGTAGTTCCAATGGAATGTTGTCTACTCCGGGGGCCTTGTTTCGACTCAGGTCTTTCAGTGCTCTGTCAAACTCTTCACGCAGTATCGTATCTCCCATTTCGTCTTCATCTACATCCTCTTCCATTTCCATAATATTGTCCTCAAGTGCTTCGCCCTTGTATAGACCCTCTATATACTCCTTCCACCTTTCTGCTTTCCCTTCTTTGCTTAGAACTGGGTTTCCATCTGAGCTCTTGATGTTCATGCAAGTGGTTCTCTTTTCTCCAAAGGTCTCTTTAATTTTCCTGTAGGCAGTATCTATCTTACCCCTAGTGAGATAAACCTCTACATCCTTACATTTGTCCTCTAGCCATCCCTGCTTAGCCATTTTGCACTTCCTGTCGATCTCATTTTTGAGACGTTTGTATTCCTTTTTGCCTGCTTCACTTACTGCATTTTTATATTTTCTCCTTTCATCAATTAAATTCAATATTTCTTCTGTTACCCAAGGATTTCTACTAGCCCTCGTCTTTTTACCTACTTGATCCTCTGCTGCCTTCACTACTTCATCCCTCAAAGCTACCCAGTCTTCTTCTACTGTATTTCTTTCCCCCATTCCTGTCAATTGTTCCCTTATGCTCTCCCTGAAACTCTGTACAACCTCTGGTTCTTTCAGTTTATCCAGGTCCCATCTCCTTAAATTCCCACCTTTTTGCAGTTTCTTCAGTTTTAATCTACAGGTCATAACCAATAGATTGTGGTCAGAGTCCACATCTGCCCCTGGAAATGTCTTACAATTTAAAACCTGGTTCCTAAATCTCTGTCTTACCATTATATAATCTATCTGATACCTTTTAGTATCTCCAGGGTTCTTCCATGTATACAACCTTCTATCGTGATTCTTAAACCAAGTGTTAGCTACGATTAAGTTGTGCTCTGTGCAAAATTCTACCAGGCGGCTCCGTCTTTCATTTCTTAGCCCCAATCCATATTCACCTACTACGTTTCCTTCTCTCCCTTTTCCTACACTCGAATTCCAGTCACCCATGACTATTAAATTTTCGTCTCCCTTCACTATCTGAATAATTTCTTTTATTTCATCATACATTTCTTCAATTTCTTCGTCATCTGCAGAGCTAGTTGGCATATAAACTTGTACTACTGTAGTAGGTGTGGGCTTCGTATCTATCTTGGCCACAATAATGCGTTCACTATGCTGTTTGTAGTAGCTTACCCGCACTCCTATTTTCCTATTCATTATTAAACCTACTCCTGCATTACCCCTATTTGACTTTGTGTTTATAACCCTGTAGTCACCTGACCAAAAGTCTTGTTCCTCCTGCCACCGAACTTCACTAATTCCCACTATATCTAACTTTAACCTATCCATTTCCCTTTTTAAATTTTCTAACCTACCTGCCCGATTAAGGGATCTGACATTCCACGCTCCGATCCGTAGAACGCCAGTTTTCTTTCTCCTGATAATGACATCCTCTTGAGTAGTCCCCGCCCGGAGATCCGAATGGGCGACTATTTTACCTCCGGAATATTTTACCCAAGAGGACGCCATCATCATTTAATCATACAGTAAAGCTGCATGCCCTCGGGAAAAATTACGGCCGTAGTTTCCCCTTGCTTTCAGCCGTTCGCAGTACCAGCACAGCAAGGCCGTTTTGGTTATTGTTACTAGGCCAGATCAGTCAATCATGCAGACTGTTGTCCTTGCAACTACTGAAAAGGCTGCTGCCCCTCTTCAGGAACCACACGTTTGTCTGGCCTCTCAACAGATACCCCTCCGTTGTGGTTGTACCTACGGTACGGCTATCTGTATCGCTGAGGCACGCAAGCCTCCCCACCAACGGCAAGGTCCATGGTTCAGGGGGGGGGGGTATTAAATAATTGTTAGTGATGCATAATGTCTAAGACTTTGACATTTACAGGCAAAAGTCAGTGCAGATTTGAGTCAAAGATTGGAAATCTCATTTAATCTTCACACAACACACCTGCAACACAATGGAAGAGCTGCTATCGGCCTAGTCAAATCTTGAGTATAGATATGTTACTTTCACCCACCTGCTTTTTCCCTAATTACTGATGCCTCTATACTTGATTCCTCCTAATAACTTTGTTTTTCATTTGAGTTTTTAATGGATTGGGCAATAATTTAAATATGTGATATCACTTTGTGTTACTGTGTCCCGCTGAAAGTAATGTCTTTTTCTCCATTTCTTCCATAAAAATACATTATATATAAATACACATAGTGAGAGAATAATTGTCAATGTTGAAAGTAATCTTTCATTATTCAGAAAAACTATTTTTTCCCCTTTTTGGCATACAAAAAACCATTTGGTATTGAATACAAGTATTTCTGTTGTAGTTAGTAGTAGTAGTAGTATCATCATCATCATCCTCCACACTGAAATGGAAAGTCCCTAATTCTGTTGTTAATTATTGGCTTAAAAAGATTTATGTTTACAGTTAAGATAATAAGTATATTCGTGGTCTTATTTTGACATTCATCATTAGTCGACCACAATATTATTGCACCTGGGAGCAAAGGCACTTTGATCAACATAGCATGAGTTTTTAATTGTTACTTTGAGGACATGCTGAACAACTTGATAGTATGTGCACAACTGTCTTGAAATCATCCACAATGCAACGTGGTGGTGTTAATTACTGTAATGTCATGGGAGGCCAAGTGCAATAATATTGTGGTTGGGTAGTAACAATTTATAATGCTTAAAGACTCTTCCTATTTAACACATAAGTAGGAAACACTCATAATTTACCGCTTCATAGGAAAACGGAGGCCTTTTACGAATCTTCCCTTTTGGATGGCAAGACAAAGTAGCAGATATAGAACCACTCTTTGACAGAATTCTTTTTTTCTGGTCTGATAGGCGTAACCCTCACGAAGTTCAGCCAGCATACAAGACAAGGTAAAATTAGCATTGATTTATTCTTGTTATTGCCATGGTGCTTGTTTAAGTTCATCTCTCGTGACAAAAAGTTGTCCATTTAGACCAAGATACTTTACCTTTTCAGATATGCTATTACACTGTGGTATTTTGATGCAAATGAAAGAGAAGAAGCCTGCAGAAGATATCAAAAAGAAAGTAAGTTAAGCTCTTTATTTCATTGGTTTTCGGTAAAAATTTGCAGTCATTAACATTTTCATTCTGTTTGACAGGAGACCATAGTCGACAGGTCACAAGCAACTGATGCTAAGTGGTTGTGAGTCAGAATCCAACAAATCAGTATGCTTCATAAACTTTACCTTTTGATGTGCAGGATGTATAAAATCAAGTATTGTTGCATGTGAGAGTGTACTCAATACCTCTGCTCATGTTTATGTGCAGAAGGTTTATCTACTAAAAAACCATTAGAATTGTTCACAGTGGTGCACAGTGCTGCCTGGAAGACACTGAGTAGAGTCTTCTTTTATTGTTGTTAAAATTGTAATTTATGTAACAGTACTTGTAACATACTACGTATCACAATCAACGAAGTGATATTTTTTAATACCAAATACCTGTGTAAATTATTTAGAAGTTCTTGAAATCAAAATATTAGTGTTTTGTAAAGAAAAAGGTCACCTTTTAAAATTATGTAAATATATTTACAGCTTTATGACATTTATGTAAGATAAATATTGTAATTATATGTAATATACAAACAATACAATAACTATTATCAGTCATTTGGAATTTGACTGTCTTCTATTTGGCGTGAAGCTGGCAGGTACACTTTAAAAGAATAATTGCTTCTTGGGAAAGAACTCTGAAATCACAATATAGGAAAGAACATCAACACTCCATACATCTCATTATGAACTGTACTTCTTAATGAAGCAGATATGAGATATTTACAATTAGTAGCCTCAGAGAAACCAATCTTACTCTTATTTACTAAGGCATCTGTCAGCACTTCCTGTACAAAAGACTACTGCATACAAGCCTAATGCTCACTTTAATATTCCTGAAGGTGTCGGAGATCAAGGTATTACTTGAGACTTTCCTTCTAGGTGTACAGCAGTAAGTCAAGTAGTCTACCCTTATAGTAAGTTCCAAGATGTCAATTGTAAAGTATACTAGAGTAATTACTCTCATTACAAAAATAGACAGTTGTAGCATAATTACTTCCAGCAATATTACTCACCTAGAGGAAATACCCTTTCTCACGGGCAATTTTGAGTCGTCTTTTTTTCCATGGGGCAGGATTCTAACACTTGGGTAACACAAACATAACAAAAATGAAATGATCATACGGCATTATGGCCGAGAGACCCCACGCGGGGTGTTCGGCCGCCGAAATTGCAAGTCCTCTTTAGCTGACGCCACTTCGGCGACTTGTGAGTCAGTGATGATGAAAGACACACAACACCCAGTCATATCGAGGCAGCCACAAATCATACTAATAAGTAAGGATTCATGATTTATCAGCTAATTAACTTTACATTTATTTAATGAATGACTATAAAATAAAGTTACACTTTTTTGTAAGCACCATCCCTCAGTGCATAGAGAGATGTTATTACTCTCTTTATGTGAAAAAAGATCTGTTCTCTACACGAACATCTCCAGGGAGGGGGTGAGGGTATATAACTTGCTTCATAAATTAATTTTATACTTACTGGGTTTATCACTTGGCATCCAGAGTAGGATGTGGTGAATGTGTTGAATTGATCAGCAGTTACAATTAGATCAGGTAATGGATAAAGCTGCATCCCATAGTCAAATCCCCAATAAACAGGGCATACAGCCAGTGGCAGTGGTGCTAGGTGTGCTTGGCTTATTATAGTCTTTGCAAACTACGAACAAGGAAAAAAATTATTATTAGTGACAAGTAGAAGACAATTGTAATACTGGTAATACAAATGTCTATGTCAATACTTGGAACTCACATGCTGTGGTATATCACCAGAGGTAGGAAAATAAATAGTATTCCGACACATTTTAGTCACCAGATCTTCCCGTATTACTACTATTTCTTGGGTGCAGTACTGTATTCGGCAAGGACTTGTGCTGAAGATAGCTGAAGGAAGTTTCTTTTTCAGCTCTTCTGTGACAAACGTTGGCAATGGTGGTCTGTCCAGGAAAAAAGAATATCTCTATGAATATGGGATGCATTTACTCGCATAAGTCTACATACACGAAACAGGTGCTCAGTGACATATCACAAAAACTGTAAAATCTCAGTAACAATGATGATGTATCCCCTTCAATAACTTTAAACCTACTAATCTTCTATAAACCAGAATTTTATGCAGTTATTGCACATTAATAACAGCATGAAATTCTGTCTCGTAAACTAGATTACTGACACTGAAAGCAAAGTGGCTTTTCATCTGAACGTACCTGGGAAGAATGCTAGCAAAACCAGGATCAACAGGGCCAGGAATGAATATGAATTTGCTATTTGCTGTTAATTTAGGAAACTGAACAATCAAATCCCCTAGAATTTTAAATTTTTCCTTAAGGAGATAAGCATGTGCACTGCCATGCTGTGATGAGAGGAAATTGCCCATCAGCACAAATGCCACTGGTAGACATTCTGAGTAGCCCTGAAATAATGTTGAAAGCTTTTCTAATACCTGAAAAACAAAATTGGCATTCTTGAGTGACAAACTATGCAAGTGTGTTTTCAGCTTTTTAGTAATACAACTGCAGCAGACATTGTTAGGTGTGAAATCCTCAGTACCTTAACATTGTCTAGCCAAACATCAGCAATAAATACAATGGTAGCATCCTCATTTTCCTCTTCTATTTTAAGCAGCTTCTTTGACAGCTTCAGACTTTTGCTGGAAGGACCTCCAAATGTGTTCATGTTTCCAAAATAATCTCTGTTTGACAAAGAATAAGTAGGTCACTGGAGAACTGAAAACTGTAAAGAACTATGGCACAAATACTTTTTTTTTAATCCAGAGCAAATTGATGTAAGTATAATTTACACAACATTCACTCAAAACTAAAACTTATTGCTGTTAATGACATGCAAAAGGTAGAAGATACAAAAATTTTATCTCCAGTTTCATTAACTCTTCAACACTGATGACAGCCACAGGGGGTGTAACTGTCAGCATGAGAGCCCCACTGTATATGGAAATAATGCCAGCAAATGAACACATGAGCTTATATTACTTTTTTCCTGAAATATATACTTTTATGTACGAAAAGGTAAGTGCCTTTTACTACATCTCTGGTCTGAAAAAGAAACAATTTTCTTTCTTTTTTTCTGTATTATGCATTGTTGGTGGGGGAGTGTAGATTAGAAGAAAGGAACTGCTGTAATTTCGATTGGTTGGATTACATTACACTACATGAATGCGTGGCATCTGTTCTTTCGGATGTCTGACAGAACTGACAATACACGGAATCTGAAGCTGTGATACATTATGTGTAAATTGAAGGTGGAGGTGGAGGTGGGGAGAAAGGAAAGGAAAAGGATTACAGATGTCAGCTGCATTAACATTACGCGGAATCAGTGGCGACAAGCCACTTGTTCATTCGAGTGCATCGTGTTGAAAAGAGCAGACACCAAACTTTCATGTAATAATTCGCCTAGATGGGCAATGGTTCCATATTCCTCAATGTGGATGCACAAGTACATCCGACCTGCTGTGGGAATCTGAGTAGCAAACGTGGGAATCTGAGTAGCAAACATGGAAGAAATGGACAGGGTCTGCGGATAGGTGGTACTTGATGGGAATATGCATTCTGACATCACTAATTCCTTTCCTTTCCTTTCTCCACACCTCCAGCTTTAATTTACATTCAAATCACACTACATGGAAAACAAAACAACTTGTAGGAAAGGTCACATATTAACACTTAAGTTTTATCTGGTGATTAAGTACTCCATAAAGAAAGGTATGAAAGCAAAGGACATTCACACCGATTTCCAGAATACACTGGGGGACTCTGCTGCTCCTTCATATTCAACTGTTCCCAAGTGGACAAATTAATTTAAATTTTGTCGGGAGAGCTTAGATGATGATCTGTGTAGTGTCACTACTCCAGAAATCATTGCAAAAGAGTGCACAAAATGGTCGAGGAGGATCGCCGATTGAAACTGCGTGAAATTGCTTGTGCTTGCCAGATGTTGTCTGAAAGGGTGTATCACATTTTAACTGCAGAATTAGAAATGAAAAAATTACCTGCAAGATGGGTGCCGCGACTCTTGACACTGGATCAAAAATGCATGAGAATGGACATATAGGAATAATATTTGACCCGTTTTAGGAGAAATAAACAAGATATTTTGCGCCAGTTTGTGACCACAGATGAAACTTGGGTGCACTACTATACCCCAGAGAGAAAACAACACTCAAAACAGAGGAAACAAGCTGCTTCTCTGCCACCAAAGAAAGCACAGACAATTCCTTTGGTGGGAAAGGTCATGGCATCAGTGTTCTGGGATACGAAGGGGAATCTGTTGGTAGTTTATCTCCCCACTGGGCAAACAATTACTGGAGAATACTAAGCTAACCCCCTGAACAAATTGCAACAAAAGATATGCAAAAAAAGGCCAGGTTTAGCAAGGAAGAAAGTCATCTTCCATCAAGACTATGCACGCCCGCACACATGCCATCGCCATGGCAAAATTACACAAACTAAAGTGTGAATTGTTGCCACACCCGCATTATTCACCTGATATGGCTCCATCGGACTTCCAGCTATTCCCAAAACTGTTATTTTTTTGGTGGACGAAGATTCACTTCAAATGAAGAATTGTTAACCGGAGCTGAAAACTATTATGCAGGCCTGGAGGAAATTCAGTTTTGAAATGGGATCAAGGCACTGGAACATCATTGCACCAAGTGCGTTAATCTACAAGGAGACTATAGTGAAAAATAAAAAAGTTTCAGTGATTTAAGTACTTTTTTCCTATTCCATTCTGAGAACTTTTCAAACCAACCTCGTATTTGATTATTCTTTTCATGTACCCACAAATTGTTATCCCCATGTATTAATGTTTCAATGAGTTGACTGATTTCAATTGTGACTCAGCAGTACCATAATCTTAGGTTACTATGTGTTTTGCAGTTTGAAAATAAACTATTTTTTTAATATTTAAGACAAGCTGACAATCTTTGCACTTTTTGAGAGGTATTTCAATGAGGTTCTGTTATGGTAGTCATTTTAGGTTTCTCACAATGCCCTTTTGTGCAATAGTGTTTCACTCAGCATCTTACTAGCAATAGCCTACGATTTGTTTTATGACTATTGTGCACTTTATCTTTAGAAACTTTTTTACAGAGAAAATCATTGAAGGATCCTCCGCTCAAGAACTGTTCCTCTAATGTTTGGTCAACTATTCTTCTAAACTTAACCAAAATTGCTCTGTATGCTCCTGCCCAGAACTAAATGTTTTCTATTTGACATGAGAGACAGTTCCATCTGTATCTAGCTTACTGAACACGCACATCTTAATTTGTTTTACTTGCCCTTTATATTGTTGCTAAGAGTGCCTCATACTGAGAGTAATTTCAAACAGGACAACATCAATTTGTTGCCATCAGATTTATTTCCATTCTGAAATCTTGTTTCCATTTAAATTAGATCATCGCCATATTTCAGTGTTTCTACAAACTGTGTTGAAATAAAATGTAGTGACTGCTATACTAAGTCATACCATGCTAGTTGATGTACATCATCTACTTCCAATTTTGCCTATGGTGGTATGTATGGTGGTCAGGAATGGTCTGAAAAGGGTGTTGCTGAGGAGGTTGAGCTGAGGAACAATTGTTAGGAAAAAAATTGATACATTGTGCCTTTCAGAGTTATTTGACACTGAAGTTAGCTTTTCAGACTGTTTCTCACTACTGTGTGTGTGTGTGTGTGTGTGTGTGTGTTTCATGAATTTAAACCATGTGGTGCTCCCGACAGGCTAAAAAATTCTAACCGGGATTCAATCCCATGACCTTTTTCTTTCCAGGCACTGCTTCACCACTAGACCACAAAGTGTAAATTTCCAATTTTGGAGCAAACTGACATGTCATTGATTAAAATACCCTAATTAAAAGCATATGCAGTTGTTTCTGTTGCCCTCTTTGGCTATGGTAATAACCCCTGCGCATCCTTTCCAGAAGTTTGTAAAATTGGAATAAATGAGGTAGTTCACTGGTGTTAATTTTGCTATCCATTTGATCAACAAACAGCTACAGAAATATGCTAAAAACACACAGCAGGAAATCAAAAGTGTTTCTTATTCTATATCTGAAAGCTTTGTGTTTATCCCGCCTAATAACCAAGCACAATATAAAATTCTTCGTGGCTAGCATATGTTTAGAAAGAAAACGGATTTCCTAAAATGTCAGTGTAGCCGCACCACAAAAACTGGTATATCTTGTAAGAGGATTTAGATCAAGTTATATAGGTTTCATACAATGACTCTGTAGTTTACAAAGTTGTTTTATTACATATTCCAGTTTCAGGTCACTCGACTGTATCAATACTAGTTTAATCTTATTACAATGACATTATAACAAATATGAAAACCTCGTAACTTCATTTTGTTAAATTTTGCATGTGAAGCAAAAAAGGTTGCTTAAAAAGAGGTACACAAAGTTGCTACATATGTGAGTATATTGTACAAGCCTAGTTATTGACTGATTACAGAAATCCATGCACTTTCAAATCTCTTTTTGATTATGTAGTTACTGGAATTAAGAGATTTCGCAGACAGATGGAGTTATGAGGTTCTCGTTGCCTACCATCATAAGATGTTTTAAATATGATATGTAGTAACTCATCAACTTAACAGGTACAAGACATTGTGAGCACCTCTCTGGACCTGTTCAGTTAAAAAGTTACGATGTAATATACACTGAAACACCAAATAGACATGTTTATTCAAATGCAGAGAGATGTAAACAGGCAGAATATGGCACTGTGGTTGGTAACACCTATATAAGACGACAAGTGTCTGGTGCAGTTAGATCTGTTACTGCTGCTACAATGGTAGGTTATCAACATTTAAGTGAGTTTGAACGTGGTGTTGTAGTCGATGCACGAGCAATGGGACACAGCATCTCCAAGGTAGCGATGAAGTGTGGATTTTCCCGTACTACCATTTCACGAGCATGCTGTTAATATCAGAAATCCGGTAAAACATTAAATCTCCGACATCGCTGAGGCCAGAAAAAGATCTTGCAAGAAAGGGATCAACAACGACAGAAGAGAATCATTCAATGTGACAAAAGTGCAACCCTTCCGCAAATTGCTGCCGATATCAATGCATTTCATGAGCGTACCGTTAATATCAGGAATTCGGTAAAACATCAAATCTCTGGGGCCAGAAAAAGGTCCTGAAAGAAAGGGATCAACGACGACTGAAGAGAATTATTGAACGTGACAGAAGTGCAACCCTTCCATTAACTGCTGCAGATTTAAATGCTGGGCCATCAACAAGTGTCAGCATGGGAACCAGTCAACAAAACATCATCGATATGAGCTTTTGGAACTTAAGGCCCACTTGTGTATCCTTTATGACTGCACGATACAAAGCTATACACCTCGCGTGGCCCTGTCAACACTGACATTGGACTACTGATGACTGGAAACATGTTGCTTGATCAGACAAGTCTGATTTCAAATTGTATCATGCGGATGGACGTGGACATGTATGGGTATGGAGACAACCTCATGAATCCATGGACCCTGGATGTCAGCAGGGGACTGACTATTCAAGATGGTGGAGGCTCTGTGATGGTGTGGGGTGTGTGCAGTGGAGTGACATGCGATGCCTGATACGTCTATATACGACTGACAGGTGACACATATGTAAGCATCCTGTCTGATCACCTGCGTCCATTCATGTCCATTGTGCATTTCAATGGACCGTAACAATTCCAGCAGGACAATACGACACCCCTCATCTTCAGAATTGCAGCAGAGCAGCTCCAGAAACACACTTCTGAGTTTAAACAGTTCTGCTGGCCACCAAACTCCCCAGACATGAACATTATTGAGCATATCAGGAATGTTGCAGTGTGCTGTTCTGAATAGATCTCCATCCCCTTGTACTCTTGTGGCTTTATGGACAGCCCTGCAGGATTCACGGTGTCAGTTCCCTCCAGCACTACTTCAGACATTGGTAGAGTCCATGCCATGTTGTGTTGTGGCATTTCTGCATGCTTTCGGTGGCTCTACACAACATTAGGCAGGTGTAACAGTGTCTTTGGTCCTTCAGTGTATATACAATTATCTGATGACAACATGGTAGTAAATCTAAGCCCAGAAATGATTCCATTGAGTGACCTGACACTGAAATATATAATAGATGATTTAAAAGACAGTCGCTGAATTTACCTAAGGCAGTACGTCTAGTCGGTTTAAGTTTACCCTATCAGAGTAGTGCGGAGTGGCTCACCACAAACTACTAGGGTGATCCACATTTCATCATGGTTATAAGGAGGTGACCAACATCTGATCACAATTTTAAGGGTGATATCGTAGCAATAAATTTCAGCTGCATGACTGCATAACATTTTCTTGGAATGGATGACAATGGAGATATAAATACAAAAACACTTTTACATTTTGCTTACTTTTACTATATTACGTCATATGGTACCAAATTTTGAGTAACTCCACAAACAAACAAATATGTTATATATAATATAATAATAATAATAATAATAATAATAATTATTATTATTATTATTATTATTATTATTATTATTATTATTATTATTATTATTTGTTTCAGCTTTTGATTTAGTTTTCCTCTTTATCACTTGAAAGGCAGTAGTGCTTCCATTGAGTTCCAAGTTTTGAATTTGACTTACTTAGAAAGTGGAGATAAAGTATTATTCTGCTTGCAGATTCTATGGTGGAAGGAAATGAGGTAAAACAAGTTTTACTTTTCTTCAATAATTGTTTCTACATCTACATCCACACACTGAAAACCACCATGAGATGCAAGGCAGAGGGTACATCCCGTTGTCCCAGTTATTAGGGTTTCTTCCTGTTCCATTCATGTGTGAAGCATGAAAAAGAATAAAGGTCTGGAAGTCTCTGTGCATGCAGCAATTATTCTAATCTTACCATCACCATCCCTATGTCAGCGATATGTAGGGGCCTGTAGTATATTCCCACAGTAATCATTTAAAGTTGGTTCTTGAAACTTTGTTAATACACTTTCTCGGGATAGTTTACCTCTTACCTTCAAGGGTCTTCCAGTTCAGTCCCTTCAGTACTCCCACAGATTAAACAATCCTGTGGTCATTCGTGCTGCCCTTCTGTGTATACATTCAATATCCCCTGTTAGTCCTATGTGGTAGAGGCCCACACACTTGAGCAATATTCTACAACCAGTCGCACAAGTGATTTGTAAGCAATCTCCTTCGCAGATTGATTGCACTTCCCCATTATTCTACCAATAAACCAAAGTCTACCACCTGCTTTAGCCATGATTGAACTAATGTCATCATTCCATTTCATATCCCTACAAAGTGTCACATCCAGGTATTTGTATGAATGGTTAATTCCAACTGCGACTCATTGATCTTAAAGTCATAAGATACTATGTTTTTTTTCGTTTTGCGAAATGCAAAATTTTACATTTCTGAACATTTAGAGCATGTTACCAATCTCTGCACCACTTTGAAATCTTATCAAGATTTGTCTGAATATTTATGCAGCTTCTCTCAGATAGTACTTCATTATAGATAACTGCATCCTCTGCCACAATCCTGATTTTAATATTAATATTGTGTGCAAGATCATTAATATGCAATATGAACAGCAAGAGTACCCAACACACTTCCCTGGAGCACACCCAATGTTACTTCAATATCTGATATCTAAATGATCCATAAAACTGAAAGCAGCATATGTAAATTCCTCCAAGTTTTTGCAACTTATATATTAACACTTCATTAACTGATTATACATCTATCATGATGAGCTTGTTTCAACATTTTTGCCTTTACAAGTTATGACTGAAAATTTTTCATAAAAATGTATGATAAAATTATGTTGCTTGTTTATGTCTCAACTTTTATGATGTATCTCACATATTGCATCCTGGAGCGTCTTTTTGACTGTCTCACGGGGTTACTGGTCATGCTTATAGCATTTATATGGCACTTGTGTTGGACACACATGTTGGACAGTTTTCTCCAGCGATACTTATAAATTTACAATGAATTTTATTTGTGGGAAAATCTTTTTCTTTTAGGATGTAAATAAAGTTTTATAGATATTTTTTACACTTTAGTTCTGTTTTTTCATTTAAAATTTTATTTGGGTATGTGTTTGTGTGGGTGTAAATTTCCAGTTCTTCCAAGATATTATAAGAGGACATTCTTTGGGTACCCTACGTAGAATTTTTACTGTATTTTCTACTTTTTTTTTACTTTATGTTTTTGGTTTCACTTCAACACAAATAAAAGAGAACAGAATACTCAACACAAATATATTTGTGCGAGAAACAAAAAATTATAGTTATACTATCTTTGGAATGTATTTAGCATTGCTGATTTTCAGCAAATAGAATTCAGTATAAACATGTAGGCATCACTGGAGAAAAATGTCAAACATACATCTGTGTTACATAAATGCTATTATAAATGTGACCAATAGTACCCAGAGACAATCAGTCAAAATTATCAAGCGAAGACTACAACCCACTATGTATCACTCATGCAGGAAATGCCAAGACAAGATAAGCCTAATTACAGCAGGAACATATGCAGTTAAGTATTCACTCTTCGAGTGCACAACATGTGAATGGATCTGGCAGAAGCCCTAATAATGGTACAATGGGAAGTACTCTCTGCCAATCACTTCACAGTGGTTTGCACAGTACAGATATAGATGCCTCATGTATTTATCAGTTATTACCAACATGGTGGTTAGGAGAGAGAGAGAACGCTTGAATATAAAAGCGAAAGTTTCTGCAGTTAGAGCCAGCTAACATAAAAGTTTTCTGGCTCTGACGTTTCTTTTGGAATTAGGGTGAAACATAAAAGAAGCAACTGTCTTCACCTTCAGAATTTTATTTGATACTGATAGCAACCATACGCAGATTGAACAATAGACAGGAGAAGAAGAAATTTGATAGTTTCTTTTTATGAATTATACCCTTAACTACCATGATAGCATTGTTTGCCTAGTCAACAAAACTTTCTGATTAACACCTACCAGATCATCATATTTGCTTATTGCAACATCCTTGCAAGACAGTTTCACTACCCTCAAAATTCTTGAAATAGCGAGGTACATTAATTGCCGAATACGTTGAATTTCTGCTATTGAAGTTCCTTTAACACAATCATCACTTCCTTTACTGAGCAAGAGGCAGCTCTGAAAGAATGCATTGTGACAATCTATTTGAATGAATGTTATTCATACAAGACTGCCACGAAATGGTCAACATGGTACCACTAATGCATCACCAGTAATCAGAAGCATACTAAAATTATCTTCTCTGTGGTAAGAACATAACAAGGTTGCAAAGAATAAGCAGTGGAAGATATTTTTAACTTCCTCTTGTATTTCGCTTGCCTGAACGCCCTTACACATTACACTCATCCCTCTCCATGTTCTGATAATTTTTTTTTTACTATTTTTTGTAGTTTTTATTTCTTAAACATTATTATTGCTTGACTGACATAACAGAAAATCTTGGGCGGAATATGAACAACTATACACTTATCTTGACACACCATGAAGGAGTTTATCACTCATTTTCATACCAAATACTTGAAACGGGGGACAAGGACCAAGACACAATCTTGTTACTTTCAAGATTCACTTGCTCAACATTTTCCGACTGACACATGAAAGCTGACTTCAGCAAAGTACCAAATTGTATTTTTCTTCAAACTAAGTCTGCATCACAATACACTAATGGCAGAGTGTATCATCCAGCTTTGATCTCACTGGAAGTGGCTGAAAATGTTCTCAAAGTTCTCCCAAAATGTGAATACTGAAATTTAACATATCAATGAAACGATTATCAGCATTAAGAGAACAAAGAAAATTCAATCAGCAGACAAGAGCAGTTCTAAGGTTATAAGATCATCCAAGGTCCAATAAATGTTATGATGAACACAAACAGGCAGGAAAATTGGTTGGCAGATAGGCTGCACAAAGAGGCTTTGGATCATGAGCAGTTTTACCAACACAGCTATATGAGCTTTTAAAGTACTTACTTATAACAGAGTTACCACACTTATGCATTAAATATCTTCAGAACAATGTTCTGAACACATATTACAGTAATTTTTTATGTGCTACTCTTTGAGTGACTCCTTGGTACCAATTTGTAAAGCCAGCTGTAAATTTCCCCGAACTACACTTGCAACATCATGCCAACTTACTTCCTATTCAATGAAAAATATTTTCGTCAAACCTATGGGTCAGCAATGGACAGTACATTATTCACCAGTTTCGAAATTTATACATGAAACATTTCGAATAAACATATCTGTATCAATGTGTAACAACATATTTGTTATATGGTCCTAAATAATAGAACCAAATCTTTTTAGTGCATCATGTCTTATTGGTCTAAAATACGAGGGTGGTTTGGAAAGTTCTGTGAATGGAATAGAAAAAATGTACTCACATCACTGAAACTTTTTTTATTTTTCAATGTAGTCTTCTTGTAGACTGATGTCTAGTACCTTGATCCTATCTCGAAAATGAGTTTCCTCTAGGTCTGTAAAATAGTTATCAACTCTGGCTATCAGTTCTTCATTTGAAGTGAATCTTTGCCCACCAAGAAAAATTTCCAGTTTTGGAAAGAGGTGGAAGTCTGACGAAGTCATATCAGGTGAATAAGGCGGGTGTGGCAACAATTCATACCTTAGTTCACGTAATTTTGCCATAGTGACAGCACGTGTGCGGGCGTGCATTGTCTTGATGGGTGATGACTTTCTTCCTTGCTGAATCTGGCCTTCTTTCGCATATCTTTTGTTGCAATTTGTCCACGTTAGCATAGTATTCTCCAGTAACTGTTTGCCCAGTGGGGAGATCATTTACAAATTAGAATCCCCTTCGAATTTCAGAACACTGATGCCATGACTAGACCTTGGACTTTCAGGGTCTAAAAAATGTAAATTAGGTACTTAAAATAGGTTCTATCACTTACAAAATAGTTTA
Organism: Schistocerca cancellata; assembly: GCF_023864275.1. Lineage (NCBI taxonomy): Eukaryota > Metazoa > Arthropoda > Insecta > Orthoptera > Acrididae > Schistocerca > Schistocerca cancellata. The sequence goes on from NC_064626.1 coordinate 653,866,585, forward strand.
TTAAAATTAGAAAATAGGTGACCAAAATATGACACTTTATTATCCAGAAAGATAAATAGATTGACAAAACTCCACATTATATTATTGTCCATGTCCGTAATTACAGTCAAAGTATATAACTAACACTTTCTCCAGATTTTCCGTTGAGAAACTGCATCCCCTGTCTGTTAATAACATCTTAAATGCCGAGAATGAGCGATACAGGCAAACAGATGTCACCGGAGCATATTTAAACGATGACATTAGGTGCGCACCCTCATTTTCTGTTGATTTACCTAATGACCTAATAAGATGTCAGCCACTGTGCAGAGGGTGGTCAGTCCTGGGTGGTGGTGGTGGTGGTGGTGGTGGTGGTCCCCCCCCCCCCCCCCCACTAACTTTCATACCAATTGAACCTGGGACCAAGTTGATTTTTTCTGTCACCTCTTCTCTCAATTGCAGCTGTGTGTGGACTGGTTTCTGTGAACCCTCTAGAGCTTTAATAATAGGGACACAAAATGCATAATGAGATTTTATGTATGCAATGTCTTTGGAAACTGTTGGGTCCTTTAGAACATCTTTAGCTGAAGTAATGCTCACTGCTGCCTCCTGCAATTTAAGAACAGTGTTCGTAATGTCTTCCAAATGCTCGCTGTAATATTCCGCAGCCTCTAGCCATGTTCCCCAGCAAAAGTATGGGTTTGGCGGAAGTGGTACATTGGGAAGTTCCTCTCAATCTTAAAATAACTGGATTCTTGTAGGTGCTTTAATAAAAACCTTTTTGATGGTTGAAACTAGCTTATTTATATGTTGAAACAGGAGATGTATCGTCTCAGTTACACAATTCATGGCATGGGCAAGACGTGACATGGGGCAAGACTGTGTAAAAATACTTTCAATAAGTTAACAGCAGCAATCACGTATGTGGCTGTATCAGTGTGGATTACAAGTACTTTAATTTCATCTTGACTGTTGGAGAAAAGTAAATCTACATCTACATGGTTACTCTGCAATTCAAACTTAAGTGCCTGGCAGAGGTTCATCAACCATTTTCATACTACTACTCCACCATTCCACTCTTGAATGGCACATGGGAAAAACGAACACCTAAATCTTTCCGTTCAAGCTCTGATTTCTCTTATTTTATTATGATGATCATTTCTCCCTACATAGGTGGGTGTCAACAAAGTATTTTCGCATTTGGAAGAGAAAGTTGGTGATTGAAATTTTGTAAACAGATCTCGCTGCAAAGAAAACCGCCTTTGTTTCAGTGACTGCCACCCCAACTCGCTTATCATATCAGTGACACTCTCACTCTTATTGCATGATAACATGAAACGAGCTGCCCTTCATTGCACTTTTTCGATGTCCTTCGTCAATCCTACCCGGTAAGGATCCCATATCGCGCAGCAATATTCCAGCAGAGGACGGACAAGTGTAATGTAGGCTGTCTCTTTAGTGGGTTTGTCTCATCTTCTAAAGTGTTCTGCCAACAAAGCGCAGTCTTTGTTTCGCCTCCCCCACAATATTATCTATGTGGTCCTTCCAATTTAAGTTGCTCGTAATTGTAATTCCTAGGTATTTAGTCGAATTGTCAGCCCTTAGATTTGTGCGATTTATCGTATACCCAAAATTTATCAGATTTCTTTTAGTACCCATGTGGATGACCTCGCACTTTTCTTTGTTTAGTGTTAATTGAAACTTTTGCACCATACAGAAATTCTCTCTAGATCATTTTGTAATTGGAATTGATCGTCTGATGATTGTACCAGATGGTAAATTACAGCATCATCTGCAAACAACCTAAGGGAGCTGCTCAGATTATCGCTTAGATCATTTATATAAATCAGGAACAGCAGAGGGCCTATGACACTACCTTGTGGAATGCCAGATATCACTTCTGTCCTACTCGATGATTTACTGTCTATCATTACGATCTGTTACTTTTCTGAGAGGAAATCACAAATCCAGTCACACAACTGAGACGATACTCCATATGTATGCAATTTGATTAATAGTTGCTTGTGAGGAATGGTTTCAAAAGCATTCTGGAAATCTAGGAATATGGAATCGATCGGAGATCCCTTGTCAACAGCACTCATTACTTCATGGGAATAAAGAACTAGCTGTGTTGCACAAGAACTATATTTTCTGAATCTGTGTTGGTTATGTATCAATAAGGCATTTTCTTCAAGGTGATTCATATTGTTCGAGTACAGTATATGCTCCAAAATCCTACTGCAAATTGAGTTCAGTGACATGGGACTGTAATTCAATGACTTACTCCTATTTCCTTTCTTGAATATTGGTGTGACCTGTGCTACTTTCCAGTCTTTAGGAACAGACCCTTCGTCAAGTGAGCGATTGTATACGGCTGCTAAGAAAGGCGCTATTGTGTCTGCATACTCTGAAAGGAACCTGATTGGTATACCATCTGGACTGGAAGACTTGCCTTTCTTAAGTGATTTGAGACGTCTCACAACACCTAAGATATCTACTTTTATGTCACTCATGCTAACAGCTGTTCTGGTTTCGAATTCTGGAATATTTACTTCGTGTTCTTTCGTGAAGGAATTACAGAAAACTGTATTTAGTAACTCCCCTTTAGTGGCACTATCATCGGTAACATTTCCATCGCTATCGCGCAGTGACGGTATTGACTTTTTTTTGCCACTGGAGTACTTTACATACGACCAGAATCTCTTTGGGTTTTCTACCATATTTTGAGACAATATTTCATTGTGGAAACTATTAAAAGCATCTCACATTGACATCTGCACTAAATTTCGAGCTTCCGTGAAACTTAGCCAGTCTTGGGGATTTTGCATTCTTCAGAATTTGGTATGCTTTTTTTGCTGCTTCTGCAACAGTGTTCTGACATGTTTTGTGTACCATGGTGGATCAGTCCCGTCTCTTATTAACTTATGCGGTATGAATCTATCTATTGCTGTTGATATTGTATCTTTGAATTTGAACCATATCTGGTCTACACTTACATAATTAGCTTGCAAGGAATGGAGACTCTCCCTTAGGAAGGCATCAAGCGAATTTTTATCTGCTGTTTTAAATAGATATATTTTGCATTTATTTTTAGTGGTTTTGGTTGATATGGTTTTGAGCCTTGCTACAATGACTGTGTTCACTAATCCCTGTATCCGTCATGACCCTCTCTATTAGATCAGGATTATTTGATGGCTTTATTAAGAAAGAGAGGAACTGTTTCCTGGTTAGTCTTTTTTAGCTCCTTGCTGCTGATCAGAAGAGGTACAGAGTGAGTGTCAGGATCTAACCTTCCAACATTCAAATTAACCACATATCGACTTTGTCTGTCAGTTGTCTCATGGACAGAGAGATCCACATGTATGAATCGCCTATATCTTCCCTACAAAAGGCAAACCTACGTTTCTAGCATTTGTAGACTTAGAGAAAGCTTTTGACAATGTTGACTGGAATACTCTCTTTCAAATCTTAAAGGTGGCAGGGGTAAAATACAGGGAGCGAAAGGCTATTTACAATTTGTACGGAAACCAGATGGCAGTTATAAGGGTCGAGGGACATGAAAGGGAAGCAGTGGTTGGGAAGGGAGTAAGACAGGGTTGTAACCTCTCCCTGATGTTATTCAGTCTGTATATTGAGCAAACAGTAAAGGAAACAAAAGAAAAATTCGGAGTAGGTATTAAAATCCATGGAGAAGAAATAAAAACTTTGAGGTTCACCGATGACATTGTAATTCTGTCAGAGACAGCAAAGGACTTGGAAGAGCAGTTGAATGGAATGGACAGTGTCTTGAAAGGAGGATATAAGATGAACATCAACAAAAGCAAAACGAGGATAATGGAATGTAGTCTAATTAAATCGGGTGATGCTGAGGGAATTAGATTAGGAAATGAGACACTTAAAGTAGTAAATGAGTTTTGCTGTTTGGGGAGCAAAATAACTGATGACGGTCGAAGTAGAGAGGATATAAAATGTAGACTGGCAATGGCAAGGAAAGCGTTTCTGAAGAAGAGAAATTTGTTAACATCGAGTATAGATTTACATCTACATCTACATCCATACTCCGCAAGCCACCTGACGGTGTGTGGCGGAGGGTACCTTGAGTACCTCTATCGGTTCTCCCTTCTATTTTAAGTGTCAGGAAGTCATTTCTGAAAGTATTTGTATGGAGTGTAGCCATGTATGGAAGTCAAACATGGACGATAAATAGTTTAGACAAGAAGAGAATAGAAGCTTTCGAAATGTGGTGCTACAGAAGAATGCTGAAGATTAGATGGGTAGATCACATAACTAATGAGGAAGTATTGAATAGGATTGGGGAGAAGAGAAGTTTGTGGCACAACTTGACCAGAAGAAGGGATCGGTTGGTAGGACATGTTCTGAGGCATCAAGGGATCACCAATTTAGTATTGGAGGGCAGCGTGGAGGGTAAAAATCGTAGAGGGAGACCAAGAGATGAATACATTAAGCAGATTCAGAACGATGTAGGTTGCAGTAGGTACTGGGAGATGCAGAAGCTTGCACAGGATAGAGTAGCATGGAGAGCTGCATCAAACCAGTCTCAGGACTGAAGACCACAACAACAACAACAACATATCTTCCCTTATCCTGCTCAATGTATTTTCATATAAAGTATTTAAACAGATCTTTCTCAGTGTGGATTTTGATGGAATACTTCGGTGACAGTATTTCTCTATAAAACTTTTGAACGGGCTATTTTCAACTGCATTTAATGGTATGTTTGCTGCAACAATGACTCAACACAGGTCAAGATGAAGATCATTTTTATTTGTTGCTTTTGGTTTAGTCACAAACTTTTGTTTGAAGTTTGATTTATTTTTTAAATTTGCCTGGTTTTTAATTCCGGCAAACAAGCTGACTTAAATGCAACCTCTGTTCAGAACGTACCTAAAACAAAAAGAAATGAGAAATACTTTGTCGAAGAATTTACGTACGAGATCTGCTTGGCAAAATTAATCAACATTAAGGGTTTAGAAACAATATTTTTGCATTCCCATGTCTCTGGTCAAAATGAACTTGGAAAAAACAGTGGCATTACTGTTCTCTGAGTGGGCATAGAAGATCAAAGGTTAACATTTTACTTACGTCTTTGTTGCACACATTACAGGGAATAACTCTTTCGTCTGAAGAGAAATCAGGAAATTCTTGTAACCACTGACGAATCAGAGATGATTTGGTGTTGCCTACTTTCGGCATGCTTCACATTCCACAAATACACTGTCACTGCGAAATATTTCACTACATCCAAGCAGCACGCTGACTGACTGAATGAAGACAGTGCAGGTGTTTTAAACAGGCTTTTTCAACAGGGCATGGAGGCGCCAGAGGCAGATTACAAGGCTCCTCAGTGCCCTGCCGGCCCATTTGACGGTACACAGTGAGCAACAACGCTCTGTGGAGCAGGGTGGGCTGCGTATGCTGTCTTCGTCTCACTCACGATTGGCGTTTATGTGTGCAAACAAACCGGTTATCATTCAATTACTGTTTTCTAAGTAGATGGTAAGAGCAAAAGAGTAGTTTTAGTCATACAAATTTTATTTGACTGGATTTGTAAAAATTAGATACTGTCAGGTTCTAACATGAAATTAGGTATTTTTAGGATTTTAAAAAATGAGGTACAATCAGGTTCTTATGTGAAATTAGGTATTTTAGGTACTATAAAATGACAATTTTAAATAAAATATTTGCCTAATTCTTAGCTGGGAAACCCACGAGAGAATGTTAGTCATAAAAAATTTTATTTAATTGTTAATTTTAAAATTTAGGTACAGTCAGGTACTAACCTGAAATTAGGTATTTTTAGGTGCTATAAAACTAGCGTTTTCGATCGTAAATTGGTGTAATTCGTGTAAGTAAAATTTTTATTGCCTTTATTTAATGAGGAACAACATAGGTTATTACCTAAAATTCAAGGTCCAGCCATGACCTTTCCCGCCAATGGAATTGTCTTTGCTTTCTTTGGTGGCGGAGAATCAGCATGTTTCCACTGCTTTGACTGTTGTTTTGTCTCTGGGGTATAGTAGTGCACCCAAATTTAATCTGTGGTCACAAACCGGCGGAAAAAACCTTGTTCATTTCTCCTAAAACGGGCCAAACATTGTTCCAGTATGTCCATTCTCATGCTTTTTTGATCCAGGGTCGAGAGTCACGGCACCCAACCTGCAGGTAATTTTTTCATTTCTAATTCTTCAGTTAAAATGTGATATACCCTTTCAAATGACATCTGGCTAGCACGAGCATCTTTATGCACTTTCAATCGGCGATCCTCCTTGCCCATTTTGTGCACTTTTTCGATGATTTCTGGAGTAGAGACACTACGCGGATCATCATCTAAGCTCTCCCGACCAAATTTAATTCATTTGTCCACTTGGCAACAGTTGAATATGAAGGAGCAGAGTCCCCCAGTGTATTCTGGAAATCGGCATGAATGTCCTTTGCTTTTGTACCTTTCTTTACAAAGTATTTAATCACTGCTTGAATCTCAATTTTTTCCATCTTCACAAATCACTAAACGAGTAAAACAACAGAGCCACGTCACCACCACAGCTCTCTTCCAAGAGCACTGACGTGGCACGTGTTTACAGGCAACAGCCCAATGAATATCACATGAACAACTCGTTGCATTAGTGCTGACCTCTCATGGTGATTCTGAGAACTTTTCACACCACCCTCGTATATCTTGCAATTTCTCACTTCCTTCCATCCTAATAATTGTATAATGTTAACAATTGGACTACAGAAAGAGAACCACCTACTTTTTCATGATGTGCTGTTTAACAGAAGCTCCAACAGTTACAGTTTCTATTGGATAACAGTGAGACTGTAACTTCAGCTCTGTACATCAAACCTTCACCATCCATTCAGAGGGATTTCACACTGAATGCCCTGGTGCACAAGAATTATGGCAAACAGAGAGAAAGCAACAGTAAAGAATTACAATGCCTAAAATTGTTTTACAAAGTAATGGGCACTCTGAGCCACAAAAAGAGAGGCAGTGTAGCAAACGACTCCTGCTGTGTTAGAGACAAGAGCAGAAAAAAATAATCAAGGGTTTATATACAAGGATCATTTCAGAAGTTTTGCACCCTGTAAGATAGAACTGAAGAAAATAATTTATTTTGCAAAATACCTTCTATATAATCTCCATTTTTGCTTATGAGAACTTCCCAATGTTTGGCAACTTCCGTATTCTGGAGAGGGCACCTTCATTGTTGAACTGTCTAATTACTCGGGTAACCTCACTGGATGACTCATCAGTTGTATCAAAAAGTTTTCCATTGGAGTTGTTCCTTCGATTTGAGAATTAAATCAAAGTTGGTGTGCTCACATCAGGACTGTATGGTGGGTGGGGAAGTATTTCCTATCCATATTTGTTGAGCATTTCTCTCACTGGTAAGGCAATATGCTGTCTTGCATTATTGTGCAAAAAGAGGACAGCAGCTGCAAGCGTGTCAGGTCGTCTTTCGCAGAAACAACCTGCAGTACGGGCCTGTTACATGGATCCCCTGGGGCACTATTTGTAGCTATGACTCTATTCATGAAATACACCAAGATTATCATCAGTTCAGGCATTGAAAGTTGGAACTTTTCTATGGAGGCAACTGAGACTTCAGTTCCGGCTCAAAATCTCATATCTATATTTCATCAAGGGCAACAATCCTATTTAGAAAATTTTAGAAACTGTGTTCCTTCTGTTTGATAACAATGAAGCAATTCTTCTGTGATTCCTTTGTGGCCTGCTTTCTGCTCTTCACCCATATCCTGTGGAATCCATCTGGCAGCAACTTTTCAGCTATAATTCTGTAAACTGAAGTGACAGACATTTTGGCATCATATGCAATTTCTTCATATTTTTTGGTGAGCCTCCCTCAAAATGTCTTTAATAATAAACTGTCTGTTGTAGTTTATGGCCTTCCACTTTTTGCATTGTCCTCAGTGCTTACCCAACCTTCATGGAAACAAGCAGATCACAGTGACACTGTGCTACTATCTACTGTACTACTATCCACTATACTATCTGCACACACCTCTCTTGATATGTTGTGAATTTCCATTGGGTTCTTTCCACGCAAGGACTTCATTCTGATGTAGGTACTCTGATAACTACATGTAATCAGACCTGACTTGTACAAGTCCAGTATAAATATTATGTCCAATATAGATCATGCCCAAGAACAAAAATGGCAGCTTTATAAAATAAAAGATAAAATATGCCTCCAAATACTTTGCTTGTACAGCATGTTGGGTGTGGCCAGTTCATTATGACAGCTGAAGAAAGGTGTATAGAGCTTCACCAAAACACCAAACTGAATCTTCAATTAAGTGGTCTTTCCAAAGCAGCAAACTAGAAAACACTTAATAAAGTCTTACTAATCATTGTCTCCAACAGAGTTGAGAAGTTTTGAGGAAGCAGACAGGCAGAGTATGGAATGCTGCAACCCAGAGAAAACGAACAACCACATATAAAGGAGCACTCAGCATTGGGAATTAACTCTGTTACAAGTAACAGCAAATGGAGATGAACACGCTGTTGTCTAGATTTCAACAGCATTATAATCACATCTGAGACCATTGCTCATAGCACCTGAAAATGAAAACTGTAGCACCCTTTAAATACTTGGTGTGGTGCGACACCACATTCATTCAGAATAGCATGTTACACTTATACTTCTTCCTCTCAAGCTGATGAAAGCTGTGCATGTAAAAACATTGTTTATGCATATTTGAGCAATGAACTTTCCACTGTGTGCGCTGTGGTTTGACGATGTATGTACAGATGTGGTGAAAGAAGTGTGAGCACAGAATGTTGTCAAGACACTTGGGCATCACAGCTTGGCCATGTCTTGGATGGTACAAAGCAAGAAGTGCTGGCGATAATGACAAGGCCCAGAAACAGTTGAATAAAGCTTAGCAAAAATACAGAAGAGTTATTGAAAGACGTTTACCTCACTTAGTAGCTTGCATAGTTCAGAGCTCTCTTACAGTCCTCAACCTTCTTCAGAATGTGAAGTAGTCTTGTGGCAATACAGAGCAGGTCCACTTAGACCAGCTACAGAACTTGGAAGGGGGAAGCTGATTCCAGCTCAATGCTTAAAAGTGTAAAAAATCTTTTGCTTTTACTGTCAATTTCTTTTGGATAATCTGATGGTGCTACAAAGTCCAACGGCGAACCTGGACATGACTACTATGTTATAGTTTGAAACCTTATCCGTCCTTATTTGGGTTCTGCCAAATTATTCCAATAAATTCTAGGATGATGCCCACTTATAGGCTGTGGTATACTTTTTCTCATCATTTATTACAAATTGTGAAGAGAAGTCAATTATTAAGCAGTAGTACAAAATGGCATGAAATGGGACTAATCCTGGGAAAAAGTTACAATGCAATTTCTTTCTCTTACTTTCAAAGTACGCTGTTATCCTCATTGTAAAAGAATTAGTTAGTACAAAAATTTTCATGTTACACTGGCAACATAGTTTAGCCAGTTGTTCATTTCTTCTAAAAATTAGAATCTCTCAAATGTCAGTGACAGTAAGTAGTGATTGTGTTTACAGCCTGAAGTCATTTCATTCCTGATCTGCTATCTTTTGGTGAGTGAAGGCATCAAAAAACTAATAGCACTTGTATTAAAATTCATATTTTTTATATATATTTAAGGTTTTTCAGGATGTTAATAACTTGAAAATTGAGTTATTACGGACACGGTTCGGAAGCAATGTCAGGTCATTTCCTGTACCATTTTTGTCCTTAGGAACTCTTATTCTTATGCATACTATATACTTAAACAGCATTTCTTGATGCTTGTATAATTCTGAGGCCTAGATAATATACATCTCTTTAGGTTAGACCTACATGAAACAGTGCTAAGGCATTAAAAAAGTAGGTCATCACCTTGTTGATTAAGACACTATGAAGAAGGCTCCTGATGCTGTTTCTAGAGGAATGACCATAAGAAAAGATGGATAACAGTTCAAAATGTCTAAATCAGTGCTTTTTTGCTACATGAACAAAAAATTATGGGTACCAAGGTGAAATAAGTTTTAAGAAGGAGGGCACCCAAACTGTTCTTTCCATAGCTACTGAAGATGAAGCTATTAGATGTTTAGTGAAGTGCTATGAGTGGGGATATCAACTTAGTGCTTTTAACTTAAGTTATTTTGTAAAACACTACCTTGAAAAAGACGGCAGAATTGTAAAATGTTTTAAAAACCATTTTCTGGAAGGGACTCGACCAGCACTGACAACTGTGAATATTGCTTTTTTAAGCTTAGATAAATATGTTAATGGCACCTCATCAGGTGCAATAATTAATTAGGATGAGACAGCTCTTTGAGATTATATTGGTCAATGTGAACTAATTTTAAAGAAACACTGTTAGTACATAGAACGAATAATGAACCAAAGTAAAAGTAATGTGTCAGTAATAATTTCAGCTACTGCCTCTGCAAAATTATTACCTCCTTACTTCATTTACATCACTACATATTTGTACGACTTGTGGTGTGAAAACTGGAACTTTCTAAAACCTTATTAAACCTGTTTGGATGGACAGAAGCATTTTTCTAGACTGGTTCCAAAGAGCTATAGCCTCTTCTCATAGAACTGAGGAGCAAAAATGTTGTTATAGGTGATAGTTTGAGTTCATATTTGTCTCCAGCCATGGTAAAACTATGTGAAGAACTCAACATTACTTTTGTGTGTCTTCCAGTGAACTCCACACACCCAACTTGGCCATTACATATCGCACTATTCCTGCTAATGAAATGGAACTGGCGTAAGGTGCTTGAAAATCCCAAACCAATGCTAATACATCTGATGAACGAATTTTTCCATCACCTCCGAAAAGAGCACTTCATATGATGGCCAAATCCCTAGAACACGATATAAAATCAGGATTTAATAAGGTGGGCATATGTCCTTTAAACAGAAATAGAGTCTTAGATTTGCTGTCTCCTGAACCCGAAGACAAAAATGACAATGAAAAGGATTCTTCTGAAAGAAACGTGTTATGATCAAGAAGACATTATGGCCAAAAAGTCCCATAAAACAAGCTGAATGTTCCTGTTGGGCGAAGTATTACGCTCGACGAATTCAAGAGCAGTTACAAAGAATATTCTGATACTGAAGTGGTAGATACTGATGGTGTCCATGATGTCACTGATGAAGATACTGAACCAAATGGTATAAATAAATCTTTCCTTAGAAGCAAGTTGGGACAAGGTGAATTTTTATTACAATACAGAGATCATAACACATAGATGAAAAGTCTTGGGAAAATTTTCAGATGATAGGTACATTAGAACTTTTCTTAAAAAAACAGATTAAAATCCCCCCCCCCCCTTTCACTCCCCTCAAACGTACCTGATTAGTATGAATGCAAGAAAGCAGATGCAACAATTCTCCAAAATCTGAAGTGCCACAATGAGCAATATATGTTCAGTGAAGACACTTGCTAAAAGTATGTATTTTTCATAATGTATTTATAAGTTTTTAATATTTACTGTAATTTTTAATAGTTGAAATAAAATATTTCATTTATATTTATCTTTTAAAGACCTGCTTTACTTCCCTATTAAGCCCACAATGGCATTGTCCCTGTTGACTCCTTTACTGGGAATGAATACACACAGTGATATGAAAAAAATATATAAATTCTATTATGAGTAGTGAACAAAAATTGCCATACATAACGACTATCTTCACAATAGGTCTTTGTAAGGTATAGGATACAAATACTAAATAAAATATTGTTGCAAAGTTATTACAAAAAAACTTTACGAATCATCCCTAATTGCCCTATTTTACAATATATTAATATTATTGTCATACTCTGAATTCACAGTCAAATTTCTAACACTTTTTCATCATAGTTAATTCTTGCTATCTTATTAAATGTTCACTGACCTTATCATTTACACAAAGCCTGATAAAATAAAAATACATTTTATACATAGGGATCTTCTTTTAACTGGTTCCTAAATAAAGCTGCTGACCGCCTTTTATTCTATATCAGGATTTGCAAATTCAACACTGCTTGTTTCATGAAGGCTAACTATCCTGGATATATGCATTTTGCAACTATATGTTACTGAATTTAAAGTGAAACTAACTCCCTGAATAAGTTTTCGTAGGTTGAGTAAGTACATTGTCTTAAGGCATTCATGTAGATGAGAATAATTCTAAGTCAGCTGGGAATACAGACCATTTGCGAGTTTTTAGTTTTAACGACATAGTTGTTCTGCTGCTGTTGGTCTACTAAAAGTGAGCATTTCATTTTCAAGACTATGTTTCTTCACACACACACACACACACACACACACACACACACACACACACACACACACCAACGACAGACAGAGAGTGACCCAAACTTTTCATCATCCATTTATTAAAATAATTATGTTCAAGATAAACATCACAAATTTATTTCTACATGGAAAGTAAATTACTTTCAATATGCAAAGAGGAAGGATGCCTTACAATTATGCCATTACAATTAATATCAAAATTAAGGTACCAAAACTATGCATGAATAAACAGATAATTCACAATTCTTATTCAATTTCCTTGCTCTCTCCCTGTCCTCTCTCCCCCAAATATAGTGTGTCCATGTTTTGTTAATACCTATGGGGGGGGGGGGGGGGGTTTGAGGGAATGTGCAGCTTAAGACTGAGATATAGCAATAAAATTTCAAAGTTCAAACCATATGATGGGCACAGAAATGTTGAGGGTGCTGGACAAATTGGCTCAATGTCATGTAAAAACAGGGTACAAACTTAAAACAGAATTACTGGACCCCACATTGTAAGCAGAAGGAGAGAACAATTCAGCTTCCTGGCCCCTGATCACAAAAAGATGTTTGTATTGTCAAAAAATTGAAAGGATAGGCAGAAAAGACTGTTAATCCACAAGAGCTATATTGTATTTTGATTTGTTGCACGTTATATGCTTTTTTAAATTCAAAGGCATCATAAACATACAAAACATTTTACAGTAAAACTCTAATTTTATGTTCCTGCCTTTTAAGATCATTTTTGTCAGTCCCAATGGTAGTCCTGTTCTCTCAACACAATGCTATCCCATCATTAACAATTCCGTGTTACAACGTTTCCTGCATTTCTTTGATGCTGTCAAGACCTTTAACATTGATTTTTACACACATTTCTGCAAAAGTCCAGCATATTCCTACTCAAAGTCAGTTATTGATCATGTAATGCAGTGTTAGTGCTGTAAACCAGATTTTCATTGTTGGCGCGTTAGGTCACGGCTGCCTGTATTGTTAGTTTGGAGTATTTGGAAGAATGGTAAAGTACACTGAGTAACTGTCTTAATGATAATCACAATCTGAAGACAGTGACTCTAGTAGTAACCTTCCTTCTGCTCATTGCACTGTTTTAATTTAATTTCAGTCATTTATACAAATAAACATTGCTTTTGAAGGTAGCCATCTCTACAATGGGTTTTCACAAATCGTTGCTACTTCCACGTGAAATACACTAATCCATACTAGGCGCGCAATCTTACTTTGGTACAACCTGACGTTAGACATTAACTTTCCTCCTCAAGATACTCCGTAACATGATGACAATTGCCACCCTGGTTTTCACCCAAGGCTTCCCTGAGCCAAGTGACTTTGTTAGCAACAAGCATGTGGATTTCCTGCCTATTGTTCTCGGTTTACAAAGATGCCAACTTTAGTGTTCTAACCAGTATTGTGTTTCAAGTTTTATTTACCATAATTTTATAATGATTATCAATAATAAATCTCACATTAGAACATGAATATCTTTTTAATATGGTTTCACACAAGACTTTTGCTATCGTGTTTTATTTAGAGCATTTACACGATTGCAACAAAGTGGGAAACCAGCCCAAATGTTTGTGTGTTTCAGCACTGCCTTTGTGACTGATGCTTTGTATACTGTGGAGAGAAAAATAGAGCTAATTGCTGCTAGAAAGAAACAAAAACAATTAATTACTTCAGATTTTTTAAATAGGCAAAATTTAAATTGCTTTCATTTGACATTTTGAATGATAGAAAAAGTGTTGCCTATACTTTCCTATATTTACACTTTCTTGCATTTTAGTTTCCTTGGGTCAGTCCACTGAAAAATGTAAATAGAGACTGTTCTTTCTAGTGGTGCATGTGGAATTATATTTTACCAGCTTGTGATGCATTCAATTGTACAACAGATGACATATGCAGACTAATCCTTACTAAATTGCAGATTGCCACATTCTTTTGCTAATTCCTTCAATTGTGCTCATCTGCCTTGATGATACAAGCAATCATCTGAGAGCTTTGCATACACAAGTGTTTTTAGTATGTGTAGATGTTTTATCTAAATGTAGATTTACTCACTATTTGTGTGCACTGTTTATTTTCATTTATTTCCTTTGTAAGTTGTGTGATTTTCTTGCTCTGGTCCTTTTTTCTCACATCTGAAACCTAAAGATTCAGTACAAACTCCATTCATAATTACCTGCTAATTCTAGAAGATTCTGGTGGTGGAAACCCCATGCCATTTACATGAAATACTCTGTCTTCATACCAACCTTCTGCCAGCACAAAGCAGCCTTCTACATGTAAACCAGTATGATATCTCTGGCACACTTTCAGTCAAGGAAAATTGCGGTGTTTTCCAGCTGCAAGTCAACATAAGTTAAAATCCCAGTTACATTACATGCTTACAAGAATACTCCAGTTCTTATGATTTTTCTACATAAAAGAAGCTGAAAGCCCTTAATTGCTTATACTTGTGCCATAATTTTGTTTAACTTACTGTCAAAAGTCAGTGGTCAATGACATTTACCCATAAATGAAAAAAACAACATTTTTCATGGACGCTAAAGCACTGTGCTGATTAAAATTATGCAGAAAGTAGCACACCAGATATAATGAAAATGTTTAGAAATTTACTCTTGGTCAGAAAGATGAAACATTTTAGACTAAAAACAAGATAACATCTACAGTTAAAGTAGAGCATTATTTATTACTATATTTATCACGTCTCACAGCAATCAGTAAAGGATACAGTTTCAGACAAATCTAACTGCAGAGTTCCAGTTGTATCTTCCAGATAATACTTCCCTTCTTTCAGCTGTGTCAGTAAGCCCATTACAACAGCATCATCCACTTTTCGGCTAGAGCTAAGGAAGTAGTCTACAGGCCTTAAAGTGAATTTCTGTGTCTCATTTGATCCAACAGCTGAAGGTGTAAATAGTTCATGGCGAGCCGTGCGTTGATGGAGCAATATATACCTAAAAGACAATTAACAAGTATGCCATTAATAACAAAAATATATATTTATGGTAATGGAAAGTCCTTGGTGGAATATAAATAATTTAAGGAGTAAAAGTAACAGCTCATGGAGCAGTTTAGGCGGTAAGCAATCTATAGGTGCATAAACAAGACAGAATTTTGATTTTGATAGCTTTAAGATGAATCATTCTTCAGAGCTATACAGTCACGGTCTCTCTCTCTCTCTCTCTCTCTCTCTCTCTCTCTCTCACACACACACACACACACACACACACACACACACACACACACACACACACACAAAACCTGCACATCTACATTGCTGCGGCTGACTACACTGTGCCAGCACTGCAGTTTGCCTGGAGTTGCAGCTTTTATTGGGTGGAGCGGACATGGAGACAAAAGTAACAGGAAGTGGGAGGGAGGTTTGGAGGGTCGAGGAATGGTGGTTCACGGGCAGAAGACTGAGGTAGCAAATGCACCTGTGTCCCTAATCATCACTGTTTATGCCACCTACCTATACACCAACATCCCCCACGCAGATGGTCCTGTCCCTATCAACACTACCTCTTTCAGCACCCTTCCAGCTGCAATCCCAGTACCTCGTTCCTTATACACCTTACTAATTACACCATCAAAAACAGCTACTTCTCCCTTAAGAGGAAGATATACAAAAAACTCTGTGTCACAAACATGGGCACTCACGTTGTACCCTCTTATGTTAAACTGTTACGGGTTCTACAGGAAACCATCCTAGTCACCCAAAACACCAAAACCTTTGTCTGGTTCAGATTCATGGATATCTCCTTTATGATCTGGAACCAGGACCAAGTTGTTATCCACATTCCTCCAAATCCTTAATAATTTCTCTCCCACCCACTTCACCTGGTCTCCCTCAACCTGTCTGACTGTTGACTTTCACCTCTCGTAATGTCCACATCCAAACCTTTATCCATATAATGCCCACTTAACATCAACTGTACCTGCTTTTTGATAGCTGCCATCCACTCTACACCAAAAAGTCACTCCCACATAGTCTGGCCACCAGTGAACAGTGCATTTGCAGCTACGAACAATCCTTTGCTGTAGTATACCGGTATTGAAAAGCCTTTACAGACGAGAATTAATCCCAAAACTAGTCTGCAGACAGTTTTCCCATGCCACACCCACATATGCCACTAATTGTCTGACCACAAACAGTTGCAGAGGAGCATCTTTTCCATCACCCAATATCTTCCAAGACTGGAACAACTGAACCATCTCCTTTGTCAGAGCTTCAACTAATTATCAAGTCCGGAAATAAGGAAAACCCTTCCCACCTCTCCTAAAGAAATTTTCCACAACCAGCAGGCAGCCATGTACCCAAGGACACAGTTGGGCAGGAGTGGGGAAACTGCTAACACGTGGGCAGACAAGCAGCTGGTCCACAGCCCATCAGGGCTCCCTGAAGGGTTGCCTATCCAAACTAAACCCACCCATGCAGGGAGCAGAGGGACCTGCCCTAGTTTATCTTTAAGCCACATCCACTCCCAACCTCTTGCCACATGGGCCGTACCCCTGTGGAGAACTGGGTGCAAGATCTGTATGATACACCCACCATGGCATCCTACTCCAGTTCTGTTGCAGGTCTGCCCTGTTCTACATGGACATAGCCAGGATTTTGTCAAATGGGGGTCTGATTTGTTAAAGAGGACCTCAAAAAAGACTCACATTTTCATTTATTCTTGAAATTTCCATAAAGAACGATTAACTATTTTACTTGACAATGACCCCAGTTTTCAAGAAGCGGAGGTATAATCTGATTTCTTAGGAGTGCTGTATTTTGACATACCACTAAGAAGCGGTCAACCTCCAATCTCCCTTCAACCTCCAAGGACATTTCACATTCACCTACTTTCAGCCTGGACTTGAACTGAGGAAGTGATCAGGAACAGATGAGCGCTAATGTTTTCGGACTCCATGATTATTAATGACAGGACTTTTTGAATAAAAATATGTCTGTTCAACAGAGAAGCTAGAACAATTTTTGGTGGCAAAAATGCAAATGATCCAGAATAATTCAACATTACTTCTCGCAATGTAAGGAAGAGCATTTTTTGCATTAATGAATGTCCCAGCAGACAAATACAAGAGCCTAAATGTGGATAATTTGGATTATTATTTCTTTATCATGTGGGTCTTAGTACTGGGAGTCTCCAAAGAGATGCCCAGCTTGCCTTCAATGCAGCTCTTTTCATTTAAGGAGAGGGGCTGCATCTGTAATGGAATTCGAATCTTTCTACAAAGAAAGATATTCGGAAGAAAACCACAGGAAACCATTTTCAGCAGCCCAACTTGCAGACCTACCCCAAGTTGGTGAAGAATTTGGAAAGAACTGATTGTTGTACACTGTTTTAAAAGAAAATAAAATGCATTGCAACAAATGATTGAATTCTGACATTGAATGTTTTTCCTTCAACTGTGCAATCATTTGTTAGTGCATGAATGCTGACATATTTTTAAGATTTAAATGTGCATTGAACTGCTGGCTTCAGTTATTACAATATGACAAGAGCTTAAACAGATCTTGGAAGAAACGGGGAAGGAGGAATGCAGAGCACAGTTGGCTCAGAAAAATCCAAGCAGCCCGCTGAAAAAAAATCTTTTAGAAACTCACAAGTCCAGTGCTAACATTAAACAGCTACAGATAGGTAATTAGACTATTATAGTACTGCATACACATTTTTAGCTTGTCACAATCTTAGCAGATGAATCAAAATCTGATTTTCTTCTTCTTTCTTGTTACAAACTTATCCGTAATTAGAAACTATCACGACAGCACGCAGAACGAAGGCAATAAACAATATCACGTACATGAAATTCAACTGCAAGTAAGAACTGAACTGATTAACAAAACAACTGAGCTCAAGAAAGATCAACAACTGGTCTTGGCTAAAACAGGGATGGGCGATAGTCTAACGTTTCCGACTTAAAGCGTTAGTGTGAATCTGGATTATTTCGGTTTATTCCCCCAAATCACTTTCCACTTCTTTACGAGGTGACTTACTTGGAATTTGCAGCCACTCTTCTTTACTGGATAGCCGGCAGATGGAAACCCTCTTGACTTCTTCTCCGTTTAATAATGTTAGGTACAGGAAGTTTTACACTCTTTCTACTTATGAAATAAGTAGACGTATAAACTTTGCTTTTCATCAATTAACAATGTATTTGACTTTCATACACAATAAAACTCTCACTTTCAACGTAAATATATAACTTCCAGTAAATCCCTCATACAGTCAAACGTCAGTAACGAATTAATGGCTTTGATACCATAACTTTTCTTAACATAAAACAGAAAATAAGTCTTGCCTATAGCAAGGTTACATCAACAGTCTTGTTTTAGTAACAACAGTCAATGATGCAATAAGCACAGAGCTGCACATAAACTCCATAGTTCTTCCTTACACACTCACTAAAACATCTCTGGATTGCCTGACAGATACTTGTCGGTGCCATTCATCTGCCGTGTCTACTTTCTTTCCATGACTGATTTTAAACCTGCACATACAAACGTGACGCGCAGTAGATAGGATTCTACCATCCCTCACTCATAATCAGAATATTGTGTGTTTGAGACGGCAGAAGGGTGAGAGGTTCTAGAATTTACACAGAAATTCTTAAATCACTACGTATCACCCCCCCCCCCCCCCCCCTCAGATCGAACACGCAATATTTTATACATAATCATTATGCAAATAATGTCACTCATAACAACATGTCATATATTAACAGTATAGATTTCTTACATATGTTTGTATACATACATTTCCTTTCAATAACAATTCTCTGTCCTCTCTTGAACAATCTTTCGCTTTCTGTTTCTCTACTCTTTTCTTATTTTACTTTGTTATTAAGACATGAGCATATACTCGTGGTTTTAGTCAGCTTTACTAATATTTAGGAATTGTGAGAACTCTTTTTCCTTTCTTTATTTCCTTTTTTTGCCCCAATCGTAAACTTCAGATGTATATGACACATGAGTGATTATTTTCTGGTCCTATCTTTTGTACTACCTATTTCCTAGTGTGCACTATTTTCATTATTTGTAGTTTGGAGGACCTCTGGATGAAATGAAAGTGTTCTTTTGACACTCATTTATTTCCACGAAAAATAATGTTAGTTGTTCATAGAACTCACACTTCCCAGAATAATCCCTATAAAATTTGTGACTTTTGTCATGATACTGTCCCCTTCACCTAGGATCAGCACCTATTCCTTAGGTATGCCTGCCCTTTATACTTAGTGAATGCCGGGTATGTCCCCCTTATCCTTTCTGAGGCGGCCTCATGGTTCATTACCCTAGTATACATTTCTATGTATACCATAATTCAGTAACTTCTGGTAAAGATATAAATCTATCTTAAGCTTCACATTCATTCTCTAATATATCATTTACTGCCTAGAGTCTTCCTCTATTTATCAACTTCTCTATTTTCAATAGATACTATGTCTACATATACCATTTACATCCCATTATCATTCAATTCATCAGAGTATTTATTACACTGACATTTCTTAATGATCAATATGACTAATTCCTTTCCTACTTTCATTTTCTTTCTTCGCTCACGCCTCTTTCTTATTTATCCATTACTCATTACTACTTTATAGTTGTTCGTTATGTAGCATTTCTCTTCCATAAACTTATATGCTTTTGTCTCTCTTTGCACATGAGTTCATTGTGCCTATTTTAATCTCTGTTTAGAACTGTCACTGTTCTTTGTTTATGTGCACCTCTTCTTATGCACTTTCAATGTACAACCGTCATAGCTTCCTATCTATGGGGCGCATATTTCCATATGTACACCTATTTTCCCCTACAACACCTGGTGGTTCTCACATCATGACAGGCTTTGTCTTATGTAATTTAATGTTTGTGTAGAAGTGTAGTGAATATGTGAATGTGTGTGAATGTTGTCTGATTTTTCGGCCTTCTTATTTAAAGATAAGATTTAGGTTTCTGGTAAACACAGAAAGAAGGAAGGACTTCAGCATTAGAAGTATGTGAATATGAAAAGAGGGAAAAAATAGACAGGTCCTCAAATGAGAGGTAAGAAAAGAAAAAATAGATGTGGATGCTAGGATCGAAGAAGAGAAAGAAGATAGCTCCAAAGACCGGAAACCCTTTCAACCCCCCTTTCCTAGGATCCCTAACCCTCAGGTACTTGAGTCAGATGCCAGAGGTGGTCTGGTGTTAAATCGTCCCCTACAGAACGGACTTCCGACTTTCACCCTTTGAGGTCCCCGACAGAAATCCTAGCAATCCTATGGAAACGGCAAATCATGAAACATAAGGCACACTTGTTTGTGAGGGTTGTTTGAAAGGTGTGATGTGTGTTTGTATCAGTCATGATTTATATGTTCTTGTAAATCATGCTTTTAGCTACAATACCCACCCCTTTCAAAATTTATACAAACCCTCCCATCTATATCATATCTCAGAAAAGGTATAAAATACTCTATACAAAATAGAAAATCTATATACAATGGTATAACAGTTGTTAAGCTAGTCACATCATATTGTATTTTCCACAAATATAATACTCTATTCAGTTTATTTTGTCTAGATATCACTTTTTTCTATGATTCTCTTTCGTTGTTCTCTATTTTATAGTCATACCCAGTGTTCTAAGCAATAAGATTACAGGATAGTTCTAGATTTTAAAGGAATTCAGTGCAGGAACATTATTTTGGATGAAACACCGAAGACAACTCGGGATCCAACAGTCGTTACTCCGCCCGTTAACTCAGAATGTTAACGTCCCTGGGGGATATACAATTTTACATCCTTTACATTGTATCTCCCCTTCTCTAATCCAATTGTGGGATCTACTAAAAATAGTGTCTTAGTATGGATCACCATTTGTACCTGGTACAGTCCCTCATATTTTTGGAGAAACTTGTGAGTCTCTTTCTTCAGAGTCAAGCTGTGAAGATGTTGTATTATAAGAACCAGGTAAACGACTTGGTACTGAGGTTCCACAGCCTTTTTGTTATGCATACTTACTCTTTGTAGCACGTTTTCAAACTTGGATAACAATTTGTCAATATTAATCGCTCGATCCCTCTCCGTTTCTATATGTCAATTTAATGTACGAGCGTCTAAGAGCAATTGTACCCCGCCTGTAGCTTTCTTCACCACAACCAGAGGATTATTCATTACACTGGAACTTTGCTTCCTTCAAACTCACTGGTATTGGATATGGTTTGCAAAAGAATGGAGTGTCACCTTTGATTTTGAACTTACAGATACAGTCGCTGATGTTACCTGGACAATCGGAAAACAACACTTCATACTCCATTAAAATTTTATATGAATCTCGTCTTCATTGATCGGTTAATATTAGGGATTCATTAACTCTGTCTTGTATGTCAGCTTGATGTGTTACTTGATCCACATTATCGATTTTTGGTGATAACTGTGCTGTAGCTGTTAATCGTAGACACTGACACTCAGTTGTTTGTTCCCCAATGTGGCTATTTCTTACAAATGGTGTCCAGCATCTACTGTCCATCTCTATTAATATTCTCTACTATTAATAGCGTTTAACAAAGTAACATATGTCCAATACTACAGTTTACTTGAGTTTCATATTTTACAAGTTTTAAACACACTCCAGTCACTGGCAACAACGGTAAATGCTGTTTAGCCTGTATAGAGTTAAAAAATGTGTTTGAGATGAGTGATACCTCACTCCTCATATCTATAAATGTGTTAACCTCTGAAGTTTCCACTGTCCCTGCTATTATAGGTCGTAGGTTATCAGTAGTTAAGCTTGGTTCTTCAAGTAGCAACCACTCCTTTGTGGGTATTTTGTGTGTAAAGTTAACATGCTTATATGGAATAAGGCCTTCTAATATATCTCCACGACCTGGGTCCTGGCCCTGGATCCAGGTCGAACAATGTTTTCCTCATTACTACTCATTTTGGGTTGGCTATCAAAATAAGATACTACATTCCCATTCTGTGTTTTATAATTTTGAGTTGGTTACCAAAACGAGGTACTTTATTCCCATTCTGTGTTTTATGGTTACTCGGTACAAATTCTTGAGAAGCTAACGGATCTAAATTTGAAGGTGGATCTTTCTTTTGATAACTGTCATTACAACTTTTCTTACTGTGCTGGTGTACTTTTGCTAAGTTAGCCTCATGTTTTTTAAAATTATTTCCGCTATTTATTTTATAGTTTGAACATTCACTTTGGTGTAAAGTTTCATTGCGGTCCTTATTTATTGCATCAAGTGTGTCAACGAAAGACAACAACTCTTATCATTTCCCAACCACTACACAAAATGTCTTCTCGCACAGAACGGCAATCGTCTAATTGAAATACGTACTAATCCTTCTTCTTCCATTGGCTTATCTAAAGACTTTGCTCGTGTTAAACGCCAATCGAAATATTTCCCTGTAGCACCCCAAGTATTATATTATTTTGGGTCCCATAGATCTGATATTAACTTTTATTGAGCACTGGCAGGCCAGTTTCTTTTGAAAGTCTCCCCAAGAGGAAAAATTCTCAATATTTACTGTTCCCCATTCTGAGGCTTCCCCTAGAAGGTACCCCAAAGCAAATTCAATCTTCTTGGAATCTTCCCAATTTTTTGGTAAACCTTGATTAAATCTTTTTAAGAAATGGGTCGGATGTACATCTCTGTCCAGCTTAAATTTAGGGAACTGTCTCGATAACCCTGAATTAGCTACCCACTGCAAATAAGTCACCCCTTCACTAGTTAATACAACATTAGGTGAAGTTACCCTTTTTTCAACTTTCTCTTGGATATACTTAAATTCTCTCCACAGGTCGTCCATACCGTTCCTGGTATCACTAAGTTCAGAAGAAGGAATAGGCGATACGTTTCCGGATGTTATTCTCTCGGTAACCTTTCTATCTACAATTTCTTCAAATTGTTCCTCCAAACTAATTACATTTATAATATCAGAGTTAGCCATTTTCTCTTTGAAATTTCTTTCTACATTATCCACCCATGTATTTACACTTGTAATTTACAACTGAATGACTGGCATTAATTCATTATGCTGATCTACACTCTCTTTCAAATGATTCAACCCCTGCCTTACATCATTACTCTTAAGATTGTACATATTTTCAAAAGATCCTAACTTTTCAGTAACTTTGGATTCTACATTATTACATCTGCTCTCAATGTTAAGTTCTGGACATTTTTGATAAATCTTGAAAAGTGTTACTCTGTTTCTGACTACGGTCAGTAAACATATGATTTGTACGAATGGTCAAAGAATTTGTCAACTCGTTCTTTAAACCTACTTTTAAATTCTTACTGCATCAAACTCAGACTTCGAAGCACCCACGCCCTTGCATAGATTACTAAATTCTTTGCTTTGAGAGTCGACTTTGGCGTTTAACAAACCTAAATTTGTCGTTTGAATATTTAGAGTTTTCCTCTGAACATTTAAAGCTTCACTCTGGGTATTTAATTGAGAATTTACTAAATCTAGTTCTTTATTTAGAGTCGCACTCTGAGCATTTAATTGAGAATTTAATGAGTTTAACTCAAGACTCTCAGCTTCGATTAAATTTATCAACTCAGCCCAGTCAGGCACTTCTTTGCTAATTTTCAAGGCCATAGCTGGGTCTTGAGTTTCCCCAACCTGTTGTATATTTTCCATACTTTTATATGTCTTAGCTCCAATAAAAGTTCACTCAATAGTATCTTCTACAACTTTGTACTAAAGCAATCTATTTTTTTTTCACGCTCACCTGGCGTAGAATTTGCGTTGCAGAGGTGAGTGGATGTGGAGGCAGGTCAGCACTGGTGAACAGCAGCTGGTGCCAGCAGCATTGAATGTATGTCTGCGTCCCTGCGACGTGTGTGAGAGCCGTATACTCCCCGCACTGGATCTTCTTGGTTGACACATTCTATGCGTATTTCTTCTTGGACAAATACGTCAAAATTTTCTTTGTTGTTTTTATCATTGTGAATTTTTCATTTCTTCACTGTTTTTCCATTTAAATTTTTCTCCATTGGGTACTTGAACATATTCCAATTTCCGAGAGTAATTCCCTTGTCTTATTAAGTTTGGTTGCTATGGCAACACGTAACAGCTTCTTTTCTCGCTTTTGACTTAAAATTCCTGTTTTCTCAGTCCTTTCACACAAGTCACCACGTTCTAATGTTTCCAACTTAAAGAGTGAGTGTGAATCTGGGTTATTTTGGTTTATTCCCCCAAACCACCTTCCACTTCTTTACGAGGTGACTTACTTGGAATTTGCAGCCACTCTTCTTTATTTGCCTTGCTGCAGTGGATACACCGGTTCCCGTGAGATCACCGAAGTTTAGCGCTGTTGGTCATGGTCGGCACACGGATGGGTGACCATCCAGGTCGCCTTGCGCTGATGCCATTTTTCGGGGTGCACTCAGCCTCGTGATGCCAATTGAGGAGCTACTCGACTGAATAGTAGCGGCTTCAGTCAAGAATACCATCATAACAACGTGAGAGCAGTGTGCTAACCCCACGCCCCTCCTATCCGCATCCTCCACTGAGGATGACACGGCAGTCGGATGGTCCCGGTACACCACTTGTGGCCTGAAAACGGAGTGCTTCTTTACTGGGTATCCGGCAGCTGGAAACACTATTGACTTCTTCTCCATCGAATAACACTAGGTACAGGAATTTTTACACTCTTTCTACTTATAAGTAGACATACAAACTTTGCTTTTCATCAATTAACAATGTATTTGACTTTCATACACAATAAAACTCTCACTTTCAACATAAATATATAACTTCCGGTAAGTCCCTCATACAGTCAAACATCAGAAACAAATTAAATTACAGTTAAAAGAAAGTTGGCTTTGATACCATAACTTTTCTTAACATAAATCAGAAAATAAGTCTTGCCTATAGCAAGGTTACATCAAGAGTTTTCAAGAGTTCTTTTTCAACTGTCTTTGTTTTAATAACAATAGTCAATGACCCAGTAAGGACAGAGCTGCATATAAACTCCATGGTTCTTCCTTACACACTCACTAAAACATCTATGGATTGCCTGCAGGTACTTCTCGGTGCCATTCGTCTGCCCTGTCTACTTTCTTCCCACGACGGATTTTAAACCTGCATACACAAACATGTGACGAAGTAGGTAGGATTCTACCATCCCACACTCATATCCAGAATATTGTGTGTTCGAGACAGTAGAAGGCTGACTTGTTCTAGAATTTACACAGAAATTCTTTAATCACTACGATAGCTGATAGGGCGTGGGGTGGGGTGGGTAGGCTCCGGACACCCTGGACCCACTACCTTTGGCTACAACCTTGTGTCCAATCAGAGGCAAGACTACCTGTGAAAGCAGCCTCACCACACAGCAGTTTTGCTGTATTTTCTACACAGCCATTTATGTGAGCATGAGCACTGACTACCGGTCCACCCACCAACCTGTGCCCAAAATCAAAGTAGTCCACCTTGTGGAGGGCACACTACTGAGCATAACATGGTCAATTTCAAAGGCTAATTCACAACTGTGTCATCTGGATCTGTATTTACAACACCAGTTTCTCTGAATTTAAGTAGATGGAATATTATGGAAAGGATAAATTGCTACTCATTGTAAAGATGACAAGTTGTCTTGCAGACAGCCACAACAAAAAGACTGTTACACACTGAATTTTCGGCCAAAGCCCTCTTTGGAAACGAAAACACACCCACATTCACACAAGCAATCCCACTTTACACGCACATAACTGCTATCTCCAGCCACTCCACCCAGAAGATTCTGGTTGGGGAGGCTCGAGATCATGATCACGTGTGACAGAGGTGTGCTTCCTTGTGTGTGTGTGTGTGTGTGTGTGTGTGTGTGTGTGTGTGTGTGTTCGTTCCTTTCTGAAGAAGACTTTGGACAAAAGCTTAATGTGCAACAGTCTTTTCATTGTGCCTGTCTGCAACCCATTGTGTCCTCTTTACAGTGAGCAGCAATCTATACAGTGAGCAGCAATCTATTGTTTTCATAATACTTTTGATGTTCCAACTGGTCTTTCCAAAGTGTAAGGAGGTGGAAGTAGCTCTTCCAACAATTTTTTTTGATCTCTTAATACTCCTGCCCTCAATCTCCATTAAGCCCTGCCCAACACGCATCTCATTCCCAGCCTCATGAACAGTAATTTCACTTGTCCTGCACCCACACCCTCTTCTATCCTGTCTCCGTCTACCGCTGTTCTATCTCCCATCCCAATGCACTCCTCTACATTACATCATGGTCTGTGCAAGGTAATCAGCCAGGACAACAAAGCTGTAACATTTATTTATTTATTTTCCCCCAGAGAAAACCTCATTTATAAAACAAATTAATATTTTGATGTCCATACGTCTTGTACAAATTTATTCGCTTGGCACCGGCAGCGCTAATTCGGATTACTTGGCTTGTCGCCGGCCGTTCTTGACATTATCAGGAGATTATAAATTGTTACTAATCTCATGGTTAGTTCTCAGAACTTCTCAACTCTGTTCCCCTACTTTCATGAAATTTCGAAGGTATATACATGTAAATAAATACAAAATTTGTTTATTTCATATATTTGCTTATTTGCATTGTCTTTGGTACTTAATATTTCTCTTTCATTTGATATGCAGCAAAACAGTCTCCAAGAGGTAATGCAACTCCGCAAGACTTGCACATTAAGTTTATTGTTCTTTCTTTTGTTTTTGTAACATACATGGCAGTTTCTTCATTTTCATTTATTGGTTTTGGAAATACATAGGCCTGATAGTTGGTGTTGCTTTATGTGACCGGAAAGTCTGTCAACCGGATCATGATGAGACGTATGCGATGTAGTGGCAACCTCCAAGTTTTGCTCCATGACTTCATCGTAAATAATCGTATCATCTCTTTCGTCTGTCATGATGAAAAGGCACAAGTACGTATAAAAACAAAAAACTTGTTGACGTGTGTAACTTATTTGTTACCTCAACAAAACACCAACAGAATGCAAAAGATACTAAAGTGCTGTCGCTGGCCACTGCGCTATACAATGCTCACAACACCACTTTGGTGTCGCCTGCCGTTGATCGCTATTTCACGCACGAGCCCACTGTGGTGTCGCTGGACAGCAGAGTGGTAAGATTTAGAATCATAGGGCATGCATATCTGAAAATGCTGTGAGGCTTTCTTGACAAATGTATTATAGTTCTTCTTTCACTATACAATGTGATCAGGATAAAAATGTGGAACTACTGCTAGAAATTATTAGTACTTAAACAGATCAGTTATTGGACCTGGAATTTACCTTGTGTGTGTGTGTGTGTGTGTGTGTGTGTGTGGGTGGGTGTGTGGGAATTATCATTCGGCAATAGCACGTCATAAAAAAAAACTGCTTTACAAGGAATGAGCATCTGAACAAGAACATGGTTAAAATTATGAATGAAAACAATGATGCAGTTCGGTTGTAAGGAGAAAAGAACATTGAGAGATAATTTGCATGAAATAATGGAAAAAGAAATAATTTACCCATTAATTATGTGATGAATTAGGAAAACTAATTTATTTACTCACTTACTGTTGCTGTTCATAAGTGGAGATGTCAATGAGGATGCAGAATTCCACTATAATTGTGTCTGAATGGAGTTCTTATTACATCAGACACGTTTAGGCTGTTACCTAAACATTACAACAGTTCTCTTCTAACCTGACTGAAGAACAGACAAAGAGGAGCCAACACAAGTCAGAGGCTTGCCATTCTGCAAAGCAGGATAGGTGCCAATCTGTATAAGATCTCAAAAGAGAGTACAGTTTTGGGGCAGGTACTAGTGTTTCAGAGCACACTGTTCAGCATATATTGTTGACTAGGGGGCTCCACTGCAGAAGACCCCTTCATGTTCGCATGTTGACCTAACAACGTCATCAATTACAGTTGCAGTGGGCACAGTATCACAGAGATTGATGGTAGATTGAAAGAAATGAGTCACCTGTTTAGATGAATCACGTTGATGCTCATGTTTGGATACACCATCATCCCTGCAAACAGCTACTCGAAACATGCAGTGCGCCAGGAACACAGGTCGGTGGGGGCTATATTATGCTAAAGGGGACATTCACCTGGGTATCCAGGCGACCTGTGGTAGTAATCGTAGGAACCATGTCAGCTGTGGACTAAATGAACATTTTTGCGGACCACCTACATCCCTTCATGCTTGATGTCCTCCCTGACAGCAATGGCATCTTCCAATATGATAACTGTCAAAGTCACAAAGCCATAATCTGTCTACAGTGGTCTAGAGTGATAGTGAACTCACACTGATATCTTTACCAAAAAAAAAAAACATCTGGTCTAGGCCAAATGGAACCCATGTGGGACACTGCTGGGCACCAGCTTATGTCCACAATCACCAGCCTGTAATTTATAGGAATGAATAACTTTTACATAGACCTGGTGCTACATACGTCCAAGAACCAACCAAAGTCTTGTTGAAATCCATTCACGCAGAAACCGTTTCCTAAGGTGGACCAACATGCTGTTAAGTAGGTGGTTGCATAGTTTGGGATTATCAGCGTAAGTACAATGTGAGTCAAATAACAAACAGCAGCAAGAATGGGAAACAGGTTTTAAGATACTGTGAACTGCATCTACACCTACACCTACATCTACATACATAAACTACTAGTCACCAAGAAGTGTGTGGCGGAGGACACAATTCGCACCAAAGTCATATTCCCCACCCCCCATCTGTTCCACTCATGGATCGCCTCAGTACGAGCTCTAATTTCCCTTATCTTTGAAGGGTGATCATTGCGAGATTTGAAAGTTGATGGTAATAATATATGCTCTACATCCTCAGTGAAGATCGGATTTCGGAATTTAGTGAGCAGCCCCTTCGGTTTAGCGCGCCGTCTATCTGCAATAATCTTTCTATGAGATTAGTAATGCCCTTGTAATGGCTAAATGTAACAGTCACGAATCTCGCCGCTCTTCTTTCGACTTTCTCAATCTCTTGAATCAGATCCAACTGGTACAGACGAACAATACTCTAAGACTGGAGGAACTAACGTATTGTAAGCTATTTCCTTTATTGAAGGACTGCATCGCTTCAGGATTCTACCAACAAACCACAAACTAGAGCTCGCCTTACCCGTTACTTGTGTAATCTGATCATTCCATTTGAGATCATTTCGCCAAGGTATCTAATATGTTCCCATCTTGAGTTGGTTTTCTAACCAATTGCTCAAGGTTGCATGTTGAGAGGGCTCCTAGAATAACTTCACACGAATCTTTGCTTCTGCCTTCTGTGATAAACGTGTAATTTTCCCAGTCAATGGATGCCAGATTAAAGTCTCCACCCATAACTAATGGATAATTTGGTTATTTACTTCCTATGTACTCAAGATTTTCCCTGAAACATTCTACGACATTTGTTGCAGATGCTGGTGGTCTATAAAAACATCGATCAATCCTTGTCTGATTGACAGATTTATCCAGACTATTTCACAGTCCGACACAGTATCGATCTCAACTGTGTTTAAACAGCTTTTAACTGCAATGAACACACCACCTCCCATAGCATCAGTCCTATCCTTCCTAAACATTGTCCAATCACAGTTCAAAATTTCACTGCTTTTTATGTCTGGTTTCAGTCAGCTTTCAGTACCTAATACAATATTGGCATTGCTACAGACACTTCGACAGTTTACTAACATGAGATTAAGTATTTGTAAATCCTTTGGAATGATCCGTTTAGGCGAACTAACAAACCGCAAGTATCAACAGGAAGAAGAAGAAAAAATAGGAGGAGGAGGAGAAGTTACGTTATTTATTGTACAGGAAAATGAGTCGTATTATCTAAATTTGAGCAGTGTAGCAGGGAAATCTGAAGAATGGATGTCAGTATTACAAACCCCCAATTTATCTAGAGTCCTGAGTGATTCGTGCACCTTCCCATTCTTAACACGTTCCTTGACTTCTTATTTTATTCGGAACAACGGATACTTTTAATGACTGAAGACAAAACATTTTCTGAAATACATTTTCAAGTAAAATTTAACAGACTCAAATAATAGTAGGCAGCAAAACTTAATAAAGAAGTTTGACTGGTGTTTTTGTATTTTAAAATAAAAAAAAACAACATTACTGTACAGTGTGAAGACATGCACTGACTGAACTAATATTTGCACCCAAACTCTTAGCATATCTGTCACTAATATTTTGTTAATAAGTAATCAAACAATGCAAATGAATGCAATTCTATTGAGAGCAATAAGGAGTTACAATCCTTGATTCAAAAGATTGTATTTTAATTACTGAGCATATGTGCCTTTGTGAGTAATGAAGTTCTTAATTTCAGACTGACAAGTTATCCAGCTCCATAATCATTTCCGGTAAATGTTATATTCTTATAAGTATTTGCAGAAAGATTTTTCCATGTGGTTTCTGCACTCGAAACTTTCTGGTGTACAGCCTTGAATTCTTGTACTATGCCATGTGGTGTGCTCGTCACCATTTCTATTGGCTTGCAAGGCAAGCAGTAAATCATTAGTTTAAAGTGATTGTAATACGAAGGTGGTTTGAAAAATTTTTGGAACAGAATAGAAAAAAAGTACATACATCACTGAAACTTTTTTTAATTCCTTGTAGATTAATGCACTTCATCCAACGATGTTCCAGTGCCTTGATCCCATCTCGAAAATGAGTTTCCTCCAGGTCTGCAAAATAGTTGTCAACTCTAGCTATGAATTCTTCGTTTGAAGTGAATCTTTGTCCACCAAGAAAAATTTTCAGTTTTTGGGAGAGATGGAAGTCTGACAGAGCCATATTAGGTGAATTAGGCGGGTGTGGCAACAATCCATACCTTAGTTTGTGTAATTTTGCCATGGCGATGGCTCGTGCGTGCAAGCACACATTGTCTTATCGCGGCACCCATCTTGCAGATAATTTTTTCATTTCTAATTCTTCAATTAAAATGTGATATACCCTTTCAGATGGCATCTGGCAAGCATGAGCAATTTCACACACTTTCAATGGTGATCCTCCATGACCATTTTGTGCACTTTTGCAATGATTTCTGGAGTAGTGACACATCTTGGCCGACCACTGCACGGATCATAATCTAAGCTCTCCCTACCAAATTTAAATTCATTTGTCCACTTGACAACAGTTGAATATGAAGGAACAGAGACCCCCAGTGTATTCTGGAAATCGGCATGAATGTCCTTTGCTTTTATACCTTTCTTTACGAAGTACTTAATCACTGCTTGAATCTCGATTTTCTCCACCTTCACTAATCACTATGTGGGAACAACTAAAGAGCCATGTCACCGCCACAGCTCTCTTCCAAGAGCATTGATGTGGCCCGTGTTTACAGGCAACAGTCCAATGAATATCACGTGGACAACTCGTTGCGCTAGTTCTGACCCCTCTGAGAATTTTTCAAACCACTCTCGTATAATTAAATATCTGTAGAGAAATACAACTTATATTTCATCTGTGAAGTTCCCACCAAACTGGTGTGGAGTGTACAACAAATCAGTACAAGGTTTCAAGTATGTCAACATTAATTTTATTCCTTTAACTATTGCAAAAATGTGAAATATTGATGCAGTGTTCCAAATTAACATATTTTTGACCACCACAACATACATTTAATGATGAAATTTGACAGCATTGTGGCTCACAGTCCTTTTTAGATAAACTGGGAAGGAGATAGGAACGAATATCCAGCCTAGTATAACTACATTTTGTGGAATACCACAACTACAGTATTTAGTCAGATTTTGAAGGCAGAAAGAGGAAAACTGACAGTTTACCTATGAACACAACTACAGAATATTGTCACATTGGTAGGATTGAAGCTGCTGTGATCTGTACACAATAATTTTTCTTTCCTTTAAAAAGTCTTTCACTGGTGAAACAGTTCTATGTCTTTATGAAGGTGAATTTGTTATACCAAGTTTAATTTGAAGTAACTAGAGAGAGCTCAAAATATGACAATTAATGATTCAGAACTTCAATGATTGATCAAGACTCTATGAAAATTGATTTGTTCCCACAAAACAAACGAGAAGAATGCCACACAAAACGTGTTCTCATTTCTCATTTTTCTAGACCTCAATAAGTCTACCACAGGATTTTCTATATAGAACACTGATCTTTTCCAGTCGATTCTTGCAGGCAAATATACTGCAGAGGTACCAATAAATCATCCAGACTGATACAGACATGATTGTGTATGGATAAGTGAGTGCAGTGGTAGACCTGGATATTTGTGTCTGTATGTTTTTCCCCTCTGAGTGGAAGTGTTCCTTTAGCTCCAGTTTCTTCTTCAAAAATGGACTGATCTGTACCGTAAATGTAAGGTTCACTAAAACTAGCAATCTTATGCTTTACATCCGTAGAAAAATTATCGATCAGTTCGGTTTAAATCATTTTATAACCTGTTTCTCTATACACAATTTTGGGCTCTAGAGTCTAGTCATGCAAGATGGCATTGCTGAAAGCAAACTTTTTTTTCCACCTACAATTCACATTAAAAAAAACCAA
The DNA here is from genome assembly GCF_023864275.1 of Schistocerca cancellata. NCBI lineage: Eukaryota > Metazoa > Arthropoda > Insecta > Orthoptera > Acrididae > Schistocerca > Schistocerca cancellata. The sequence goes on from NC_064626.1 coordinate 653,899,391, forward strand.
AGTGAACTTTCTTGTGAACCGTACTCTTACTTAGGAGTTTCTTATCACTTTTGTTCCCAAAAATGGAAGAGAAGCATAGCAAGTAAGAGGCGTGATAGTTTTAATTCTCATTTCTCCAGACTTTGATTTGCCATTGCTTTTTCTTTGTCTGATAAAGTATTTTTAGTTCCTGGCATTTCTTTCAAACATAACTAACAGTTAAAAATGGTACTACCACTCAAAAATTCTTTACGATTACAACTTTCTTCAATTTTTTGCACTGTCTGTGAGTCAACAGTCTGCAATATGAAGTGTTTCCGTTGTTTATAACCATTAGTCTGCACTATTTACATGTTCATTTAAAAGTTTAAACACAATTTCACATGCTTTTTCTGTTGAGAGCTACAGTTGGCAAACATTCGCAGGGCTCTCCAACCAGTGAGGCGAGACTGATGTACAAAACATTTTTTAAACTTATTTATGGATTCTTCCCTCGTTTCTTGATAGAACATTTCCAAATAGAGGGTTGAATAACACTTAGGCGGTTTTTTGTTCTACTGATTTTTATTTGTATGAACTAGTTTTCGGGTTATTAGTCCATCTTCAGATAACTACTGGCTATTGTTTACAAGGAGCTTGTGTTTTTACAAACCAAACATTCTGGACTAAGATACAATGCACTTACATATGATCTTTAGTTGTGGTATTGTCTTTGGAATTGTCAAACAGGTCTTTTGACTTTTTCTTCTGTAAAACTGTTCTTTAACATAATAAATCACATTTTATGGTTTGTCTGTACCAAGTAGGACAACAATTACAATTATTTAGAATACACATTATTACAAAATTACAATTTTTTTGTTTGTTCTGAACAGTTGCACTGGACACTAATTGTTGGTTGAACAATAGCAATGTTTTCTTTGGGGATTATATTTTGTTATTAGAAAAATTGTGTATTAATAAATACCAAATATTACGTTGTTACAGTTGAGTTACCGTTAGGATTGTAAACACATAAGGGATATTACATTATATTTGGGTGTGAATTTGTTTACTATTGGGACACTTTGTGGTTAGCACCAGGTTTACTGTATTTTGTAAAGTTTAAGAGTGGTGATTTGCTCAGTTGCAATTGGTCATTCAGAACCAGCTGGGGATTTAGGGCAGGATTAATCTGCCAGGAAGTTTCATATTAGAAAAAGTGTTTCAGTGTCCCTTGGAACCTCCCAGAGTTTGTTGGTTTAAGTTTCAACCAGAGAAAACTCCCTCTACCCGTAAAAAAAACATCCTCACAGAAACATATGGTGTCAGATAAAAATATCTGTTTTGGTGTCCCGTGTAACCTCCGAGAGTTTGTCAGTTTAAATAATTTTCACCCTTTATAACTAGAAAGGCTCAAGGAAATGACACTTATGGAAAAACAAGGGTGAACCAGTCACCTTGTTAACACATCAAGAGCATCTCCCTAAAATGTTAGGAAACACATTGGACAAATCACAAAACCTTAAAACTCTAACCATTTTTTGTTTAAAAATCACTTAAAATAGAGGCTGACCTGTTGGCAAATCTGTCACTGCACTCTGGTCTGAAAATAAAACACAGTCTAATAAAATGTGGCAAACAGTGACCTGCAAATTTCTTTGGGTTTAGTGAAAAATTATTTAACAATATTTTGTTGTGGCAGCCACTGTAGGCATTACACACTGTTCTCTTGACAGTCAAATGTGTTTCATTCATTATCTCTCTGTTTACAGCCCTACGTTTTGTTTTACACACATTACATAGTAATATCCGTTTCTTTAGAAATTTCTTTACAATGACTGTATACCATGGAGGTTCCCCCCAATTATGGACTGCTCTATTACATACATATCTATCCAATGAATTGTCAAATATTCTTTAAACTTGAGCCACAGTTCCTCTACATTTCCCGCCCTGTGATGAAAGTTTCAAGTTCCTCATTGAGATATGATACTATTGATTTTTTATCTAGTTTACTAAACATATATATCTTCCTGCTTGTTTTAACTGTCCTTTGTACTATGGTAATCATTGCTGCCATAACCGCATCACTGTCACTGATACCAGTTTGAATGTGGTCATCCTCAAAGAGGTCAGATATATTTGTTGCCATTAGATCCAATATATTTCCATCACGAGTGGGGTTCCTAACTATCCATTTTTAGGTAGCTTTCAGACATGGCATTTAGTAGTGTTCCACATGATGTATTAACACAATCACCACTGAAAAAACTAATTCTGTAAATTTTGGATGATTAAAGTCTCCACTCATGATTACAGTATGATCGAGGAACTTACATACAAGTGAAGTGTGATTTTCTCTGAAGTTTTTGTTTACATCAGGAAATGAGTCAGGTGAGCAATCCAATTACCATTTTATGCCCACCCCTGAAGGTGAGTACTGCCTAAACAATCTCACATACAGCTTTAGTTTCCATCTATGTGGATCTGAGTTTCTTGTCTACTTAGGCAAATGGGAAATGGAGGTGGGGTATTTGTCAAACAGCAATGAAGACAACAGAAAAAGAAACAGATAATGGTGATGGTAATAAGACAAGCACTTTCTATATAAGTGCCTGAGACACAGGGAAATAACAGTTACATTGTGTTAGTAATAAAAACATTTCTGAAAAAGAAGACTGAAAATAAATTTAAGTATTAGCAAGTCTTTCTTGAAGGTATTTGTCTTTTGTCTGGAGACTAGCTTTGTATGGAAGTGCAATATGGATACAAACAGTTCAGACATGAAGGGAATAGAAGCTTTTTGAAATGTGATTCTGCAAGAGAATGTTCAAGATTAGATAGGGAGATCATGTAACTAATGAAGACACACTGAGTCATACTGGGGAAAAAATTATGGCACATTTTGACTAAAAGAATGGAATGATTGATCAGCTTGTTAATAGAGTGGAGTGAAGCTGTGTGTGTGTGTGTGTGTGTGTGTGTGTGTGTGTGTGTGTGTGTGTGTGTGGAGGAGGGAGAGAGTTAACAATTGTAGAGAGAGATCAATGTATCACTACAGCAAGAACATTGAAATGGATTAAAAGCTGCTGCTAATGCACCTGACTTTTTCAAAACTACTCTGATTTTCATTGTACATGCAAGATTCACTAAAACTAGTGATGATATTCTTTGCTCTGTGCTAAGAGCAGTTCATTTTGAATAATAACCTTTTCCAAATGTTGGAAACTCCACGTAGGAATATCAACAATGTAGGAAGAGACAGGTTGTTACTTTCCAGATCACGAAGATATCATCAATGAACTCAGGGCCAAGACACCCTATCTTCGTTCCTTCACAACCTCGACACATTCTCTCCCATCCACTCCACATGGTCCTCCTCAACCCGGTGTGCCACCTTCCTACATGTTGAGATTGTCCCCTGTCCAAATTAAACCCACCAACACCAACAGTACCTGCAATCTTAGAGCTGGCATCCCTTTCACTCCAAAAAATCCCTCCCGTAGAGTCTGGCTACCTGGTGTCGGCATATTTGCGGTGACAAAAACTTCCTCGCTCAGTATACTGAGGGTCTCACCAAGGCCTTCACAGACAGCCACAATCCCCCAGACCTAGTCCGCAAACAGATCTCCCATGCCATTTCCCCGCACATCCCCAATCCTCCAGCCACCCCAAGAACCAGCCACTAAGGAGTGTCCCCTTCATCACCCAGTACCACCCCAGATTGGAACAACTGAACCACATTTGCCGCCAGGACTTCGATCACCTATCACTGTGCCTGAAATCTCACCCCTCCTAAAGTGGTGTTCCATCACCCACCAAACCACCAAACATCCTAGTCCATCCCTATGCCATTCCCAATCCCAAGCCAGGTGCAAAACGTTCCCAATTCACCCTCCCAGCATTTCCTTTTCCAGTCCTGTCCCAACAGGGACTGGGGCACCTGTGAAAGCAGCCATGAGCCATATCATTTACCAGCTTCACTGCAACCGTTGCACAGCTTTTTATTATTGGTATGATTACCAACCAGCTGTCCACCAGGATGAACTGCCAAACGGTGGCCGAGAGTTAAGTAGACAACCCTGTGGCACGGCATGCAGCTGAACATGACACCCTTGATTTCAATGGCTGCTTCACTACCTGAGCCATCTTGATCCTCCCCTCCACCAACAAGTTTTCTGAACTGCACAGATGGGAGTTATCCTTACAACACATTCTCTGCTCCCCTAATTATCCTGGCCTCAACAAATGGTAACATACTGTCCTCACATCCTCCACCCAACAGTTTCCAACCCCTCTGTCCTTTTATCTCCTTCCCATTCTCATCTCCCACCCTGTTTATTTGCAGCTCTCTGCCAATGCATTCGCTCATTTATCTGCGCTCCTCTCCTTCTTTGTTCCGTTTTTCCCCCACATCCCTACCCCACAACCTCCTGGTATTGCACCTGTTCGCAGTCTAGTACATGCACACTCCATCATACAACATTTGTCCCTTCCCCACCCTCATCCCCTCCAGATTGCTGCTTGCGCCCTATGCCGTGCTGCATTCCAGCCCAAGATGCTGGAGTGGCAGTTGTGTGTGTGTGTGGGGGGGGGGGGGGGGGGGGGGGTTTACTGACGAGGGCTGTAGCCAAAAGCCTTATGTGAGGGTGGTTTTTTTTTTTTTTTTTTTTTTTGGTGCCTGTCTCCCAGCAACTTGACGTGTCTTCTTTACAGTAAGTAGAAATCTGTCTCTTCCTACATTGTTGATACCCTTTTCCGACATATTTTTCAATAGAAATTTTGCTATTATTCTAGATATGATTTCACACGGGTTTTTTTAAATGAATACTTCAAATTTTAGATACTATACATTCTTTTCCTCCTATATCATTAGAAACACCTAAAGCCCAGTCATGCAAAATGGTACCACTGACTCGAAATGACTTCTGTCTGGCCTCAGAAAAAGCTCAAAATGTGCATATGTTACATCGCTGTTGTTTACAATCAACTTTTATATTGTATTGGAACTACCTATGTTCATCCAATTCATCACTAAATTTTCGTTGCCTGAAAAGTAATTTTTAGTCCTTGTCATTTCTTTCACAGTTCATCAAATATGGCACTACTACTCTCAGATTTTACATGAGAATAACCATCCTCAGTTTTATCATGTGGATTCACTGTCTGTAATATCAATATTTTAATTTTTACTATCATATCTCCATAGCAAGTAGCAAAACATTCACAGAATTTCCCATGACCAGTGCAGTGAAGCCAAATGTACAGAATAACTTTCAGAGTGTGAAGTGTGGTCAGAAATAAGTGTTCTCAAACATTTACCACAAAGTAAAAGAAAGATCAGTAAACTATGAATATTAGCTGGCATTTTTAACAAACCCCTGGATGGACATTCCTGTTCACTGAACTCTGTACTGATAATAAGATGGCCCCTTTCCCCAATCTATATCTACACCCATATTTCGATATTGTTGCCTTCTCACAGGCAACCACGTCACCAATAAACACCCTGATGGAGCTTCTATTGTTATAGACTAGATCGTTTATGTATACTGTAAACAGTAACCATACTATCTCACTTTATTGGGGTAATTTTGAAATTATCTTTACACATGTCAGTTTTGTTCTGTTTAAAGTGATGTGTTGTGTTCTACCTGCAGGGAAGTCTTCAATCCAGTCAAAAAACTGGTTCGATACTTGGTAGGCACAAACTGTTTTCAGTAAACGACAGTGCAGGTCTGTATCAGATGTCTTTCTGACGTCAAGGAACTTGGCATCAACCTGAAGGCTAAGGTCTAACACATTGTGGATATCAGAGAGCGAGAGAGCCAAGTTTCAAAGATCTCTGTTTTTCAGTTCCATGTTGATTTGGACAGAGGTGATTTACATTCTTCAAAAATGTTATGATATGTGAGCATAAAAACATATTCCATAATTATACTTAGCTGATGGAAATGGAAATGTCGTGTGGCTAGGGCCTCCCATCGGGTACACCGTTCGCCTGGTGCAGGTCTTTCGATTTGATGCCACTTCGGCAACCTGCGCGTCAATGGGGATGAAATGATGATGATTAGGACAACACAACACCCAGTCCCTGAGTGGAGAAAATCTGCGACCCAGCCGGGAATCGAACCCGGGCCCTTAGGATTGACAGTCTGTCACGCTGACCACTCAGCTACCGGGGCGGACTACTTTGCTGATGAACGATAGTGATTAAATTGTATAATGAATCTGTAATTAAGAGTATGAAGCCATTTAGGCATTTTTGCTATCTGTTTTGCATGTGACAAGTGTACAGAAGGATGCTAAATGTCTTCCATGTGGAGTGCCGATCATATTATGACCATGAGCTCTAGTATGTAAATGAGCTCTGTGTTTCTTTTTAAAGGGACTTGTATGTCAATAACTGCCAAAAAATCGATTTTTTAAATGTTCATCTTAAAAATTCTCTGTAATTTTCTGAACAAGAAAAAGTTTACTTTCAGGAAAATGGACCACAGAAAGTATGAAAATTAGAGGAATTTAGAAGTGGCTGCATGCACCACAATGTCCTATGGCACACAATCAGCTCTGTTAAAAATAAAGTTTTGCTCTCATTTGTTTTGTTTATGTGATTTTTTAGTCCCTTAAGATGGCTAACCTGCGAAAGATTTACTTATCTTTTGTTTATACAGAAAATTTCGTCATTGTTTGCCGTTATTTTGGTGCGAATATTTTATTTACAATGAAAATTGTGTGCATGAGTTTCTTACTCCACTTGAAAGCAATGGGAAGAATTAAGAAGTTTGGTGTTAAACAACATAAATTTTATGGAAATCAGTACACCAAATGGATTAACTCTGCGAATACTGAAATCAGTTTTAACTACTCCAAGTGCTTTGAAGCTAAAACAGAAATGTTTGGACAATGGGCTGATGATATAGAGATGCCAACTATTGATTCAGGTTGTGTTATTGTTGAACTGTCTGCTCTATCTGAACTAATAAATTAAGCTTTGCAGTGCAAGAAATGTGGCAATAGTGGTGTGAAGGTAGCTGAGGAGATACGTGCTAGAAGAGGTTGTGCATCATAATCAAGAATTGTAATTGTTGTGATTGAAGTGAATGTCACTATATTTGTGGCGTAACTAAACAGAGAGTGTATAACACAAATATTAAACTTATGGACTTACCTCCACCTACAAGGTTTGACACACACAATAAAATTATCTACAGTCTTTAGAAGAAGTAGCAAATGATAGTATGAAAAATGCTGTTCAGGAAAGTGTAGACATGAATGACAGCAATACACGTATGTCTGCAGCCTTGGATGCATCCTAGCAACAAAGACGCCATAGTTCCCTAAATGGTGTAGTGACAGCTATCTCCTTGGACAATAGTAAAGTCACTGATGTGGAATGTATTAACCAGTACTGCCATGGCTGTACTAGTGGAACTGAAAATCATAAATGTTTGATTAATTGTAGTGGTTATAGTGGAGGGATGGAATCTGAAGGTGATGTGAAGACCTTCCACAGGTCTGCAGAGAAATATGGTGTGATATATACAGGGTGAGTCACCTAACATTACCGCTGGATATATTTCGTAAACCACATAAAATATTGACAAACCGATTCCACAGACCGAACGTGAGGAGAGGGGCTAGTGTAATTGGTTAATACAAACCATAAAAAAATGCACGGAAGTATGTTTTTTAACACAAACCTACGTTCTTTTAAAATGGAACCCCGTTAGTTTTGTTAGCACATCTGGACATATAAACAAATACGTAATCAGTGCCGTTTGTTGCACTGTAAAATGTTAATTACATCTGGAGATATTGTAACCTAAAGTTGACAATTGAGTACCACTCCTCCGCTGTTCGATCGTGTGTATCGGAGAGCACCGAATTACGTAGGGATCCAAAGGGAACGGTGCTGGACCTTAGGTACAGAAGAAACTGGAACAGCACATTACATACCCCTTGCTAACACCTTTTTATTGGTCTTTTTCACTGACGCACATGTACATTACCATGAGGAGTGAGGTACACGTACACACGTGGTTTCCGTTTTCAATTACGGAGTGGAATAGAGTGTGTCCCGACATGTCAGGCCAATAGCTGTTCAATGTGGTGGCCATCATTTGCTGCACACAATTGCAATCTCTGGCGTAATGAATGTCGCACACGCCGCAGTACATCTGGTGTAATGTCGCCGCAGGCTGCCACAATACGTTGTTTCATATCCTCTGGGGTTGTAGGCACATCACGGTACACATTCTCATTTAACGTACCCCACAGAAAGAAGTCCAGAGGTGTAAGATCAGGAGAACGGGCCGGCCAATTTATGCGTCCTCCACGTCCTATGAAACGCCCGTCGAACATCCTGTCAAGGGTCAGCCTAGTGTTAATAGTGGAATGTGCAGGTGCACCATCATGCTGATACCACATACGTCGACGCGTTTCCAGTGGGACATATTCGAGCAACGTTGGCAGATCATTCTGTAGAAACGCGATGTATGTTGCAAAAAATGGTTCAAATGGCTCTGAGCACTATGGGACTCAACTGCTGAGGTCATAAGTCCCCTAGAACTTAGAACTACTTAAACCTAACTAAGCTAAAGACATCACACACATCCATGCCCGCGGCAGGATTCGAACCTGCGACCGTAGCGGTCGCGCGGTTCCAGACTGTAGCGCTCAGAACCACTCGGCCACTACGGCCGGCTGTATGCTGCAGCTGTTTGTTACAACACGCAACTGAACGTCGGAGGTTTCAAGCGTCAACTTTAGGTTACAATATCTCCGGATGTAATTAACATTTTACAATGCAACAAATGGCACTGATTACGTATTTGTTTATATGTTCAGATGTGCTAATAAAACTAACATGGTTCCATTTAAAAAAACGTAGGTTTGTGTTAAAAAACATACTTCCGTGCATTTTTGTATGGTTTGTATTAAACAATTACACTAGCCCCTCTCCTCGCGTTCGGTCTGTGGAATCGGTTCGTCAGTATTTGATGTGGTTTACGAAATATATCCAGCAGTAACGTTAGGTGACTCACCCTGTACATCTCACCTAGGAGATGGGAGCTATAAAGGGTACCAAAAATTTGTGAATCCAAACCTTATGCTGATGCAAAAATTGAAAAAATGGAATGTGATGGACATATCCAGAAAAGGTTAGGTACAAGACAGAGGAACTTGAAGAGGAATTTGAAAGGAAAGAAATTAGCTGATGGTAAGTGCATTAGTGGACGGAATGGCTTACAGGCGAAGAAATACACAGGATGCAGTATTATTATTGACAAGCCACAAGACAAAATAGAAATGACCTTGAGGGAATGAAAAAGGCAGTATGTGCTACCTTCTTTCATAAATCCTCCACACATGACAACCCATGTCATGCACTCTGCCAACCGGGCAGTGGTTTATGGTGTAGCTACCAGAAGGCTGTTACTCAAGGAGATATCTACAACCATAAACATTCTTTGCCATTTGCTATAATGGAAGTTATAAGACCTACATATAGGAATGTTAGTGACACAAGATTGTTAGAGAAACGTTCACATGGTAGGGCTCAAAATCCAAATGAAAGTTTCAACAATTGTATATGGGAACGAATATGAAAAACTGTTCTAGTAGGACTAAATACTTCAAAAATAGGTGTGCTAGATGCTGTCCTATGTTTCAATGATGGCGCAGTGCCAAGTCTTAATGTTATGGAACTGACTGGAGTGCCTGGTGGACTAAATATGCATAGAGCTCTAATAGCCATTGACCAAAGGTCACTCTTTGAAGCAGAAAAACAAGTTTTGGAAGCCATCAAAGAGACAAGAATGAGAACAAGAAATGTGAAAAAGAGAAGAGAGGAAGAACACAGGAAAGAAGATGAATATGGACCTGGGAAGAGAAGGGAGGAAGAACAACACAGGAAACAAGATGAATATGGACCTGGGATGCATTAGTCACATGCAATTTTAATAGAAAATGCAGGTTTTAACTTTAACTTGAATTTCCCGAAAGTTAAATTATCTCATGTTCTGGTACCCTTTGGCTAAAAAAAATCTGAAATTTTGTATAAGGTCTTAAAACATGCTGAACTAAAAATTAGACTACTCTTGTGACTTAACTTTGAAAATAAAATGCTTTTTTGAAGAAAAACGCTGAATTCATTTTCAATTGTTTTGATAATTATACTTAAAATTTTTTTGTACCACAATTTATGACAGCACCATCTTTTCAATAGTCTTCTTTAAAGATAACAGTGTAAAGATTTTACAGGAAAAAAATAAAACTTCAACTTTGTTTGCACTTTGAGTAATGTGTACCTATGTACCTACGATGTACATAAATAATTAGCATGGTTTATTTCACTTGCAACAAAAATTATAATTAAAAAAATGAAAGAGATAAAGCTGTGGTTCATAAATAAATATGTTCCCGAAACATGTCTTAAAAGATGGTAAGCATTATATGGACTCCCAAATCTTCGTCACTGAGTTACACTGTTTAGAAAACTGGCAATTTTTTCAAGGTTTCCCCTGGTACTCACGGACCAGACCCTTTAAGTTATCAGCCCAAGTTGGAGAAGCGTGATGCGCCACCAGTTGGTTGGTTTGTGGGGGTTGAAGGGACCAGACTACAAATACAAAGGCCATTGCTCCCTTTTCCCATGACCAGAAACACCCATAAAGAAGAAGAAAAACAAGCAACGCAGACCACAAGGGACGGCACATAACAAGAAAGACATAGACAAAGACCAGAAAGGAAAAATTAAAAAACACACAGTGTTCTACAGTGGTTGGCCGACCATGGTAACAAAAAGAGGAAAAGCCAACCACCAAGAGACTCACTAAAAACACCAATCTAAAATCGTAGGCCAAAGGCCACACCCACTGCAAAAGAGAGACAAACCCTCAGATCAAGTGATAAAAGCCACCTGCATGAATAAAACTCAAAATTAACCCACCATTGCAGTGTCATCTGCCTGAGTGCAGTTAAAAGCAGACTGTTCAACAAAATGTGGACCACTGTCAACACTGAACCACAGTGACAGAGAGGTGGGTCATCGCAGCACAATAAATAACCATGTGTCAGGCAGGTTTGGCCAATGCGTAGCCGACAGAGTACAACGGAGTCCTTGTGAGAGGCCCGCAAGGAGGAGCACCACATACCGGTAGTCTCCTTGACGACCCGAAGTTTGTTGGAGGGAAGGCAGGGTGCGCCATTCAGCACTCCAGGTACGAAGCACCTTCTGCCACAAAACTGACTGGAGATCACACTCTGAAAGACCAATCTACAGGGCCAGTGCATTGACAGCCTATTTATCCAGCATGTCAACTTGTTCATTACCCAGGATGCCGACATGACCTGGGGTCCAGACAAAGACCACAGAGCAGCTGCAACGGGCAAGAGTATGTAGGGACTCCTGGATAGCCATCAACAGATGAGAGTGAGGAAAACACTGGTCGATAGCTCGTAAGGCACTCTGGGAGTCGCTACAGATGACGAAGGAGTCAACTGAGCAGGAGTGGATGTACTCTAGGGTGCGAGAGATGGTGACCAGCTCTGCAGTGAAAACACTGCAGCCAGCCTGCAAAGATCATTGTTCAGAATAATCTCCAAGAGTAAGAGCATAACCAACTTGACCAGCAACCACTGAATCGTCGGTATAGACCACATCAGAGCCGTGAAATGCGGCAAGGATAGAAAGAAAGCGACAGCGGAGGGCCACGAGAGGGACTGAGTCCTTCGGGCCCTGAGCCAAATCCAGCCGAAGGGCACACACCACGGGGTATATGTATATGGGTCTGGAAAAAGAGGTGGGAGTGGGAAAAACTCAAGCCCAGAGAGAAGAGCCCGGATGCGAACTGTGATCGTAAACCCTTACCGGGGCCACGGTTCTGGAAGGTGGATGACCGAGTTGGGGAACAGGAGATGGTAATTTGGATGCCTGGGCAAGCTACAAACATGTGCAGCATAAGCGGCCAGAAGTCGTTGCTGCCGGATCCGCAATGGAGGGACACCAGCCTCCACAAGTACACTGTTTACAGAGCTTGTGCGGAAAGCTCCAGTTGTGAGTCGGATCCCGCAGTGAAGTATGAGGTCAAGCAACTGCAACACGGAAGGCGATGTCGAACCATAAGCTAGGCTCCCATAATCTAGACGGGACTGAATCAACACTTGATAAAGTCATAGAAGGGTAGACCAACCAGCGCCCCAGCAGGTGTGACTTGAGCAATGTAGAGCATTAAGATGCCGCCAGCAAGTTTGTTTAAGTTGCCGAATATGAGGGAGCCAAGTCAACCGGACATCAAAAAGCAATCCCAAAAACCGATGCAGCTCCGCCACAGCAAGAGGTGCGCCGTCAAGATAAAGCCGTGGCTCATGGTGAACAGTGCGATGCCGGCAGAAATGCATGACCCAAGTCTTGACGGCAAAAACTGGAAGCCGCGCAATATGACCCAAGACTGTGCCTTGTGGATAGTGCCCTGCAGCTGCCATTCAGCAACTGCAATGCCAGTGGAGCTATAGTACAGGCAAAAGTCACCAGAATACAAATAAGCTGATACAGACATTCCAACAGCTGCAACTAGCCCATTGATAGCAACTAAAAAGATGCAGATACTCAAGACAGAGCCTTGCGCAGCCCCATTCTCCTGGACTCAGGAGGAACTATGGGAGGGACCAACTTTCACGCGGAAGGAACATAGCGACAGAAAATTTTGAATAAAAATTGAAAGTGGGCCCCCAAGACCCCACCCATGAAGCATGGTGAGGATATGATGTTGTCATGTTGCATCGTTTGCCTTCCACATGTCAAAAAAGACGGCGACCAGATGCTGATGGCGGGCAAATGCCGTACGCCTGGCAGACTCCAGGCAGAACACATTATCGGTGGCAGAGCGGCCCTTACAGAACCCACCCTGGGACGGAGCCAGAAGACCCCGAGACTCCAGTAGCCAACTCAACCTCCACCTCACCGTGCATTCGAGCAACTTGCACGGAATGTTGGTGAGGCTAATGGGGCGGTAGCTGTCCACCTCCAATGGGTTCTTGCCAGGTTTCAACACGGGGATGACGATGCTTTCCTGCCATTGTGATGGGAACTCACCCTCAACCCAGATACAGCTGAGAAGGTCTAGGAGGCATCGCTGGCAGTTCACCGAGAGGAGTTCGAGCATCTGATAGTGGATGCAATCCGGCCCAGGAGCCGTATCAGGGCAAGCAAAAAAATGGCTCTGAGCACTATGGGACTCAACTGCTGTGGTCATAAGTCCCCTAGAACTTAGAACTACTTAAACCTAACTAACCTAAGGACAGCACACAACACCCAGTCATCACGAGGCAGAGAAAATCCCTGACCCCGCCGGGAATCGAACCCGGGAACCCGGGCGTGGGAAGCGAGAACGCTACCGCACGACCAGGAGATGCGGGCATCAGGGCAAGCAGCTAGGGCACTTTGGAGCATTGTACGATTCAGGGTGACACATATGGAATGAAAGGCTCCAACGTTCCAACCATTCTTTCAGGGAGCGGAAGGCCAGCGGGTTATTCGTGGAAGTGCTCCGCTAAGAGTTCTGTAACCATGTCTGAGTCAATACAGACTGCTCCATTCAGGGAAAGCCCAAGTATGCTGACAGGGGTCCGATAGCCAAAGAATCGCCTAATCTTGGTCCAAACCTGCAATGAAGAGGTACAGATGCCAATGGTGGAGACACACCTGTCCCAGCACTCCTGCTTCTGTCAGCGAATAAGGCGTCGGGCTCAGGCACGGAGCCGCTTAAAGGCAATGAGGTGGTCCAGTGATGGGTACTGCTTATGACATTGGAGGACTCGCCTGCAATCATGAATCGCCTCAGCAATCTCTGGGGACCATCAAGGCACAGTCCTCCACTGAGGGGACCCAGAAGAAACGGGGATTGCAGATTCCGGTGCTCGATGGCTGAGTACGTGCTATGCGCCACACTGAAATGTGTGGAAGCACCATCATTTAAGAGAGAAAGGTCGAGCTGTGCCAACACTTGCTCAAGATGATGATGATGTTTGGTTTGTGGGGCGCTCAACTGCGTGGTTATCAGCGCCCGTACAATTTCCCAACCTTTGCTCAGTCCAATTTCGCCACTGTCCTGGATGATGATGAAATGATGAGGACAACACAAACACCCAGTCATCTCGAGGCAGGTGAAAATCCCTGACCCCGCCGGGAATCGAACCCGGGACCCCGTGCTCGGGAAGCGAGAACGCTACCGCGAGACCACGAGCGGCGGACAACACTTGCTCAACGACAGTGCCTCGGCTTGTTGCCACTAATTCACCACACAAAGGGTTATGGGCATTAAAGTCACCCAGTAACAGAAAAGGTGGCGGCAGTTGGACTATCAGTGCAGCCAATACATGCTGTGAGACATCACCATCCAGTGGAAGATAGAGCCTGCAGACAGCAATAGCATGCGGCATCCACACCTGAACAGTGACAGCCTCTAAAGGTGTTTGAAGAGGGACACACTCACTGTAAAGAGAGTTAAGGACGTACAAGCAAACTCCACCAGATACCCTCCCATAAGCCGCCCGATTCTTATAATAGCCCTGATAGCCGCGGAGGGCGGGGGATTCGCATCGCTGGAAACCAAGTTTCCTGGAGAGCAATGCAGAAGAAAAGGAGAAGGCTGATGAGTTGGCGGAGCTCAGCAAGGTGGTGGAAAAAACCACTGCAATTCCACTGGAGGATGACGTCATTATTATGCTGGAAAGGCATGAAGTGCACAAGGGGGCAGGTTACGCTGCAGGGTCACCAGCCGCCACCAATTGAGTAGCTCTGCGAGTGACATCCAGTGCATCTGAGAGTCCGGTGAGATCTAGGTCCTCATTAGACGCCAGAATCTCCACCGCATCCTCAGATGGAGAACTTGTAGGGAGCAGTGGTATGGATGCCACCGCAAGGTTTGGATTCTTGGGTGCCTTCTTCTTTCTCTGTTTTCCTCACTGTTCCTTCAGTGGTTCTGGCTGGGAGGGCTTCACTGGGTCAGTCTCAGGGACGGAAGAGGACCGTGAAGCCCTACAACCTGTGGATGCTTCAGCCACTGGCAGGTGTCTGCTTTTCCAATGGTCAGAACCCGAGAAGGGAAGGAGCCAATGGACCCCTTCCTGGCAAGAGGAGCCGAAGAAGACTTAACACTTGCCCTGCTGGGAAGTGGGGACTGATGTCCCCGATGGTTGGAGGGGAGTGGGGGGTGTAGCTCCCAAAGTAGGTGGTGCAGGAGCAACAGGGAGGGAAGTGCCCCACCATCAAGGGGTCAGGTGTAGTCTTACAGCTCTGAGTGCTGAATGGAATTGGTGCAACGGATGGGGCTACAACTGTTCTCATAGCAGTGGCGTATGAGGACGTCATCGTCATAGGATGTAAGCGCTCATATTTTCTCTTAGCCTCAGTGTAGGTCAGTCGGTCCAGGGTTTTATATGCCATGATTTTCCTCTCCTTCTGTTAAATCCTGCAGTCTGGCGAGCACGGTGAATGATGCTCTCCGCAGCTGACACAGACAGGAGGGGGGGCACATGGAGTGTTGGGAGCCCCGATGCCCCAGGGAGATGGCATCTACTCCTTGGCATACGTGGGGAGTTAATGGAGAAGGCATCAGCAGCGATCCCTGTGTTGTCAGGGGGCTACAACCAACAGGGTACATGGCGGCCCCACCACAGCAGACTGGCTACCATGCTGGATATCAGGTGCAAGGAGTCCATGGTCGTCGGCGGCGCAGAAAGTGACCAGCATAGTGCATGGTGGAAAACGCACCCAGGAATGTATCCTCGCCCAAGAGATGGGAGAATGAGCGGGACTGCAATGCATTGTTGTCAATCTGAAGACTAGTTTGATGCAGCTCTTCAGGCTACTCTATCCTGTATGAGCCTCTTTATCTCCGAATAACTACTGCAACATACAGTACATCTTTATGAATCTGCTTGCTGTATTCATATTCTTGGTCTTCCTCTACGATTTCTATGCTCCACACTTCCCTCTAATACAAAATTGGTGATCCCTTGATGTTCCACAATGTGTCCTATCGACGAATCCCTTCTTTTGATCAAGTTGTGCCACAAATTTCTTGCCTCCCCAATTCTATTTAGCACTTCCTCATTAGTTACATGGTCAATCCACCTGATCAACATTCTTCTGTAGCAGCACATTTCAAAAGCTTCTGTTCTCTTTGCATCTAAACTGTTTATCATCTATGTTTCACTTCCATACGTGGCTACACTCCATGTAAATACTTTCAGAAAGGACTTCCTGACATTTAACTCGATACTTGATATTAACAAATTTCTCTTCTTCAGAAAAACTTTTCTTGCCGTTGTCAGTCTACATTTTATATCCTCCCTATTTCGACCATCATCAGTTATGTTGCTTCCTAAATAGCAAAACTCATCTACTACTTTAAGTGTCTGACTTCCTAATCTAATTCCCTCAGCATCACCTGACTTAATTTAATTACATTCCATTGTCCTTGTTCTGCTTTTGTTGATGTTCATCTTATACCATCCTTTCAAGGCACTGTCCATTCTGTTCAACTGCTCTTCCAAGTCTTTTGCTGTCTCTGTCCCCCCCCCCCCCCCCCCCCCCGAAATTTAATTCCTACTCCAAATTTGCCTTTGGTTTCTTTTATTGCTTGTTAAATGGACATACTGAATAACATCAGGGAGAGGCTACACCCCTGTGCCACTCTTTTCGCCACTGCCTCCCTCTCCTGTCCCCCTGACTTTTTATAATTGCCATCTGGTATCAGTACAAGCTGTAAATAATGTTTGATTCACTGAATTTTACACCTGCTACCTTCAAAATTGCAAAGAGAGTATTCCAATCAATATTCTCAGAAACTTTCTCTAAGTCTACAAATGCTATAACTGTAGCTTTGTCTTTCCTTAACCTATCTTCTTTTTTTGGAATGCAAACTGATCTCCAAGGTCTGGTTCTATCAGTTTCTCCATTCTTTGGTAAAGAATTTGTGTCAGTATTTCACAACCATGACTTATTATACTCATAGTTTGGTAATTTTCTCACCTGTCGACAACTGCTTTCTTTCGACTTGAAATTACTACATTCTTCTTGAAGTCTGAGGGTATTTCGCCTGTCTCATACATATGGCACACCAGATGCAATAGTTTTCTCATGGCTGGCTCTCACAAAGCTATCAGTAATTCTGACGAAATATAATCTACTCCCGGGGCCTTGTTTCAACTTAGATCTTTCAGAGCCTTGTCAAATTCTTCTCGCAGTATCATATTTCCCTATCTATCTTCATCCACATCCACTTCCCTTTCTATGATATTGCTTTCAAGTTCATCTTCTTTGTGTAGACTTCCTACATGCTCCTTCCACCTTTCAGTTTTCTCTTCTTCGGTCCTATATACTCCTTCCACCTTTCAGCTTTCCCTTCTTTGCTTAGGACTTGTTTCCCATCTGAGTTCTTGATATGCATACAGCTGCTCCTCGTTTCCCCACAGACCTCTTTAATTTTCCTGTAGGCGGTATCTATCTTTCTCCTAGTGAAATATGTTTCTAAATCCTTACATTTGTCCTCTAGCCATTCCTGCTTAGCCATTTTGCACTTCCCTTCAATCTCATTTTTTTTTTTTAACATTTGTGTTCCCTTTCGCTTGCTTCATTATTTCCACTAGGTCTTGTCTTTTTACCTATTTGACCCCCTGCTGCCTTCACTATTTCATCTCTTAAAGCTATCCATTTGTCTTCTACTGTATTCCTTTCTCCTGTTCAAGTCAACCATTGCCCAATTCTCACTCTAAAGCTCTCAACAACCTCTGGTTCTTTCAAATTATCCAGGTCCCATCTTCTCAATTTCCTACCTTTTTCCAATTTCTTCAGTTTTAATCTACAGTTCATAACCAATAAATTGTGGTCAGAGTCCACATCTGGCTCCAGAAATCTCATACAATTTAAAATTTGGTTCCTAAATTTTTGTCTAATTATTTCATAAACAATCTGAAACCTTCTCGTGTCTCCAGATCTCTTCCGTGTATGATTCTTAAACTAAGTATTAGTGACAATTAAATTACGCTCTGTGCAAAATTCTACCTGGCAGCTTCCTCCTCCAGTCAATATTCACCAACGATTTTTCCTTGTCTTCCTTTTCCTACTATCTAATTCCACTCCCCCATCACAATTAAATTTTCACCTCCTTTAACTATCTGAATAATTTCTTTCATCTCATCGTACATTTCTTCAGTCTCATCATCATTGGAACTAGTTGGCATCTATCTTCGCTATGATAATGCACTCACTGTGCTGTTCATGGTACATTACTTACATTGCTATCTGTTACTCAATATTAAACCCCTCCTGCGTTACCCCTATTTCTCTTTGTATATATAAACCTGCAATCACCTGACCAGAAGTCTTGTTCCTCCTGACACCAAACTTCACTAATTCCCACAGTATCTAACTTCAACCTATCCATCCCTTTTTAAATTTTCTAACTGATCTGCCTGATTATGGGATCTAACATTTCATGCTCCAATCCGTAGAATGCCAGTTTTGTTTCTCTTGATGATGACATGCCTTCTGAGCAGTCCCCGCCTGCAGATCTGAATGGGAGTCTATTTTACCTCAAGAATATTTTATCTAAGATGATGCCATTATCATTTAACCACACAATAGATCTGCATGTCCTTTGTAAAAATTGGGCTGTAGTTTTCCCTTGCTATGAAATGATCCCACAACTGATATATTGCACATGAAAGAGGCCACATAGTGTATTCATTAATTTATGTCTCTCAAGGAGTGTCTTGTCTCAACAGACTAGTTTACACCGAATGCTCGTGTCACATGCACTTACTGCGGGCCACGTTACCGCCATGTGGTTGGCAAAATGATTATATGTCATTTCCAGATTTTGCCTCTAACATTACGTAAGACAACTAGACCTCAAATATAACAATTCTGTGAGGATATATTATAAGAATGTTGGCAGTGTGAGTTGCCTAGTTTGTTATAAATAGCTTTTAGCTTGCTTAATTTTTGATTAACTGCAGGTATCCTGGTGCTGTTCTCACGTATGAAACTGGCTGTGACACAATAAATATATCAATACAGCTATGATGTTCCTCAAAATTTATTAATATTAGTATAAACCAGCTGTGGAGCTCAACATTGCCAAAATTAAACAAATTAATGTTTTATAATACCAAAAAGTAACTGAGCACTAAGGCACGGATAATGTAAATAGTATACATATACTCAACACAAAACAAAGCTTATTATCTGTCACCCAATCAGACATAAAAGAAAGTACAATTAAAGATATTATCATACGTAAAAGTGTATTTTAAACACAATCTTCCATCTAGGTAATAAAATTGCGACACACATGAGAGGCATTCAATAAGATATATATATCCCCCACCCAATTTAGGTTGAAAAAAATGTGGAATTTGCTGCAAGACATTATGGACTATTCCCACTTCAGCTCCTATAGTTTCATGACAGTCTCATAGGTAGTGGCACTATATGTAGCCTTCAAAACAGTGCCTGCAACAGGATTGCATTCCAAACAGAGAGCATACACAGAGTTTCTCTTGGCAGAAACCAGAATATTGCAGATATTCATATGTGCTTACAGAACATATACAGAGACCTGGCTGTGAACAAAAGCAAATTGAGTCAATGGGCGAGGTGTCAGTCATCATCGCAACACTGTCCAATCTTCCGCGTGTAGGCCGGCCACACACAGCTGTGATTCTTGGAATGTGTGGTTACTTTCATTTGAAGTGATTGATGGATCACAATCAAACACCTCACTGCTGAACTGTACAACTCCGTTGGTAGCACTGACACTCGTCCACCAGTTGGGGTACTCAAAGTTGTGTGCATCTGCTGGATCCCTCACTGCCTAACAGAAAACCTTAAAGAGAGGAAAGAAGGACCATCTGTGTGAAATTTATTGCATTTTACGAGGCTGACCATGACAAATTTCTATCAATCATCATCACAGGTGATGAAACATGAGTTCATCACTTCGAACCGGAAACTAAATAGCAGCCGATGGAGTGGCGCCACACCACCTCTCCTCCGAAAAAAAGTTCAAAGCTGCAGTCTCAGCTGGTAAAGCCATGGTGTCAGTCTTCTGGAACTCTGAAAGAGTTATTGAGAACTCAGAAGTGCATTGTGCTACCCTCAAGGAAATTGAAGACACGACCTCAACGAGTTTGTCGCCACAAAAATGCAAACTAACTTCTCCTCCACTATGACAATGGAAGGCCTCATGCAAGTATGCTCACCCGAGATGAGCTTATGAAACTTAACTGGACTGTTCTCTCTCATCCACCTTGCTGCTCAGATCTCACCTTCGGATATCCACCCACTTATCCCAAAGAAGGATGCACTCCACATGAAGCAGTAAGAGGATGATGGGGATGCTACTGATGTGGTAAGATGTTGGCTTCGATGTCAATCAGTGGTGGGGCACTATGCGGGCATACAAGCCCTCCCAGTAAGGAGGTGTAAGACTGTCGCATTGTACAGAGATTATGTTGAAAAATAGGGTTTTGTAGCCAAAAGAGTGGGTAATAATATGGTGTATTGTTAACAGCCATCAAGTAATATGTAAAATGAACGTTTGACAACCAGTTGCTTTTTTATTTAAAATCCTAATTTCAACTGGTTTCAGTCCCAGACTATCTTCACAGATTAGGGTTAAAACAGTTTAGGCCACAACATCGCATCCGCCATTACTTAAATAATGACCATGACTCGCATGTAGAGCAGGCCATGAATTCCAGTAAAACACACGGAATTTTAAAGGTAAACATACTAACAACATGCGTAAACAGAGCTGTACTGAAGATAAGATCAGAGGTACCTCTGATCTTCTCTTCAGTAATGCTCTTTTACACATGTTATTAATATGTTTACCTTTAAAAGTCCTGTTTGTTACACTGAAATATGGCATGCTCTGTGTGTGAGATGTGGCCATTATTTAAGTACTCATAGATGTGGTGATGTGGCCTTAACTGTTTTAACCGTATTCCATGAGAAAATGTATAACAGCGACATATTTTAACCACCACATAATACATTTATTATATGTATAAAAAGAAACATGTATTAAGGCTACTGAAGATGCTTCACAAATAAAAGAAGCGAAACGCATATGGCAATAAACAAACTGCCTTCAATTAGTTGCATAGGCAGAACATAACTCCATGCATTTTAAAGCAACTATTGAAAGATGGAAAACAGAAAAAAATGACCATTTATTAAAAATTTATTAATGTTCATGTTTTGGAGTTTACTTTCAGAGCATAAATCAGACTACACTGCACTATATCACATGGAAATGGTCCAATCCAACATGTTGAAACCTACTCTGAAATTTTTCCCAAAAGAAATGCACTGTCAAAATGAATAAGCAGATGCAGATATAACAAGCGAATTTAGTGCCATATAGTGCAAGTCCAAGTTGTACAAAAATAAATTTTAATCACTTAAACTACACCAAAAAGTCTCAAATTATTAATTTTTTGAATAATATCGACAGCTAAACTGTTACAAGTGTAATTGTTACACAAATGACTAGCAGATGAAAGAAAATCAAGGCAGTATACAATGTTCCATTACAGATGACTTCCATCAATCAGGAATTTAATTTGTTGATATTAAATATTTTATAACAATTCCTGCAGCACAGTTTTTACTATAATTTCCTGATATAAAATATTTTACTTATTTCCTGTAGTCGTGGCAGAAATGCAAAATGTCTACTGAATGACAAAAATAAACATTTACCTCACACTAGGCACACCTGATAAAAGAAAAATTAAGGCATTCAGGCACATCACAGTAATTAGTACAGAACTAGTAATCCATTGGCACTTATCACTGGCATCGTTGTGTCCCCTTTGAGAAACAAATAGCAAGTGGCTTCTGAACAGGTATAATTTGTTCATGTAATGTTCAACTTTTGCCTGATAGAACTGCCAACAAGCTAGTGGAGCCATCAGCAGTTTCCTCAGCTTTTTCTGAAGTTCTGAAGTGTACAAGGGAAGCACACACCATAAAACCAAGGCTTATTAAGAAGAAGAAGAAGAAGAAGAAGAAGAATAAGAAGAAAAGTTGCTGTGTCTGAGAGAAAAAGTGTCTTTCATGAGTATTCAGTTGAAATGCAACTCAATACCCTTGATTCAACAGCAAATGTAAACCAACCATAGGCTATTGATGACAAACCAAAGCCTGATACCAGTAAAACTTCCAGAGGAGGCACACTATCTAAGATGAGAAAAAGTCATAAAGCACTTCATGTCAGCAGTGATGAAGAATCAGTTGACAATGCTGAACTTAATTCTTGATGGTAGTTCAAGTGAGGATTGGAAAAAAAATCAGAAAAAAACAAGATAGAATATATAAATACATCTAACCAGAATGAACTGCTCCCCAAAATCTGCAAACCAAGCAGTCCCCTTTGTAGTTAGTTATTTTGCTCCCACTGAAAGAAATTTGGCCCTTGTTGACCAACACCTCCAAATTCTAGTCTCTCATGTCAAAGAGACCAACCACATCCTCCACCAACTCTCCATCAGCCTCACCTCCTGGATCCCTACTCGCCACTTTTGATGCCACTTCCCTATATACTAACATCCCTGACGCCCATGGTCTTACTGCTCTTTAACACTACCTCTTGAAACATCCTTAAGACTCCAAACCCAGTACATCATTCCTCACACAACTTACCAACTTTATACTGACATGTAACTGCTCCTTTGGAGGGGAGGTACAGAAACAAGTCCGCAGCACAGACATAGGCATCCATATTGTACCCCCCCCCCCCCATATAAAAATGTTTATGGACTGTCTTGAGGTAACCTTCAAAGCCTCCCAAACACCTGAACTAGTTCAGGTCCACTAATGACATCATCATGATCTGGACTCAGGGCCAAGACACCCCATCCTTATTTTTTTACAACCTGAATACCTTTTCTCTTACACACTTCACCTCATCCTCATCAACCTTCCCAGCCATTATTCACGTCTTCTCCAACAGCTCCATCCACATGTCATCCTTTCCACATTAAAAGATCTCTTCCACGCAGCCAAGCCACCTGGGGAGACCTATCTGCAGTGACAAGAACTCCCTTTCCCAGTATACTGAACATCTTAGTACATCCTTCAGCGATATACACTATCCTTCAGACTTAGTCAGCACACAAATTTCCATGCCATATCCCCACACATCCCCAATCCTCCCACCACCCCCATACCACAAGTATAATACACTGTACAATACACTGGAAGAACTGAACCACATCCTTTGTTTGGAGGGACATCCTATCCAAGATCCTTCCCACCCCTCCTAAAGTGGTGTTCCATTGTCCACCCAATTTCCCCTACACCCTAGTTCATTCCTAAGCCACTCCCAATCGCAACCTTTTGCCCCAAGGATCATATTCCTATGCAAGACCCAGGAATAAGACCTACCCAATCCACCAACCCAGCCACCTCCTCCTCCTCCTCCTCCTCCTCCTCCTCCTCCTCCTCCAATTCTGTTACAGGCTTATTCTATCCCAGTGAGACCAGGCCACGTGTGAAAGCAGCTCTGCTGCAATCATTGCATAGCTTTTCATATTGTTATGACAACCAACCAGCTGAAACTTCCTGGCAGATTAAAACTGTGTGCCGGACTGAGACTCGAACTTGGGACCTTTGCCTTTCGCGGGCACACAGTAATAATCTGCCAGGAAGTTTCACATCAGTGCACACTCCACTGCAGAGTGAAAATCTCATTCTGGAACCAACCATCTGTCTATCAGGATGAAAGGCCACTGCCAAACTGTGGCCAAGAACAAAGTGGACCATCCTGAGGTTATCTGTATCCTCTCTTCCACCACCAGCATCTTTGAACTGTGCAGATAGGAATTATCCTTACAACACATTCTCTGCTCACGAAATCATCCCAGCCTCAACGTAAGGTAACCTACTGTCCCCACACCCTCCACCCAACAGTTTCCACCCTCTCTGTCCTATCATTACCTCCCATTTCACGTCCCCCACTCTCACTCATGTACTCTGCTCTCTGCCAAGGAAAACCACCTTTTCTCATCTCTACAGCTCCCCTTTTCCGATCCCCAGCCACCATCTAGTCCCTGCACACTCCTTCAGACAGCACTGACTTCTCTCCCCTCACCTGTACCCGTCTATCTCTCTCACTTCCCCACCCCGTTCCACACTGTTGCTTCTGCTTGACACACCACCATTGCATTATGGCTACACGGCCAGAGAGAGTGGTCATGTATACATGAGGTATGCTTGCTTGTATGAATGCTTTTGTGTTTTCTTTTCTGAAGAAGGCTTTGACCAAAAACTCAATGTGTAGTAGTCTTTCATTGTGTCTGTCTGCAACTCAATGTGTCAGCTTTACAGTGAGTAGCAATCTATGCTTCTGAAATGTTACAATGTTCACAAAAAGCATTAAAATCACTGTATCTTTCAGCCAAATTACTAAAATCTCGTGCCGACTTTGTAGCACCCCTGAGTTACTTTTGTAATTAGTCAATGAGTTGATGTGTATTTCCTGATACACAGAAATATGCAGCAGTAACATCCAATAATAGACGTGGATATAAGCAAATTAACTATAACTATAGATACACTATGTGATTAAATTATCCGGACACCTAGCTGAAAATGACTTTCAAGTTCGTGGTGCCCTCCATCAGTAATGCTGGCATCATTCAATATGGTGTTGGCCCACCCTTAGCTTTGATGACAGCTTCCACTCTCGCAGGCATACGCTCAATCACATGCTGGGACGTTTCTTGGGGAATGGCAACCCATTCTTCATGGAGTGCTGCACTGAGGAGAGGTATCGATGTCAGTGAGTGACGCCTGGCACGAAGTAAGAGTTCCAAAACATTCCAAAGGTGTTCCATAGGATTCAGGTCAGAACTCTGTGCAGGTCAGTCCATTACAGGCATGTTATTATCATGTAACCACTCCACCACAGGTTGTGTTGAAAGATGCAATCACAATCCCCGAATTGCTCTTCAACAGTGAAAAGCAAGAAGGTGCTTAAAACATCAATATTGGCCTATGATGTGCTAGTGCCACGCAAAACAACAAGGAGTGCAAGCCCCCTCCATGAAAAAGATAACCACACCATAACACCACCACCTCCAAATTTTACTGTTGGCACTACACATGCTGCCAAATGACGTTCACCAGCATTCGCCATATCCACACCCTGCCACATCACGTACCATGATTTGTCACTCCACACAACATTTTTCCGTTGTTCAGTCATCCAATGTTTATGCTTGTTACACCAAACGAGGTGTCGTTTGGCATTTGCCGGCATGATGTGTGGCTTGCCGGCATGATGTGTGGCTTATCAGCAGCCGCTCGACCATAAAATCCAAGTTTTCACACCTCCCGCCTAACTGTCATAGTATTTGCAGTGGATCCTGATGCAGTTTAGAATTCCTGTGTGATGGTCTCAATAGATGTCTGCCTATTTAACTTTACAACCCTCTTCAACTGTCAGTGGTCTCTGTCAGTCAACAGATGAGGTCAGCCTGTACGCTTTTGTGGTGTACGTGTCCCTACACATTTCCACTTCCATATCACGTCGGAAAGAGTGGACTTAGGGATGTTTAGGAGTGTGGAAATCTCGCGAACAGAGGTAAGACACAAGTGACACCCAATCACCTGACCATTCTGCTCTATCACGATGTCTAATGACTGCTGAGGTTGTTGATATGGAGTACCTGTAGTGTATATCCAATTCCTTCCTGTATTTTGGGAAAGAAGTATATAACTGAGATTTAATTATCTTTTTGACAATAACCTATTAACAGCAGCTCAGTTTAACTTCCATACTGGCTTCCCTGCACACAAAATACAGTGTAATCAAAAACTCAGTTTTGGTACAACTGAATGACAGTCACCTTGTTGGCACTTTCTGTGATTTTGCCTCCGAGTATGTACATCATAAATTTGTACAAGTTAAACTAAAATGTTATGGTGTTAAAGGCATTCCCCTTGCATGGAAGAAGGCATTTCTTAACAACAGAAAACAGAGCCTCTTCTGTCACTTATTAAAAAGTTTTCTGTAGAACTTTTTATTGGATTTCTGCTGACAAATTTATTATAAAACTGCACACTGCTTCCTGTGAATAGACAATATGTTCTTCAGACAGTTTCATATCCAGAAGTCTTTTTTCTTTTTTTTTATGTAAATTCCTTGTATATCATGTTTTCTAGACAAAATTGTACTACATAAGAGTTAAAAAAATGTTGTCATATTTTGTCACTTGTCTTTGTACATTATTTTAAAACATTAAATTAATGGTAGAAAACAGAAGAGAATGCTGACACCTTACCTGTATCTGAATAACTGTGCCTTTTCTTCTGCTGAATCAAACAACTTTGGTGCTGAATCTTTCGGGATGTTTTTTAGAAAAAACTTCTTTCTTTCTTGGTTATATTCAAAGCGAGGAACTTCAAATGCATTTATAACTGTGAGTATGGTTTCAGATTCCTCTGCTCCACTCCTGATGCACTCCTAAAATATGCACACAATGAAGAATTTAAAAATACAAATCCACTGTATTATTTTTAGGAGGACATTTTAACTGCACAATACTACAGCAAACCTCATTTATTAGGCTCATTTAAGTTTAATAGTTATTTATTTCAGTGATAAGGTGGAGCAGTTGCAAGCAGATCTGGGAGGCAACGTAAGATATTGTATGAGTAGGCAAGATGCTCTAATGGCTGAGATGACATAGGCTATTAGCAACTTATCTGTTCGAATAGGTAAAGGGGAGAAAGAAGTAGATAAAGTAAAGGAACAAGTAGAATCTGGCACTAAAATTGAAAATGGTGAAGTTTAAAAAGCGAATCAATGAAATAAAAAGCGAGTTGAATTCTTTAGCTGCATATCAAATCTCTGTAGTGATCAGTGTTCCGCGGATGAACTCGAGAACAGTCAAATGGCTTGGAAATGACGGGAAATATCACCCAGTAAAGTTTCTAGCAGCATGCAGGGATGGTTTTATAATGGGAATGTCCAATGAGGCGAAGATAAAATTTGTGAAAAGACATTCGGAAGGTGAGCCGCAATCATGGGCAAGTATACACACTGTTACATACGATACCTACGAAATATTTGAAAGCAGTTTCCTGAACAAGTTCTGGAGTGAAACGAGGCAAAAGTGACTTCAAAATGAGTTTCTGAATGGGCCAATATTTAAATATAGTAATGGATCGATGCGAGAATTTTGTAAACGTGAACTTGCAAGATTAATGCACGTGAAAGAAACATTCTGAAATTACGACGTTGAACAGGCGGTTACTGGAAAATTTTCAGTGGGATCTAGTGCACAGTCCTAGCAACTCAACAGACGAATTTCTGGACTTTGTAGAAGAAATAGAACGGGCGTTGAAATTTAAACTGCAAAGAAAGAGACAAATAGTTTTCAGAGTGGAAATCATACTACAGTCCGAGTAACTACTATGAAAGACATCTGGGAAGTTATCAACGGAACACAAACAACTGTTTTGATAAGTGTCAATAAATCGGCACAAAGGTGACAGAATATTGAGATGAAATCAGTAAGAGTTGAGATTAATAAGTAAAATTTCAAATCAGATCATACGTAAAAGGCGTAATCCTAAGATAATGAAAGAGGACGATAAATGTGATGACAACAATTTAGGGCTAAATGATTTGTTTTATGAATATGGGATGAAAGTGTGTGAATGTTAATACAATGATAGATTCTATGTGCCAAAAGGAGGCTGAAGTGGAACTCAATTTGGTGGAGTTAGATGGTGTAGAAAATTCTAAAGATGTACTAACCAGCTGTACCGATTATAGTGACAATGTTCCAGGTGATATTGTGACAGCGAAAGTTGTTAAGGAGGTTAACAAGGGCGACGCAGCGTTAGTACCGTCAGCTGTTGATGAATTTGTGCTTGTATCAGTGAATATTGGTGAATTATTTTTGAAGGAAAGTAGTGATGATGTTTTATGTGCTGAAGTTATGAAAGCTGAAGCTGCTGGTATTGATACTTCAGAGGAAGAAATCTGTGCATATCTTTCTATTAATGGAGGTGAACCCGAAAGTCTGTATGGAGCTGTGGATTTCAAATGTTTGAGTATGAATGTGGATTTGAATTTGATGTGCGATCTGAAATTAATGTGGCGCAGGCATATGTAGGAGAGGAGAAGGTATTATGCTCAAGTTTAAGTCAAAACATCTACATCGATACTCTGCAAATCACATTTTAGTGCCTGGCCGAGAGTTCATCCAACCACCTTCACAATTCTCTATTATTCCAATCTCGACAGACAAGCGTAGCAGAGGCAGTCTCCTTAGTAGATTTTCTAAGTGCCCTGCCAATAAAACGCAGTCTTTGGTTAGCCTTCCCCACAATATTGTCTGTGTGTTCCTTCCAATTTCAGTTGTTCATAATTTTAATTCCTAGGCATTTAGTTTAATTTACAGCCTTTATATCTGACTGTTTTTGCACCATTCACACATCTTTTCTAAACCGTTTTGCAGCTTGTTTTGATCTTCTGATAACTTTATTAGTTGATAAACAACAGCGTCATCTGAAAACAACCTAAGATGGTTGCTCAGATTGTCTCCCAAATCATTTATATAGATAAGGAACAACAAAGAGCCTATAACACTACCTTGGGGAATGTTAGAAATCACTTCTGTTTTACTCGATGACTTTCCACCAATTACTACGAACTGTGACCTCTCTAACAGGAAGTCACTAATCCAGTCACATAACTGAGATGATATTCCATAAGCACGCAATTTCACTAAAAGCCGCTTGTGTGGTACAGTGGCAACAGCCTTCTGGAATTCAAGAAATACAGAATTGATCTGAAATCCCTTGTCAATAGCACTCTCAACACTTCATGCAAATAAAGACCTAGTTGTGTTACACAAGTATGATGATTTCTAAACCCATGTTGACTGTGTGTCACCAGACCATTTTTTCTAGGTAATTCATAATGTTTGAACACAATATATGTGCGATTGCAGTCTTTCTTGGCCTATTCCACTGATGAATTCTTCTCGGGTTATCAGCCAAGTGGTGGCAGGGTCTTGTCGCAACGTTTCAATGAGTTTCATACCCATCATCTTCGCCGAGTTGGGGTGTCATCTTGTCACAACATTTCAATGAGTTTCGTACTGAACTCATTGAAACATTGCGACAAGACAACACCCCCACTCGGCTGATAACCTGAGAAGAATTCATCGCAATATATGTTCCCAAATCCTGCTGCATATAGACGTTAATGATATGGGCCTGTAATTAAGTGGATTACTCCTACTACCTTTCTTGAACATTGGTGTGACCTGTGCAATTTTCCAGTCTTGGGGTACGGATCTTTTGTCGAGCAAACGGTTTTATATGATTGTCACGTATGGAGCTAATGCATCAACATACTCTGAAAGGAACCTAATTGGTATTCAGTCTGGACCAGAAGAATTGCTTTTATTAAGTGATTTAAGCTGCTTCACTACTCCGAGGATATTTACTTCGACGTTACTCATGTTGGCAACTGTTCTTGATTCGAATTCTGGAATATTTACTTCGTCTTCTTTTGTGAAGGTATTTCGGAAGGCTGTTTTTAGTAATTCTATTTTGGCAGCACTGTCTTTGATAGTATCTCAATTGCTATTGCACAGAGAATGCTTTGATTGTTTCTTGCCACTAACAGACTTCACATATGACCAGAATCTCTCTGTATTTTCTGCCAGGTTTCGAGACAAAGTTTCATTGTGGAAACTGTTATAAGCATCTTCCACTGAAGTCCGCGCTAAACTTCAAGCTTCTGTAAAATATCGCCAATCTTGGGGATTTTGTGTCTGTTTAAATTTGGCATGTCTGTTTCATTGTTTCTGCAACAATGTTCTGACCCGTTTTGTATACCGAGGAGGATCAGCTCCGTCGTTTATTAATTTATTTGGTATAAATCTCTCGATTGCTGCCAATACTATCTCTCTGAATTCAAGCCACATCTGGGCTACACTTACATAATTAATTTGGAAGGACTGGAGATTGTCTCTAAGGAAGGTGTCTAGTGAATTTTTATCTGATTTTATGAATGGGTATATTTTTCATTTATTTTTGGAGGATTTGGGGGTTACAATATTCAATCTCACTGTGTTAACCCTGTGTTCACTAATCCCTGTATCCATTTTGATGCTCTTTATTAACATAGGATTATTTGTTGCTAAGAGGTCAAGAGTGTTTTCACAACCGTTGACTATTCACCTGGACTCATGAACTAACTGCTCGAAATAATTTTCAGAGAATGCATTTAGCACGATTTCGGATGATGTTTTATATATACCTCCGGAATTAAACATGTATTTTCGCCAACATATTGAGCGTAAATTAAAGTCACCACCAACTATAATTGCATGAGTCGGGTACATGTTAGAAACCAAACTCAAGTTTTCTTTGAAGCTTTCAGCAACTGTATCATCTGAAATGGGAGATCGGTAAAAGGATCCAATTATTATTTTATTCTGGTTGCCAACAATGACCTCTGCCCATACTAACTCACAGGAACTATCTACTTCAATTTCGCGACAAGATAAACTACTTCTAACAGCAATAAACACGCCACCACCAACCATGTTTAGCCTATCCTTTCGGAACACCATTAGGTTCTTCGCAAAAATTTCGGCTGAGCTTATCTCCGGCTTTACCCAGCTTTCAGTGCCTATAATGATTTGAGCACCAGTGCTTTCTATTAGCGCTTGGAGCTCTGATACTTTCCCAACACAGCTATGACAATTAACAACTGTTATACCGCTGGTTCCTGTATCTATGTACTTCCTGTGGCTGCCTGTACCCTTTGTGGCTGAAGCCTTTCTTGCATTTTCCCGAGACGCTCTAGCCTAAAAAACTGCCCAGTCCATGCCACACAACCCCCACTACCCGTCTAGCCACCTCCTGCGTATAGCGGACACCTGATCTATTCAGCAGAAACAGAAATCCAACCACCCTTTGGCTCAAGTCAAGGAATCTGCAGCCTACACGGTCACAGAACTGTCTGAGCCTCTGATTCAGACCCTCCACTCGGCTCTACCAGAGGTACGCAATCGGTCCTGTTCACTATGCTGGAAATGGTCAGCTCTGCTTTCATCTTGCAAGCAAGACTTGCAGCCAGAATGAGGTTTTCACTCTGCACTTTGCAGAAGCTCTACTGCAAACCTTGCAGAACTAGTTTGGAAGGTAGGAGAAGAGGTACTGGCAGAAGTAAAGCTGTGAGTATGGGGTGCGAGTCGTGCTTGGGTAGCTCAGTTGGTAGAGCACTTGCCTGCGAAAGGCAAAGGTCCCGAGTTCGAGTCTCGGTCCGGCACACAGCTTTAATCTGCCAGGAAGTTTCATATTAGCGCACACTCCGCCGCAGAGTGAAAATCTCATTCTGAAAACATCCCCCAGGCTGTGGCTAAGCCATGTCTCTGCAATATCCTTTCTTTCAGGAGTGCTAGCTCTGCAAGGTTCGCAGGAGAGCTTCTGCAAAGTTTGGAAGGTAGGAGACGAGGTACTGGCAGAAGTAAAGCTGTGAGGACGGGGCGTGAGTCGTGCTTGGGTAGCTCAGTTGGTAGAGCACATGCCCGCGAAAGGCAAAGGTCCCGAGTCTGAGTCTCGGTCCGGCACAAAGTTTTAATCTGCCAGGAAGTTTCAAGACTTGCAGCCTTTACCACTTCTGTTAGTTGCTTGAAACCAGAGAGAATCTCTTCTGATCCTAAATGACACACATCACTTGAACCGATGTGAGCAGCCACCTGCAGTTGGCTGCACCCTGTGCTCTTCATGGCATCCACGAGGACCCGTTCCACATCTGGAATGACTCCAACTGGTATGTACATGGAGTGCACATTGGGTGAGATTGGCCTCTATTGTTCTTAGTTTCGAGTCTAAGAGAGTTATTTGAACTAAAAGAAAATATTAATTTGCCGATGAAGTCGATTGGGAATCTGTCATGAGATGCATGTCTCCGGTGGGACTTTAATAACGTGTCAGAATCATTGAAGAATTTACGAGCGCATCTTGAAAACGCTGTAAATCAATTGTTTGCTTTGTAGTTTATATTTGTTTGTATCGATTCAGTGCAGTTCCTTGGTGGTTTTGGAAAACGAGTGTTTTCTGGTATCTACACCAGATTCAAATTTCAACAGTTCGGTTCCAGAAAAACGATGGCAGTGGAATGCAGAGCCATACAGAATTTCGACGGGGTACTCGGCTCCAAATCTGTGGAGCACCGCTGGCAACTTCGTTGTTATGAAAAAGTTCTGTGAAAGTGAGCGCCGAGCCCCTGATAATTCTGCGGCATTTCAATAGACAGCCAATTTTGATAAATGTATAGTTTTATTTAGCCTTTGATTAATATAATGCAATTCATAATTATGTTAGATGTAATTACACTATTGATCTGGCACTTAGGATATTTACGTTATTGTATGAATTTGTGTCGTATAAATTTGAGTGCCACTTCATAACATATATAGCACGCCAACATGTTATGAAGTGGAGGATTAATGAGCATTTTGCTCTCATTTAAGTATATGGCCAAAAGAGTCAGCCGTCAGGAATTGTAAAACGAACCCTGTCGTCCAGGACCATGTGCCACAAAGAGTGCAGATTTGCCACAAGATGGGGAAATTCACAGACATAGCAGTGTTAAATATGGCAGACCTAAGGTCAGCCATAAAGAGAAACATTTATGAAAACTATTTAATTCTGTAGTGTAATTTTAATCCACCATCGTTCATAAATTTTCATGGTGATCCCAATAAAACTTGAATATTGATCGTATCTATAATAGTTTAAGATATACTATTAACGTGATATTAATAAGTTTTGTAACAAAGACCTGAATACTAAAATCTGAACGCTTTGGTCAATCTTGACGATTGACATTCCATGTAGAAGTGCATCATTAAAATGACAAATGTTGTAAATATCAATTATGTAACTTTATTTGTTTAAAAGATATAGTAAATTTTCAGTTAAGCATCAGATCATTTCCTCCTCACAAAACACTTTGAATGATGACAGCATGACACCTTATTGAATCATTAGGTAATAGAATATTTGTAGTAAAGTTGAGTGTGTAATAGTTACCTTTGTTCTTTATTTATTTATCAGAAAGCACATTGGTGCAAGACTACTGGCCATGACATTCAAATTACGAAGGAAATTGTATTGGTTTTATGTAAAAGAATTTTAATGTTTATTATGTAATGGATATTATTATTACTTTATTCAGAATGTGAAAATGGTCAAGCTTTGATTATTTAAATATGTTAAAATGTAAAATAATATAGAATAAGCTGTAGCCAATCAGGTGGACGGCTTCAGTTGAGTGAGGAGGCTCGGCACACGGGACAACACGGCCGGGGACAGGCAGAGGGACAGTGCTGGTGGAGATGCGAAAGCGGACAGTCGGTCTTTAGGTAGCTAGGAAGTGAAATGACTTAGAAAATTTCATGTTGCGTGGTATCGCAGGACTTTGTCTCTGAGCAGTGAGCAGCCGCACGCGTGCTGTGAACTCTTAACTTTTCGTGTAGTTAACTAGGTGGAGTAAAATATGTCTAAAAAGAAAGATTACGAGACTTACCAAACAAAAGTGCTGGCAGGTCGATAGACACACAAACAAACACACACATACACACAAAATTCAAGCTTTCGCAACAAACGGTTGCTTCGGCAGGAAAGAGGGAAGGAGAGGGAAAGATGAAAGGATGTGGGTTTTAAGGGAGAGGGTAAGGAGTCATTCCAATCCCGGGAGCAGAAAGACTTACCTTAGGGGGAACCCACAACTTCTTCACTTTCGAAGGCCAGACATACCAACAATTAAAGGGAACAGCCATGGGTACCAGGATGGCCCCCTCGTACGCCAACCTATTCATGGGTCGCTTAGAGGAAGCCTTATTGGTTACCCAGGCCTGCCAACCCAAAGTTTGGTACAGATTTATTGATGACATTTTCATGATCTGGACTCACAGTGAAGAAGAACTCCAGAATTTCCTCTCCAACCTCAACTCCTTTAGTTCCATCGGATTCACCTGGTCCTACTCTAAATCCCATGCCACTTTCCTTGGCGTTGACCTCCACCTGTCCAATGGCCAGCTTCACACGTCCGTCCACATGAAACCCACCAACAAGCAAAAGTACCTCCATTATGACAGCTGCCACCCATTCCACATCAAACGGTCCCTTCCCTACAGCCTAGGTCTTCGTGGCAAACGAATCTGCTCCAGTCCGGAATCCTTGAACTATTACACCAACAACCTGAAAACAGCTTTCGCATCCCGTAACTACCCTCCCGACCTGGTACAGAAGCAAATAACCAGAGCCACTTCCTCATCTCCTCAAACCCGGAACCTTCCACAGAAGAACCCCAAAAGTGCCCCACTTGTGACAGGATACTTTCTGGGACTGGATCAGATTCTGAATGTGGCTCTCCAGCAGGGATACGACTTCCTCAAATCCTGCCCTGAAATGAGATCCATCCTTCATGAAATCCTCCCCACTCCACCTAGAGTGTCTTTCCGCCGTCCACCTAACCTTTGTAACCTCTTAGTCCATCCCTATGAAATCCCCAAACCACCTTCCCTACCCTCTGGCTCCTACCCTTGTAGCCGCCCCCGGTGTAAAACCTGTCCCATGCACCCTCCCACCACCACCTACTCCAGTCCTGTAACCCGGAAGGTGTACACGATCAAAGGCAGAGCCACGTGTGAAAGCACCCACGTGATTTACCAACTGACCTGCCTACACTGTGAAGCCTTCTATGTGGGAATGCCAGCAACAAACTGTCCATTCGCATGAATGGACACAGGCAGACAGTGTTTGTTGGTAATGAGGATCACCCTGTGGCTAAACATGCCTTGGCGCACGGCCAGCACATCTTGGCACAGTGTTACACCGTCCGGGTTATCTGGATACTTCCCACTAACACCAACCTGTCAGGACTCTGGAGATGGGAACTTGCCCTTCAGCATATCCTCTCTTCTCGCTATCCGCCAGGCCTCAATCTCCGCTAATTTCTAATTTCAATTTGCCGCCGCTCATACCTCACCTGTCTTTCAACATCATCTTTGCCTCTGTACTTCCGCCTTGACTGACATCTCTGCCCAAACTCTTTGCCTTTACAAATGTCTGCTTGTGTCTGTGTATATGCGGATGGATGTGTGTGTGTGTGCGCGAGTGTATACCTGTCCTTTTTTCCCCCTAAGGTAAGTCTTTCCGCTCCCGGGATTGGAATGACTCCTTACCCTCTCCCTTAAAACCCACATCCTTTCGTCTTTCCCTCTCCTTCCCTCTTTCCTGACGAAGCAACCGTTTGTTGCAAAAGCTTGAATTTTGTGTGAATGTGTGTGTTTGTTTGTGTGTCTATCGACCTGCCAGCGCTTTTGTTTGGTAAGTCTCATCATCTTTCTTTTTAGATATATTTTTTTCCAAGTGGAATGTTTCCCTCTATTATATTCAAAACTAGGTGGAGTATTGGAATTGAAATTCATGATGAGACTATGAATGATCGAACTGTGCCATGTGGATATGCAGCTGAGTGTAATAGTATTTCTAAATACGAGCACTTTGGCTAATAGTTTGCTTTCTGAATAAACATTATTCTAACCAAATTGCAACTATGTGGCCTACATCATTTATGGGTCGTCAATTTATCTCCCAATATTATTATTATTATTATTATTATTATTATTATTATTATTATTATTATTATTATTACTGTTGTTATGTGTTATGTTAACATTGTATGTGTCATACAATTCGCAAACTTGCCATCAGCCAGATAATTTAACCAAAGGGTCACAAGTGTGTAATTTAGGGCGTATAATGTGACACATGGGGTTCAACCCCTAGATGAGTTTGAGCCAAGACATTTTGACAAAGAGTAACCGCATGTGAGCCTGAACATCTTTGGGATGTTAGCTTGCCAGTGTTTGATATCGGTTTATTGTTTCCATAAGATTTCACCAGCGGTGCACTGTTGTGCTAATGGTAATGGTAATGAGAGAAGCTTTCAAGATATTACCTCATACAACTGATCTTGAGTTACGAGCCATACCAAGAAGATAGTTGAGGTTTCATGAATTCATACTGGTTTACATGAAAAACAGATTTACAAAATCATCATCTTTGTTTGCTCCTCTATGAGTTTCACATCATATCAAGTGGACAAAAATAACTCTACCTTTTGGGTTGTTTCACTTATGTATAACCATGTGTACTTATAAAAGGTCAATTTATTTAAGTGCTCTGTTCACTACAGTTGTTTGCTTACTGCTTCCCTGATGAACACAACAACCAAAAGTAAGAAATGCTGTGCTCAGCACACGTAGAAAAATAGCCTACCCTCAATACTGAACTGTCAAAAGTTGCACCACAAAAATATTCTTCAGTGTTGTGACATGATGGCCAGAGATAGGAAATAAAATGAACACCAGATCTTGCTGTAATTGGCCAAGAGAACACGGTGCCGGGACATGGGGCATAGTGAGTATACTTTACAATAGGAATAAAAGTTGAGGTTTATGCATCAAAGGCAGTTTCCCAGGTTGCAGTTTTGACCTTTTGTGCGCTGAGGGGCCCTGGCCCTTCTGGGAGGAGGGGGAGGGGGTGGAGGAGGAGGAGGAGGGGGAGGAGGTGGAGGTGGAATTCTGGAACACGAGTTTTGTGGAAAAACTCTCAGGTAATATTAACCATTGGTGAATGCAGCTTTTGAAAGGACTGGTCTTTCTATCCAGTACACAGCAATATGCTGCTGCAGACAGAATCCCATATTTAAGATATGCACACAAAGTGAGAAGACATCACAAGGTAAACATACACATTATCTGTCTTCCTATGTACAAATATTGTTGATATAAATTTTATTTCTTGGTAAAATTAGCATTTGTTGAAATGGCAATTAATAAAAATGACTGCAATTCAATGGTGGTGTAGTGTGTAAAATTTAATAGCTCTACTGAAAAGCATTTATAAGCCACTTCAAAATGACATGCCATATTAATCAGAAGAATAATATTTATATCTGTTCTCTTTGTATAATGAAATTTTGATACACTTGTCCTTTTTGTGATTGCAGGAGAACTATACGATGTACAACCAACTGTAGAATAATCAAACAGACTGGTGTAAAAATACGAAAAAACAGTCACATAGTTCTTACCTTCAGGAGGCAAAATGTGGTGTGGTAGTGGTGATCAGCATCATCTAAAGGGACTTAACTACAAATTTATCTACTTGGAAGTCTGTGAAACATTGTACACATACACATTTTGAGCAGCTTCTCACCTTGAATAGTAACTGCCATGTTTTACTTTTATGAGTTGGATTAAAAGGAAACTCAATATGCTCTGTAGTAGCAGTGAGTGTTGTTATATCTAAAAGGAAAGGGCAGCAGGGAGAGTGGGAAGGAAGGAGTCTGTGTGTGTCAACATTATGCTTGACACCATTCAATACAGTGTATTATCTACGGTGGGAGGAATTACCCCTCCACAATCATCCCCACTGAAATCAATATATAAAATACATATAGGAATAGGCATACAACACTGTGATATACAGAAGGAAAAGTAATTAAAAGAGTACGTTCAAGAAGTATAAGGCAGTAGTACGCATTGGTTTAGGAGTGCAGCAAAGCTGAGGGTCTATTGGGACGAAGGAAGGAAGGAATATTAGAGTTTAAAGTCCAGCTGACAGTACAGCCATTAGAGGAGCAGCGCAAGCTCAGATTACGAAAGTATGGGGAAGGAAATCACAGCTGTGCCATCCCAGCATTTGCCTGGAGCAATTTAGGGCAATCAGAGAAAACCTGAATAAGGATTACTGGACAGGGATTTGAATGTCAACCTCCTGAATGAGAGCTCAGTGTGCTAGCCACTGTGCCACCTTGCTCGGTGGTCTATTGGAGTTAGGGTAACTGTGAAGGGCTTCACTTCTGCATAGCATCTAAAGTAGAAGTATGTCTAATTTCAGTTCAAGATATACATCAGTTAGGATGATGCGTGAAGAACCGTCAAAGGTGCTCCACATAAGCAATAAAGTGGGTCCTTCTTTCACAAGAAATATTCATGTATGTATGGTCTTAGTCTCCAAAATAACAGCATTGGAAAAAACACCATGTAACAATGTTTAACCCTTTAAACACATGTGTTCTGGTTTACAGTCATATAATTCCATGGGCAGTGAATGGTTGGACTGATAAACAACATGGTAATAACAGTTAAACATTACAGCCATGATACCCAATTCAGTACAAACAGTAGCACACAGCCAAGCCATTTGGTAATGTGCGGCATCACTGAAATGTGTACAGTGACACCGAATGGCAAACAAGTCAAAGACAAATCTGTGTGGACAGGTATGCTATATGTGTAATGGTGTGTGGTGGTAGCATCATCAGAATTCCCCTAAATAACATTAAAGAGGCAGAACCAAAGGTAACAAAGATGAAAGAATGCAGGCAGTACTGTTCTAGTTGGTAGATGGCGTTGCGGCTTTGGTGGTGTTGGTGCAACATCTGGAGGAAGACACATGTCTGCAGCAGCAGAGGTTTGATTTCAGCACTTTATAAAGTTGCGGAGATCATTGTGTAGCTCAACCCAGAAGTTTTCATGGGTGTCAATGCTGTACTTCGACTCAGAACATCATGCACAATTGATGGTCTTTGAAATTTTTTGCAACAGATGGGCTTACATAGGTGACAATATTATGTGTGGGATTTATTTTCTAAAGGGGTGATTTACAGTCAATCATGTTTGCAGTTGGAAATACAAAAACTGAATTTTGGTTTCTCACTATACTACATATAAAGTTCTGGTCTGTGATTATGTCAGAAACATTATACAGAGTTACAAACTCCATGGTCACTAGGTGTTTTAGACTCAGTTAATGTAATCAGAACTTGACAATCTGACCATACTACCACCTGAGGACATGGAACTAGGTATAATTACAACATTTCTTTCATTCGTATTGTTGCAAATGTACAATCCATAAATAAATTACATTATTCAGTCAAGCTAACCACATTTTGCTAGCTGTGCTTACTAGCTGTAGGCTATTATTTGTAGTATAGATCCCATGATCATTAATTTGAGTACTACATACACAGTCAGGTAAGAAACGGGATAAATGTAAATGTGTGCTCAAATGAACCATATAAAACTTTATGGATATGTTAACGGTATCAGACATACCAGTGCTGTAACCACAAATGTAATCTCTAAATGGACAAAGATAGTCACCGTAAGTGATTATATACACCACTGTACATGGGTCCTGATATCACTTTTCATCTCATTGTCTGCTTATTTTGTTCGCTCACTTTGTTAGTTCACTCAAGTCTGAAATGCTATAGATTTGGTCTGATGTTAATTTAGCTGGGTGTTCTGCTTTAATTCTTATGTGGAGACTCAATGTTTAATCAGATTCTGGGAATAATTAAATGAACAGGAATCAGGTATTATGTTCACAGACAACATTTTTTTTCCCCTGTGATTTGTGTGTGTGTGTGTGTGTGTGTGTGTGTGTGTGTGTGTGTGTGTGTGTGTGTGTGTGTCTCAATTACCTTGAATATATCGTTAAATTCATTTTTATTACGTTTAAAATACCACTTCTTTCCTTACAAGATTAGTATTTGTGGAACAATTAAATACAGAAGCTTTTCTTCTGGTCTGTGTAATTTTCAAGTGCCATTTCATGCATAGTTATTTTTATATTTAAATTCCGATAGAACCTGAATTTATTTTTACATTGTGAAGTCCAATTATAAATTAACATACCGTATACTTTTCCAGAAGGAAATAGCAATAAATTTCACAGTCAATTTATAGATTACCAAAAGAACTGTCTTCCAAGCCAACTGCGGTCCACAACAATTTTAAAATTCCTACTTAACTGTTTAATAATCCCTGTAAAAGCATTAGCAACAGAATCAAAGTTTTCTTTAATGTTTGCATCATTGCTGATTATTTCGATCAGAATTTACAAAAGTGAATATTTTCATTTCCCAGTTATTTTGCATAATTTCAATTCATTTAAGGAGAGCCGGTGATGTTAAAGACTCAAAGCAATAGGGCCCAAACCTTTTTTCAGGTGCATAGAGGGGTGAGAAACAGAGGATGGGCTGCAATGTATATTTCAAAATGTCTCATCTGAACTGATGCAACAATTCTTGGTTTGTTTGGCAAAGTGTTGCTAAGCACTGTCATGCAAAAATACGGCACCAGCAGTTAAGGGACCTCATCAATTGTTTTGCATAACTCTTCTCAGTTTTCTTAATGTCCCACTGAAAACTTCAGAATAGACTGCCCTCCCACAGTCCATAAAATCTGTCAACAAAATTACTTTAGCATCCCAAAAAAACAGTAACTGTAAACCTTTCTGCCTGCAATTTTTTTTGAGAAGGGGGGGTGGGGTTTGTAGGGCAACGACACCACACTATTTACTGGAGATGTGTCTCCATGTTAGCATAATAAGACCAAGTCACATCACCAATCAAGATTCTATTCAGTATGTCTTCTTCTTCTGCATTATTACAAAAAAGAAGTCATGATGATCAGTCATATATAGAGTTTTGCAATTCTTAAAGTAGTTTTGGATGTTAACAAGCACGGAACTTTTGAGTTTCAATCATGAACTTATTCAAAATGAACTGAAAAATCTGTGGAAAGTTGTCCAGCAGTTGAAGTATCACGAAATGCAGCTACTTTAGGCAAATGAGAAACAATGTTACTGTCTCTTTATTGCATCTCTAAGCACACTGAAGATGGCACTGATGGTGTTACTGATACTTTCCAACAAGCAGTAAATCATTTTATTGAGTTATTTTAAATTAAATATGAGAGTAATTTTTTAAACCTACATAGATAAACAGACAACTTTACATGTATTGCTAGCTCAATGTTGTCCTTTCCAATATTCGTTGTTTCCAGACATTGTTTTTGAATATGT
Organism: Schistocerca cancellata; assembly: GCF_023864275.1. Classification (NCBI taxonomy): domain Eukaryota; kingdom Metazoa; phylum Arthropoda; class Insecta; order Orthoptera; family Acrididae; genus Schistocerca; species Schistocerca cancellata. The sequence continues at coordinate 653,940,366 of NC_064626.1, forward strand.
TCTACAATTTTATCCAGCCATTCTTCTCTTTCTCTTTCTTCAAATGGCATTAGCTGTGACACCAGGAATGATGCTGCATCACTGAAACGAAACAAATACATGCACACAGATAAACACAGGTATATGTACAACTGCACAAATAGACTTACGAGAAAGATTTATTGTACATATGATCTATCACGTATCAACAAAAATCTCAGTTTTTGAAAATATAAGTTGATAGATAAAAAATCTGCTCACCAAGCAGTGGCACAAGCAAACAAACACAAAAGTTAGGAAATGTGTAAGCTTTCAGAGCCAGTGGCTCCTCCTCCTGGCCGAAGGGTTGAAGGGAAAGGAAGAGGGTTGGAGGAAAAGGACTGGTGAGGTTTAGGAAACGAGAATTACAGAAAAGACACCCAGAACCCCAGGTCAGTTGATAGTTACTGGATGAGATGAGAAGGAAAGACTGATTATTATTGGGGACTGCACTGGACAAGATTTGAAAACCTGAGAGCTTACAGGATAATAATCAAAAAAGAGATTGCAATCATCATCCAAGAGTTGACAAGAGCAGCAGAATGGCATGTGTGGCATAGGCACAGAGGCCATGACTGTCATGTTGTAGTGCATGTTCTGCAACAGGATATTGTATGTTGCCAGTGTACACCTCCTGTATGTGTCCATTCATGCTCACTGATAACTTGGTGGTAGTCGTGCCAACATAGAAGGCTGACCAGTGTTTACATAGTAGCTGGTATACGAAGTATCGTTTCACAAGTGGCTCTCCCTTTGATAGCATATGTTTTGCCAGTTGCAGGCCCAGTATAGGTGGTGGTAGGAGGAAGCTTATAGCTTGTCTTATAGCAAAGACAGTCACAGAAGTAGGAACCATACAACACAGAAATAGGTACAGAAGGAGAATACAGTCTGACCAGGATATTGCACAAACTGGGGTGGGGTGGTGGGGAGGGGGTTATAAAATGCTATTCTAGGTGAGCTGGACCTCATTTCAGGGCATGATTTTGGGTAATCATGAAGTACCATCTGTTTAATATATTTAAGACCAGGATAGTGCTGAGTAACAAGATGTGGTGTCCTGTGCTGTTTATTGGAGGTATCAGTAGTAACTGGTTTGGATGTGATGACTCAGGAAATCTGGTTTTGGACTAGGCTGGTGGGGTCATTACATCTGTTGAAGGTTGGGGTAAGAATGGTGGTGTATTGCTGTAAATAATCTGCAACTGAACGAATACATTTGCCTCAAATACTGAGATGGAAAGTATGGTAACAGTCAGAATGTAAGTACTGTTGTTTGTTAGTAGGTTTAATGTTAAGAAGTGTGTATCTGCCCCTCAGCGAGGATGAGGTCAACATCAAGGAAAGTGGCATGGGATTCAGAATCTGACTACGTGAGATTTAATTGGGAGAACATACTTAAGAGAAATTCAAAAATTTTTACTGATCAGCCTCAGCATGAGGCACAGCCTCACCACGAGTCAATAAGGAAGAGCAGGGGCTGTAGGCTTATGGGTTCCAGGAGAGCTCCTCCAAGTGACCCATGAATACGTTGGCATTGCAAGGAGCCATCCTGGTTCCCATAGCCATGTCTCTGATATGTTTTTATGTCTGCACCTCAAAGGTACAGTAGTGGTTACTAAGCATAAAGTTGATTAAGGTGGTTTGGAATCAGGTGGGTGCTTGTTGATGTATGAGGGTTGACTGAAAAGTAATGCCTCCATCTTCATAACTCTTCAACAATTGGCAACATTGGTACGCAGCAGGTTCTAGCTTGTTCCGTAGCCTCTTCTCTACAACTCCAGTTGGCAGGAAGCCCTAGCATTGAACGGTTGTATTCTTACAGTGTAAAGTAAAGAACCCTGCACAGATGGTCGGTCAATGCTGTTTAAACAATGTGCAGTCATTGAATTCTTGACAGCAGAAGGTATCACCCCAAAGGAGAGTCAGCAGAGAACGAAAGCAGTTTATGGTGATGATGTGAGTACTGTGTGTCACTGGGTGAGTGAATTTGAAGACGTTGAGGTGGGAACATCTGACCTGTGTGACAAACAAAGAATTGGACATCCTGTGACAGCAACCACAGAGTTTGACAAACAAAATGCTGACAGATTGATTCACGACTATCATCTTATCACTCAGAGAGAAATTGCAAGCACAATCGACATTTCACAAGAACATGTGGGTCCCATTATTGCTTTGCTTGGCTATCGATGCACAGTGGGTACCCTGGATGCTGGCTCCTGAAATGAAAGTGCACAGACTTGAAATTTGCCACAAATCCCTCTCATGTTATAAGAATGAAGGTGATGCCTTTCTCCATTCAATTGTGGCAGGAGACAAAACGTGGGTACATCATTACGACCTGGAGACAAAACGTCAGTCTATGGAATACCGACATAAACACTCGCCCCAGAAAAAGAAATTCCAGAGGCAGCACTCAGCTGGAATAAACATGGCCAAAGTGTTCTGGGACGAAGATGGTGTTACCCATGTTGATTTCCTTGATCGTGGAACACCAATAAATTCAGAGTGTTACATCACAGCACTCCGAAATTTGAAACGACGGCTAACAAGGGCCCAAAAGGAAAAGGGAAATATTTCCTGCAGCATCACAATGCCACACCACATTCTTCATGTGCCACCACAGCAGAACTTCAGAGACTGAATCTCACCACCGTACGGCATCCCCATACAGTCCAGATTTAGTACCATCTGGATTCCATCTGTTCCCAATAATGAAAGACGGTCTGCAGGGACATCATCATGATTCTGATGAAGACGTTGAGACAACTGTGAGACTGTGGTTGCAGAAACAGAGTGTCTACTTCTTCTGTGACAGCTTCAGCAAACTTTATCATCATTGGCAGAAATGTATTCAACTGGCTGGTGGTTATGTGGAAATTGAACATTGGTAATTAAAGACCACATTCTAAGGATTATTTCTGTATTTGATTTATTAAAATATACCCATCCAAACCCAAATAATGAAGGTGGAGCCATTACTCTTCATTCAACCTTCGTACTCTTCAGCAGCTTGGCCAACCTTCCTAACATCCCTCACACTTCACCACTGCCTCCCAGACCAACGGTAACTATGCACTACAAGAACTGGCCACAACAGAACAGTGTTCTTAACCTCTCGTCTAAGGCACTCTCCCCCCCTGAATTATCTGTATTATCCATGTGTCTCAATTTCAACCCTGAACCTACATTTAATCACTCTGCTTTGGTGAAGAACCTATTTTCCTTCACACACTAAGTGAACTGGAAATATCACTTTGTAACCCAGACCCAAAACCTTTCCAACAGCAAACCTAAGACTAAACCCTGCCTTGAACAGTTCCAACCGCAATCCCAACCTGATCCACCACCACTATCTCAAAATTACCCCCCCCCCCCCCAAGCAGACTTTCCCTTCCAGCCATGGTTTGAGAGTGCAAAACGATGGGGGGGGGGGGGGGGGGGGGGGGGGGGGTGTAATTCTCCGATGCAGAGGCTCGAGCAAAGTGCTCAGCAATCACGTTTGTGTCGGTAGATAACACACCATTTATGATAACCCGAGGAACATCTGTTCCAGAGGCAGCACTCAGCTGATCTTGCCCAGTTTGATCTTTTGCCCAGACTTGGGGAGGATCGTATGGGACCCAACAGTCAAACTGTATCTCTCCCAACTCTCCTACTTCCGTCGTTAGATAAGGTGACGAACAAGAGCACGGAACCGTTTAAAGGCTATGAGGTGCTCCAGATAAAGGTGCCACTTATGCCTCTGTAGAACTCGCCGACACTCCTTAATTGCTTCAGCGACTTCCGGCGACCACCAAGAGACTGCCTTATGCGGGAGGCACCCTAAAGAGCAAGGGATCACATTTTCTGCTGCAGAAACAACTGTTGTAGTCACCTGCTCAACCATCACATCGATGTTACCATGTGGGGGAGATTCAACAGTGACAGCAGAGGTGAAAGTTTCCCAGTCCGCCTTGTTTAAAGCCCATCTGGGCAGGCATCCACGGTTACTACCACACAGGTCGTCATGTGCTCTCCAGTGGATAGATGGGAGAAATCCAGGGCTGCAAATTGATAAATCAATGGCCGAGTAACTGCCACGAGCCACAATGAAAGATGTGGCAGCCCCAGTATTTAAGAGGCAGACGTCGAACTGAGACAATAAAGTTTCGACATCTCTGCCTCAGCCAGTAAGCATGGTGCCACCCCACATGGGGTTATGGGCATTAAAATCTCCCAGAAGTATGTAAAGTTTAGACAGTTGATCAGTCAGTGCAGCTAATACAATCAGGGGTACTATACCATCTGGAGGAAGATACACATTTCAGACAGTTATTTCCTGTGCCGTCGTCATTCTGACAGCCACAGCTTCAAGAGGGGTTTGAAGGGGCACAGTGTCACTACGGACAGAGTTTAGGACATAAACGCTAACTCCACCTAACACTCACTTATATGACGGTTCCTATAATATCCCTTATAGCCACAGAGGGCAGAGGTCTGCATTGCCGGCAACCAGGTTTCCTGGAGGACAATGCAGATAGCATGTGTAAAGCATAAGAGTTGCCATAGCTCAGCCAGGCGGTGGAAAAAACCACTGCAATTCCACTGTAGGATAATGTCATCGTGAGACTGGGAAGGCACGGAACATTCATTCAATGAGGCATTTTACGCATCAGAGTCACCTGCTCCACCAACTTATTGCCTGAGCAGTCTATATCCATTTTTTTTCATTTTTTAATTTATTTATTTCTTTATGGTTTTAGGACGCAAAACTGCTACGGTCATTAGCGCCCAGTCTGTGACAGGTAAAGGTAAAAAAACGAAACTGGAAACCAGCAGCAATGGGAGCAAACCTCAAAAAAGTGGGGAAACTAAAAAATGGAAGGAAAGCTTAAAACACCACTATAGAAAGAGGGTTGTTTGTCCCCAAAAAGAGCTTCAAATGACTGACGTCATCTCACTGCCACTAATAAACTCGAGAACGCGATCGGCTGAGCGCGTATCATCTGCTAAAATGGAAGATATATCAGGCAACAACTGTAGACGACCGCGTAATGAAGTAAAATAGGGGCATTCAAGTAAAAGGTGTCTCACCGTCCACAGCTGAGAGCAGTGGGGACAGAGTGGGGGACGATTGCCGCTTAAAAGATGTCGATGGCTAAAAACACAGTGCCCTATCCGGAGTCCAGTTAAAATTACCTCCTCCCGACAACGAGTTCAGGAGGAAGAGGTCCAAGCACAGGGAAGAGCTTTCACATCCCACAAATTATTATTGGGAAGGATCGACCAATGTGCGTGCCATAAAAGAGCAACACGACGACATAAAACACTCCGTAGATCGGCGAAGGGAATCATGTAAATAGCTGGCTGAAGAAGAGAGACTGCAGCCTTGGCCGCCTCATTTCCACAGATACCAACATGTCCTGGGATCCAGAGGAACGCCACAGAGACGACCCCCCATGTGGAGCAAGTGGAGGCAGTCCTGAATCCGGTGGACCTGAGGGTGGACAGGGTAGAGAGCTTGGAGACTGAGGAGAGAGCTGAGTGAATCTGAGCAGATAACATACTGTATACACTGGGGGCGACGGATGTATTGGACAGCCTGGAGAACAGCCTAAAGCTCCACAGTAAAAACCGAACACGGGTCGGGAAACCGAAATCGATTGGGGGTGTCGCCAACAATATAGGCACTCCCAACACCAAACACTGTTTTTGAGCCATCAGTGTAAATAAATGTGGCATCCTTCATTTGTGCGCATAGAGCAGCAAATGCCCGACGATAAACAAGAGAAGGGGTACCATCCTTGGGAAACTGACAAAGGTCACGGAGCAGGCAGGTCTGGGGCCGGAGCCAAGGTGGTGCTGTACCCCAAGTTGTCAAGAAAGTTTTAGGAAAGTGGAAGGAAAGAGAACGTAGCAGTTGACGGAAGCGGACTCCCGGTGGTAGTAGGGAGGAAGGGCGGCCTCATACCCCAAATCCAAGGAGGAGTCGAAAAAAATGTCATGGGCCGGATTAGCAGGCACGGAAGACAGATGGCTAGCTAGCATAATGACTCAGAAGGACATCTCACCGATTGGACAGCGGAGGTTCAGCAGTCTTCGCATAAAGGCTTTCCACAGAGCTGGTGTAAAAAGCTCCAGCCACTAAATGTAATCCACGGTGGTGGACAGAATCAAGACGCCGAAGAATAGACGGCCGAGCAGAGGAGTAAACTATGCTTCCATAGTCCAATTTCAAGCGCACTAAGCTGCGATAGAGGCGGAGAAGGACCACTCTGTCCGCTCCCCAGGAGGTGCCATTCAGGACACAGAGGGTGTTGAGGGATCACAGACAGTGAGCCAAAAGATAGGAAACGTGGGATGATCAGCACAGTTTCCTGTCAAACATAAGACCCAAGAATTTAGCAATGTCCGCGAACAGAAGGTTAACAGGACCTAGATGTAAGGAAAGCGGAAGAACTCCGTACAACACCAAAAATTAACACAAATGGTCTTACTGGGAGAAAAGCGGAAGCCGGTTTCGATGCTCCAAGAGTGGAGGCGATTGAAACATCCTTGAACACGTCGTTCAAGAAGGCTGGTCCGTTGAGAGCTGTAGTAGATCACAAAATCGTCCACAAAGATGGAGCCCGAGACATCAGGAAGGAGACAATCCATAATTGGATTTATGGCAATGGCAAACAGTACAACACTTAGCACGGAGCCCTGGGGTACCCCGTTTTCTTGGGAGAAGGTAAGGGAGAAAGTAGTGTTCACCTGCACTTTAAATGTGTGCTCTGCCATAAACTGACGAAGAAAAAGGGGCAACCGACCTCGAAAGCCCCAAGAGAACAGTGTGCGGAGGATGCCTGTCCTCCAACAGGTATCGTATGCTCTCTCCAGATCAAAAAATACTGCTACTGTTTGGCGTCTCCTGAGAAAATTGTTCATGATAAAGTGGAGATAGCAACAAGATGGTCAACTGCAGAACGATGCTTTCGGAAACCGCATTGGGCAGGTGTTAAAAGACTTCGGGACTCCAGCCACCAGGCTAAACGGCAATTCACCATACGCTCCAAAACCTTACATACACTATTCGCGAGAGAAATGGGGCGATAGCTAGAGGGGAGATGTTTGTCCTTTCCAGGTTTCAAAACAGGAACGACAATAGCTTCCCGCCATCGTCTGGGAAAAGTACTGTCAGTCCAAATTCGATTATAAAGGTGAAGGAGGTAACGCAGACTATGGTATGATAAATGCAGCAACATTTGTATGTGGATATCATCCGGTCCTGGGACGGAAGAGCGAGAAGAAGAGAGTGCTTGTTGGAGTTCCCGCACGGAGAAAACAGTATTATAGCTTTCGCGATTTTGAGAGGAGAAAGCAAGAGGTTGCACTTCCACTGCAAGTTTCTTCGGGAAAAACGCTGGCGGGTAATTTGAAGAGCATGAAATCTCAGCAAAGTGTTGACCCAATGAGTTAGAAATTGCGACAGGGTCCACTAATGTACCATGCGCAACAGTGAGCCCAGAGACCGGGGAGAAACTAGGTGTGCCAGATAACCATCGAATCCGACTCCAAACTTCCGAGGAGAGAGTGAAGGTGTTATACGAGCTAGTAAAGAAGTCCCAGCTTGCCTTCTTGCTATCACGAATGACGCGACGGCATCGCGCACGGAACTGCTTGTAGCGGATACAGTTAGCCAAAGTAGGACGGTGCCAGAAAACGCAAAGAGCACGTCACTGCTCACATATTGCGTTATGGCATGCCTCGTTCCACCAAGGAACTGGGGGCGGCACCAGGGCAATTCGGAGGTGCGAGGTATTGAACATTCCGCAGCTGTAAGAATAACTTCTGTAATATGAGTGACCTCATCGTCGACACTAGGAAAGTCACGGTCTTCGAATGTCGCTAAAGACGAAAAAAGTGTCCAATCAGCTTGGGCAAACTTCCAGCGCCTCGGGCGCATATATAGCACTTGCGACTGCAATCTAAGGGCACATGGAAAGTGGTCACTCGAGTGTGTATCAGCAAGAGCGAATCATTCAAAGCGCCATGCTAGCGGAACAGTACCGACCGAAAGGTCCTAATGAGAGAAATTTGTCGTGGAGGCAGACAAAAATGTAGGGTCCCCAGTGTTGAGGCAAACAAGATCCGCTTGATGGAAGACGTTGATCAATAGTGAGCCGCGCGGACAAGGATGCGGAGATCCCCAAAGTGGGTGGTGGGCACTGAAGTCCACAACCAGCAAGTAGGGGGGCGGAAGCTGACCAAGAAGATGAAGGAGATCAGCTCTTGCCATTGGTGTGGACGATGGAATGTAGACAGTAGACGATGGAATGTAGACAGTACAAAGAGAGAAGGTGTATCCAGAAAGGGAAAGACAGACAGCGACAGCTTGTAGGGAACTGTTTAAGGGGACTGGGTGATAATGGAGAGTATCGTGGAGAAGAATCATGAGACCTCCATGTGCTGGAGCACCTTCAACAGAGGAGAGATCAAGTCGGACTGACTGAAAATGGGGGAAAACAATGCGATCGTGGGGACGCAGCTTTGTTTCCTGAAGACAGAAGATGACCAGCGAGTAGGATCGTAAGAGGATCGACAATTCATTCCAATTGGCTCGAATGCCATGGACATTCCAATGGATAATGGACATAGGGTGGACAGAAAAGGGAAGAATGTGACCAAGGTTGACCTCAACTAAACGGCTGCTCAGAGCCGGCGACCGACAGCATGGAATGGCATTCAGCCATAGGCAGAAGATCCTGATCCATAGGTTGTTCAGGAGCATCTCCTGCCACCAGCGATCGGCCGGTTGATTGGCTGCCAGCAGTGCGCCTCGGCGACACAGAAGACGGCCGAGGGCAGTTACCGCCAGGTGGTGCTGTACATGAGACACGCCGTGGCAGAGAAGGAGATGAACTGGGTTTCTTATTAGCCTTCTTGGAAACAGGACGTTGAGATTGAGGAGGGATAGATGGTTGTGAAGTTGGGGTATGTAAAAAGTCTTCACGAGTAGGCTCTTTTTTGGTAGTCCGAGTGTCTGCTTTTGGAGCTCGAGATTTAGCAGAACCCAATGAAGGGTGAGCCAGAGTGAGCAGGTGAGGGTGGGGAGGTTGAACGGGCGATCTTTGCACTAGCCGATCTGACGACCGTGGCACTAAAGGTGAGATCACAAGTCTGTGTGGCTGCCTCCTTTGTTGGCCAAGGAGAGGCAAGGACAATGCTGTATTTACCTGTGTGAGGCACAGTGGGCTTTCGACTGGCGAATAACTTTCGAGCAGCAAAGGTCGACACCTTTTCCTTCACTCTGATTTCCTGAATGAGCCGTTTGTCTTTAAAAATGGGGCAGTCTCTAGAGGAAGCAGCGTGGTCACCCATACAGTTGATGCAACGAGGGGATGGAGGTGGACATGCACCCTCATGGACATCCTTGCTACACGTAACGCATTTGGCTGGATTGGAACAGGACTGGCTGGTATGATTGAACCACTGACACTGATAGCAACGCGTAGGGTTTGGGATGTAAAGGCGAATGGAAATTATCTCATAGCCCGCTTTTATGTCTGATGGAAGTTGAACTCTGTCAAATGTCAAGAAGACAGTACAGGTTGGAACGATGTTCTTGTCAACTCTTCTCATGACTCGATGAAAAGCCGTTACGCCCTGGTCAGACAATCGTGAGCTCGGACAATCCGTCAAGGGAGTGTGTATAAACGACCCCATGTGATGAATTTAAAGTGTGATGCACTTCCACCTGGACATTGAAGGTGTGTAGCAGTGAAGTAAGCAGCAATTTTTGTGCCTGGAGGGCACTGACTGTTTCTAGCAACAAGGTGTCATTTCGTAGTCGGGAACAAGGCTTTACGAGGTGCATTCTAAGTTCTAAGGCCTCCGATTTTTTTTCTAATTAACTACTCACCCGAAATCGATGAAACTGGTGTTACTTTTTGACGTAATCGCCCTGCAGACGTACACATTTTTCACAACGCTGACACCATGATTCCATGGCAGCGGCGAAGGCTTCTTTAGGAGTCTGTTTTGACCACTGGAAAATCGCTGAGACAATAGCAGCACGGCTGGTGAATGTGCGGCCACGGAGAGTGTCTTTCATTGTTGAAAAAAGCCAAAAGTCACTAGGAACCAGGTCAGGTGAGTAGGGAGCATGAGGAATCACTTCAAAGTTGTTATCACGAAGAAACTGTTGCGTAACGTAAGCTCGATGTGCGGGTGCGTTGTCTTGGTGAAACAGCACATGCGCAGCCCTTCCTGGACGTTTTTGTTGCAGTGCAGGAAGGAATTTGTTCTTCAAAACATTTTCGTAGGATGCACCTGTTACCGTAGTGCCCTTTGGAACGCTATGGGTAAGGATTACGCCCTTGCTGTCCCAGAACATGGACACCATCATTTTTTCAGCACTGGCGGTTACCCGAAATTTTTTTGGTGGCGGTGAATCTGTGTGCTTCCACTGAGCTGACTGGCGCTTTGTTTCTGGATTGAAAAATGGCATCCACATCTCATCCATTGTCACAACTGACGAAAAGAAAGTCCCATTCATGCTGTCGCGCGTCAACATTGCTTGGCAACAAGCCACACGGGCAGCCATGTGGTCGTCCGTCAGCATTCGTGGCACCCACCTGGATGACACTTTTCGCATTTTCAGGTTGTCATGCAGGATTGTGTGCACAGAACCCACAGAAATGTCAACTCTGGAGGCGATCTGTTCAACAGTCATTCGGCGATCCCCCAAAACAATTCTCTCCACTTTCTCGATCATGTCGTCAGACCGGCTTGTGCGAGCCCGAGGTTGTTTCGGTTTGTTGTCACACGATGTTCTGCCTTCATTAAACTGTTGCACCCACGAACGCACTTTCGACACATCCATAACTCCATCACCCCATGTCTCCTTCAACTGTCAATGAATTTCAATTGTTTTCACACCACGCAAATTCAGAAAACGAATGATTGCACACTGTTCAAGTAAGGAAAACATCGCCATTTTAAGTATTTAAAACTTCTCATTCTCGCCGCTGGCGGTAAAATTCCATCTGCCGTACGGTGCTGCCATCTCTGGGACGTATTGACAATGAACGCAGCCTCATTTTAAAACAATGCGTATGTTTCTATCTCTTTCCAGTCCGGAGAAAAAAAATCAGAGGCCTTAGAACTTGGATGCACCTCTTACAGGACCTGCAATTGCATCGACACCTTTCTGAATAATGAAAGGGTTGACTGTGGAGAAGTCTTGACCTTAGTCCGACCGAGAAACAACAAGGACCTGTGGCAACGATGGAAGAACTGTCCGCGGCTGAGACTCATTGAACTTACGTTTGTGAGCAGACATAGTAGATGATGAGGAAACCATTGCGGAAGTATCCCCCATGATTACCGGCGTCTCCGATGGGGCGCTCCTTCCTTGTGGGGGGCCTCTCTGAGGGCACTCCCACCTTAGGTGATTGTTCACACCTCAGGTCACACCTCCCGAGAAACAGACGGAGGGACCAATCGGCACTTTCGGAAGGTACCAGCTCGGGTAATCACTCCGCCCTGGGCCTGGCCGTTACCAGGAGGTACGTACGTGTCCTACCTGTCTACCTGGGATGGGGAATTACATGTTACCCCGTCACCGACTACACGTGGGAATGCATGGGTCGGCCTTCAGACACCCAAAGGGTGGAAAAAAGAGAAAGGGAGGAACAAAGGAAAGGAAAGGAAAAGAAAGGAAAGGAAAGGAAAGGAAATAAGAGAGTTCTCAAACGCCGCAGCGGAGAAAATGGGAATGAGAACAGGTAAGGAAAAGAGAAGAACAAAGGAAGGACAAAGACTTGCCAGCAGAGAAGGTGAAGAAGAGAGACTGTTTTACAGTTTCGAGTGTCCGTCTCCGGACGTAGGCACTAAACATACTCCCAGAGGGGGAGAAAGGGAAGGGAAGAGGCGGAGGTGAAGGGGTGAGGGGGGGGAGAGGGGGGAGGGGGGGATGGGGAAGGATATGGAAAAGGAAAGTATGCAGCCCGGAAAGGAAGGAGGGCCACATTAGCTCAGGGTCCCGTGCTCGCTATGCACGTATCCACAAAAGAGTTGTGGACCCCCTGGGGGGATATCCCTTGTGTTTGAGGGTCTGGTGAGATCTAGGTCCTCAGCAGACACCAGAATCTCCACCTCATCCTCAGACACAGAGCTTGTAGGTAGCAATGGTGTCAGTGCCACCACAATTTCCTTGGTCTTGGGGGTCTTCTTTCTGGATTTCTCTCGCTGCTCCTTGGGTTTCCCTGGCTGGGAGGACTTCACTGGCTCAGTCTCCAGGACTGAGGATGAGCGGAAAGCCCTATGACCAGTTGCTTTTGAACTCTTCAGCCAGTGGCAGGCGTCATCTTTCCCACTAGCAGAAATCTGGGAAGAGAGTGACCCCAAGGGACCCCCTCCTAGTGAGAGAAGGCAAAGAAGACTTCTGCTTCTCCGGCTTAGTAGTGGGGACTGGTGTGCCCAATGGTTGGATGGGGGGGTGTTGCTTCCTAAGTAGGTGGTGCGGGAGCAACATGGAAGAAAATGACCCCACATCAAGGAGGCTGGTGTAGTCTTATGGCTCTGAGAGGTGACTGGGGTTGGCGAAGCTGATGGGGCCAGAACTGTTGTAGTGGCGACGTAAGACGATGTCATACATACGAGGTGCAGGCGTTCAAACTTTCTCTTAGTCTCAGTGTAGGTCAGTTGGTCCAGGTACTTGCACTTCATGATTTTCCTTTCTTCCTGGAGAATCCTGCAGTCTGGCGAGCAATGCAAATGGTGCTCTCCGCAGTTGACACAGATGGGAGGTGGGGAACATGGAGTATTGGGATGTGATGGGTGTCTGCAATCTCGACACGCGACACTGGAAGTACAGCGGGAAGACATATGGCCGAACTTCAGCACTTAATGCACCGCATTGGGGGAGGGATATAGGGCTTTACATCACAGTGGTAGACCATCACCCAGACCTTCTCAGGCAATGAATCACCCTCGAAGGCCAAGATGAAGGCACCAGTAGCAACCTGATTATCCCTCGGATATGGGTGGACACGCCAGACGAAATGTACACCTCGCTGCTCTAAATTGGCACGCAGCTCATCGTCAGACTGCTAAAGAAGGTCCCTGTGAAATATGATACCCTGGACCATATTTAAGCTCTTATGGGGCATGATGGTTACAGAAACAGTCCCCAGCTTGTCACAAGCAAGTAACGTCTGTGCCAGGGCAAAGGATGCCATTTTGATCAAGACTGGCCCAGATCTCATTTTGGACAAGCCCTCAGCCTCCCCAAACTTGTCCTCTAAATGCTCAACAAAAAAATGTGGCTTCATCGTCATGAAAGATTACCCATCAGCTCACGAACATACAAGGTACCCAGGCAAATAACATCCACTGCCATCCTTGGCCTGATATTCCTCCCATGGTGTGGGTAGGGAGGGGAATGATTTGGGATTGTATTTCTGTGCATTGAATTGAGCTCATGAACGCTTAGAGATTGCTAGTGTTTCACCACCAGCAAGAGATCATGGACTATGCTTCATCGTGTGTCATCCGCCCTGATGCCACTCACTCTGACCAGGAGCCCTCCCCACGGACGCTGCCCAGCCGCAGCAAAGGCCACTTGGCAGGATGGGCATTGCCGGGAGTCCCGATGCCCCAGGAGGATGGCAGCTACCCCTTGGCATATGTGGGGAGTTAACAGCACACGCATCAGCAGAGCAATCCCTGTGTGGTCAGGGGGCTACAACCAAAAGGGTACATGGTGGCCCCACCTCAATGGACTGGCTACCGTGCTGTACATCAGGTGCTAAGAAGTCCATGGTTATCATCGACGCAGAAAGCGACACTGCATAGTTCATGATGGAAAACACCCAGGAAGGTGTCCTCACCCAAGAGATGGAAAATGAATGGGACTGAAATGCGACGACGAGAAAGTGGGCTAAAGATCTCAATGCACGATGAACACAATGCACCATGTAAAGGCGCCTTTCCCTAATTGGCTCGCTCTTCGGCAAAATTTTGAAAAATGGAGGTGAAGCCCTGCAGGGGACCATCACATAAAAGGCCAAAACATGTGAAACTCCTTTTAGTCACCTCTTGCGACAGGCAGGAATACCTCGGGCCTATTCTAACCCCCGGACCCGCAGGGGGTTCGATGGAAGTATCATATGGTCAAAGGTGCGGAATAGAGTCCAGGTTGGCACTAATTCTTTATGAATTCTTTTCATGACATGGTGAATTGCAGTCACTTTGCTGTCAGTGATAAAGGCTGTTATTTCAGCCTCAGCCAAGCCATCAAGCATCCAAGTGTATATGGCACCACGGAAGAAATCGGAGTGCAGTGGGCCTCTACTTTAAAAGGATAGCTGTGGAGAAGGGTTGCAATAAGCAGTTTCTGTGCTTGAAAAGCACTATCCGTCTCCAAAAGCAAGGTCCCATTACACAATGACATCTACACCCTTCTGAATAACAAATGGATTAACTGTTGTGAAAATTTGACCAGCTTCTGTGTATGACACCATGAGCTATCGAGGTGCAGCCAGGAGAGGTAGCTTTCATCTCAACCCATTAAAAATTCTGAGGTTGTGGAGAAAATACCCATGATTGAAGCATCTGACAGCACACTCCTTCCTGCTGGGGGCTCACCCACCTTTATGTGATTGTCCACACCTCAGGTCACACCTCGCAGGATCCAGGCAGAAGGACAAATCAGCACAGACAAAGGTATCAGCTCAGGCAGTCACCCCTCCCTGGGCCAGCCTTTGCCAGGGGGTACGTACGAGCTCCACTTGTTTACACACGGCTGGGAATTATGCATTACTCAGTCACCTGTTACACATTAAACGTGTGGTCCAGCCTTCAGTAATACACAGGGAGGAAGAAGGAGAAGAAAAATAAAAGGAAAAAGAGAGACCTCAAATGCCATGGTGGAGGAAAGGTAAGAAAAGGAAGAACAGGGAAAGAATGATGGGTGGAAAGAACGAATCCATACGTGGTTTTACCAAGAACTTCGGTTTCCCGAAGAAGACATATGACTCCATCCCCAAGGAAGAAGAAAAGACTAGCAAGAAGATAGACATGCACTAGCAGGAAGATAGACATGCAGCACAGAAAGGAAAGTAACACTGCAAAGACTTGAGACCCATGTCAGCCAAGCACGTACTCACCAAAGAGTGGTGAGCCCCACAGGGAGGCGGCTGGGGTTGTGGCAACAATGATAACTAAAGTACAAAGAACAACTAAACCAAGCAGAAAGATATGCAAGTTCCGTAAACTAGATAAAAAAATCATTACTGTCGTATCTCAATAAGAACTTGAGCATGCAGAGGAACTATAGCTCAACTTTAAAAGAACAGTTGATCATGCACTGGATAGATATGTACTCAGTCAACAATTCATAATGGGAGGGAACCTCCATGGTATACCATCACTGTAAACAGGGTATATACGCGGACATGGGAAACACATTCCCGGATTTTTCCCGATTAACAATACACTTTCTCTCGGGTGAAAATACTTTTTCCATGTTAAGTGACAGATCACTTTTTCTCAGAACTGTACAACTTATCAATCTTTTGAATGGTTATGGTTTTATACAATGGGGTAGAATTTCCCAGTATATTAGAAAACAAAACTCAAGGGAAAAAACATGTTTTGGAAAGATCTTTGATGTGCACTGCATATTTTCATATTATGAAAGTATAAATTCGAATTCCGCCAAACACAGCATGTTGTTGTTGTTGTTGTCTTCAGTCCTGAGACTGGTTTGATGCAGCTCTCCATGCTACTCTATCCTGTGCAAGCTGCTTCATCTCCCAGTATGTACTGCAGCCTACATCCTTCTGAATCTGCTTAGTGTATTCATCTCTAGGTCTCCCTCTACAATTTTTACCCTCCACGCTGCCCTCCAATACTAAATTAGTGATCCCTTGATGCCTCAGAACATGTCCTACCAACCAATCCCTTCTTCTAGTCAAGTTGTGCCACAAACTCCCTTTTCTCCCCAATTCTATTCAATACGTCCTTATTAGTTATGTGATCTACCCATCTAATCTTCAGCATTCTTCTGCAGCACCACATTTCGAAAGCTTCTATTCTCTTCTCGTCCAAACTATTTATCATCCATGTTTCACTTCCATACATGGCTACACTCCATACAAATACTTTCAGAAACGACTTCTTGACACTTAAATCTATACTCGATGTTAACAAATTTCCCTTCTTCAGAAACGCTTTCCTTGCCATTGCCAGTCTACATTTTATATCCTCTCTACTTTGACCATCATCAGTTATTTTGCTCCCCAAATAGCAAAACTCCTTTACTACTTTAAGTGTCTCATTTCCTAATCTAATTCTCTCAGCATCACCCGTCTTAATTCGACTACATTCCATTATCCTCGTTTTGCTTTTGTTGATGTTCATCTTATATCTTCCTTTCAAGACACAGTCCATTCCGTTCAACTGCTCTTCCAAGTCCTTTGCTGTCTCTGACAGAATTACAATGTCATCGGCGAACCTCAAAGTTTTTATTTCTTCTCCATGGATTTTAATACCTACTCCAAACTTTTCTTTTGTTTCCTTTACTGCTTGCTCAATATACAGATTGAGTAACATCAGGGAGAGACTACAACCCTATCTCACTCCCTTCCCAACCACTACTTCCCTTTCATACCCCTCGACTCTTATAACTGCCATCTGGTTTCTGTACAAATTGTAAATAGCCTTTCGCTCCCTGTATTTTACCCCTGCCACCTTCAGAATTTGAAGGAGAGTATTCCAGTCAACATTGTCAAAAGCTTTCTCCAAGTCTACAAATGCTAGAAAGTCTAGCTTCTAAGATAAGCCATAGGGTCAGTATTGCCTCACGTGTTCCAATATTTCTACGGAATCCAAACTGATCTTCCCCAAGATCGGCTTCTACTAGTTTTTCCATTCGTCTGTAGAGAATTCGCATTAGTATTTTGCAGCTGTGACTTATTAAACTGATAGTTCGGTAATTTTCACATCTGTCGTCAACACCTGCTTTCTTTGGGATTGGAATTATTATATTCTTCTTGAAGTCTGAGGGTATTTTGCCTGTCTCATACATCTTGCTCACCAGATGGTAAAGAGTTTTGTCAGGACTGGCTCTCCCAAGGCTATCAGTAGTTCTAATGGAATGTCATCTACTCCCGGGGCCTTGTTTCGACTAAGGTCTTTCAGTGCTCTGTCAAACTCTTCACGCAGTATCATATCTCCCATTTCATCTTCATCTACATCCTCTTCCATTTCCATAATACTGTCCTCAAGTAAATCGCCCTTGTATAGACCCTCTATATACTCATTCCACCTTTCTGCTTTCCCTTCTTTGTTTAGAACTGGGTTTCCATCTGAGCTCTTGATATTCATACAAGTAGTTCTCTTTTCTCCAAAGGTCTCTTTAATTTTCCTGTAGGCAGTATCTATCTTACCCCTAGTGAGATAAGCCTCTACATCCTTACATTTATCCTCTAGCCATCCCTGCTTAGCCATTTTGCACTTCCTGTCGATCTCATTTTTGAGACGTTTGTATTCCTTTTTGCCTGCTTCATTTTTATATTTTCTCCTTTCATCGATTAAATTCAATATTTCTTCTGTTACCCAAGGATTTCTACTAGCCCTCGTCTTTTTACCCACTTGATCCTCTGCTGCCTTCACTACTTCATCCCTCAAAGCTACCCATTCTTCTTCTACTGTATTTCTTTCCCCCATTCCTGCCATTTGTTCCCTTACGCTCTCCCTGAAACTCTGTACAACCTCTGGTTTAGTCAGTTTATCCAGGTCCCATCTCCTTAAATTCCCACCTTTTTGCAGTTTCTTCAGTTTTAATCTACCGCATGTTACTTTCCAAATAGAGATCACGATGCCCT
Source organism: Schistocerca cancellata (assembly GCF_023864275.1). NCBI lineage: Eukaryota > Metazoa > Arthropoda > Insecta > Orthoptera > Acrididae > Schistocerca > Schistocerca cancellata. Next base: position 653,958,245 of record NC_064626.1, read on the forward strand.
TTTGTAAGCCAGTCATAGCTCATGTCACGTGTTCTCATTGGCCAATGACAACGGATATTCAGTGTATACGACATGTGATGCAGTTGGCCAATAGCAACATCACTAATAAGTAGCGCAAACACACAAATAGGAAAAGTTAATGGTTTAAATTAATATACAGTGTTGCTACAAGAAAAGGAAAGCTTTCACATATAAGATTGGTCTCTAATTAAGCTTTCACATATAATGTTGATATTTTTTGCACGTGTCCCACTTTAAGATAAATCACCCAAATGTGCCAGTAAAATTTTTAACTTTTAACAACGACGAAAATGTCTGATCTTCTGGGTTTGAAATTCTTCTGAACGGTCGTCCTCAAAGAGTTAATTTTTAAATGAGAGTCAAACATCCTGTGATTTAAGAAATTCAGTGTACATTCTCGCACTTAGTTCATCTTGGGTAACAGAAAATTTACTTTCAAAGTATGCTTTTCAAACAACCATTCGCAATATTTTCCCACGACCTGTTAGAAACAGGTTCATTTCAGCAGTTGCCAGAGAGCGCCAGATAACATGTGTCACCGCATTTGCTCAGCTACAATGACGCAGGAAGGCCGTATGTTCGTATGTGAAGAACATTAAAAGATCTTACATTAAGTAATAATGGAAACAAGACTCCAAGAGCATGGGAATTTCGTGAACCATACTAAAATGCATAATTTGGCGTAAAGTGCATATTCCTATGTCCAGATTCAGATGCATATTTTCTTGAGTACCAGTCCTGTATTCTCTGATGTTTGGTTCTTTATTATGGCATAATGCCATACGTGCTAGAATATGGAAATGTGCACTTGAAATGCAGCGAACAGTTGAACTAGCCAATAGTGAAAACTTCGTTCCAAATAAATTGACTGCCTCTGTGTAAAAGATTAATAAAGCCAAATTTCTTTAGCAAACCAACAAAAATAACTTCATTGTTCTGCAAGGCTCAACTATCAGAAAGGTGGAAATAAAATCTGAAACTAAAAGAAATTTTAGCCTTCTGTAATTATGTGAATGTATTTCAATTCACTTGATAGTTCCCGGCCACAGAAATCCATTTTGCTTTCATTTGACATGAGAGCTATAGACGAACAGGAAACAGCAAAATTGCTAAACATAAACACGGGTCACGTGGAGACTACCCACCTCCCCACTACAACTCAGACTGCTATGTGCATCAGCCCCGTATCTACGACATTTCTGAACCAGGGCAATATTAGATATTGGCCCCACCACCACCACCACCACCACCACCACCACCACCGAGAGTTTGAGGCAGGACGCCAAAAATTTTTAAAAATAGACTTTTCAAAAAGATGTTCATTTTGTAGTGTACATCTTTTTGAAGATGTCTGATACGTAAAACATATGTGCTTGAAGAAATATAAGACATGTTATTTGGTCTTAAGTGTACCAAAGTACTGCCATGCTCCTTCACACAGCATTCTTCTATCGCACGTCACTGTATTTTGCTATGTGGAATTCAAATGTGTAATATTTTATAATGGATGCCATCAAACTACCTTCAGGACAGTGGATATTAAAATGTCCTATGGTGCCTCTCCTGCTCCCACTCGGCCGGTTTGACATCCTGCTCCTTTTTAAAAAAAACTCGCTATCTGTACTGGATGGGATTATTTGTAAGTGGGAGGACAAGAACACACTATAATTTTTGCAATATTTATTGCATATTAGCTAATAACTTTCTGCTTTGTGTGGCATAAAATTAAATATAGGATACATAAAACCAGTAAAGACAAGAGACAAGCAAGACAGTGCACATTTCTTCAATCCTTAAGTCCTAGCTTTTTCTTCTCTGTAACCTTGCTACACCCTTACATGGCATGCTTTCCTTTCTGGGAAAGAATCTATTACCTCATCAAAGCTCGTCAAACACTTCGCTACATGAAAAAACGAAATGTCGTTGTCTAACATTGCATAAGCTGTTAATACAAATAGTACCCAAGACTGGTGCGGTTTCTGGATCTGATTGAGTGTATTTTGTCACTATCTGCTAGATAAAACTAAATAGCCCTGCATAATATTGCAGCAATTGTAACATGCACCAAATAAACGAGACTGATTTGACACAAATGATCATTTTTATAAAACGACAGAATATAATTCACGAAGAACCAAAATCAAATGCCTATTAAACCTCCTACAAGCAAAAAGCTTTAAGTTAGGAAATAGATTCACATTTCATTCATATGCTCCAGCCTCTAGCATGATATCGAATAGTAGTATGAAAGTTTTATATAAATTTGGAATCGTCATATTCTTCCATAATTTGTGTGATGGCCCCGTTCCTTCTCCTTCCTCTTTCTAACAACAATCTTGTCATCACTAATTCTGTAACTATTCCTGCCAGTGTCAAAACTTATTCTCCAGTTAACTTCACTAACCCTGTCACAATCACCGGTTTAATTATCCCCTGTTTATTCTCCAGTTACATGTTATTCAGTGTTTGTACAATCTACATCTACATCTACATTTATACTCCGCAAGCCACCCAACGGTGTGTGGCGGAGGGCACTTTACGTGCCACTGTCATTATCTCCCTTTCCTGTTCCAGTCGCGTATGGTTCGCGGGAAGAACAACTGTCTGAAAGCCTCTGTGCGCGCTCTAATCTCTCTAATTTTACATTTGTGATCTCCTCGGGAGGTATAAGTAGGGGGAAGCAATATATTCGATACCTCATCCAGAAACGCATCCTCTCGAAACCTGGCGAGCAAGCTACACCGCGATGCAGAGCGCCTCTGTTGCAGAGTCTGCCACTTGAGTTTGTTAAACATCTCCGTAACGCTATCACGGTTACCAAATAACCCTGTGACGAAACGCGCCGCTCTTCTTTGGATCTTCTCTATCTCCTCCGTCAACCCGATCGGGTACGGATCCCACACTGATGAGCAATACTCAAGTATAGGTCGAACGAGTGCTTTGTAAGCCACCTCCTTTCTTGATGGACTACATTTTCTAAGGACTCTCCCAATGAATCTCAACCTGGTACCCGCCTTACCAACAATTAATTTTATATGATCATTCCACTTCAAATCGTACCGCACGCATACTCCCAGATATTTTACAGAAGTAACTGCTACCAGTGTTTGTTCCGCTATCATATAATCATGCAATAAAGGATCCTTCTTTCTATGTATTCGCAATACATTACATTTGTCTATGTTAAGGGTCAGTTGCCACTCCCTGCACCAAGTGCCTATCCGCTGCAGATCTTCCTGCATTTCGCTACAATTTTCTAATGCTGCAACTTCTCTGTATACTACAGCATCATCCGCGAAAAGCCGCATGGAACTTCCGACACTATCTACTAGGTCATTTATATATATTGTGGAAAGCAATGGTCCCATAACACTCCCCTGTGGCACGCCAGAGGTTACTTTAACGTCTGTAGACGCCTCTCCATTCATAACAACATGCTGTGTTCTGTTTGCTAAAAACTCTTCAATCCAGCCACACAGCTGGTCTGATATTCCGTAGGCTCTTACTTTGTTTATCAGGCGACAGTGCGGAACTGTATCGAACGCCTTCCGGAAGTCAAGAAAAATAGCATCTACCTGGGAGCCTGTATCTAATATTTTCTGGGTCTCATGAACAAATAAAGCGAGTTGGGTTTCACACGATCGCTGTTTCCGGAATCCATGTTGATTCCTACATAGTAGATTCTGAGTTTCCAAAAACGACATGATACTCGAGCAAAAGACATGTTCTAAAATTCTACAACAGATCGACGTCAGAGATATAGGTCTATAGTTTTGCGCATCTGCTCGACAACCCTTCTTGAAGACTGGGACTACCTGTGCTCTTTTCCAATCATTTGGAACCTTCTGTTCCTCTAGAGACTTGCGGTACACGGCTGTTAGAAGGGGGGCAAGTTCTTTCGCGTACTCTGCGTAGAATCACCCTGTGTAGAATGCGCCCAGAATAGAACTTAAATGACTGCTAGCCTGGGACTGTACAAATGACCCTTACTAGTGTAGCGATCTGGCGAAAAATTCCATGTCAAAATTTCATTTTCTTGGATACACCAAAAAAATAAAACAAAATCTTTCTTACCTGTTAATCATTTATTTCTACTCTGGTAGTCTGAATCTATGGATTTCGCTAGTAATTATAACAATGCTGATCATTTGGAAACTCAGTCAACCACATAAACAGCAATTGGCGTTCACCCATTCATCTTTATTCGGCTCAGCTCGTATAGCCCCGTCCCCTTTTGTGTACAGCGAAGTTCATTTCTAGATGCGGAGGGGATTCCCCTGGCAGAGACATCATGTACACTATGCACGCATTCAAAAATCAACTTATGATTCATTCTGAAATCAACTTACAATGTTTTCAAAAATGCCCAAAAACTAACAGTGGCACTGAAGTTAGTGTCCATTCCCTAGAGAATGAGACAGGAACTGAAATTAAGCAAAAGCTGAAATGTTAACTCCGTTTTCAAATGATCCTTTACAAAGGAAAAATCAGGAGAATTGCCTCTATTTAATCCTCATACCACTGAAAAGGTGAATGAAATATGTACTACTGCCTGTGGTGCTGAAAACAACTGAAATCGTTAAAAATTCAATAAAGCTCCAGCACCTGATGAAATCCCTGTCAGATTTTATACGGAATTTGCAGCTGAGCTAGTGCATGTCCTAACTACAATCTACCATAGGTCCCTCTAACAAAAAAACCATGCCCAGTTATTGGAAAAAAGAGACAGGTCACGCCGGTCAACTAGATGGGAAGTGGAAGTGATCCACAAGACTACCGTCCAATATCTTTGACATCAATTTGGTGTAGAATCTTAGAACATATTCTGAGCTCAAACATAATGAGGTATCTTGAACGGAACGACCTACTCAATGCCAACCAGCATGGATTTCAAAAACATCAATCATGCGAAACCCAATTACACTTTTCTCACGTCGTACTGAAAGCTTTGGATCAAGGCAATCAGGCAGATGCTATATTTCTTGATTTCTGTATACCATTTGATTCAGTTCCACACTTTTATTGTCAAAAGTACAATCATATTTCACTGGATTGAGGACTTTCCAGCAGGGAGAACACACTATGTTATCTTGGATGAAGAGTCATCATCAGATGTAGAAGTAACTTCAGGTGTGACCCAGGGAAGTGTGTTGTGACCCCTGCTGTTCATGTTGTATATTAATGACCTTGCAGACAATGTTAATAGTAAAATCTGGTTTATATACCTAAAAACAAAGATGATGTGACTTACCAAATGAAAGTGCTGGCAGGTCGACAGACACACAAACGAACACAAACATACACACAAAATTCAAGCTTTCGCAACAAACTGTTGCCTCATCAGGAAAGAGGGAAGGAAAGGGAAAGACGAAAGGATGTGGGTTTTAAGGGAGAGGGTAAGGAGTCATTCCAGTCCCGGGAGCGGAAAGACTTACCTTAGGGAGAAAAAAGGATGGGTATACACTCGCGCACACACACACACATATCCATCCACACATATACAGACACAAGCAGACATATTTAATATGTGTGGATGGATATGTGTGTGTGTGCGCGCGCGAGTGTATACCCGTCCTTTTTCCCCCTAAGGTAAGTCTTTCCGCTCCCGGGACTGGAATGACTCCTTACCCTCTCCCTTAAAACCCACATCCTTTCGTCTTTCCCTCTCCTTCCCTCTTTCCTGATGAGGCAACAGTTTGTTGCGAAAGCTTGAATTTTGTGTGTATGTTTGTGTTCGTTTGTGTGTCTGTCGACCTGCCAGCACTTTCATTTGGTAAGTCACATCATCTTTGTTTTTAGGTATATTTTTCCTTCGTGGAATGTTTCCTTCTATTATAACCATATCAGTAAAATCTGGTTTTTTACACATGATGCCGTTATCTATAATGAAGTACTGTCTGAATGAAGCTCCATAAATATTCAGTCAGATCTTAAGATTTCAAAGTGGTGCAAAGATTAGCACCCTCACTCTATATGTTCAGGAATGTGAAACTGTGCATTTTACAAAACAAAAAAAAAGATGTAGTATTGTACCCTATAGTATCAATGAGTCGCAGTTGCATTCGGCCAACTCATACAAATACCTGGGTATAACACTTTGTAGGGATATGAAATGGAATGATCACATACGTTCAGTCGTGGATAAAGCATGGGGTAGATTTCCTCATTACCAACAAACACTGTCTGCCTGTGTTCATTCATGCGAAGGATCACCCTGTGGCTAAACATGCCTTGGTGCATGGCCAGCACATCTTGGCACAGTGTTACACCGTCCGGGTTATCTGGATACTTCCCACTAACACCAACCTATCAGAACTCCGGAGATGGGAACTTTGCCTTTACAAATGTCTGCTTGTGTCTGTGTATGTGCAGATGGAGATATATATATATATATATATATATGTGTGTGTGTGTGTGTGTGTGTGTGTGTGTGTGTGTGTGTGTGTGTGTCTGTGTCTGTGTCTCTGTGTGTGTGTGTGTGTGTGTGTACCTGTCCTTTTTTTCCCCCCTAAGGTAAGTCTTTCCGCTCCCGGGATTGGAATGACTCCTTACCCTCTCCCTTAAAACCCACATCCTTTCGTCTTTCCCTCTCCTTCCCTCTTTCCTGATGAAGCAACCGTTGGTTGCAAAAGCTTGAATTTTGTGTGTATGTTTCTGTTTGTTTGTATGTCTATCGACCTGCCAGCACTTTTATTTGGTAAGTCACATCATCTTTGTTTTTAGATATATATTTCCCACGTGGAATGTTTCCCTCTATTATATTCTTACAATTATAAGACTTATATTCCTGATTAATTGGACAGTGGAGAGAGACTCATTTTAACTAAGACTTCCATATAACACATTTCTTTCTATTAAATTACATTGTCTAGTTTGCCAAAATATGGAATTATATTTCAATAACAAAGTTTTTGTTAAGTACATTAATTACTCTGAAACTAAATGAGTGCAAGATTTCCTAACATATTTTCTACATTAACCGTATAAAGGTTATCGTTCTTTGGGTGGCTTTTTTATCTAGCTTATATTATTAGGAAGTTAGCAATCAGGTTTAAGTTTACACATGAACAATGATAACAATGTTTTTTATTACTGGTATTTGTAATTAACATAGTTTCCAAGAAAACTAACTACACTTATTGAGTCCCAATTAACAAAAAGATTGTAATGGATAATAAAGTTGATAAGTCCTGAGTCAATATTCAAGATTTTTGGTGCTGTGCATGTCATAAAAATAACACTATTGAAAGTGTTTGCAAGAAAATAAATAACTAAAAATTTTGAGGTGAGCATAATACAACAGCTGGATGGAATCCACCTGCCTTTGTCACACACTGACATATTTGGAAGGATGCATTCTGTCCAGCCTTTTCAATTTGGGTTTTCCTAAATCACTCCATGCAAATACCAGGATGATACCTTCATCAAGACCATGGCTGGTCACATGACCTATCCTCACAGAGCATACTATATATATATTTTGAGCTAATGCCTTCGCATTGTATTAGCATGAATATTCCTGTATCATTGTGACGTGATTATTGGATACGCACACATAAAGTAAATAAATGTTATAGAAACAACTTACTTTACACATCATTCGTTTTAATAATACCTTATCGTGGGGGTAGATTTCAACACGTTGAAATCTACCCCACTCCAACGTGGGTAGATTTCAACGTGTTGAAATCTACCCCAATGGATTCACTGGAGCTTGCCCCATATACTCCCCTTAAGGTCAAAAGACTATTAATTCCTTGGTAAAGTGTTTCAAGTGGTTTATTTAAGTGCAGAATCACTTAATGGATAGGCTGAACAAATCTCACTTACCTCAGCCACTATTTAGGAACAAAAATGCAACATCAAAACAGAAATAAAGCTCTAGTTTTTCACAAAATGAACCAGTATTCGTTGAATAGCAATTTTTTATGGATATGAATGGAAAGGAACCCAATGCCAAACTACTATCCTGCCAAGTGACTTGTTTGTTTTCCTGTTGGCCAGTTAAATATATAAGTGGCATTGTGTCCTTCATGTTCATAGAAAACTCTTTCTGTATACTGCACCTCACCCATGGAGTAAGGAGTATTTGGGGCGGGGAGGGAAGGGGATATGAGGTGAGCACAACACATATCTGCCGCAAGCGGTTTTGGGACAAAAAACAGCATTTCATTTGTTGACAAATTAATGTATACGGAGTGATGGGGCCACATTAGCATTAACCGATTAAGTGACCTGCAGAACAAATAAATAAACAGAAGTGACCAAACGAGACAACTGAATGCCAATTATCCGGTACTCTGCTAGCAGCAGCCGGACACTGTAAAGCGTTCCTTCGAAAATGTGGCGTATCGTTTAGTCTTATTACATGGAGCATTTGCTTCTTTCATCCTATGCGCCAATGGATGGTTGTCCTCTACATAGGTTTTGAATAATGGAGCGACTGCCATACTGAGGCCTGTAAGTCCGTAACTACTCAACATTATGAGACCCAGTAACTACTACGAGCATGTCTCCCTCTTCGTCATGTTGCAGAGTTAAAAACAAAACTATATTAAGTGTTTTTGAAATAAATTAACGTTCATACCTCAGAATGGAGAAGCCATTTAGTTTAAATGTGGTCGACACTAACTTCCTCACCCGTGCCTCAGCCATTGCTTGTTAACTTGTTTAAATGTTAAACTTTTGTTGTTCCAAACTGTTTCCCGCCAAATACAAGCTATTACTTCATTTGTTTTTTAGCGCAGGATGACACGCCAAGAATTGAATTTCCCTCGTTCAGAGTGCAACGTGGTACTATAAACCAGAATTTCGATTACTGTTACCTTACTTAAGTTTTATGCATAGCAAATATTGATACTTCCATCTTCCAGAATTAATGACATAATAGATTCAAAATATACATCATGGACGCTCCAAAGAACTCAGAAATTTGTGGACAAATGAAACTGTATAGTGCATAGGTCCTACTCGTCCTAGGGTCATACTAATCTGACCTTACTGGGAGCGAATGTAGGAGTACCTGTCCTAAAACAAGAAAGATTGTAAAAGAAGAGAGTGTTTTGGATAGGTGAATAAATAAAGGAACCTTACCAAACGTAGGAATATATTTCATTTTATACGAAGATCTAAGGGATAAAATCAGTTTGCGTGTACAATATCTGAAGGCTAAAATTGGCTGTAACTAGATCAACGTCTTCATCCGCGAAGTTTTTGCTACTTTTGGTGTAAAGTGTTAGACATTAGCAAATAAAGCAGGAAACATTTTCGTTACGATGTGCTGCGGAATCGAGTTCTCAACATGTGTTTAGACCTGAGTTAGTATGTCGTAGCAAATGAGGAGTCTTGGCAGACAGGTATTTTTCTTTTTCGTTAATACACATTGGTTGTGCCCCGAGGGTATCTCCAGAGTTTCATAGTGTATTGAATTACAAATCATATCAATAATTTCTTTGTGTAACAGTTAAACAAATTGTACATTTAAAAACACTGCTAAATTTCGAATTTCATGTTAGTCTTGAACCTTCTCTGCTTTGTATTGTGTGGCTTTTGACACAAGTTAGTTAAGTGTTTACTTATTTACACGTCAATATATACTAACCTTAGATATGTCAGCTTAATACAACAATAAAATAATTGGATGTCAGTAAACATTCCTGCACATTTACAAGTTTAATTAGTTCTAAAGCTTATTTTATACTGTTTATTCATATTCACACACAACTCATATGCCCTTTAGGCTGACATCAGAGCCATAATGATACCAGTACCCTGCCTCTACATTAGGTCTTTTTTATTCCCATTTGTGTCCTTGAAAAATGCAAGTCGGCATCCCGCAGCTCTTGCAAATGTGATACCAGTAATCAATACTAATTTGCTACATATACCAATGTTTAAATATTGCTTCATACTTAGTGTAGTTTTATCATGCACTAAAAAAGGAGTGGCTTTAGTTTTGTTACTTAATTTTGATGCTCATTTTTTATGAATGTGTACACCAAATTGAAATAAAATTAGCTTATTTCAGCAAAATAAAAACATTTTTAACTGATTTGAGTGTAACAGCAAGTTCTATTTTGTTTAACACTAAAAATGGATGATGCAATATAACCCCTTGTTCACTGCAATTATCATTCATTACTGTTATGCAATCCTGTTACTATTACTGCAACATTGCCAAAGAAAGTTCTGCAAGTCAGTTTACATTGTATGAAATGGATACACATTTTTTTAGCCCAGTTGTAGAGGAAAGAGGCAGTGGGAGCAAGTAGAGTTGTAGTATAAAGAAAATAAATCCAACCTCTTTTATGTAGTGCAGCGAAAGGATTACCATACTGTTTTGGTCTTCAATGTGGATTATTAATTTTATTATCCGAGTTGTAAGTGGTCTACCCAGTGGCCCACGAACCACATCGTCACCCATTCCAGCTAAACTTTGAATACAGCACAACCAAATGAACATGTGAGCAGTATTCATCAGTGATTATTGTTACTTTTGCTTGTCTGTATTGTTTGGCCATGAAGGCTAGATATAACTGGAGGAGGGGGGGGTGGAGGAAAAAACCACCCACTTACACAAAAACTAATGACATAAAAGCAAATTGCATTTGCTGTCCGAGGACACGAGCCCACAGCTCAAGGTGAATGTGTGTCTGTTGTATGTTGTATGTCTCGATGTGAGCCATGTGAAAAGCATAATGTTGATTCTGAGAGGTAGTCATAAAATTTTAGTTGCCAGCTTAAAAAAAAAATAAGCTGCCACCATAAAACTAGCTTATGGTGTTTGTTCCTGTCTACAGATTCAATTGAAGTGAACTGAACTGAATTTTCTGAAACTGCTTCAGGAAGTTAGGTATCTTAACTTTTTCATCATTGTATACATACAAAACAATAATGTACATCACAAAAGGTAGTGAGAACTGGATTACAAACGCTAGTGTACACACCCACAATACAAGAAGGAAGAATGAAGTACGGAGCATACCCCATGGACTGGCAATGCTAGAAAAAGGACCCCAGTACTCTGGTATCAGACTACTAAGAAGTCTGCCTAAAAACCTGCAAGATAGTGTACTTGACAATGACTTACCAAAGAAACTTAAGTCTATCTCATTGAAAAAGAATTTTACAGTATTACAGAATGTTTATGCCATTAAATTTGTATATATTGTTATTCATTATCAGTGATGTGAAAATGTAAGCTAAAGGGGTAGAAAAATAAGTGATAATGAAATGTTACTACTTTGACATGTCCTATATTACACGTACATTTACTGTACACAATGTAATCTTACAGGCTCAAATAAAATTCAGTTCAGTTCAATTTGATCCTACAGGTTTATGTTGTGAGTGTATGTATAATATAGGATATGTCAAGAACAGGAAACATTCGTCACTTACTTACAAGGACCAACCATTTTTATTACACCCGCCAACATAATTGATTTTATAAATAACAATATATACTGAATAAAGCATACACTTTAATTAATGCCAATCAGTGAGGACAAATGTTAAAAAAAGGGTGGGGGGGGGGGGAGAGAGAGAGAGAGAGAGAGAGAGAACTGAAAAAATTAATGAAGCTTTGGACCATCAGAAAGCATCATCTTGAAAATTCCCTCAAATCATGTTAAAATTTTTAATGGGTGATCTTAATGCTCAAGTAGGTAAAGAGAAAAAAAAATGAGAAAACATTGGGTTGGTTTCCTGCCGATAAATGGACAAAATAAAATAACCAAAGACTTGTTGAAATGTGCAAAAATTTTAACCTTAAAATCATGTCAACACATTTTAAAAATAACTGTTCTAAACAAAAACACTTGGTAGGCACAGAGTAAATTTAATGGAGCATTTCAAATTTATCGTGAAGCAATTTCATACCTGAACTACAAAGAAATTTTAAATGTCCTAGTTAGGAAAGGGGCTAACATTGATTCTGGCCATTATTTGATGCGAATAAAAGTAAAACTTCAAACTTAAAAACTCTTTGAAATAAAAAAAATGTTATCCCAAAATTTGACTCTGCTAAAATAGCACCAACTCTAACAAGTGAACTTTATAAAAAGCAATAGAACAGTTGGCAAAGCCTAAGAGAAAAGTTCATCAAAACAGCACAAAATTTAATTTCTCATTGAAAGAAACAAAAACACCCTTGATGGAACATGGATTGTGAGACAGCAGGTAAGTATAGGCATGAGGCATTCCGAAATTGGAATAGTAACAAAACAATAATCCATGTGACACCTTTCTAACTGTAAGAAAAGAAACATCTAAATTAATCTGACAGACTAACAGAAACTACAAAAATGCCCAACTAGAAATTGAAAGAGACTTCCAAAAGAACAATACAAGAAACTTTTATAAAACATCCAGAACAAAGCTGATACATTACCAACCTCAAATTCTTCGCTTCAAAAATGAAAATGGCAGTTTGGCTCTCAACAAGCAGGAAAATTGTAAGGTACCTACTAATTATTTTGAAAAACTATTGAACTGCCCAGAACCAGTGAATAAATTCCAACCATAGTAAACTAATAACACCAACCATAACTCTAAAGAATCTAATGAAATCGAAACAAACAAATTATGACTGTGAGGACTGGAAAATTGCCCTAATTCATCCACTGCTTAAAAAAGGGGATAGAACTGGTGTTAATAATTATCGAGGACACACTCTTCTCCTGGTCACATACAAAATTCTCTTGCAGTGTCTAATTGATCAAGCCCCAGAAAAGTTAGAACCTACAATTGGTAAACACCAAGCAGGCTTTAGACCAAACAGATCCTTTCTGGAATAAATTCTTAATTTAAAACTAATCCGTAGGCACCAAAGGATTTCTAGTTACAATATTGTATGTACATTTGTGGATTTTAAAAAGGCCTACGACTGAGTTGGTCATGAATCTCGTTTCCAAATTTTAAAGGAACAAGGGCTAGATAATAAAACTCTAACACTGAGTAAGGAAACCTTAACCAACACTAGCTCAAAAGTTAAATTAATGGGAGAAATTTCTGAACCATTTGATGTAAAGACTGGTGTTAGATAGGGAGATGGACTCTCCTCATTACTCTTTAACTGTGTTTTGGAAAAATTCGAGTCAAAATATAGATCAATCAATCAAGTTATAACAACAAAAACAATCAATTATTGTTAAAATTATTTACTTGGATAGATAAAAAATATACTCACCAAGCAGCAGCAGAACACACACATAAAAGATCGTTGTGATTGGCAAGCTTTCGGAGCCAGTGGCTCCTTCTTCAGGCAGAAGGCTTGAAGGGAAAAAAAGAAGGGTTTAGGTAAAGGACTGGAGAAGTCAAGGAAAAAGGGTAGATTTTGGGAAGGTCACCCAGAACTGCAGATCAGGAGAGAAGAAAAGACTGATTGTTCAATCAGTCTATCCTTCTCATCCCGTACGGTAAGTCCACAGTTCTGGATAACTTTCCCGAAATCTACCCCTTTTCCCAGACCTCTCCATTCCTTTTCCTTCACCCTTCTTCCTTCCCCTTCAACCTTTCTGTAACAGAGCGAGGTGGCACAGTGGTTAGCACACTGGACTCGAATTCGGGAGGACGACGGTTGAAACCTGCGTCTGGCCATCCTGATTTAGGTTTTCCGTGATTTCCCTAAATCGCTTCAGGCGTATGCCAGGATGCTCCCTTTGAAAGGGCATGGCCAATTACCCTTCCTATCCTTCCCTAATCTGAGCTTGTGCTCCATCTCTAATGACCTCATTGTCGACAGGACTTTAAACACTAACCTCCTCCTCCTCCAACCCTTCTGCTTGAAGAAGGAGCCACTGGCTCTGAAAGCTTACCAATCACAACAATCTTTCATGTGAGTGTTATGCCACCACTTGGTGAATTTATTTTTTTATCTATCCAATTAAATAATCAATATATCTAAAAACAAAGATGATGAGACTTACCAAACAAAAGCGCTGGCAGGTCGATAGACACACAAACATACACAGACACAGGTGTCTGTGTATGTGTGGATGCATATGTGTGTGTGTGCGCGAGTGTATACCTGTCCTTTTTTCCCCCTAAGGTAAGTCTTTCCGCTCCCGGGATTGGAATGACTCCTTACCCTCTCCCTTAAAACCCACATCCTTTCGTCTTTCCCTCTCCTTCCCTCTTTCCTGACGAAGCAACCGTTTGTTGCGAAAGCTTGAATTTTGTGTGTATGTTTCTGTTTGTTTGTGTGTCTATCGACCTGCCAGCGCTTTTGTTTGGTAAGTCTCATCATCTTTGTTTTTAGATGTACTTTTCCCATGTGGAATGTTTCCCTCTATTATATTAAATAATCAATCAAGTTAGGAGTTAGGTAGAAGTAATATTAGAGTAGACTGCCTTGCCTTTGCAAATGATCTGGTAGTTTTCAATACGGATATTAACACAGCTCAAAAACAAATTGAAATTCATAAAGAAGCTGTGGAAAAAGTAGGTCTACAGATATCATTATTTAAAAAAATGGGATGTGGGGGTTATTTGACATGCAATAAACAAGCACCAAAGTTTTTTAACGCGAAGTATGGAAAAACAAAAAGGGTTTCTCAATTTAAATACTCGGGGGAAATTACACAAGAAAACAGTCTGGAAAAAGCTGCAAATGAAGTTCGCTGTCAAAAAACAGCAACTGCATTCAGATTAATGCAAAATATTTATAATAAAAAAATCACTTCGTAAATTCCGTAAACTTAGGCTTTAGAACACTGTAATCAAACCTGAATATCTTTATGGATTGGAAACTTTATTTTAAATAGAAAGAGGTATATTGAAGAAATTCAAAAGAAAAAAAGAAAGATATTTAGGAAAATATTAGGCCACAAAATTACTGATGGAGAAACTGACAGGCTGAGAAGTAATAATGAAATAGGAGAATACACAGTAACACAAGAAACTGAAGACTTAAATTTTGTGGGCACATTAAGAGAGTGGCAGCCACTAGGTTGACAAAACAAATAGTAGAATTCTATTAAAACAGAAGTAAGGCCAAAACTGAGCCCATTAAATAGATCCCTGCAATTAAGGAGGATCTTAAAGTAGCTGGTATAACTCAGGCAGACGTTAGAGATAGAAAAACATTCAGACAAAAGATATTTTGTCAGAGGAAAATCAGAGAACGGACTGGAACACCATGGTCTGATGAAAGAAATCGTTCTGAAATAATTAAACAAATTTGGACGCAAAGGAAGGCCAACCGTCAAAAGCGAATTTGATTCAATGTACCTCGCATGGTCGTATTGGGCCCATTGTTGTTGTTAAGGTCTTCAGTCCTGAGACTGGTTTGATGCAGCTCTCCATGCTACTCTATCCTGTGCAAGCTTCTTCATCTCCCAGTACCTACTGCAACCTACATCCTTCTGAATCTGCTTAGTGTATTCATCTCTTGGTCTCCCCCTACGATTTTTACCCACCACGCTGCCCTCCAATACTAAATTGGTGATCCCTTGATGCCTCAGAACATGTCCTACCAACCGATCCCTTCTTCTGGTCAAGTTGTGCCACAAACTTCTCTTCTCCCCAATCCTATTCAATACTTCCTCATTAGTTATGTGATCTACCCATCTAATCTTCAGCATTCTTCTGTAGCACCACATTTTGAAAGCTTCTATTCTCTTCTTGTCCAAACTATTTACCGTCCATGTTTCACTTCCATACATGGCTACACTCCATACAAATACTTTCAGAAATGACTTCCTGACACTTAAATCTATACTCGATGTTAACAAATTTCTCTTCTTCAGAAACGCTTTCCTTGCCATTGCCAGTCTACATTTTATATCCTCTCTACTTCGACCATCATCAGTTATTTTGCTCCCCAAATAGCAAAACTCCTTTACTACTTTAAGTGTCTCATTTCCTAATCTAATACCCTCAACATCACCCGACTTAATTCGGCTACATTCCATTATCCTCGTTTTGCTTTTGTTGATGTTCATCTTATATCCTCCCTTCAAGACACCATCCATTCCATTCAACTGCTCTTCCAAGTCCTTTGTTGTCTCTGACAGAATTACAATGTCATCGGCGAACCTCAACGTTTTTATTTCTTCTCCATGGATTTTAATACCTACTCCGAATTTTTCTTTTGTTTCCTTTACTGCTTGCTCAATATACAGATTGAATAACATCGGGGAGAGGCTACAACCCTGTCTTACTCCCTTCTTAACCACTGCTTCCCTTTCATGTCCCTCGACTCTTATAACTGCCATCTGGTTTCTGTACAAATTGTAAATAGCCTTTCGCTCCCTGTATTTTACCCCTGCCACCTTAAGAATTTGAATTGGGCCCATATGCGAATAATAATAATAATATACTAATTTAATTAAGTAGGTACTCTAAAACAGTAAAATCCCTTTTCCATTAGTAGTCTTTGAGCTTCTTTGGGAAGTTACTGTCACATTTGCTATCATGACGGTTTTTGGGCACCTCTCAATGCAGCACATTCCTCCCAATTGCAGATAATTTGGTGGAGACCTAGGTTGAAGAAATCTACATTCTGGCTGTTTGTGAAAGGTTTCACCTCGAAAATCGTCCCATTGTCATTATGGAAATGCTGCAGTCCAAGTATAGAGGAACAAATCACAATTCTGCCATGCCCCAAGAATTTGAAAGGGGGGCAGCACACATTTTGTAGCCCAAAGAAGCAGTGTACGCTCTGTGCAGAATGAGCTGGGATTTTGTCATGGAGCAAAAACACCCCCTTGGACAGCTTCCAGTGACCCTTCATCTTGAAAGCCTCCTGTAACCTCATCAGGAGATTTCAGTAGTAGGCTCCTGTGATGGTTTGCCACTTTCTGGAATAATCTCCAAGAATAATGTGTTAACACAACACCAAGGCAATCCAAAGAAACACGCAGCGTTACCTTACCTTATGATGGTTGGTTCTTGGCCTTTTTTTAGCAGTGATTAATCCACACATTTCCATTGCCCACTTTATTCATTTTTCTTTGTGGTCATAGTGATTTACTAAGCATTCATGCATGGTGATTAGGTGACTGCCTCAGTTCTACAGGCTTTTCCTCGAGTGTGAACTGTCGCAGAAAAGGTGTTGTGAACACTGCAAGACGTTGAAAACTTATCTATGACTGATTTTTTACATTTTCCCCTGTTGCCTTGATTGCAATACACCAATGATCAAGTGCCAGAGCCTCACTCCCCCCCCCCCCCCCCCCACAGAGAGAGAGTCTGTCACTGCCTCCTTTGTCATCTAGACTTGTTTGACAGTGCTGGAAGCATCTGGACCACCCAACCACTGTAATATCTGATAGTGCTTTGTTGCCATATACTTCCAATAATTCAGCATGAATTATTGTAGCATTGTTCCCCTTAAAATTCAGAAAACAGATTGCTACATGATACGCCACTTTGTGACAGGTTGCACCAGTTGGGATTTAAAAGACTTCTCTAGTCGTGCTGTGACTCTGGAATTTCAGTTTCTACCATAACTGTATCTGCATAAATATTCAGCCAAATCTTGATAAAATTTCAAAGTGATGAAATGATTGGCGATTTGCTTTAAATGTTTGGAAATGTAAAACTGTGCCCTTCTCAAAACAAAAGAACATAGTATCCTATGATTATAGTATCAGTAACCTTTAGAATTGTTCAACTCGTACAGACACCTGGCTGTAATTGTTTGTAGGTGTATGTGAAATGGAATGATCACATAGATGCAATAGTGGCTAAAGGAGGCAGTAAACTTCAGTTTAATGGTAAAAAACTGGGGAAATGCAATCACTCTACAAGGGAAATGGCTTACAATCACTCACGTGACCCATTCTAAAATATGCTCAGGTGTATGGAACCTTTACTAAGAAGGAGTAATAGGGAATACGGAATGTATACAGAGAAGGACAGCACAAATGGTCACAGGTTTGTTCGACAAGTGGGAGAGTGTCACAGAGATGGTGAAGAAACTGAACTGGCAGGCTCTTGAAGATAAACTATTCCAAGAAAGTCTACTTACAATGTTTCAAGAACTGGCTTTAAATGATGTCTCAAGGAATCCACTACAACACCCAGCGTATCGCTCTTATAGGGATTGTGAGGACAATATTAGAATAATCACAGCACCCAAAGAGGCATTTAAGGAAGACCACCTAATAACTGGTACAATGGGACATATCCTCCGCCATGAACTTCATGCTGGTTTGCAGAGTATAGATGTAGATGTAGAAGCAAACATAGCAAGCAGTCCGACTTTAGACTCTATGGGCGACTGTAGTAAATTTTGTGATTAGATTCAAGGCAGTGAACTGCTCACATTGAAAGTCAACAAAAGTAAGAGATTTCATATAAACAGTGGTGCTGATTTGCAGCATTATTAATAAACTTTTAGAATTTACCCAATCAGACACTATGTTACAAATTGATACTATTCACTATGAATCTTTCAACATGCAGTCGAGTATGTGCCTATTTGAAACTTCCAGACAGATTAAAGTTGTAGGTTGGGTCAGGACTTGAATGCAGAACTTATGTAAAGGTTTCAAATCCAAGACTTGATCTGGAATGTAAGTTTATCTGTCAGGGATTTTCCAGTTATGTGATGTTGAACAAACTTGAAAAGTCACTCACAGGGAGGGTGTATGAATGACTTAGATCAATTGGGAGAATTGTGGGAAGGAATATCCTGCTCTCAAAATGCTGAAGCAACCTATTCCTGTAACTTTAGGAACCTCCCCCTCATGGCTCTTTCGTGAGTATGTGTATGGTATGCCTGGGGCCCCAAGGTGTTGCAGCATCTATTTTCTTTCCTGTGCTGCAATCTCCTATTTACAACAACCCTTACTTCTCTTAACTTTCTTTCTCATGGCGGTGGCCTTTTGTATTGACCCGGCTACTTCTCTAGGCCCTGCTTTCTTTCGTTTACATATTTATCCATTTATTTTACGTAAATATATTGGATGAAGTAGTTTTTTGGCCATCTTTTGGGTTTAACCTCAATTTTCAAAAATTTTTCTTTGGTGTGGACTGATTGGGAAAGAATGCCTTAAATACACTATGTGATCAAAAGTATCCAGACACTTACAAAAACATATGTTTTTCATATTAGGTGCATTGTGCTGCCACCAACTGCCAGGTACTCCATATCAGCGACCTCAGTAGTCATTAGACATCGCGAGAGAGCAGAATGGGGTGCTCCGTGGAACTCGAGGACTTTGGATGTGGTCAGGTGATTTGGTGTCACTTGTGTCACACGTCTGTACACAATATTTCCTCACTCCTAAACATCCCTAGGTCCATTGTTTCCAATGTGATAGTGACGTGGAAACATGAAGGGACATATATAGCACAAAAGCGTACAGGCCGACCTCGTCTGTTGACTGAGAGAGACTGCCGACTGTTGAAGTGTGTCGTAATGTGTAATAGGCAGACATCTATCCAGGCCATCAGACAGGATCTACTGCAAGTACTATGACAGTTAGGCGGGAGGTGAGAAAACTTGGATTTCATGGTCGAGCGGTTGCTCATAAGCCACACATCGCACCAGTACATACCAAAAAACACCACCTCGCTTGGGGTAAGGAGTGTAAACATTGCACGATTGAACAGTGGAAAAACATTGTGTAGAGTGACAAATCATGGTACACAATGTAGCGATATGATGGCAGGGCATGGGTATGGCGAATGCCCAGTGAACGTCATCTGCCAGCGTGTGTAGTGCCAACAATAAAATTCGGAGTCGGTGGTGTTATGGTGTGGTCGTGTTTTTCATGGAGTGGGCTTGCACTTCTTATTGTTTTGTGTGGCACTACCACAGCAAAGGTCAGGATGTTTCAAGCACCTTCTTGCTTCCCACTGTTGAAGAGCAAATTGGAGATGGTGATAGCATCTGTCAACACGATTGAGCACCTGTTCTTAATGCATGTCCTGTGGCGGAGGGGTTGCACAACAACAACATCCCTGTAATGGACTGACCTGTACAGAGCCCTGACCTGAATCCTATAGAATACCTTTGCGATGTTTCGGAACGCCAACTTCGAGCCAGGTCTCACCATCCAACATCGATACCCCTCCTCAGTGCAACACTCAGTGAAGAGTGGGCTGCCATTCCCCAAGAAACCTTCCAGCACCTGATTGAACATATGTATGCCTGCGAGAGTAGAAGCTTTCATCAAGGCTAAGTGTGGACGAACACCATGGAGAATTCCAGCATTACCGATGGAGGGCACCATGAACTTGTATGTCATTTCCAGCCAGGTGTCCGGATACTTTTGATCACATAATGTAGCACCAACTACCTACTGTGTTAAAGATCCTCTGTGTAGACTCTATGTGCACTTAAAAGCCAACACAGTAACCAACTCAACATGATGGGATTCTTGTGTACCCTTTCAGTAGACCCCTGACAATACAGGGATCACACTTCTGATGCCCAAGCTGCTAGTTCCCCAAGCATAGCAGGGAGTAGATGTCTGTCTTCTTGGGGCATCAGGACTCCTGGCAACAGTCATTGTGCCAAATGCCTTTGGTGCAGCTGAGTGCCACTTATTAGGAGAGCCCCTAATTGACATAGGTGGTTTCAGGGCAGATTTTTTGCACATAACACATCAGACAAACCAACACAATGGCTGTACTGATCTGGCTGTGTCAGCAAGTTGGTATATCTCTTTCAATGTGCACAGTTAAAATCTAACTGCCTTCTATACCCTGGCTACCCCATGGGAAGCAAGACATGCCAGAAAACTGGGAGTGAAACAATTTATTCAAAATGTGGTGTGTACTAGAGCAGATGGAGATACTTTCACAGTGACAAAGCCATGATTTTTCATGGAACAAATAGAAGATAAATTTAGAGGAGTTGATTCATTGGCAAGTTTGTGAAACTGATCACTTTTAATTAAAGCCTTCTATGCTGTACAGTCTCAAGCATTTTAGACAAGTGAAAGACTGAGTGACATATCAGTGGGACATAAAACATTGAATATGGTACAAGAAGATATCTTTCACAGCGACCTTACACTCCAAATCAATGAGGAGCTGCAAGCTAACCTACAACATTCAGACATGCATTTTGTCCAACACATACAAAAAGGTCCAGAAGATAACTTTATAGATAGAGGTGCTTTCACCTTAGCTTTTGAAGGAAATATCCTCCCATAAAAAGTGAAAATTATGATATATAGGTGTGGCATAAAACCTTACACACTACCATCCATGAGACATTTCCAATGCTTACACATTGGATATGTGTCATCCCATTGCCCAGCACCCAAAATGTGGAAACTGTGGAAGGTTACTTCACGGTGGTTGTCCTTGTGACCAACCACCTTTTTTTGTAAATTGTAAGGAACACAATCCTTCACATTCACTCAATTTCCAGTATTTGAAAAGACAGTGGGAATCAGTTGACTGCCTGTTATATGGACATGTGCATCCAGTCAATATGCTGACAAATTATACAAAGGTTGCATCAGTCAGTCCACCTACAACAACTTTTCAAAACCAAACTTACTACCACCATCCCCTCACATGGGTCCTGAGGCACTATCTTTGGGAATTCACTCCCCACACTCAGCAGGAAAAGCAGCACTTTCTTCCAGTCTCTACTGGTGACAAGGCTTCCGCTTTCCATAAATCCACAGATCAGAGGCCCAACAGCAATAAGTGGCTGAAGGAGTTGTGGACTTTAGGCCCAGGGCTCCTTTGCTCTTCCTCCATTCTACACCCACAGCAGCTTGGCACTCAAAAGAATCTCACCCACCAAAAGTTGCAAAAGAGCAGAAGAAGAAATTTCTCGAAGGTTACTCTAACGCCTTCAGTGGACCCAGAAACCTTGCGCCATCATTCTCATGAACCATGCTGGTGACAGACAATAGTGTGACAGTAACACTTTCCAGTCATCCCGTCACTTCCTTGTCGTCACCTAGTGGACCATCTAACATGCTGGGCACTTTGAAAAGCCAACTGGCTGTTATATGCCACTGCTCTCATCTTCGCTCCCTCTCTGTCAGATTGCATCATCAAGTCTGTGGGAGACATCTCTGATGTGATGTGATAATCCATGCTGCTGTAACTGCTATTCCCCTTTCTGCAGGCCTCCTCCTATGCCACCCATTGCCTTAGTGGGCTAAAGACATTGTAACAGCTATTCAGGATTGTTGAGCAGCCCTGTAATGTCTCAAGTGTCAAATTTCACAGACCACCCTCCTCAATTTTAAAAGACTCGCTGTCTAATGAAAAGCAGTAAAAGAATCCTGGGAACATTATATTTCCCCTCTCTTGGAAGATTTGTCTCTTCACCCCCAGTGTTTGACAAGCTCAATAATCTTTGGGGCCACCAAAGTTCAACAGCTGTTCCGGGTCTCTTCGTACAGGGTAGCCTTTGTATCAGTATGTCAGTTCTTGCTGAACACCTTGTGACATACTTTGCAACAGTGTTGACCTCTTCTTACCCAGCTACCTTTTGAATGCAAATATGAGACATAGAACACTCCTCCCTGTCCTTCACCACTCACTACACTGTATTATTTAATGAACTGTTCACTGATTGGGAACTGATTCAGGCTCTTGCCTTGTCACACAATATGGCCCCAAGCCGTGATTCAATTCACAGTCAGGTGATCCAATATCGGAATGTTATTCAAAGGCTCCACCTACTCAGGGTCTTAACCGTATTTGGGTCAAAAGTGTCATCCCCTCACAGTGGTGAATTAGTGTCATCGTCTCAATCCTGAAGCCAGGCAAAAAGCCAGCATCTGTTGACAGCTGCTGATTGATTAACCTCACTAGTATGCTCTGCAAACTGCTTGAAAGGATGTTCACCCATGAATTATGCTGGGCTCTTGATCTTGGGGCCTTCTTTGTCCCTAACAGCATGGCTTACGGAAAGGACAATCCACAGCCAAATCATCTGGCTATTTGGGAAGTGGATTTTTCTAAATTCCAGCACCTCAGTGCAATGTTTTCTGACCTACATTTGGCACAGGAACCTGCTTGCCACCATCACGTTTTACTTACTCTCCATGAGGAGGCCTTTTGAGGTCCCTAATGCTTTTTATTCATCAGTTTTTATCCCACCAGTTGTTTTGGGTTAGGGTGGGTACTTCACTCTGCTCCATGTGTGTCCAAGAAAATGGCATCCCGTAGGGCTCCCTGCTGAGTATTACCCTCTTCCATGTCACCATCAATGGGCTAGTGACTTCTCCACTGGTTACCCCAGCGCTGTACTCATATGTCAATGACTTTTGAGTTTAGTATAGCTCCCAAACTGCAGCTTCGTAGAATATCAGCTCCAAGGTGCTATCCAGAGGACCTCTGCTTGTTCCTTTTCCCATGGTTTCCAATTCTCTCTTGCAAAAACATGTGTCATGCATTTCTGTCATTATATCATGGTCCATCCTCGCCAGAACTCCACTTGGGTACCCAGCACTGGGACATTGTTGTACAGTCCCAAATTTTGGGATTCCTCTTTAATAAAAGGTGGCATGGCTGCCCCACATTCATCAACTAAGTGGAAGCTTGACATCTGTGTTTCTTTGCCCACAGCTTGTGAGGTGTGGAATGCGTTATTCTCCTTCATATTTACTGGTCTCTGGTCTTGTCCCTATTGAGCTATGGTCACCAGGTTTATGGTTCAGTGGCACCTTCAGCTTTGAAATTGTTGGGCTGAGTCCACCATTGTGGAATAAGACTAACCACTGGTGCTGTATGGAGCAGTCCCACAGGAGCTCTCCTTGCCAAAGTGGGTATCTTCCCTCTTCAGTTCCAACAGTGCGAAATCTTGCTCATTTATGCAGTCATTATCTGACAGTTTCCTGTCATCCAATTTATCACATTCTTTTTGCATATGAGGGGCATCAGCCCCACTGACACCCATCCTTGGATAGGATCACTGGTTGGAATGTGCCTTGAGGCCCTCTGCCAGGACCTCTGCCTAATCTCCTTAGAAAGTGCTTCTTGCCGCTGCCCCCCCCCCCCCCCCCCCCCCCCTGTGGCTAGTATCCAGACCACGAGTTGGGATCCATCTATATCAAGATCACTAAGTATCAGTCACTCCAATAACTTTATGGCATCTGTACCATTCAGTTTTTGAGGAGTATCAGGTTGCTGCTATCATTTACACTGATGGCACTAAAACCATCGATAGGATAGGTTCCTGCTGGTCAGAACCAACATTTGTTTCTGGGGATGTTTAGTGTTTTTGTAAGGGACCTGAAAGCCATTAACAGAGCTCTGCATTTGATTAAACAGACCTTCCTTGATCACAGTTTAATTAGTACTGCCTCAGTAATAAGTCTCTAGACTATTGATTGATGTTACTCTTTTCACCCTGTGATACTTCCTATTCATGACCTCTGTGACCTTAGTCCTACTACCAGTTCAGTTTCATTCTCTGGGTCAAAGTCATGTTGGTATCCCAGGGAATGAACTGGCTGACTACCTGAATAAAGAAGTGGATTCTTACCCAACATTTGCTTTGACAATCCCAGGTGGGGATTTGTGGATGCAAAAAAGTCCACTCCTCACTTCACAATGGAACACCTAGTGGGCTACTGCCCTCTCAAATAAACTCTCCACTATCAGGGGACATCCAATGTATCATAATCCTTCTACCATTCCTTATGGGAGGAATCCACCACACTATGTTGCCTCCAGTCACACCAGACCAATCCATGGTTTATTTTATGTAATGAGCCATCTCCATGTTGTCGTTTTGGAGCCTTATGAACAGTAGCTGGTGTCCTGGTGGGTTGACCCCCCCTCCCCCCCCCCCCATTCCCTTCTGGCTCTTCATGTTAAGCATGGTCTTCCAGATTTTTTACCTCTAATGTAAGCGGACGACTCATTATTGGTTGAACTGGTTCTCCATTTTCTGTGTAGAAGCGGTTTTTCTTCACAGATATAACATTTTAAACTACCTTCGGGGGAGGGGGGGGGAAGGGCGGTCAAGGGTGGTTGGGGTTGAGGTATGTTCTGATGCACGCTGGACCTACAGTGTCCTCGACCCTACCTCCTTTGCCAGCTGCCTTTGTCATCCATGTCATTTTATAAGTGCCTTGAGATGCAGAGTGCCCCCTTTTTCTGTCACCCTAATTTCTGTTTAGGGGTAGCACCCTGCTGAATAGTCCCTCAGGCACTCAGAATTGATTTTCTGGGTACTGGCTTGGCGTCCTGGGGATTCCTGAGCTGAGGACTGGTAAGTGCTGCCAGTCCCCTGTCACTGTAAGCTTTGTGCACGCTTCAGCGACCACCACGTGGCGGTGGAACATTGTGTGTCTCAGAGACGGGGATCTTGGCTTGACCGCGCAGATCATGAGGACAGGATAAAGATCTATTAAAAAAAAAAAAACCCTCAATCTCGAGGTGTGCTCCACGCTGCTGGGATGGGATGCATGGCTATTGAGGTGGAATAGTCATTAGCGGGGGACCTCTGGGGAACCTGCTGCACATCTGTTGTATAGGGCTTACTCAGGCATGCGGGGCTCTGTCCGAGTGGACCCTTATTTCCCTGGCTGCTCATGGGATCTAGATGGAACCCTCGAAATCATCTTCTCCTTCCAGTAGGAAGGGTGTACCACCTGGGAGTATTCACAACCATTCATCCAAAAGAATGAGATATGCTAGTCATCCTGATAATAAGAATACTTTGGACTGCAGTAACAGGGCTCATAGAGTCATGAATAACAATGTGTTTCTGGTGATAAAGAGGAAGGAGGGGACATTTGAAAAAGTGTACCCCTTTTATATCCATAAGGTTTTGGAAGGCCTTGGTGGAACATTAAAATCTGTAAAACAATTTTGTAATGGCTCATTGTTAGTTGAAACTAACAGGTCACCCCATACAGGTCCAGGGATTAAAGTAGGACCGGGGTATTCCTGCCTGTCGTAAGAGGAAACTAAAAGGAGTTTCACATGTTTCGGCTGTCATGTGATGGTCCCCTTTAGGATTTGACATCCATTCTTCAAAATTTTCCCGAGGAGTGAGCCAACTGGGGAAGGGCGCCTCACATGGTGCCTTGTGTCCATCGTGCATTGAGATCTTAGCCCACTTTCTTGTTGTCGCATTGCTGTCCTGCCCATTCTCCGTCTCTTGAGTGAGGACACCTTCCTGGGTGCATTTTCCACCATGCATTATGCAGTGTCGCTTTCTGCATTGACAATGACCGTGAACATCTTTCCACTTGATATCCAGTATGGTAGCCAGTCCATTGTGGTGGGACCGCCATGTTCCCAGTTTGTTGTAGCCCCCTGACCACACAGGGATCGCTCTGCTGATGACTGCGCCGTTAACTCCCCACATATGCCAAGGGGTAGATGCCCATCCCCCTGGGGCATTGGGACTCCCGGCAATGGCTATCCTGCCAGGTGGCCTTTGCTGGGTATGGGTGGCGTCCGTGGGGAGGGCCTCTGGTCGGAGTGGGTGGCATCAGGGCGGATAACACGCAATGAAGCGTAGTCCATCATCTCTTACTGGTGGTGAAACACCAGCAGTCTCTAAGCATTCACGAGCTCAATTCAGCGCACAGAAGAATGACCCGAAATCATTCCCCTCCCTGGCCACACCATGGGAGGAATGTCAGGCTAAGGATGGCAGCGGATGTTATTTGCCCGGGTACCTTGTATGTTCGAGAGCAGATGTGGAATCTTCCATGACAATGAAGCCTCAGTTTTTTGTTGAGAATTTAGAGGACAAGTTTGGAGAGGTGGAGGGCTTGTTCAAAATGAGATCTGGGTCAGTCTTGATCAGAACAGCATCCTGTGCTCAGCCATGGGCGTTACTCACTTATGACAAACTGGGAGATGTTTCTGTAACCATCACGCCCCATAAGAGCTTAAATATGGTCCAGGGTATCCCCACTGGGGACTGAGGGATAATCAGGTTGCAAGTGGTGCCTTCATCTTGGCCTTCGAGGGTGATACATTTCCCGAGAAGGTCAAGGTGATGGTCTACCACTGTGATGTAAAGCCCTATATCCCTCTCCCAGTGTGGTGCTTTAAGTGCTGGAAGTTCAGCCATATGTCTTCCCACTGTACTTACAGTGTCGCATGTCGAGACTGCGGACGCCCATCACATCCCAATACTTCATGTGCCCCACCTCCCATCTGTGTCAACTGTGGAGAGCACCATCTGCCTTGCTCGCCAGACTGCAGGATTCTCCAGAAAGATGATGGAATGATGACAATGGAAATTTATGCCAGATCTGGAATCAAACTCAGATTTCCAACTTTTCGCGAGCGGCCACTTACTGTTAGGCTATTAAGGCATGACTCCCAGCCAGGCACATTCTTTCATACGTCATCAACCATGTGTCTACAAGCTGTACCCGTACATCCATTATGCATATTTCTGTACAGGGTAAACTTGAAAGTTGCTTGCCTGGTGTCAGGAAAGTTGCTTGCCTGGTGTCGGTAGATGAATATGATATTGCAGCGCATGTGTCATTCCAAATTATGATGTGATGTTCTTTGGAAGTGCATGCATGTCCAAAGGAACAGGCACTATGGTGTCTACTGCTGTTATGAAATACGTTAAATGTATTCGCAATTGCAGATGAGGACAACCATCAGCTGTACACTCACGGTTGGCGACGTATAGAAGTTTAGGTCTGCCCATGAGAAGTGCTCAGATAGCCTTGATAAGGCAACCACTCACAAAAAGCGGGAAATCCAGGTTCGAGCCTTGTCTGACACAAATTTTCATTGTTCTCATTCCATCATACAGCTGATGGTTGTCCATATTTGCAATTGTGAATACATTTAATGCTTTATTTCGTACCAACTGTAGTCACTGCAGTGCTTGTTCCTTTGGATACCCTGTATGGTAATATAAATAACGGATGTACAAGTACAGGCTGTAGACACGTGGTTGATGACATAATGAATTTTGGATCTGGCCATGAGTTGTGCTCAGATGGCCTAATGGTAAGGTTGCGAAAAGCAGGAAATCCGGGTTCGAGTCCCAGTCCAGGACTAATTTTCATTGTCATCATTCCATTATCCAGCTGGTGGTTTTCCAAATTCGCAATTGCAAATATATTTAATGTACTGCAGCGAAAGTTCCCACCTGCACAGTTCAGAAAAGCTGGTGTTGGTAGGAAGGATCCGGAAACAATCATGTGAAGCACAAAGTGTTGGGCATTATGTTCAGCAGGTGGGTAGTCCAGCTGTCTATTGGCCACAGTTTGTCACTGGCCATTTGTGCAGAGAGACAGCTTGTTGTCTACCATGCCCACATAGAAAGCAGCACAGTGGTTGCAGCTTAGTTTGCAGATCACATAACTGCTTTCATAGGTAACCCTGCCTTTGATGAAATAGGTGATGTGTGTGACCGGAGTGAAATAGGTGGTGGTGGGAGGATTTATGGGACAGGTCTTGTATCTTAGTGTATTGCAGAGATATGAGCCATGAGGCAAGGGGTTGGAAGCTGCTGTGGATTTGGGATGGACAAGGATATTGCATAGTTTCAGTGGACAGTGGAATACCACTGTGTGAGAGGTGGAAAGAATAATGGGTAGGATATACCACATTCCAGGGCATGATAAGGGATAGTTGAGACTGTGATGGAGAAAATAGATTCAGTTGTTCCAGTCCTAGGTCATACTGAGTCATGAAGGGAGTGCTTCTTTGTGGCCAGACAGTGGAAATTTGGAAGGTGATAAGTGACTACAGAGACAAGGCGTAGGAGATCTTTTCATGTACAAGGTTGGGAGGGTAATTTCAGTGTGTGAAGGCCTGTGTTAGCCCCTTCATTTATTCGGAAAGGTACTGCTCATCACTGCAGATGCAATGGCCACTGTTGGCTAGGCTGTATGGAAGGGGCTGCGTGGTATGAAATGGGTGGCAGCTGTTGAAGTGAAGGTGTTATTGGTGGTTTGTATGTTGGATATTGATAGAGGTACTGATGTAGCCATCTTCGAGGTGTTGAGGTGGAGGTCAACAATGGGGAAGATGCCTTGTTAGAGGGAGAAGATCAACTCAAGCAAATGGGGGAGAAGGCATTGAGGTTCTGGAGGAATGCTGATAGGGTGTTCTCACCCTCAGTCCACATCACAAAAATGTCATCAGTGAATCTGAAACAGCTGAGAGGTTTGGGATTCATGGTGGTTAGGAAGGGTTCCTCTAGAAGGTCCATGAATAGTTTGATATAGGATGGTACCATCATCATTGCTGTACCACAGATTTGTTTGTTTGTGATGCCTTCAAAGAAGAAATAATTGTAGGTGAGGATATAGTTGGTCATAGTGACCAGGAAGGAGGTTGTGGGTTTGGAGTCAGGTGAGCATTGGGAAAGGTAGTGTTCAACAGTGCAAGGCCATGGGCATTAGGGATCTTAGGTTAGAAGAGGTGGCATCAATAGTGACAAGCTAGGAGCCATGTGGTAATAGAACAGGAACTATGAAGATTCCGTGGAGGAAATGGTTGGTGTCTTTGTGTAGGAGAGTAGATTCAAAACCACAGTGCTTGATACTTTGTCGGCAGGTGAGATTATGAAGTCAGGATTGGTTTTTAGGTGTTGGATTGAGCTTATTTCTGAGGATGTGAGGTTAGTTTCCATGTAAAGAATTTGGGGAATGATGGTGAGTGCAAGGTTTGAGATTAAAATATTATGGAATGTTAACAAGGGGTGATTTGAGGGCAGTGGGGGTGGATTATGGTTGGATGGAGGAATGAACTGAGTCAGGAGGCTTTCAGCATTGGTTTTGGGTTGAGTTTGATTGGTAGGGTTGATGACAAAAAAGTGCCTTTGTAGAATTTGAGAAAAGGAGAGAAGATCTTTAATAAGTCCAGCAAGATTGAATTTAGAAGTGGAGCAAAAGGTAAGGCCTTTGGAAAGGACTGATACTTCTGTGAGACTGAGGCTTGTAGAGTACAGGTTCATGACAATATTTCAGGTCTGTTTAGGTTATGGATGGTGGTAGTCTGTGGTAAATGTAGAAGGTCTGTGAGACAGGGTTTGTCTCAGCTATTAGGGGATGTGGGTGATGTTTGGTGGCTGCTGAAGAGGTGGTGGATAGTGGTAGTCCAAGGCAGGGATAGAAGGAGAACAGGGTGGGGAGTTTTTTGAGGTGGCATTGCACATGATGCTCTAGTTACAGGAGGGCAAGAGTTTCAGAGCAAGAGAGGGAATGCACAGAGTGCGCCATCTTTATCCTTCCTACCAACACCAGCTTTTCTGAATTGTGCAGATGGTGGTAACTCACTCTGCAATGTATCCTACATTTCCTGTAACCCCCCCTGGTCTCAACCTTTGCTACTCATTATCCTTCACCCATCTGTCTGCCTTCATGCTTCCACTGTTAGCTTTCTGTTCTGTCAAAGCCCCCTCCTCAATTTCTCTCCTTTTCTACTCCCCTTTTGCCTCCTCCCCCCCCCCTCCCCCACCCCAAACCTCCTGACTGCACCTAGCAACCCTATCCTGTCCTCACCAGGTCCCTGCAAGCTCCCACAAGCAGCACTACACCTTCCACCACCCCTACCCTCCTATCCCTCCCCCCTCCCCAACCCAGTCTCATCCTTACTCAAACCACCCACAGATTGCCTCTCTCATCAGGCCCAGCTGCTGTACACAGTCTGGCCTTTGAGGTCAGAGACAGTTGTCATGCATTTGTTATTTGTACTTTTGTATGTATGTGTGTGTGTGTGTGTGTGTGTGTGTGTGTGTGTGTGTGTGTTTGTTCAGATGTATAGCATTCTTGTTGTACATGTCTGCAATTGATAGTTTTCTCCCCATGGCGACTAGCAATCTATATGTTTCATAATACTGTCATTACTCCATCATGGATTTTTCATTGTTTAAAACAGATAAATAAAGCATTAATTCATGAGAAGTTAGCAGTAAGAATATTGTGTATAGTAAATAACCAGGCATCTCAGAGAAGCCTTTTCTTTGAACTCTTACTCTCATTTTCCAAGCTAGGCTGTGACTTCCTAGACTTGTGACATCGGGCTGGGAGTCATAGGTCCCCCTAAATAGGTCAGATGTGTACTGTACATCAGAGGTAGTGACCCAAGCAGCTGACTGTGTGTGAGGTGCACACAAGGGTTTTTTAGATTAGTCAACTCTCCTTCCACTCCAGGTAACGGTAGCTATTGGTAACCAAGAAGTATCAGTACGTGATCCAAAGAAATGTCTCCCACAGATGAGAATGTCAAAATCATAATGTGTTGCTGAAGCATTTGCAATAACATGCTAGAGTTTTCAAGTGCTCCTAGAAAGTACTGAAGCCAACACAATCCAGGGCACAAAAAACTCAGTAGAAACTGAAAGTTCTGTTTGAGAATAATGAATTACTTAGGAATAGAGGAGACGACTCACCAAAAGGCAAAAGTACGGCATTGTGAACAGATACACAACAAAAGGTACAGAGCTTTGCTTTGCTAGCTGGAGGCAGGCAGGGAGTTGGAGGGAAGCAGCTCAAGGGAGAGTAGGGAGCCATCCATGGGTTAGCTATGGGTGCAGGTAGAAAGGGCGGGTGGGAGACAGATGGGAAAGCAATTTCACAGACTAGGGCGTAAGATGGCAGCACACAATTACCTGACATGTATTGGATGGGAGTAATGGGAAAGAGATGTGTGGGGGGGGGGGGGGGGGGGGGGGGGCATGCACCCCTGCCCAATACGTGTCAGGTAGTTGTGTGCTGCCATCTCACACCCTAGTCCATGAAATTGTTTGCCCAGCCATCTGCCATCTGCACCTCTCGCTAGCCCATGGACAGCTCCCCACTCTCCCTTCTCTCCCTTGAGCCACTAGATACTTCCC
Organism: Schistocerca cancellata; assembly: GCF_023864275.1. Lineage (NCBI taxonomy): Eukaryota > Metazoa > Arthropoda > Insecta > Orthoptera > Acrididae > Schistocerca > Schistocerca cancellata. Next base: position 653,989,980 of record NC_064626.1, read on the forward strand.
CCAAGCCCCCTCTCTGCCTCCGGTCCCTCTCCATCCCTCAACCCACCCCACCCTGCAATCCCACCTCACCCCAGGACACTCATCATGGACCAGGATAGAGCTGGCAGTCGACTGAGCACAATGTAGGGAGACAGGTATGTGCATGCGAGCAAGCGCGTGTGTGTGTGGGGGGGGGCTTCTCCTACAGCTTGAGAAAAGAATTTCACTCTGAAAGCTAACAAAGCTCTGTACCTTTTGTTTGTGTGTCTGTCGATGACGCAGCGCTTCTGCCTTTCGGTGAGTCATCTCCTTTCTTCCTAAATGATTTTGTTTATAACTTGAAGTTGGCAATAGTGAGATCTTTGGGGAAAATTTAAGCTTATACCAAAAGTATTGGGAAACAGTAATGGAGTCGGTGTATTTGTCATAGTAGACAGGAAACTCAAATCCACCAAAATAGAAGTTGAAGCTGCATGTAAGATTGTTTGGGAACATTATCAAAGGTGTGCAAACAATTATACTGTGGTTCTTCCATCAACTATCAGATTTCCTCCATATGTAACTGAAAACTTTAGAAAAAAACTCAGTTTGCTTGTACCTAAGTTTTCTAATGATACTGTAATCATTGGAGGAGACTTTAATCTTCCAACAATCAATTGGGATGATTAGAGTTTTGTTAATTGTGGATGTGACAAGACATCCTATGAAATGTTACTAAATGCCTTCTCTGAAAACTGCCTAGGATAGCTAGTTCAGAACCCACTAATGATGGAAATACATTAGATGTAATGGCAACAAATACACCTGACCTCTGAAAAATCCACATTGAAACTGCTATCAGTGACAATGACACAGTTATAGCAACAATGAATACCAAAACACAGAGGGCAACTAAATCAAGCAGAAAGATTTACATGTTCAGCAAATTAGACAGAGAAACAATAGAGTCATATCTCAGTGAGGAACTTGACACTTTTAGCTCAGGACAGGACCATATGGAGTATCTATTACTCAGGTTTAATAGATTAGTTGACCATTGTGGGGATAGATATGTACCCTACTTGGTGTACAGTCACTGTAAAGAAACTTCTAATGATACAGGGATTAGTGCATAATAGGTATAAAACAAAGCATAGGGTTATAGACACACAGATGCTGAATGAAAAGTGACTGGCAGTAGTGCATGGAGCCTTCAATGACTACCATAGCAGCATCTTGTCAAATGATCTTTCACAAAACACAAAAAAATTGTGGTCATATGTAAAGGCTGTTAGTGACACCAAAATTAGTGTCCAGTCACTCATGGACAAGACTGGAACTGCAACTGAAAGTAACAAGGAAGAAGCAGAAATGCTTAACTCTGGTTGCAAATGTTCTTTTACAAAGAAAAACCCAAGAATATTGCCCAATTTAATTCTTGTATCACTGAAAAGACAAGTGAAATCAATATTAGTGTAAGTGGCATTGAAAAACAGTTGAACCATTAAAATTGAACGAAACCCCTGGGCCCGATGGGATACCTGTCAGATTCTATAAACAATTAGCAGCTGGGTTAGTCTCTCTGTTAGCTATAATCTGTTATAGATCCCTCAAACAAAAAGTCATACCCAATAGTTGGAAGGAAGCACAGGTCACACATTTGTATGAGAAGGGTAGCAGAAGTGATCCACAAAATTACTGTCCTATATCGTTGACATCTATTTGTTGTAGGTTTTTAGAACATATTCGGACATATCTCGAACAGAAAAACCTCCTCCATGAGAAACAGTACAGACTTCAAAAACATACGAGAGGCAGTCAGATGAAAACCGAACGCTCACCACAATAAGATCATGGAATGGTACCATTCAAATGTAATCACCACAAGCATTAAAACATTTATCCCACTAGGAGACAAGACGATCACTTAATGTTTCATAGAACGCAGTCAGTTGCTGACGGATCTACAACTGCACCCACTCTTGCACTTCCTCATCTGAATGAAACCAAAAGTCCTTGTGTTTCTTTTTTCGGGTTGCCAAACATGTGAAAAATCTGTGCTGTACAGAAGATATTGCAGTGTTTCCCAATGAAATCACCGAAGTGTAACCTTTGTCCGATTGCCATTGTGAGGAGGCAAGCGTTATCATGCAACAGAATGATTCCATTTGACAGTATTCCTGGGCATTTTGACTTTATGGTGCACTGCAGTTTCTGCAAAGAGTCTTCACAGCACTGTGTAGTGATTGTGGTTCCATGTTTGAAGAACTTGACGAGCAAAGGAAGCATCCTATTGCATGATAATGCAATCCTATTGCATGATAATGCCTGCACCAATACTGCCAATTGGATGAAGTCTAGGTTTTGGCAATTTGGTTTGGAAACACTGCAACATCCTCCATATAGCCTGGATCTTTATCTCGGATGGAGAGTCGTCATCAGATGTAGAAATAATTTTGGGTGTACCATGGAGAAGTGTGTTGGGTCTCTTGCTGTTCATGTTTTATATTAATGATTTTGTGGAAAATATTAATAGGAACCTCAGACTTTTTGCAGATGATGTCGTTATTTTCAGTGAAGCGAAGTCTGAACAAAACTGTACAAATTTCAGTCAGACCCTGATAAGATTCCAGAAAAGTGCAGTGATAGACAGCTTGCTTTAAAATGTTCAAGAATGTACAATTGTGCACTTCACAAAATGAAAAACACGTAGTATCCTAGAGTATAATATTTGAGAGTCGCAGTTGGAGTCTGCAAACTCATACAAATACTTGGAAGTAACACTTAGTAGGTACTTTAAGTGGAATGAGCACATAGACTCAGTACTGGGAGGGTAGCAGACTTTGGTTGTTTGTTAGAATACTAGGGAAATATAAGCAGTCTACAAATCACTAGTGCTATCCATCCTAAATATTGCTCAAGCATGTGGGACCTGTACCAAATAGGACTAGCAGGGAATATTGAACTTATATGGAGGAGGTCAGTATGAATGATCATAGGTTTGTTTGACCTGTGGGAGAGTGTCACTGAGATGTTGAAGCAACTGAATTGACAGACTCTTTGAGATAGATGGAAACTACGCTGAGAAAGTCTACTAACAAAGTTTCAAGAACCAGCTTTAAATGATGACTCTAGGATTATAATACAGCCCTCTACATATTGCTTCCATTGGCATCATGAGGAAAATAAAGTTCCCATAAACTTTGCATCCATGTCTAGGTTTCTTATCCATAACCATTAAACCACCATCCACAGTTTGCAGAAACTGGTCAAAGTTGGGTCCAATGCATGCACATTTGCTACGGAGAAGCAGTAGCTACTTTTAAAATAGCTTCTTTACTGCTAATAGATGTGACCTAAAAAGTAGTCATTAGCACTAGCCTCAGTTTGTCGTTAATACACATTACTAAAGTTGCTTGTAAGGGCTGCCTGGTAATGTAAAACCTAGCTCTCCTTTGTGATGGGATTTACAGAATACAATGTGAATTAATGATGGAATTGCAGATTTTTCTCAATGGAATTGAGGTCACATGACCTGAAGGGTTTGGCAGGGATAGGGGGCATACTGGCCTTGGTCTCTGAAGTGTTCGTGATGCACTATGAAGCAACGGGATGATACATTGTCATGCTGAAGGTACTTGTAGCCCAAGAGGAACTGCAGGCATAAAAATGGATACACATGATCAGAAGTATATTCCTGTATCATTTGTCAGGGAGAGACAATGACCAGCAGACCAGGCTTCCATTTAATCTCAGGTAATCTCATACCCCTGTAATAGACCTAGATGCGAGACGTGTCCCATACATCCACCCACCACCACCTATTCCAGTCCGGTCACTAACATCACCTATCCCATCAAAGGCTGGACTACCTGTGAAAACAGTCATGTGGTGTAAAAGCTAAGCTGCAACCACTGTCCTGTATTCTATGAAGTTCATCCAAATACAACTTGGTCAGTGTGTCCACCTTTGCCTTACACGTAAGGTGGCACCACGTAACTGTGGGTATGGTGGCGCCATCTATTAGTAGAGAGACTGATGTGTGCGCACCATTTGATGTTGCATTGCACCAGTGTGGTTTCACCCTGAAGAGAAGGTGGTCACACAAGTTGTCGTTCACTACCGAACATGCAGGCAAGTAAGCAGGCACAACAAGGAGTAATTCGATTTTTGGCAGCAGAGGGAGTTGGAGGCCGTGAAAAGTATCAGCGGATGGAGTCTGTGTACCGCGAGTACAGTCTGAGTGGTTCAAGTGTTGTGGAATGGCAAAACTATTCCTTGAGGGGTGCGAGTCATCAGAAGACGATGCTCGTTCTGGACAGGCTCATTGTGTCAACACCGGAAATGGTTGCAGAAGTGAATGCTAGTCTTGGACACCCGCAGAATCACCGTGGACCTCTAAAACAAGCTATTTGCAGACATGAATTTGCAACAGATAATGAAGTATGTCACTGGGTCCAGGCCATTTCAGTGACTGTTTCATAACCTGTGCCATATGGATCCTCCCCACCAACACCAACTTTTCTGAATTGCGCAGGGAACTTTCTGTCCATTGCATCCTGCGTTCCTGTAACCCTCCTGGCCACAACCTTTGTTTTGTGTGTGTGTGTGTGTGTGTGTGTGTGTGTGTGTGTGTGTGTGTGTGTGTGTGTGTGTGTGTGTGTGTGTACCTTAATGGCCAAAAGCTATAATTGTGAGAGTCTTTTTGTTGTGCCTATCTGTGACTCAGCATCTCCGCTATATGGTGAGTAGCAACTTTCCTTCTCATAATATTGTTATATTCCATCCTGTATTTTCCATTGTTTGATTATTGTTAACTATAAAAGACAAAAGTTTGTATAATCATCATCATCATCATCATCATTTAAGACTGATTATGCCTTTCAGCGTTCAGTCTGGAGCATAGCCCCCTTATAACATTCCTCCACGATCCCCTATTCAGTGCTAACATTGGTGCCTCTTCTGATGTTAAACCTATTACTTCAAAATCATTCTTAACCGAATCCAGGTACCTTCTCCTTGGTCTGCCCCGACTCCTCCTACCCTCTACTGCTGACCGAGCGAGGTGGCGCAGTGGTTAGCACACTGGACTCGCATTCGGGAGGACGACGGTTCAATCCCGTCTCCGGCCATCCTGATTTAGGTTTTCCGTGATTTCCCTAAAATCGCTTCAGGCAAATGCCGGGATGGTTCCTTTGAAAGGGCACGGCCGATTTCCTTCCCGATCCTTCCCTCACCCGAGCTTGCGCTCCGTCTCTAATGACCTCGTTGTCGACGGGACGTTAAATACTAATCTCCTCCTCCTCCTCCTCTACTGCTGAACCCATGAGTCTCTTGGGTAACCTTGCTTCTCCCATGCGTGTAACATGACCCCACCATCTAAGCCTGTTCGCCCTGACTGCTACATCTATAGAGTTCATTCCCAGTTTTTCTTCGATTTCCTCATTGTGGACACCCTCCTGCCATTGTTCCCATCTACTAGTACCTGCAATCATCCTAGCTACTTTCATATCCGTAACCTCAACCTTGTTGATAAGGTAACCTGAATCCACCCAGCTTTCATTCCCATACAACAAAGTTGGTCGAAAGATTGAACAGTGCACAGATAACTTAGTCTTGGTACTGACTTCCTTCTTGCAGAAGAGAGTAGATCGTAGCTGAGCGCTCACTGAATTAGCTTTGCTGCACCTCGCTTCCAGTTCTTTCACTATGTTGCCATCCTATGAGAATATGCATCCTAAGTACTTGAAACCGTCCACCTGTTCTAACTTTGTTCCTCCTATTGGCTCAATCCGTTTATATTTTTTTCCCACTGACATTACTTTCGTTTTGGAGATGCTAATCTTCATACCATAGTCCTTACATTTCTGATCTAGCTCTGAAATATTACTTTGCAAACTTTCACTCGAATCTGCCATCACAACTAAGTCATCCGCATATGCAAGACTGCTTATTTTGTGTTCACATATCTTAATCTCACCCAGCCAGTCTATTGTTTTCAACATATGATCCATAAATAATATGAACAACAGTGGAGACAGGTTGCAGCCTTGTCTTACCCCTGAAACTACTCTGAACCATGAACTCAATTTACCGCCAACTCTAACTGCTGCCTGACTATCCATGTAAAGACTTTTAATTGCTTGCAAAAGTTTGCCTCCTATTCCATAATCTCGTAGAACAGACAATAACTTCCTCCTAGGAACCCAGTCATATGCCTTTTCTAGATCTATAGATACAATTCCCTGTTCCACTCATAACACTTCTCCATTATTTGCTGTAAGCTAAAGATCTGGTCCTGACAACCTCTGAGAGGCCTAAACCCACATTGATTTTCATCCAATTGGTCCTCAACTAATACTCGCACTTTCCTTTCAACAATACCTGAGACGATTTTACCCACAACGCTGATTGAAGAGATACCTCTGTAGTTGTTACAATCTTTTCTGTTTCCATGTTTAAAGATTGGTGTGATTACTGCTTTTGTCCAGTCTGATGGAACCTGTCCCGACTCCCAGGCCATTTCAATTATCCTGTGTAGCCATTTAAGACATGACTTTCCACTGTATTTGATGAGTTCCGACTTAATTTCATCCACCCCAGCTGCTTTATTGCACTGCAATCCATTGACCATTTTCTCCACTTCCTCAAATGTGATCCTATTTCCATCATCATTCCTATCCCATTCTACCTCGAAATCTGAAACATTACTGATCGTATTTTCACCTACATTGAGCAACTCTTCAAAATATTCCCTCCATCTGCCCAAGGCATCCACAGGATTCACCAGCAGTTTTCCTGACCTGTCCAAAATACTTGTCATTTCCTTCATACCTCCCTTTCGAAGACTGCTAATTACACTCCAGAATGGTTTTCCAGCAGCTTGACCCATAGTCTCCAACCTGTTTCCAAAGTCTTCCCAAGATTTCTTCTTGGATGCTGCAATTATCTGTTTGGCTTTGTATCTTTCTTCAACATAACTTTCTTTGTCTACCTGAGTTCTAGTATGTAGCCATTTTTGATATGCCTTCTTTTTCCTTTTACAGGTTGCCTTGACTGTGTCATTCCACCAAGCTGTTTGCTTCATCCTACTTTTACACACTACTGTTCCAAGACATTCTTTAGCAACTTCTAGTACTGTGTCCCTGTACCTTGTCCATTCCTTTTCCAATGACCATAATTGACTACATTCAACTAACTGGTACCTTTCTGAGATCGCTGTTATGTACTTGTGCCTGATGTCCTTATCCTGAAGTTTCTCCACTCTTATCCTCCTACATATGGACCTGACCTCCTGCACTTTCGGCCTCACAATCCCAATTTCACTGCAGATTAAATAATGATCAGTGTCATCAAAGAATCCCCTGAATACACGTGTGTCCCTCACAGCCTTCCTGAATTCCTGATCTGTTATTATATAGTCAATGACAGATCTGGTTCCCCTGCCTTCCCAAGTATACCGGTGAATGTTCTTATGTTTAAAAAAGGAGTTTGTGATTACTAAGCCCATACTGGCACAGAAATCCAAGAGTTGTTTCCCGTTCCTGTTGGCCTCCATATCCTCTCCAAATTTACCCATAATCTTTTCATACCCTTCTGTTTGATTTCCAATCCTGGCATTAAAATCACCCATGAGCAGAACACTGTCCTTGTCCTTTACTCTAACAACTACATCACTGAGTGCCTCATAAAAACTATCCATCTTATCTTGCGCTGTCCCTTCACAATGCGAATATACTGACACAGTCCTAATTTTCTTGCTAGACACTGTCAGATCTATCCACATCATTCGTTCGTTTACATATCTTATTGCAACTATGCTGGGTTCCATTTCTTTCCTGATGTAAAGCCCTACACCCCATTGTGCTATTCCTGCTTTGACTCCTGACAGGTAGGCCTTGTATTCTCCCACTTGCAGGTTGCTAGCCTTACTTGCCCCGAGTCCCATTGGGTATTACCCCTAACGGTTGAGGGACTAACCGGTGGATTTGGTAGTGTATAAAATATATCAAAATTTCTTTTTAATGGGAGTTATGTTCAAAAATCGTTTTATATATTGACATTAAATTTAAACACAGTCACATGGACCTGATTAATAGGAGGAAAGTTTGTGGAATAACTTTTTTTAATGTCTTTACATCTTTGATAAAGCACTATATAAATCACAGTTATGTTTATGTTTTTTTTAATCCTTTATTTTTGTGTGAAGTTGTGTTTTTCCGGTATAAACAGTTTTCTATGAAACACTTCTTCCATTTCCCTTCATCGATAAAACCACAGTCTTTTCTGTAAGTCATATTTTGGCTTATTTTTCTTTCCTTCAGTCATCATCTGATTGACTCGATAGTCTTTTAGGCAAGAAAATGTATCAGTGGAAATTTATGAGATATATATAAATACATGTAAATATTAAATTTTCATTTTAAAGTTTTATCGAGAAACTGTGGACTATAAACACAACATTTTCTTAGAACCTAGAGTGGCAACCCAAACTGGGTTAAGCAAATGAAGTTTTATTATAACGTGTGATAGAAAATATGTATGAGCTAGTACATCACAGTTTTGACTTTGTGTTTTGTAACAAATAAAACAGCAAAAGTTTTGGTTATAAACATAAAAAAATTGAAACTTAATGAACAGGATTCAGTCCGTGTTATATCAAAAGCAGACCATTGCAACTATGGCATTCCTAATGGATCATCTGAAATTTTTAGTATTCTTGATTACACAAGAATGAAATTTATTGTTTCCATGCCAGTGAATGCAAATATGCGAGGGCAGTTTATCACTTTCTGATAACTACATGAAAAATGAGATCTCTCACTAAGCTTACATAAATTTAAAGTACACTTTCCATAGCATCACAGAAAATCACAAAAAATACCCTTATCTTCATTAATATGTACATAAATTCTCAAGGATAATTTCACAGAAGTTTGCATGAAAACGATGTTGACCTGCAGCAAAGTTTCACAAAAGTGTGCTTTCTTAATTTAAATTACTACAGCAAGATTTCAAGTATGCTTTCTTAATTTAAATTACTACAGTAAGATTTCTTAACATTTTCTCCAATATCAACAACCCCTCCCCGATTCCCAATTCTCTTCATGCTCAGTTTTTCTTTAGTTATACATAAAACATGTCAGACATTTGTGTGAATGTAACTGTATTACGAAAAGGATCGTTTCTACTCACCATATGGCAGAGATGCTGAGTCACAGATATGCACAACTAAAAGACTATGGAAAGTGAACTTTCGGCCTACAAGGCCTTTGTCAAAAATTGACAAAACACACACACACACACACACACACACACACACACACACAAATGAGTGTGCGCACAAATGCAACTCACGTGCACATGACCACAGTCTCTAGCAGCCAAAGCCAGACTGTAAGCAGCAGCTTGGGAGAGTAGGATAGGCAATTGGGTGCTGGGGGTAACGAGGACGCTGGGGCGGGAATAGCAGGGTAGGTGTGCGGACGATAGAGTGCTGCTTGTGGGTGCAAGCAGGGAGGAGGTGGAGAGAGGGTTTGGCTGCTAGGTGCAGTTGGGAGGTTAGATGGAGGGCAGGGGAGGGAGCGGGTAGCTACCTCCTCCCCCCTCTCCCTTGTCCTCTGTTTAACGTCCCGACTGCACCTAGCAGCCCTACCCTCTCTCCACCTCCTCCCTGCTTGCTCCCACAAGCAGCACTGTACCGTCCACACCACTGCCCTGCTATCCCTCCCTGTCCCCACCCCAGCCTCATCCTTACCCCAACACCCGGTTTCCTCCCCCATCATGCGCTGTTGCCACAGTCTGGTTTCAGCCGCCAGAGACTGTTGTCATGTGTGTGGTTTGCATGCAAGTGTGTGTGTGTGTGTGTGTGTGTGTGTGTGTGTGTGTGTGTGTTTCGTCTATTTTCAATAAAGGCCTTGTTGGCGGCCGTAAGCTCACTTTCTGACAGTCTTTTGTTGTGCTGTCTGCAACTCAGAATCTCTGCTGTGTGGTGAGTTGCAGTTATCCTGCTCATAATATTGCAACATTCCATCCTGGATTTTCCATTGTTAGCTACTTGTTTGAAAAATGTATTCTGGTGGTACTTATCCATAGTTAGCAACAGCATTACTTTGTTCAGCATTTTTGACAGGTAAACATCATCGTTTCCTTTTCCCAACAAAATGACATCATTACAGAGCTATTAACTGAAATCGCCATACTTTAGTACCATCAGGCCCACAATTAGCATATCATAAAATCATCTTAGCCTTGACAGACAAAACACCAATTATACAGCACAAAATCAACTTACTCCTCACTCAATACACAAGACATGTTGACATGTGAACTACTGTAACTCAGATCACTATAACAACATTACCACATCATCATTGTCATGATCGCACTATCTCAATCTCATTATCATTGCTCCAATACTCATATATTACCTCAAATCTCTGTATAAATATTGACGAAAATGTCAAAATATAACTTCCACAACACTCCATAAATTTCAGCATAAGACCTCAGTTACAAAAGTATTATGACTATATCATTCATACTCAATTTATGACCCTGAAATACTTATTCAAAACACGTGATCTCTTACATTGATTTCTTATCAACAGTTCTTCAAATCTCTCATATAATTATCAATAACTCGTATCACAGAATTCTGCTCACTAAAATTTTCAAATTATAAACTGCCACAGGGCTAATAAATAGAGTTGACACATTTTATAAAAATACAGTTCCAAGGTCTTCATTCTCAACAGTGTTTTTACTAATGCTTCAGATGTTTGCACAGTTTTCAGTAGCTGGCTACACTCACAAAGTTACATTAAAATTTAAACAAGTTTCACTTTTCATCTCTTGGTTAATGATTTAGCAAAGTTCAAAACTTCTTGAAAAATGTACAATAGTTCCCTAAATACAGCCAAAATTTATATATATATTTGCCTCTGTGTACTCAGCTTGAAAAAAAAAGGGAAAGTCTTCATTCTTCATGTAAGTAAATAAGACTAGACATGAAAACTTTTCAAAAAAGTATAATATTTCTCCAAACCAGTCTCATTTTGTTAATAAATCCTGAATATTCCCTAACATAGCTAATTTTCTTCAGTACATCACAGCAGTTTTCAAATATGGTCAATATCCATCACATGAACTTTGTTGGCTATAAACACAGCAAAAATACACAGACATACAAAAAGTCTTACTTCATGCAGCATTATTTTCAGATATAGATAATATGACGCACATTCCTTTACAAAAATACCAGAATTTTTTTTTCATTAAACATACTAACATGTGAATGATTACTTGTTTGTACTGTGAGATTACATTTTAGTCCGAACCACTCTTAACTTCAATTAGCACTCTGACACTTTCTTAGGAATGCATCACAGGGGATTTGGTCATTCCCATCTCTTCAGACATACTGAGGAGTAATAGTAAAATGACAGTGTTCTGAGGGCTGCAGTGTGGGTTGTATACATCACAGTATGCTGAAACATTGTAGACATGTTCATTAATTGGTACGCTCGTGGTGTATGCTGGCAAAAAGTAATAGTTCCACTTTCTGCAACTAGATGCAATCACGACACTGTAAGCTGTAATAATGTGAAATGTTTCCTGTTTTGATACTAGTTAACTGTTTGTTGCTTGGCGACACTTGTTGATTTCTTTTGTGAAGTGACTGTTGGTGTCAAGGGTTACAAAGATGGAAGTTTACCAGCCAAAACGTAATGGCTATTGAGAAGAAAGTGTGGGCACTGCTGGCAATGTTGCTTTATCAGAAAGACAGCAATAGCAGCACTGCATAGTGGGAATATCACTGACAGAAATTGCAAAGAGGCTCCATATCAATAAATGGGTTGAACAGTGTGATCAAGAAATAAGCTGTGTCGTGGGAATTGTCTCTCTCATTGCTTTACGCTGATGTCCCTACAAGATTCAGAATGTGCATCAAATTAAGTCCAAAGGTAGGCTAGAGTGCTGTGACTTTGTCCTTCATTTTTTGGCACACATGGAAATGGATGAAGTGAGGCCAGGGAACATTCTTTGGATGGATGAGGCACATTTTATTTTGTACAGTGCTGTGAATGCAGAGAACTGTTGCATACGGGGTTCTACTCTGCCATATTTTGTGCAGAAACATCCACTGCACTCAGCTTATATGAGTATATGTTGTAGTTTCACAAGCTCCTTCATTCTTGGTCCATTTTTCTTCCAGGAGATGACACCTTGTGGGCCAGTTAGGTGTACAGTGACACTTGCATATTATAAGGACCTCCTTGGGCAATAAGTGATTCCAGCATTGCAAGAAAGCAATGATGTCCACACCACTATTTTTGTGCAAGATGGGGAGACACCGTATATTGCTTGGCAGGTGAAAGATTTGCTTTGAGAAACCTCCGGTTGTTCCATATTATCTGTTTACTGGTGTTCTGTCCTCCAAGGATATATGCCGGCTGTGTTGTGCATGCCTAATGGCTTTCCTTCTAACCCACACCCAATGCTCTTTCCTTTGTTACTATTCCCTGACACTTAACTTTACTCAGTGTCCACCTTTTTCTTTCTCTGCTTTCCTGTCTTTTATTGTTGCCTTCCAAACCACACACATGTTGACTGCTGGGCAAGCCTGCATCAACTGTCTCATCTGTGCACAACAAACAGCTATGTTTTATTTTCGATGGAGATGCAGCCCACGTTAGGTCAGAGAATGACATATTACATATGTCCTTCCAAGTTTTTGCTGCACTTGACACTTTATTAACTAGTTATGCTTACATTATGATGAGCCTGTTCCAGCAGTTTTCCCAAGTGATAGTATATCTTAGTATCTGCTTGTTTGACATCTCAGATGTTGTGATGTAACTACAATATTGCATTGTGTAGTGTCGATGGTACAGGGAAAAAATCTTGGGCTGTAAATTAAATATGATGACTCTCATTGTCTTCACTGGGATAATAAATTCAGCTTCCCTTTCCTACGCACATTAGTAACTGAAGTAATGAAATAAAAGTGCCCGTAATGCTGTTAACCAATAAGATAATTAATCACTAAGCACTTTCCAGGTGCCAATTACATGAAATGATGACCCAAAATGACACAATTTCAATTTTCACTAATAAAAGTTTACTATCTTTAAAATGTTCACACAAACTCAAAGACTGGTGAAACCAACTATTTCAGTATATGGCTAAAATCAACTCGGGCCCCCAGTATAGCAACAGGTAAGTTCCCTGTATAAAATTTAAAAAATTGAAAACTGCCGGAAAACATTAACTATGTTCACTGCTAATCATAAAAGGAGATTAAACCACAGACTATCTGACACCTTATTAGAGTCAAACCAACAAATGACACCAAATTCTAAGTGCCAATTTGTAGTAAAATTAATCAGAATCCACTGGTAAAACTGAAATTAAGTCCGACTTTAGGATTCAGCAACAGAATACAAAACCCACATCACACGAGAATCTCAAGTCCAGTTGGTCAACTGGCTACAAATAATCAGACGTCTGATTAAGCCCCAAGTTTCCTAAGTCCAGTGACTGGACTACCTGTAAGACTTTTTTCTTTCTGAAGAGTGCGTGGCTGGAATCAATACTCAGCCTGACCTGGGTGTTGCTTCACTAACTCACACATAAAACTCTCTGGCGAGCAAAGGTTTCATCACCATACAGGAAAATGGTGAGACAGGGCAGTGGAAAGAATGGGAATTTGTATTGGTGCTGATAACCAAGCCGTTGAATGCCCCACGACCCAATATCATCATCATCATCATCATCATCATCATCGGTTCCTGCCTCATCCTGCTTGTACCGAACTATGTTCACATCATGTGCCCATCGCCCCTATAAAGCCATGGTCCACCCCCTCCACGAAATTCCCTTATGCACCATTTAATGAGGTTTATAGTTTCACCAGCTTCTCTTACTTCTTTTGATGCAGAGTATATGTGAATAATTTGATTGTGTTATTAGCTGTGTGCTGAAATTCTAGTCTAAAATGATATGTTATATTAAGTAGTACATGTAATAGATCCCCCAATAATTAAAGTTGAATAACTGCAAACTTTGTTGCAATTCTCAAAAAGAGTTCTTTTTCTTTGTGCTGTTAAATATTATTAAAATTATTTATTCCTTGATGGATTTTTACTGTTCTTTACGTTGCACTGCTCAGAATTTGTATAGCTTGTATAGTTCATTAGTTATGGATGAAATTAGGCAAAATTATAAACAAACAAAAGAAACATACAAACAGAATTATAAATCTCAAGAATTAAAGGTTCTAAATCATATGTTTTGACTTCCAGCAGTGGATACTGCCTTGCTATATGTGTATGTTTTTGCACTAGATTTCATACCAATTATCAAATTCCAGTTAAATGTGTCTCACTGGTGAATTAATTATGCTAAATTGCATGTAAGTACCACTCAGAGCACTTTGCCAAGAGCTACAGTTTGGTTGCTTGATCTTCATTGTACATTAATTAATAAAGAGATTATTATACTTTAGTTGACTGACAATAAATTCACACCAGCTGTTATGTCGTGGCACCATCACGTCAAGATGTATTTACACTGTTCATCGCATCACGGCACATCAAGTCAATTCAAATCACATGATCTCAACTCACATGGCTGTCCTCAACTATTTTTTTCACAGGAATTGCTATTTTTGTAAGATGGTTTTCAACTGTTTTTACACATGAGTTGCATATACACAATGCAATGGATGCTGGAGCCACATTTGTATGAAAATGACATTTATTGGACTTTAATGGTTTGCAGCTTGCAAGAATAGTTTGTCTATTAGAGAGGGAAGACAGAAGTGGAAAAAAATAATGTGGTTCCGAAAAATGTCATTATGTGGTACAGAGGGGGAATTTCATGTACTATACAAGAAGTTCCAGAAAGAGGAGTCTGCATTTTATATTTTAGAAAGTCGAAGCATCAGTTTTTTTTTAAATTGATTTGTTATGTCAAATTGCATCCAGAATTACTAAAGGTACATGGTGTTATTAGCTGCCATCACATCCCATGAAAAAATAGTTTGTTTAAGGTTGAGTTTCATTGCTAGCACAGTGCAAATTCTTGTACAGTAGTCATATCCTCTCAATACCTTTCCCTTCAATACATCTTGTATTTGGCTTTTAATAGTTCAAGTGCCTTATTTGTTTTGGGGTTAGCTAGTGAAACTACAGAAATATTGACCACAGATGTTTGCAAAACAGTTTCACACACGATCCAGAGAGTTACTTAACAATAAATAAGCCTGCCACAATCACATATTTAAACAAACAGTTTGCAGTGTCTTTAGGTTTCAGTCCATTTCTTTATAAAACACTACAAGTGCCTGACAACATACAAATAAATTCCACCTACTAAACAATCTCATTCTACCCACAATACTTTTTCAGTTCAATTTTCAGCCATATTGCAATCAATTGCATTGTAAAATATTAAATACAGTGCCAGTACGTATAAAAATCCACTTTATAAATGTAGTAGAGGGGAAGTAAATCAGTGCACTCATGTGGTACATTTCAAACTGCTGCCTCACTGCCTCTGTTAATGTTTCACGAAATTATAAATCTTTACAAAAGAAGTAACTAAACAATTTATAATAAACAACAAACAACTGATATCAACCACAGAAACCACAACAGAACAAAATATGGAGATCTAGGCTGTGTATCAGGAGAAAATAAACTTGGGGGTACGTGATCAACAAGGGACAGATGACATCAGCCATCAAAACTTCCTTCCCGAGAAACCTCGATGGTGCTGTGATGTGACAGAATGGCCAGTGCAGATGCCGCCACGTGAAATGTGTTGCAGAATAATGGGATGGTACATGAAGTGATATGATGGCCAGTGTGAATTGGCCTTTATAGGAGGACTTAGATGCTGTGTCTTTAAATATGATGATTACAGATAAAATCTTCACAATAGCAGAATCACGGTGCTTCCCTCTTTCGTAGGACATATTGTCCTTCATTGTATGATTGACCATTTGCTTTGTATGAGCGCAAACAAGAACAATAGTTAGCCATCACTGTGTGTTCAATGGCCAAGTGACATCATTTTCTATTATTCCAAACTTTCACAGAAACACATTGCCCACTGACAGACAGCTGTCAGCAGGTAGGGAAATGGTGCCAACACAAATTAGCACAAGGACTCTCCTCTAGTGCAGTTTAAACGACTCTTGTAACCAAACCCTCTCTTTCACACACAAACACAATCCATTGTGTCCCAGACATCTGTTTTATTGTCACTTTGTTTTTGTGCCACTGGTAATTTTAGTATAAGATCATATTTATAATAGCACTGCATGTTTGACAGCTTTCTCCGGAAAAGCAAGCAACTACTAATTCATACAATCACTTGAAAATGGCAAAAATTGCCAAAATGAGCTCATTGTTATGTAAATATAATGAGTTAATAAAGTATCAGCTCCAGCAAAAACTTGGGCAAATATATGCAAATGGCTTTATGTGTCTGCAGATGTTAAGTGCAGCATCTCATGCCCCACGTTCTTCCCACTGATGTAATATTCATAAACCTTCAAATTTATTATACTTCCTCCCTCATCCTCATGTATTTTCACATGTTTTTCTGTGCCTCTCTGTGCTACATGAACTTAATTTCACCCCTTACCTAACCACCCACCACTTCCCCAACCCCCTCCCCTCACCCCTCTCTTCCATTATTCGAGCACAAAAATACTGCCCTCGCCTGATCCAATTACACCTGCTGGCCATCTCTTCACACATATCCACCCACTGACCTGCGCTCCACTATTATCATATTTTTATTTGTTTTTCTCTCAGTATTTTCACATCAATTTGTGTGTTTTTGTCTTCCACTTTAGGACCTACTCCCTCAGGTTTCACCAAGTGAGGTGGCGCAGTGGTTAGCACACTGGACTCGCATTCGGGAGGACGACGGTTCAATCCCGTCTCCGGCCATCCTGATTTAGGTTTTCCGTGATTTCCCTAAATCGTTTCAGGCAAATGCCGGGATGGTTCCTTTGAAAGGGCATGGCCGATTTCCTTCCCAATCCTTCCCTAACCCGAGCTTGCGCTCCGTCTCTAATGACCTCGTTGTCGACGGGACGTTAAACACTAACCACCACCACCAATCCCTCAGGTTTCACATTTTTCACTATGCTTCATCCATTTCATCCTTTTTATCATGCATCCTTGCTCTTTCCATCTGCACCAATACAGAAAAGTTTGTCTATCCCTAGCCAGAACACAGTCCACATATGGTTCTTGCATTTTTGTGTAGCTTATGGTGTCCCCACAGACGGCCTCACCATCAAATTACCCACCTCCAGCTGCAACACTGCCTTCCACAATGACCTTTGTCTGTTCAAATTCTGTCAGTTCATGACACTTCCCAACCTAGTCCTGCAAAACCATAAAATCAGGGCCAAACCTCCTTCCAGTTCCTCCTTTCCATCTATAAAATTCTACAGCTCTGCAGTCCCAAATTCCTATGGACCACATCCCAAATGAAACCCTTGCCATCCATGAACTAAAGCAGCAAACACAGTGCACCTGAAAAACACTCCAACCTGTCCACAAGCTCTACAAGAGCCTCAATCAAACCTTCCCTCATAACCAACAAGCCCTGCCTTGCAGACCTACTATGTTTACCACACCCTCAGAAATTCCCACCACCACACAGAATCCAGAACCTAAACAAACCCACAGCATGGTCATGGACCTGTCCTCCAGCAGCCTCAGTCCCACAGAAGTATCATTCCTTTCCAAAGGCCTTACCATTTGTATCACTCCCAAAGTGCCGGCCAGGGTGGCCAAGCGGTTCTAGGCGCTACAGTCTGGAACCACACGACTGCTACAGTCACAGGTTCAAATCCTGCCTCGGACATGGATGTGTGTGATGTCCTTAGGTTAGTTAGGTTTAATTAGTTCTAAGTTCTAGGGGACTGATGACCTTAGAAGTTAAGTCCCATAGTGCTCAGAGCCATTTGAACTCCCAAAGTCACTCATGCTGGGCTTGTTAAAAACATTCTGCCCTCCATATCCTTACAGTGGAGACTCTTTTTCGCCACCAACCCTACCAATAAGACACAAACCAAAACCGAACTGGACCCTGCCTGACTCACTTCACTCCTCCATCCAACTATGAGCCACTCACCCCCCCCCCCCCCCCTTCCAATCATCATCACCTGTTAACTTTTCTGAATTTCCTTATCTCGAAACTTGCCTCACCATCATTCCTCAAATCTCACAGTATGGAAACCAACCTACCATCCACGAAAAGAACCACACTCCACCAACTAAAAACTGACCCTGACCTTATAATCCTACATACCGACGTAGGCCGCACCACTGTGGGTATCGACCCCAGGGATTACTTGGTGCAGGGTCTCCCCAGCTGTCGATAAGTCCACCTACAAACCCTGTCAGAGTGGCCCCATTCGAAAAATCCAGCAGACTCTCCAGTCCCTCCTCAATCTCTTAGGTCCACCCATAACACCTCCCCTGATCTCTCTCTGTCCTCACTCCCACCATTACTATCTCCTACATGCTTCCTAAAGTTTATAAACCCAACCACCCAGACAGCCCCTTTGTGGTTAGTTACTGTCCCCCCCCCCCCCCACCCCCCCCCCCCTCACCCCCGAGAGGATCTCTGCTTTTGTGCACCTCACACACTATTAGTTCTCTTATGAAGGTATCACCTACAAAAAAATCCTATGTACAGCAACGGGCACCCACATAGCACCTTCCTATGACAACCTGTTCATGGGCCATCTAGAGGTATCCTTGCTAACCAACAGAATCCCAAACCCTTCTGCTGGTTCAGATTCATTGATGATATCTTCATGTTCTGGACCAAGAGTGAGGACACCATATCCGTGTTCCTACAGAACCTCAATACCGTCTCCCCCATTCACTTCACATAGCCCTCCTCAACCCAGAAAACTACCTTCCACAAAGTTGACCTCCACCTCAACAACGGCTACATCAGTACCTCCATTCACATCAAACCTACCTATGACCAACAATACCTCCACGTCCCCAGGTGCCACCAATTACACACCAGGAAATCCCTTTGTTACAGGTTAGCCATTGGTGTCATCACATCTGTAGCGATGAGCAGTCCCTCTCAAAATATGTCAAGATGCTCACAGAGGCCTTCACAGACCAAAATTACCTACCCAGTCTTCTCCAGAAACAGATATTCCGTGCTTTTTCTCTCCAGTGACTTATCATCTCCCACATACCCACTGTCCTGCCACAAAGGAGCACTCCTCTCATGACTCAGTAACACCAAGGACTGGAGCAGCTGCTTGTGTCATGGCTCATATCCCTACAATAGACCTAGACGCAAGACCTGTTCCGTACATCCTCCCACTACCACCTACTCCACTCCTGTCACAGGTGTCACCTCCCCCATCAAAGGCAGGGCCACCTACGAAAGCAGCAATGTGATCTACCAACTAAGCTGCAACCACTATGTCACTTTCTATGTGGGCACGACAACTATCAAGCTGTCTGTCTACATGAATGTGTACTGCCAAAACTATGGCCAATAGACATCTGGACTACCCGTTGCAGAACATACTGCCCAGCATGATGTGCTTCACTTTAATAACTGAACTGTGCATATGGGAAGTCTCCCTGGACCTAAACCTTCACTAGATCCAGCCTCCCACATACCTATCCCCGTCCTTGCTCCCATTCCAGTACTACACATCATCTATCCCAACAATGAACCTATATACTTTCACCTTATATGCTTCTCTCCCTGTCCCCCTTCCCTCCAACGCAACCTCCCGGCATTGTACCTAACAACCTGATCTTGTCCCCATCTAGTCTTTGTACGCTCCACCAGACAGCACTAGCATCTTCCACCACCCATACCCTCCCCCTCCCCACCTTCTTACCCCCACAACCCACGTCTGATTGCTGCTCCATCAGACAGAGTTGCAGTTGGGCTCTAGCACACTGTGACAGTGACCGTGTGTGATTTTGGCAGTCTCTTGCATTTGCCTGTCTGCAAGTCAATGCCTTCTCTATAGAGTGAAAACACACTTGACTTAGCAACAAATAATCCTGAGTCAATGTTGTTGTTGTTGTTGTTGTTGTTGTTGTGGTCTTCAGTCCTGATACTGTTTGATGCAGCTCTCCATGCTACTCTATCCTGTGCAAGCTGCTTCATCTCCCAGTATGTACTGCAGCCTACATCCTTCTGAATCTGCCTAGTGTATTCATCTCTAGGTCTCCCTCTACAATTTTTACCCTCCACGCTGTCCTCCAATACTAAATTGGTGATCCCTTGATGCCTCAGAACATGTCCTACCAACCGATCCCTTCTTCTAGTCAAGTTGTGCCACAAATTTCTCTTCTCCCCAATTCTATTCAATACCTCCTCATTAGTCATGTGATCTATCCATCTAATCTTCAGCATCTTCTGTAGCACCACATTTTGAAAGCTTATATTCTCTTCTTGTCCAAACTATTTACCATCCATGTTTCACTTCCATACGTGGCTACACTCCATACAAATACTTTCAGAAACGACTTCCTGACTCTTAAATCTATACTCGATGTTAACAAATTTCTCTTCTTCAGAAACGCTTTCCTTGCCATTGTCAGTCTACATTTTATATCCTCTCTACTTCGACCATCATCAGTTATTTTGCTCCCCAAATAGCAAAACTCCTTCACTAGTTTAAGTGTCTCATTTCCTAATCTAATACCCTCAGCTTCACCCGATTGAATTAGACTACATTCCATTATCCTTGTTTTGCTTTTGTTGATGTTCATCTTATACCCTCCTTTCAAGACACTGTCCATTCCGTTCAACTGCTCTTCCAAGTCCTTTGCTGTCTCTGACAGAATTATAATGTCATCGGCGAACCTCAAAGTTTTTATTTCCTCTCCATGGATTTTAGTACCTACTCCAAATTTTTCTTTTGTTTCCTTCACTGCTTGCTCAATATACAGATTGAATAACATTGGGGAAAGGCTACAACCCTGTCTCACTCCCTTCCCAACCACTGCTTCCCTTTCATGCCCCTCAACTCTTATAACTACCATCTGGTTTTTGCACAAATTGTAAATAGCATTTCGCTCCCTGTATTTTACCCCTGCCACCTTCAGAATTTGAAAGAGAGTATTCCAGTCAACAGTGTCAAAAGCTTTCTCTAAGTCTACAAATGCTAGAAACGTAGGTTTGCCTTTTCTTAATCTAGCTTCTAAGATAAGTCGTAGGGTCAGTATTGCCTCAGGTGTTCCAATATTTCTACAGAATCCAAACTGATCTTTCCCAAGGTCAGCTTCTACCAGTTTTTCCATTCGTCTGCAAAGAATTCGCGTTAGTATTTTGCAGCTGTGACTTATTAAACTGATAGTTCAGTAATTTTCACATCTGTCAATACCTGCTTTCTTTGGGATTGGAATTATTATATTCTTCTTGAAGTCTGAGGGTATTTCACCTGTCTCATACATTTTGCTCACCAGATGGTAGAGTTTTGTCAGGACTGGCTCTCCCAAGGCTATCAGTAGTTCCAATGGAATGTTGTCTACCCCCGTGGGCCTTGTTTCGACTCAGGTCTTTCAGTGCTCTGTCGAACTCTTCACGCAGTATCATATCTCCCATTTCATCTTCATCTACATCCTCTTCCATTTCCATAATATTGTCCTCAAGAACATCGCCCCCTGTATAGACCATCTATATACTCCTTCCACCTTTCTGCTTTCTCTTCTTTGCTTAGAACTGGATTTCCATCTGAGCTCTTGATATTCATGCAAGTGGTTCTCTTTTCTCCAAAGGTCTCTTTAATTTTCCTGTAGGCAGTATCTGTCTTACCCCTCGTGAGATAAGCCTCTACATCCTTACATTTGTCCTCTAGCCATGCCTGCTTAGCCATTTTGCACTTCCTGTCGATCTCATTTTTGAGACGTTTGTATTCCTTTTTGCCTGTTTCATTTACTGCATTTTTATATTTTCTCCTTTCATCAATTAAATTCAATATTTTTTTCTGTCACCCAAGGATTTCTACTAGCCCTCATCTTTTACCTACTTGATCCTCAGCTGCCTTCACTACTTCATCCATCAAAGCTACCCATTCTTCTTTTACTGTATTTATTTCCCCCATTCTTGTCAATTGTTCCCTTATGCTCTCCCTGAAACTCTGTACAACCTCTATTTTAGTCAGTTTATCCAGGTCCCATCTCCTTAAATTCCCACCTTTTTGCAGTTTCTTCAGTTTTAATCTATAATTCGTAACCAATAGATTGTGGTCAGAGTCCACATCTGCCCCTGGAAATGTCTTACAATTTAAAACCTGGTTCCTAAATCTCTGTCTTACCATTATATAATCTATCTGAAACCTTCTAGTATCTCCAGTGTTCTTCCATGTATACAGTCTTCTTTCATGATTCTTGAACCAAGTGTTAGCTCTGATTAAGTTATGCTCTGTGCAAAATTCTACCAGGTGGCTTTCTCTTTCATTTCTTAGCCTGAATCCATATTCACCTACTACGTTTCCTTCTCTTCCTTTTCCTACTATCATATTCCAGTCACCCATGACTATTAAATTTTCGTCTCCCTTCACTATCTGAATAATTTCTTTTATCTCATCATACACTTCTTCAATTTCTTCGTCATCTGCAGAGTTAGTTGGCATATAAACTTGTACTACTGTAGTAGGCGTGAGCTTCATGTCTATCTTGGCCACAATAATGCATGCACTATGCTGTTTGCAGTAGCTTACCCACACTCCTATTTTTTTATTCATTATTAAACTTACTCTTGCAATACCCCTATTTGGTTTTGTATTTATAACCCTGTATTCACTTTACCAGGAGTCTTGTTCCTCCTGCCACCAAACTTCGCTAATTCCCACTATATCTAACTTTAACCTATCCATTTCCATTTTTAAATTTTCTAACCTACCTACCCGATTAGGGGATCTGACATTCCATTCTCCGATCCGTAGAACGCCAGTTTTCTTTCTCCTGATAATGACGTCCTCTTGAGTAGTCCCCTCCCGGAGATCCGAATGGGGGACTACTTTACCTCCGGAATATTTTACCCAAGTGGACGCCATCATCATTTAACCATACAGTATAGCTGCATGCCCTCAGGAAAAATTACGGCTGTAGTTTCCCCTTGCTTCGAGCATCAAAACTGATACAGGGATTAGTGAACGCAGGGTTGTTGTAGCGAGACTGATTATTGTAACCCCCAAATCCTCCAAAAATAAATGAAAAATATACCTATTCAAAAAAGCAGATAAAAATTCATTTGATGCTTTCCTGAGAGGCAATCTCCACTCATTCCAAATTAATAATACAAGTGTAGACCAGATGTGGCAGCAGTTGAGAGATTTATACCACATAAATAACAAACAACAGAGGTGATCCTCCTTGGTACACAAAACGAGTTAGAACATTGTTGCAGAAACAATGAAACCAACATGCCAGATTTAAACAGATGCAAAATCCTCAAGAATGGTGATCTTTTACAGAAGCTCAAAGTTTAGCGTGGACTTCAATGCGAGATGTTTATAACAGTTTCCACAACGAAACTGTGTCTCAAAACCTGGCAGAAAATACAAAGAGATTCTAGTCGTATGTGAACTTTGTTAACGGCAAGAAACAATCAAAGCCTTCTCTGCGTGATAGCAATGGATGTACTATCTAAGACAGTGCTGCCAAAGCAGAGTTACTAAATACAGCCTTCCGAAATACTTTCACAAAAGAAGACGAAGTAAATATTTCAGAATTCAAATCAAGAACAGCTGCCAACATGAGTAACGTCGAAGCAAATATCCTTGGAGTTGTAAAGCAACTTAAATCAGTTAATAAAAAACAAGTCTCCTGGTCCAGACTATATATCAATTAGGTTCCTTTCAGAGTATTCGGATGTATTAGCTCCCTATTTAACAATCATATACAATCATTCGCTCGACGAAAGATCCGTCCCCAAAGACTGGAAACTTGCACAAGTCACACCAATATTCAAGAAATGTAGTAGGAGTAATCCACTTAATTACAGACCCATATCATTAACATCGATATGCAGGATTTTGGAACATATATAGTGTTCGAACATTATGAATTACCTTGAAGGAAAAGGTCTATTGACACACAGTCAACATGGGTTTAGAAAACATCATTCTTGTGAAACACAACTAGCTCTTAATTCACATGAAGGGTTGAGTGCTATTGACAAGGGATTTCAGATCATTTCCATATTTCTGGATTTCCGGAAGGCTTTTGACACTGTACCACACAAGTGTCTTGTAGTGAATTTGTGCGCTTATTGAATATCATCTCAGTTATGTGACCAGATTTGTGATTTTCCATCAGAAAGAGCACAGTTCATAGTAATTGACGGAAAGTCATCGAGTAAAACAGAAGTGATTTCTGGCATTACCCAAGGTAGTGTTACAAGCCCTTTGCTGTTCCTTGTCTATATAAACGATTTGGGAGACAATCTGAGCAGCAATCTTTGGTTGTTTGCAGATGACGCTGTCATTTATTGACTAATAAAGTCATCAGAAGATCAAAACAAATTTCAAAATGATTTAGAAAAGATATCTGAATGGTGCGAAAATTGGCAGTTGACCCTAAATAACGAAAAGTGTGAGGTCATCCACATGAGTGCTAAAAGGAATTCGTTAAATTTCGGTTACACGATAAATCAGCCTAATCTAAAGGCCATAAATTACAATTATGAACAGCTTAAATTGAAAGGAACAGATAGAAAATGTTGTGGGAAAGGCTAACGAGAGACTGTGTTTTATTGGCAGGACAATGTAACAGATCTACTAAGGAGACTGCCTACAATATGCTTGTTCATCCTCTTTTAGAATACTGCTGCATGGTGTGGGGTCCATACCAGATAGGACTGACCGAATACATCGAAAAAGTTCAAAGAGGGGCAGCACATTATGTACTGTGGCGAAATATGGGAAAGAGTGCCACTGAAATGATACAGGATTTGGGCTGGACATCATTAAAAGAAAGGCGTTTTTCATTGTGACGGAATCTTATCACGAAATTCCAGTCACCAACTTTCTCCTCCAGATGTGAAAATATTTTGTTGAAATTGACCTACATAGGGAGCAGCGATCACCATCATAAAATAAGAGAAATCAGAGCTCGTATGGAAAGAAATAGGTGTTTGTTCTTTCTGTGTGCTATACGAGGTTGGGATAATAGAGAAGTGTGAAGGTGGTTCGATGAACCCTCTGTCAGATACTTAAATGTGCTTTGCAGAGTATCCATATAGATGTAGATGTAGGGTGAGTAGCAAGGTATCCTTTCCGTATTGTTGTTATCCAGTACTCAAATGCGTTTGTTTTGTGGCTTAACATATTTCATGCAAGGGCAGCTATGTTTGTATTAATTTAGGAAATCTGTGCTTTCTGTGCATGAGAAGTAGTGTCATAATTATCAATCATAAATGACAAAGATGCTCTTCCAATAGACAAAAGATGCATATTCATACATACTGAGAGGCCCTGAAGAGGGATCTTGTATTGAGATTATGAATCTTTTTTGCAGAGTTGGTGTTAGGTGACTTACTATTTTTTTTCCCTAAATTACATTGATGTCCACAATTAAAATTCAATGGAAGTTCTGAAAATCCATGAGCATCCTAATCTGGTAGAAGAGTGTTGCAGTCTGATAAATATGGAATGGCCAAGGAGTAAGACAGCAAGGTATGTTAATTATTATAAGTAGAAAGAAACATAAATTTTGCAATTTCCCTCAGTATTTATTTTCACTTATGTATTTCATGTTCTGGTGATCCTAGTTGTGAATATGTCACTGAATACGGAACGTGTCAGTTGTACAAGTTTGTTGTGCTTACATTCTATGGTATTATGTAAATAATACTAATCAGTTTCATATTGAAGTATCAACAACTTAGGTTCTGTTATAAAAAAATAAATTGTGCAGATAAATAGGTAGTACAGAAAAATTAAAGCTGACAGAAGATCTAATATAGCAAAATATGTATGTTTCCAATAATAAATAGTCAGGGTCACAGATAAGGTAAACAATTCATTTGTGAAGGGATGGCATTAAAAATCTTACAGCCACTGAAATGGGTCACTTTCTGTACCATACTCAGGTTTGCATGTTCATAGTGGACAGCATCTTTTCTTCTATAAATCATTACTATGATACACACTATTTGGTTGGTTCAAAAAGGGGCTTTTTTCATTATGAAACATATCGGAGAGAATATATATTGCGCAGTGGACATGAGGATTTCAACCTCCTTAAAAAGATTTCAGAATATGGCTCTGGGGTGGACTCCACTCATGATTCTTATCGCTCTTTCCTCTGCATGTAGCATGTTTTTAGCTAGTGACTGATTTCCCCAAAATATGATTCCATATGCCATAATGGTGTGAAAATAAACATAATAAGCTGACACAATGGATTCCATATTATACAAGAGCAGCAATGCATAAAACATAATTTGCAGAATTCAGTCTTTCGCACGGATCCGCAGTGTGGTTTGTTCAGTTTAGTATGCTATCAATATGTAAGCCTAGGTGCTTTAACCCTGTAAGGAGTACTTGGATATGTGCCATGGTATTAGGCCACTGGCACACTACACTTCAAAAATTCTGTCAATGATGTCTGCACAGGCCGGCCACCAGACGCTGCCTCTGGTGGGTAACACAACTTGAGCACATGGCACAGCATCTGCCTCACCTGCTGCTGAGGCCCTCCTCTTCATAAGTGCAGCACAGGTGGCACTCACTCTCATATTGTGTTCATACTTACTGTCAGCAACTGTTTGTATCAGTACCTGGATTGTTTCTATGTTTTTGTCTATGTTCTCATTGGTTGTTAGCTTGTATGTGTAAGAAGAATAAACTATGGTTAATTTTGGCTGTGATGTTTGTATCTTACAGAATGATACAATTGCGGATGAGTGTGGTGTTCACTTGTGCATGCTCAGTCTATTTCATTGTTCCTTCCATTTTCTGACCATGGAGGCAGTGATCTAATCTCTCCTCGAGCAGCAGCAGGCTCTTAACAGTTGATATCACAAACTTGTCAGCCACACTAACTACGCAGGCTTTCACACCATTAGTACTCAGTGATATGTGACGCTATCATTCGTTGGCTACTGACAAAGAGGTGCGTCAGTGCAAACAGCAATGTGAGTCCATCTTTAGCTGAATTGTTAAATATTGCTCTATCATTTGAGGTGTCTCATGCTGCAGGTGATTAGATTGAGGCTTGGTGTGACATCGCCGTGGTAGCTCCTGTTTCTGGTTGTCGAGTGTCAGTCAGTTCTCAGAGGGAGGATGATATGACAGTCATACAAACACGACTCCTGTGCTGCACTGGACAGCAGTGTGCCAAACAACAACAATAACTACAGAAACAGCAGTTCTCTGCGCTCCCATCGTGCCTGTACTGTTTCTTGCAACATGACAAGGTTGCATGCCCTAAGTGCTGGACAGCTCACAAAAACTGTAGAGAAACAGGACATATAGCATCTGTGCATTGTTCCGAGCCCACTCCTACAGACATGAATGTGGATGTTAATTTTGTGTCTCCAGTGACTACAAATTGTAACAAACTCTTTATTGAAGTGTGAGCAATGGACAAGTGCTCAGACTATAAGTGGACACAGGTGCAGCTATGACTGTACTTAACTGACAAACTTATGTGGATTTGGGATCTCCTGGCATTGTCTCCAGTTACTCAGTGTTTGGTGAGTTACAACAGGCAGCCTTTTCCAATTTGATGTGACCAGTGCCCTGTGATTTTTCAGCATTTTTTGGAACAACTGAAAATGTCCATACTGGGATGCATCAACTATCTCAATGACATCGTTGTAACAAATACATCCATAGAAAAGCATACATAACTTACGCACCTTGTTCATGATCTTACTCATACATATTGCCGGGTTGAAATGCAACTTTGTCAAGTCACACTTTTTTCACCCATCCGTTGTGTATTTGGGATTTGGGGTTCCTCAGGATGGTGTTAAACCCATACTTTGTCATCTCACTATGGTCACAGCTGTGCCTTACCCTACAATTGCCAAAGAACCCCAAGTATTTTCACATAAAATTGCTTCCTATCACAGATTTATTCTGGTGGTCACCACATTGGCTTATCTCCTCCTTAAGTTGCTCCACAAGAACATTCCTTTTTAGTGGGTGCCACCCTACGAGCGTACATTCAAGATTTGAAATTTAAATCACATTCTGCTCCTTGTTTGTATACTTTCTGAAAAGGAACTAAAAAATGTTGTAATTTAATCTCAAAGATACATGAAGAAAATTTGTTGGACTGTCATACCAGAGGAATACTCTAAAAAACTTTTTTATCATTGAGAGACAAAGGACTAATTTCGAGATTCTTTTATTACTTCTAGTATTAACTACCTTTTTGTTCTGATGTGCTGGCATAAAGATGTACTGTATAGTTACATGTCTATGTGTGTGTTAAATGAAGGTGTTAAATGATGAAAAATGTGTTTTATAATTTCTGTCAAGATCAAGCCTAAATCCCATACCAATGGAGTACAAATTATTCTGTTAATTCGAGAAGGCAAATTTTAGATGGAGGTGACAATCTTTACGACGGTTCTGCTCAACAATAGAGGTACGTGATTGTGCTCACTACTTTCCTTTGGTGGCCGCTAAGATTAATTTCAATGTGTTTTTGCCGAGACATTCAGAACCTGCAATCTTCCTTTTTGTATAAAAATAGGAGTCCGATTGAAAAAGAAATATTCTTAAATTTAAATAATTGCAATTCTTTTACCCAGGCCACGGGGAATGATAGAAAGTACATGCCTCTACCCTGATTGTATGTTCGCAATCTCGGAGTGTGTTACGACGTAATTATTTTATACAAAAAAAATTAAGATAGATCTTTCTCATCAGATCGCAACCACTCGTACGTGAATGTATGTACCCTCTGAATGTGTCTAGTCAGTTGTGCGCATTGTTCTAAAGCTTTTCTGTTAATACTCTGTGGATTGCGTCTCCGCAATTAATTTTTGTTTGTGCCGCAAATCGCACTTCACGCGAAGTATTTATTACGCAAGTTTCAGGCTCCATTTAATGTCAAAAAATTCCGAAGTATGGCTGACTAAGCAAACCGCTACAATAATTTGATATCTCTACAACTACAATAACAAACAACAAAAAACAATAACAGAGAGGGTACGTTACATTTCCATCCTGGCCACCATCTCGTTTTGGCTACAAACGCTTCTCAGTATGGACTCTAGGTAACTCTTGTGCGCTGATATGAGGATGGCTCCAAATGTCTGATAGCTAACTCATCAAAAACACTCAAGCATGCTCTGCAGTGCTACTCCCAAGTTGAAAAGGAAGCTTTTGCTATTGTCTGTGCCCTCAAAACGTTTAATATGTTCTTGTATGAGTCTTAAGTTCCCCCTCATTACTGGCCACAAGCCTTTGATTTCATTGTTTGATCCTTCTGGTTGATTTCATGACAAAACAGCACATTGCCTCCAATGTTGGGCTTTGTTTCTGTCTCACTACAACTATGAAATACATTTTTGGCCTACCATGCAGCATGCCAATGCTGATGCACTGTCCTGACTTCTGATTGGGGCTAGATCCTACTTACGATCAGGATGAACTCGTTTGTTTTCTCTTAGAGGCAGAATGTACTGTGGAAGAGTTTAATATTACAGGCTCCCGGATCGCAGCAGCTGTCACTGCGGATCCAGTTTTGCATCAAGTGGTTCACCTCCTTGAGCATGGTTAGCCAGACAGTTCTCTAGGCAGTGCTTCTGATCCTTTGTGTAACTATTTCATCCTCCATTATTTCAGTATTTGATGGTGTTCCTTTCTTAGCTACAGATGGACTGTCACCTAGTGTTGTGATCCCAATTGTCCTAAGGTGGGATATCCTTCAGCTCCAACATAAGGGCTTTGACATGTCTTGCTTACCAAGTTATTGATGTGCCAGCATTTGTTTTGGCCCAATATCAATGGTGACATTGATATCTTGTTGCAGCTTGCTATCAGTGTGCATCCCAACAAGTGGCATTGCAGGTGATGCTGTATCCACGGCCCACACTGCAGCATCCATAGGATCACATCCATGTTGATTTTGTAGGACCCTTCTTAAATTCTTACTGGTTGTTGTTTGTTGATGCTTTCTGTAAGTTTCCATATGTTATCCACTGTTCTCTGATGTCAGCTGTGGCTATGTTTCAAGCCTACTCCAAAAATTTTACTATTGAAAAATTGCCTATATGCTTATGACACATAATGATCCACAGTTTGTGTCCCAGGCCTTCCACAATTGCTGCACCCATCAAGATATTCACCAAATGACTGTTCCTCCTTTTCATCTCCAATCTAACTTTTCCATATTCTCAAGATTCAAATGGAGAAGTATGTCGAGGACTCCTCCAGGAATGACACCCTGACACAGTTCTTTACTGCCTACAGTTTTACATCAGTGAGGAATGAGAGTCTGGCCGAGATGCTCCGTGTTTGCCAATCGTGCTCCCTCCTGTGTGTGCTCTCGCCACCTCACTAACACCTGTCAATGTGGCGCCTTCTCGCAGTTCACTCCTGTCTCCACTGTCCGGCCGCCGACCAAAGTGAATTCCAGCTATGGTCCACAGCTGCTGGGGTCGCCATCTCTGTACAATGTGCACCAGTTTAGAGCTAGTGGTGCACCACCACAACCAGCTGTGTCCTCACGTTACAGTAATGGCCACAGGTCCATCACCACCTCCACTTCCTCTCTCAGCACCTATCCCAGCCTTTCAGGGCATCCCTGCTGTGGTGGGTGGAACCACCCTCCTTGTGGATGTCACTCCTCCTGCCTCTCCTCCATGATCCAGCGCCTGCTGCCAGGCCTTCTGAAATCTTTGCTGCTGGCAATCTGTCTGCACCTTTGCGTCCTTGAACACCAGTGTCTCTGGTACCCCTGATCGAGTGGCCAGCACCTTCACTGTCAGAGCAGTTGCATCTCGTTGAGGGACTGGATGTCAAGATGCTACCAGTGCTCTTGTTACCAATTCTCTCTTGATGACATGTGTGTCCATGGCCATGGCACTTCTGTTCGTACTCACCAGTTGTGGCTTGGAATCTCCTTCTGCTACCATCATCATCATCTGTGGTATCCAACACAGAGGCCACGGATGGTTCAACTGTGGCCCCGATGGCTGCATCATTAGAGTGGTACCATAACCCTGTGTGTAATACTTGGATATGCCACGGCACCAGGCCACTGGTGCACTACACTTCAAATATTCACCAATGGCATCCATGGCACCATCTACCAGAGCCCTCCTGTTTATAAGTGCAGTGCAGTTGGCACTTGCTCTCATATTCTATTCCTACTTATAGTCAGCAACTGCTTGTATCAGTATCTGGATTGTTTCTATGCATTGTCTATGTTCTCAACTGCTGTTCACTTGTATGTGGAAAAAGAATAAACTTTGGCTCATTGTGGTTGTGCTGTAGTTTGTGTCTTACAGTATTATACACTAGATACTTTGAACTATCCATCTTAGCTATCTGCTGCTCACCTAGGTTATTTCCTGTTTCCTCAGGTTATTTCCTGTTTCCTCATCTTTAAAGGCTGTGTTGAACTGAGTACAAGAAAGACCACTTATGTTAAACCAGTTCGCAGTATCCCTCAAAACTTTATTGGCTGACACACCAAGTTAGTCTAAGGAATTATCTATAAGTAGTGTAGTTTCATCAATGAAGATGGCGAATGTACAAGGAGCACCGGAATTGAGACCGAAGGCACTCTACATGTGATGGTATCCCATTTTGATGATGTTGAGGCATCGTCTCGACTGTCCAATACAACTTTCTGTTTTCTGTTTAAAAGATACAATTCAAGCCATTTCCCTGCTGCACCACTTATTGCTAGATATGAAGTTTTGTGTACAAGTGTTTTGTGAGAGACACAGTCAGACACTTTTGTTAGGTCACAAAATATTCCAACCATGTTCACTTTTTTAAGAACTCCAAAATATTGGCAGTAAAAGCAAATATTTCAAATTATGTTGATAACACCCTCTGAAATCCAAACTGACTTTTGTTGATGATATTATGCTCACTGAGATGCTTGACAATCCTCATTAGTTTCTCTAAAATCTTTGGAAAACTTGTTAGGGCAAGATTGGCTGATAGTTTGCACTCGCTGCCTTATCTCCTGTCTTACACAGAGATTTTACAACTGCATACTTAAGCTGTTCAGAAACTATTCCTTGCCTAAGTGATGCATTGAAAATTTGTTAAAGAATTTTACTTATGTGCCTACAGCAGGATTTTAATAATTTGCTAAATATGCTGTCAGTTCCAGTAGAGTTTTCTTCTTTCAGAGTTTTAATGACTCAGTTTCTGTAATAGTCATTATTGTTACTTGGCTCTGTTGCACAGTACTAGTTACACATGCTTTCAGAAAATTCATGGCTTGATTTATAGAGCCTTGCGGTCCTGTTTGTTCTGTTACTGTTAAAAAATGTGTGTTGACTGTATCAGGAATTGATCTTGGGTCACTAACAAGATGATCCTCATTTTTTATTGCACTTTTCCCTGTTTCCTTCTTTACAAAATTCCAAATAGTTTTTACTTTACTGATTGAGTTATCAATTTCTCCGTTCATGAATATGTTCTTTGAAGCCTCTATGGTTTTGTTAACAGTTTACCTTATGCAGATTTTATGTGTAAAATGCATTGTTTGGATACAGTTCTTGATTAAACAGCAACTTACCTCTACACTTTTAAACTTTCTTTGTGGAAATGACAAACATAAAGCTAAAGTAATTACATGTACGAGAACTTTTCCATAATTATAACCTTTCCTGTCAATTTTTGCTGTTTTAACATTCAGATATTTCCTCTTTCCAAATGTGTTCTGTGTTGCCTTTCATTTAGAGTTTGACTGTATACTTGTTTGTGAACGGTGAAGCAATGTGTCTAATAGAAGTAACCGCAACAACTCACATCTGTGGAATGTACAATACATACAGGGTGAGTCAAGAAGATATGCAAATATTTTAATTTGTTATTCTACAAGTGAAACTGAAGAAAAAGTTCACATAAACATAGGTCTGCAAATGTTTAGTAGTGGAGTTATGGCTAATAAAAGATTTTGCCTGAAATTTGGCAGCTTCACTAATATGAAGCCATTGCAAAACTGTATGAAGTTAAAGTAAAGCATGATTTCCATTTAGTTTGTTGTTATTGATCTGGTGAATCTAATAAAACATGTTCCAGATGTGTATCTGCAGTAGTTTGCCAGAACATCCAGAGAAGCAAAGATAATACCAGTAATCTGTTTATTTTTCATTAAGAATGTAGAAATGCTTGATAACTCCTGATGGACTCTATGAACACAAAACTGTGACGTTTGGACTATGTAACATTCTACCCATCTTCAAACGTATGATGGATAACCTGCTGCAACACCTTAAAAGGACAACATGTGCTATATGGATGATATTGTTACTTTTGCAAAGACATTCAAAGAATATCTGTGATTCCTGACAACAGTCTTGAAGTGTGTTCAGACTGCAGGCCTCTATGTGAATGCAGAAATATGTCTTTGTTGCCCTGGAAATAAAAATGTCAGACACCTAGTTAATACCAATGGAGTCCTTCCCAATCCAGAAAAAATAACAGCGGACATAGATTTACTGACTCCTCAGCATATTCACGATGTGAGAAGTTTCTTCTGAATGTGCTCCTGCTACTGGCAATTCATAAAGGATATTTGCAGCAAGGCAGATCCCTTGCAAGAACTACCACAGGGAGACACCAAATTTTCCTGTAATGAGGAAGGAACACCTCTGTAGGAGAATGGTCAATGTGACAGACTCTCCTGTGAGGAACCCAGGTTTGATTTCCAGTACTGCAACTGTTCCTTGGTGGGAGGAGTGGACCGTGGTGAACTCAGCCTCATGATGCCAATCGAGCAACTAACTGATCGACAGGTTGTGGCCCCAAGGTCAGAATGTCGAAAATGGCCGGGAGTGTGGTATGCTGACCCATTGCCCCTCCAGACTGCATCCATTGGTGAATAGCTAAGTATGACATTTCCCAGTCAGCCTCAATTTGCCAGTAGCTACTGCATGTCCGTAGTTGAGGAAAACTTTACCCCTGACAGTGTGCAGGAATGGGTAGAAATTTTTCTTCAGATTTTGTTCAGTCATCTGAAGTTGATACAGAAACACCATGTGCCCTCCTCCTTCAGATGGAACACTTTGGAAAACCAAGAGCTCTCCGAAGGTTCAGTGATGTCATCTTGCAACGTCTTACCCAGTTCCTCCTGGATTATTTATTGTTCAGTTGCTGACTTTGTCTCTCATTCAGGCCAAATCCTATTGGCAGTTTGATAGTGGCTCCTCTAATGCACTGTCTGTAATGGTAGTGGAGCATGCTTCTTAATCTTTGACACAAGGCTGCCCTTCCTTGACTGCTTTGGCTGCTCCTATGCACACACCTTTGAGGGTGAGCTGAGACTGTTCATGACAGTGATCCGAAGTTCTCCTCGACCACCTGCACTGCTTATAATCATCACTAGCATGTAATATCTTTTGTGAGCTGGAGTAATTTTTTGCAGGTGAGTGGAGCTTCACATTTTGACTGAAACTCTGAATTGAAGACTGGAGCTTGTCTTGATGATGGAGGTGGGATAAATTGTCTTGAATGGCAAATGACTGCACCTAACAGTCTTTTATGCGGTCTTGTTGGAGTCTTGTTTTTTGTGTGTCTTTTTCCTGCATTTGAGCAGGATCAGAAAGGTTGGTAAGGAAGTTGGCATGGTTAATTTAAGGGGTGGCCTGATGCCGTTCCTGTCACGATGCCTTTACCCCTTATGACGGAACGTGTGCACCCCAACTGTCTGTGTGTAGTTTGTTAATGTGAAAGTGTGAAAAAGCTTTTCTAAATGTTTGTGAATCATGTACATGAGATGGGACTTGGGTATTAGCCTGGTATTCACCTAGTCAGATGTGGGGAAACCATCTAAAAACCACATTCAGGCTGGCCAGCATACTGACCCTTATGGTTAATGCACTGGGTGGATTCAATCTGTGCACCTACCTGTTCTGCGAGTGGTGCTTTAACACACATGGCGGAGGGGGGGGGGGGGGGGGGGGGGGGGGGGAGGGGGGGGGGGGGGTTGGATTTCATTTGATCTCATTGAATTATTAACTTTGTCAATTTGGAGCCAAAGTCATATTCCCCCACCCCACCCCCCTCGGTTCCACTCATGGATCGCGTGAGGAAAAAACGACTGTCTGAATGCCTCAGTACAAGCTGTATTTTCCCTTATCTTTGAATGGTGATCATTGTGCGATATGAAAGTTGGTGGTAGAAATATATGCTCTACATCCTCGGCAAAGATTAGATTTTGGAATTTAGTGAGCAGTCCCTTCTGTTTAGTGCGTCATCTGTCTGGAAGTGCATCCCATTTCAAGCTTTCTATGAGATTTGTAATGCTCTCGCGATGGCTAATTGTACCAGTCACAAATCTTGCTACTCTTCTTTGGACCTTCACAAACTCTTGAATATGATCCAACTGGTAAGGGTCCCATACAGACGAACAGTACTCTAAGACTGGATGAACTAAAGTATTGTAAGCAATTTCCTTTGTTGAAGGACTGCATCACTTCAGGATTCTACCGATAAACTGCAATCTAGAGTTTGCCTTACCTGTTACTTGTGTAATCTGATTGTTCCATTTGAGATTGTTTTGAATAATCACACCCAGATACTTGACAGATGTTACCACATCCAAAGACTGGGCATTTATTTTGTACTCGTACATTGATGCGGATTTTTGCTTTGTTATACACTGTAGGTTACACTTACTAATATCGAGAGATAACTACCAGTCATTACATCACACATTTATTTTCTGCAAATCCTCATTGATTTGTCCACAACTTTTATGTGATACTACTTTCCTGTAGACTACAGCACCATTGGCAAACAGTCTAATGCCGCTGTCAATACCATCAACCAGATCATTTATGTAAATCATGAAAAGCAGGGGACCTATTATGCTGCCCTGGGGCACACCTGATATTATGCTTGTTTCTGTTGAAGTCTCCCCATTCAGGATGACGTACT
Organism: Schistocerca cancellata; assembly: GCF_023864275.1. NCBI lineage: Eukaryota > Metazoa > Arthropoda > Insecta > Orthoptera > Acrididae > Schistocerca > Schistocerca cancellata. The sequence continues at coordinate 654,026,062 of NC_064626.1, forward strand.
GCTCTCTGTCTGTTTAAGAAAGCTTTCTATCCAACTGCATATGTCATCAGATAGACTGTAAGCACAGACTTTTTGGAGCAAGCGACAGTGCAGAACTGAGTCAAATGCATTTTGAAAGTTGAGGAATATACCTGGGAGCCGGTATCTAGAGCCTGTTGTATATCATGCACATCATGTATATCATTAGCAACTTCAAAATGTAATAGCTGGATTTAAAGAACAAAAAATTACAGAGCTCAAAATTTTAAAGTATTTTGCTGATACAGATATACTGGAGAAAAAGAAATGAGAACGTGATTCATAGCCCAAGTGGTCTGCTTTGAAAGATGTGGAGGAGGAAGAAAAATCAATTTTCAACACCTGGAATTGTGCTCCTGACATGTCATCAGGTGGAAAAAAATAATGTTTGCCCTTCTTTTCTTATTCAGGTCCACATATCATGTGAACAATCATATTCAAGCACAAATACTATCAAGAGTAAACTGATGAGAACCTACAACTGTGCCTAAAATTATGAACAACACAATATAATCTGAGTTTCCCAAGCTTTCCAAGGACAGGCGCAGCCATTGCTGAAATTAATGTTTGTCAGTCATTGTCATGCTTTAATATTATGAATAACTTACAATATAATAAATAAATAATATTGTTATTAAGTGCAATATAACATTTTATTCACGTACCTGTAGTCTGACTAAGATTAGAAATTTTAAGTAACATTTATTAAGTTAATTTTATGGAGCAGTGTAGAGTAAAAGAATATGTTGCATTGAGTATTCAGAAAGGTATGTTGAGAGAGATGAAACATGTACACAAAATGAATGTGGATGGGAGTGTTGGAAGGAGTCGTCCTCAATAAACATATCTCAGTCAGATTGAGGATATTCTTAGGAAAGGCCAACTTAGGAGTTCCCTAATTAAGTTAATACCTGTCTACCTACGTATATAGTTGAAATTAAAAAAATATGGCTCCCAAAGGAAATTTCAATCATCCTACAGCTGATATTTGGCTCTGGTGATGAATGGTTTTGCCGACCACAGATCTAAATGGTTAATTGATGTTATATAAACAAGTAATTACATGTATGAGAACTTTTCCATAATTATAACCTTTCCTGTCAATTTTTGCTGTTTTAACATTCAGATATTGCCTCTTTCCAAATGTGTTCTGTGTTGCCTTTCATTTAGAGTTTGACTGTATACTTGTTTGTGAACGGTGAAGCAATGTGTCTAATAGAAGTAACCACAACAACTCACATCTGTGGAATGTACAATACATACAGGGTGAGTCAAGAATATATGCAAATATTTTAATTTGTTATTCTACAAGTGAAACTGAAAAAAAATTCACATAAACATAGGTCTGCAAATGTTTAGTAGTGGAGTTATGGCTAATAAAAGATTTTGCCTGAAATTTGGCAGCTTCACTAATATGAAGCCATTGCAAAACTGTATGAAGTTAAAGTAAAGCATGATTTCCATTTAGTTTGTTGTTATTGATCTGGTGAATCTAATAAAACATGTCCCAGATGTGTATCTGCAGTATTTTGCCAGAACATCCAGAGAAGCAAAGCTGGTAAGCTGTTCAAGAACTATGTAGTTTAAACAATTGGATAATGCTGGTAGAATCCAAATGGGCATGTAGTCAACAGGTCGTTTGGCAGATGCCTTCTTGGGTAATGGTTTTATGAGCTCCTGCTTCCAGGATGTTGGGAAGGTGGTGGAGGTCAGAGCATAGTTGAAAATGTCTGTTATTTTGGTCAGTGGAGGCTTCCTAATCATGTTAGGGCTTACTAGTTGCAGAAAAAAAAGATCATTTTTCCCAACCACTGATACTTTATCCACGTTGATGTTTGTGCTTTATGTGTGTGTTAAGTAAAGATGACAACATGGCAAAAAGCTAATTTAGATCCTCAACAGGAACTAGTGGTTTAGCTGCAGATTTAGATTTACCTATTGGTAGCCCTTGTAGATTTTTTTCACAGGACAGTGGCTCTGTAAAAGCCCTCAGTGGGCATGTCTGAGTTTTGCATTTCTCAGAGACTGACTAACTCAGTTGCGTAGTTGGTGGTTGGTGAGATGGATATCAGAGGCTACATACCATCCTGTGTGTTGCATATCTGATACCCATAAGGTCTTTGAGGGTGGTCTGTCAGCCATGTTTTTCAGAGGAGCATGTTTATCATATAAATTATTAAGGCTTTTGACGAAATTAGGTACTTCATTATTTATGTCAGAGTTACTTTCTGCTGTTGTCTGCAAAGAAGTATTGTAGGCATTAGCTGTAAATTCAGATAGAATCTCTAAAAGTCACCACTTGTGGTTTGTTCTTTGGGAATTGCAAGTAGGTCATGACAATTACATCATGAGCAATGCCAGGATTCAGAGATCTGATCTGTGTGAATTACTGTATTTGGAGATTTGTGTACAAAAATATCGGTAAATGTACACTACTGGCCATCAAAAATTGCTACCCCAAGAAGAAATGCAGATGATAAACGGGTATTCATTGGACAAATGTATTATACTAGAACTGACATGTGATTCCATTTTCACGCAGTTTGGGTGCATAGATCCTGAGAAATCAGTACACAGAACAACCACCTCTGGCCGTAATAACGGCCTTGATACGCCTGGGCATTGAGTCAAACAGAGCTTGTATGGCGTGTACAGGTACAGCTGCCCATGCAGCTTCAACACGATACCACAGTTCATCTAGAGTAATGACTGGCATATTGTGATGAGCCAGTTGCTCAGCCACCATTGACCAGACATTTTCAATTGGTGAGGGATCTGGAGAACGTGCTGGCCAGGACAGCAGTCGAACGTTTTCTGTATCCAGAAAGGCCCGTACAGTACCTGCAACATGCGGTCGTGCATTATCCTGCTGAAATGTAGGGTTTTGCATGGATCGAATGAAGGGTAGAGCCATGGGTCGTAACACATCTGAAATGTAACATCCACTGTTCAAAGTGCCATCAATGCGAACAAGAGGTGACCGAGACGTGTAACCAATGGCACCCCATACCATCACGCCGGGTGATACGCCAGTGTGGTGATGATGAATACACGCTTCCAATGTGTGTTCACCACGATGTTGCCAAACACGGATGCGACCATCATGATGCTGTAAACAGAACCTGGATTCATCCGAAAAAATGACGTTTTGCCATTCGTGCACCCAGGTTCGTCGTTGAGTACACCATCGCAGGCACTCCTGTCTGTGATGCACTGTCAAGGGTAACCGCAGCCATGGTCTCTGAGCTGATAGTCCATGCTGCTGCAAACGTCATCGAACTGTTTGTGCAGATGGTTGTTGTCTTGCAAACGTCCCCACTCAGGGATCGAGACATGGCTGCACAATCCATTACAGCCATGCAGATAAGATGCCTGTCATCTCTACTGCTAGTGATACGAGGCCGTTGGGATCCAGCATGGCGTTCCATATTACCCTCCTGATCCCACCGATTCCATATTCTGCTAATAGTCATTGGATCTCGACCAATGTGAGCAGCAATGTCTTGATATGATAAACCACAATCGTGATAGGCTACAATCCGACCTTTATCAAAGTCGGAAACGTGATGGTACGCATTTCTCCTCCTTACACGAGGCATCAAAACAATGTTTCACCAGGCAATGCTGGTCAACTGCTATTTGTATGAGGGTCAGCTGTATGTTGAGTGGGCTCAAGTGCAATCAGTGGAAGATTTGAGCAGGAAAGATTGTGCGTGAAATTTGCTGCAACAGGACTGTTGTTTAGAAAATTTATGTTCATATCTCTGGCTACAATTATGTGTTCACACGAGGATTCAAGACTTGAGAGTGCAGATTCAGAGCCAGAGAGCTGTAAAACTTTAGGTGGATTGTATATTACACAGGTGAGGCACTTTCTGTTGAGAGGTTTAGTTCAATAAATTTGTATTCAGACAGTATGTCTTCATTTTTAAATGTAAGCACAGCTTTTGGGACCAAAATTGTGTGTATATATGTGGCCGCACTGCCCCTTTGACTATTAATTCTGTCATGTCTCAGAAAAATGTAACCACCAAGACTTACAAAACTGTATGTAATACTCGACTGCAGCCGTGTGTCAGACAGGAGTATGACAAGAAATCTGAGGTCCTCAAATATGCAGTGGAACTCAATTAGGTGGACAGGTAAGGACTGCACATTTGTGTGAAGAGCTGCATTTTAGAGTTGTCATCAATTGTTTCTGCTGTAATCTAGCAGGTAGAAAGGGCTGCAATGCACATAAGAGGCATGACCCCCGTTCCTTGTGGAATGCAGGGGAAGGGGGAAGAGGTGGTCACAGGAGGTGAAAACAGATGGGTAGGTTCTGGGGAACAAGGTCAGGTGTGCTTACTAGCCTGATACAGTACATGAAAGCCAAGGGTCTTGAGTTGTCCAGCGATCAATAAAATACAGCAACAAAGTGAGCTTTGTATAAAACTATGAGAAAATATTAATAAAAGAGTGATTATACTGTAAATAATAATTTAAAAGGAAACAATAAGAGCAATAGATGATACTGAGAAACAACAAATTATACTGAAATAGGAATTAAATAATAATGTAAAAGGAGACAAGAAGAACAACAGAGAAGCAATGTATCTAAGATCGTGTTGCTAATGAGTAAAATGATAATTAGACAGCAAATTAATCATCTGAATTAAAGCTCTTGGGTGAATAATGAAATAACAAGCTATATTGGCAGTGAAAGCATGAAAATTGAACAGAAAAATCTATAATTAATACTAAAAGTAAATCTAAACACACGAATGATAATAACAAGAAACTGTTTAAAGAAAGTATTACAAAATGTTACAAAACAAAAATCGTTTCTTTATAAAATAAAGACACAAAAGTAAACACACAAAGTAGAGAAAACAAGAGTTGACACGTTTTTAGCCCCTAAAGCACAGGCTTTCAAGTTCATCTGCATTGCAGACTTCTCTTTTGCAATTTTTGGTCTTCACCATTATCCTGCCATAATTTATACACACATTTTGTACCCCAAATCTCAAGATTGCAGTGTTCTAAATCTTCAGTTTTTCAGAGGTGATATCCTCACATATTGGGAGTTTCTTCTTCACTCTGAAGATTTGATATACTTTTCTGTATGACACAAACTTTGAAGAGCCTGGCATCTTAATGCTGCACTGTATATCTCACTGTCACCCTGCAGCCCTAGTTTCTCTCAAGAAAGATTGTTCACTAATTTATCTGTGTTTTGTCTGTTTTTCTCTGGATCCCAAACAGTCTGAGATTATTGCATCTCTGTGTGAGAGAGCTGCATTTTAGAGCTGTTATGAGTTGTTTCTGGCTATAAGTCAGTGGGTAGAAAGGGCAGCTGTACACATGAAACATCTTGTGACAGGAGTGTGGCACTCACCTCAGCCTTCACAAGTGTGGCAACATCAGGGATGCTGGATGGTTTGGCCACAGCTCCTGGCGACTGCTCAACCACAATGCTCTCTCCATGGTGATGATGTATGTAGTTCGACAGTTGTCCATTTTAAATGCAGTTGCTGATTACAGATTCTCAAAACCAAGCATAATGTGATTCTTGGCACTTGCTACACAATTCTCATAATATATAGAACAGCCAAACTACTTAGTGACACCTCAAAAATTCAGATAAACTTGTGAGCCAAACTAATGCACATCACTCACTCACTACCATCTTGTTGTACTTCAATTGGCTGTGCAAAATGAATTTACTTTATTTCACTATAAGGGAAAGTAGAAAAGGTAGTATAGACATATTTAAATTTTATCTGATTTTTTAATGTTAGTGTAAATATAAATGCATTACATCTGTAATTAAAGTAATAAATTCCATATTTTACAGACTGTAAGATGCAGTTTTTTCTTTCAAAACTGCCTCCAAAATTCAAGTGCATCTTATACGTGACATTAATATTAAAATGTCCAGTGTTTTATTTAAAATTCATACCAGTCGTAAAAATGACCACATATTTGATGCCACTTGGGAAACTATCTCTATCTAGCAACATTAGATTCAACTGGTAATAGCAACGCACCGATGCGACAAACATGAGTTGCAGAGATTCACAAGCTTGCTAACATTGTGTGGCAGAAAAGGAAAGGTGCTTTTTTAAAGAAGAGTTCTCTTCTTGAACTAGATCATTGTAGCAGTCATTTGAAAAATTCTGTGAAAGAGAAATTGAGACAGGGAAATACTGAGCTTGCTGTTGTTCCAGGACGACTTATTTCACAATTGCAACCTCTTGATATCTTGATAAATAAACCCTTTAAAGTATATATGAGAGAGGAATGGAACAAATGGATGATGAATGAAACCCAACATGAATTCACACTGAAGGGAGCTTTAAAATGACCTACAATCAAACAGGTGTGTCAGTGGATTAAACAGTCATGGTCTAGAGTGAGAGAAGACATTATTGTTAAATCTTTCAAGAAATGCAGCGTAAATGACACTCTCGATGACAGTGGAGATCATCTTATGTATGAAGAGGACAATGATGATAATGAAGAGGAGGAGGAAGAAGAAGAAGAAAATTCAGATGACAATTTTCAGGGATTCTAAAGGTCGGTTTGGTTTTATAAACTAAGACCTTTTTTATTCTGGCTTTGAAATCTAATAATAAAAACGGTAAAAATGTTATTTTTTTAAAAAAGTGCTTAAAAATCAATGTGTATCTTATAATCCATAGCATCTTATAGTCCGTAAAACATGGTGCTCTTTGCAAAACATTGAAGAGTAATTAAAAGATGATCGTTTTGTGATACAGCTTACATTTTTATATCCTGTTTTTGAATATTTGATTGTACAATAGAGAAAAGGTGCTCAAAACTTGCATACTACATTCTCAGAAAGTTTTGAATCTGAACAATGTCCTCTAATTCCACTTCATTCAAGAGTGTTTCTTGATAATTTAAACCTCTGTAGCCATTTCTTCACCCCATAAATTTCTTTTTGCTTCACTTTTTGTTTTTTGTCACAGCTTTTCTTCAATAATAATAAAGCAACAAAGGTGGTAGTAGTTCTGGTTCATAAGCACAACACTATAAACTTCCACTTTCCTTCTTCGTCATGTGATGGAAGTTTATAGTCATGTGATGAAAACAGTTCTGCAAATTCTTGCAGCAGAGTCCTGAGATTAACTTGCCCATGTTCTAATGTATACAATTCAGCAAGTGCTTACAGAAGTTATTTGCCAATAGATACACACCTTAAGATTGTAAACAAACCAATCCCAAAGACATGTACATCAAATGTCAGTTTCAAATACCATATGGGTTACAGTTCTCAGCCAATCAGAACAAAGCAAATTTTCAGTAGTTTCACGTGAATGGTGTATAATGGCAATTTATGAATCTGTTCACTTAAAAAAATTATTTACTGTGTGATAAATCAGAATCTGCAAAACATGGTTAATGTACTGAATGAATGGGAGCATGTGTGAGTACTCTTTTAGAATCATTCTTAAAAATTGTTGGAAGGAATGTAGAGTAAACACTACATTTATATGTTGGTACTGTTGGAGCCTTTATGTTGTCCAATATCTGCAAATTACAATATAATAACTGGAACAAGATTTTATGTTAAAGGGAAAACAGGTACTACATTACATTTGTAATTGAGCCTGATTTTATTTAGCAATTGTTTCCACTCCGGCTGCACCTCACCTTGTTGCAGGATTCCAACATAGTTAGGAGACAATGACGAGTGGTGCTGGTATCTAATGATTATGGATGCCTCCAGATCTGTTATACATCTGTTAGAGATAATTAGAGGACTCCTGCACTGTCACAGCTGTGTCATTGTAAGATTTGTGCAGGGGGATTGAAGTTCCAGGACATGCACCATTTGAAATATGCAGTGATGTATTTATGGAGTATATTCATTTATACAGTGTCCTACCCTGTAGCAGCAGCAGAACTATTTAAGTTCAATGATTGATATGATCCAGTTCAAGACTTGGTCATGTCAAAGCATAGTCCTCAAAATTCACAAACATGGATTCAATGCGATGGCAGTGGTAACTCCAAACTGGTGGTGGCGCTAAGTGAGACAGGCTCTGAGCATGTGCACATGGACTGTTTCGCCAGTGACCCCACCGATTTCCATGCATTACACACACAAAAGCTATCTTGGTTCATCAAAACGCAAAAGCAGAGCAAACAGTTCACAGTTTACTCAGTATTGATCACTGTCTTTCTCCAGTTCACAGTGATATAATATTCATATTATTAATTTAAGTGACCTATCCATGTCCTCACATATGAAAGCCAATACATCACCCACACTGACATGTTAGGGATCTCTTATAACAAAGATTTATAAAAATATGAGATGTGATCAAAAAATATGATGAATAATTTTATCAGAAACAAAGTAATAAGCTTACTTGGAATTTGATTGAATCTCTTTCTAACTACTACCTTTGGCTAGAAATGAAGTTACCCCAACATTGAATCCATGACTGGAAGCATTTCTGGAAGGCTTCTTTCAGAAGGGCATTCAGCTGCTTTGTAAACAGCCCATGTTAACAGGCACAAGACTCCACTGCTCTTTGCCAGATTCGAACGTGAGTTCTCTGCTGGGTGTTAGGAAGAGGATGGTGAGAGTGTGTCCATGGATGGCTCCTGATGTCAGAATGACAACATTTATTGATCAACTGCAATACATTGTGAAGTTTCCTTCCACTCGCAATATTCTTGGTGGCAACAGGGATGACTGGTGGACGTTCATACGAGCTCCCGCTGATGCATCTGAAGCTGCACTGGCATAACTTAAATCTCCTGCCTCAATAGTGGTGCTCTGGCCTTGGAGGGATTTAATGAAGCAGTTGGAACCTTGTGCCATGGGCCTCTGTTGTGCTTGTGGTGGGCGGGGGCTTGACAGCAGAACAGGTCAGCAGACATCCCCAGCGGTGGTTGTCTGCCATTGGCAGGCCAGGGTCCCCTGCTCCTGCCTGAGTCATGGTATTTGTGGCGGCAGTGTACCAAGATGATGGTGACATTGCATTACCCCAATGCACACCACGCTATGACTCCCATGACAGGCAGCTGACTGTTGACGGCGTCCGACAGTAGTTATGGCGTGGCATCACTCCGGCACCTCCTAGGCGATGACCTGCATTGTGACACTGACTGTTACGATGACTGTGATGGCAGTGATAACTCTGAACTGGAGGTGGCACTAAGTGACACAGGCTCTGCATCACTCCAACACCTCATAATGGAAAATGTTGATGGGCTGGCTCCAGGTCCTTAAATATGGATTTCTGCCGCTTATGTGTGCTGTTCTTCTTCCCCAATACATGGCTGGAATATTCTGGTGTTGCTCGGCTGGCATAACTGACCCAATTACCACCCTCAGTGTCGACACCCTGGCATGCAGTGAGCTGCTGCTTGCCACATCTTCTGCTGTTCGGCGAGCATGCCATTGACATAGTGTTCTCCCTTGTGTTGCTGAACTCTGTGCTCCGCTGACCCAATTATGCCATGGTATTGTAGCACAGAACTGCACAACCGAATGCAACACACATATGACTTCTGGCTCCCAATATTCCTTCACATTTTAACTAACTTTATTACTGCAGAACTCCTTCCTCAAATTACCCTCACCCTCTCACATATTTTGACCGTCTACACTCCCCCATTCTACAGAAAGAATCCGTACCCACATTTAGCCTCTACATCTATTTACACCCAACTGTATTTACATGGTTTTGAACCCTCTACCAATACTGGACTTGTACCATATTTATGCAGTTCACTTCCTTTGAGACTGTGGCTTGTCGCTACTAATTACACTCCAGTTCTCCCTCTTACACAAAATTGTTCCTTACAGTCCTTTGAGCACACTTAGTCTTTGCCTTCATGACTGTTTACTCATTACACTGCCTTGTTGGGGGCATACCATACTGATCAGTTCAAACCCATAGGTTGAAGGTTGGGAGGGGAGGTATTTGGGCCACTCTTCTCTTGAACAAGAAATAAATAATCCCAATCACCACAAGACGTATACAAGAGGCTGCTGTTGATGAACCAATGGCTACCAATTGCTGCTGCTGCTTACTTCTGTAGATTTTCACATACTCTAAGAGATGTACCATGATAATGCAACCATGTTGGGTAGCAATCATCTGAGCCAGAGAAGTGAACAGGTCCTCATCAATGATATTGTTAAGAAACGAAAGGTATTTGGAGACAAAACCGAGGAAGGTAAGTCAGTTACATAAATTAAGGAATGGACTATACTTATAGCTATGGTTTCTGTTATCGCAGCTGGTAAGCAAAAAGAAAATTGTAGTGTCAGTCCCACATCCTTGTTCCAGGTCTCAGCATATACTGATGATTCGCCAGATTATCCTACTTCCTTCACTTTGGTTTCTCCTTTTTCTCTTCCTTGTCTGCCCAGTTCCTTCCCCTCCTTCTATGGAAATTGGGGTCACGAGAGGCAAATTGCCCGTATCCCTCTTAAATGGCCAAATTTGGCTTACATGGACTGTCGAGGGGAGGGTGGGGAGCTGCAGCTTAATGTTAACCTGTGACTTCATCTCTAGTACCTGGTAAGGCCCATTATACCATGACATGAACTTCTTCATTTTCCCGGATTCATTAACATAACTCACTGACCCACATGGTACTTAGGTAACACTGCTTTTGCATTGTGCGCCATTTCCTATTTCTCTAAAGGCTTTGTATTCATTTTTTGTACTTGCTTTCAGATTAATTTCACTTTCCTAGTGAAATCCTTCACTGACAAGGTGTCTCCTTGTGGCAGGGCTTTGCAAAACTCAAAGGGCAATGGCATCTTGCACCCAAAAATTTCTTCATATGGGAATAACCCTAAGCTCTAGTGAACTCTCAAGTTGTAAGCAGCAATGATGTAGGCCAATAGGATGTACCAGTTGTTATGCTGGGAATTTATGTAACAACTTAACATTTTTGCAACTGTCATGCAGACTCATTCTGTGTGACCATTAGCTTGAGATAAGAGTGCTCGTGCATAATTTTTTAATGTGCAACAGCCTACATAGCTGCAGCATTAACTGTGACAAAATTTGTGCCCTGATCTATGATTGTGGTTTCAGGTGTCCCAAACCAAAGTATCCACTGGCTGACTAGTGCCTGAACCACTGTCGTGGCTTGCTGGTCCATTTAAGCTATCATGAAAATGAACCAAGAAAAAAGGTCAATAAGGATTAATACATAACGATTCCCTGCTGGTGTTTTTGGTAGGATCCTAGGATGTCCAGCCCTATTATCTGAAATGGTTTATCAGCTTCCGGTAACCTCTGTAGTTTAATTTTCTGGTGGTTATGCTCTGCTCTACAGGCACAGGGAACACATTTTTCATGTAACAGTGAGTCCACTTCCTGCCTATGCATCATCCACCAATAATCCTGTGCTACCCTTCTCTGCATTGCCCTTTGACCTGAATGGCCCACTAAAATTGAATCTTGCTCTTTCTCTGTGGTACTGCTAACCACAGCCCATTTCACGTCCTGTGTAGCAATACTCCATCCTCTGTGCAGAACTGCTGCTTTTTAACAAATCACAGACAATCCATGTCAGCGCTTTGTGCTGCCCTCCATTCACTTTCGTCAAGGCCTGCACATTTCATAGTACGTACCTTAAGGCTGAGTCCATCTGTGTTAGTGTGCAACCTTCCCAGCTGGTGTTCTACCTCATTGTTCGTCAGGACAGAGGTCAGGAGTGGAGGACGTTGTAAAATGAAAAGTAATGAAGTGGAATGGATCCAGTTTATTCCTGTAATGATGATACATTGGTGCCTACGTAGGGCTGAGCAGCCCCAAGAGGGATTGCCATCTGCTCATCAGAGAGGCAGAGGCTAGAGGAGCGACTACTCGGGGCCGAGGTCTGAAGCTAAGAGAGCGCGGAGCTGTTTCCAAGCCGCCCTCGCCGCTCCCGGCCACGTCCCCACGTGATCACACGATTAGTCTCTGATTGGAGGATTGATTCTGCCAACGCGCCTTGCTAGTAGCGTACCCCCGTCAGCGCAACCAACCCGTGGGACTTGAGTCTGACCGAGGAGCACGTGACAGGAATGTGCCGACCATGGTCTTCCGGCCAGCACCTTCCCCCACAGTATGCCCAAGCCGGTTATGGCCGAAAATTATGCATGGAAAATTTATTTAATAAAATTTTGTCAGCAGTGATCCTTCTTGGGGGGGGGTCTCCTCCCTGCACATCCTTTCCCCTTCCGAAGAAGGCTCTCTGGATGAAAATGAATGAGCTTATTCTAATTGATTATTCCATTTAAAAAATATATGATCGTTACGAAGGGTCCCAGAAATTAACATCCATAACATAGTGATATCAATATGTGCAAAAGTTACAAAGGCCTGAAGGGCCTGAAGGAAGGCTCTTGAATAACAAACTTGTGAAGCTGGTGCGACGGCAGTGGGGCGGCGCCATGCTGTGAGTGTGTGTCGGCGGTATCAGTGGTGGTGGGTACCCAGGCGATGATGAGGGGCACCGGAGTACAGCACACTGAAACACTCCACCCTCGTGGGGGTGAGAGAATGCTCCCAGGCCTAACAGTCACAAGGGGGTTTTTCCCCATAATATTACTTTAAATTCTTAAATCTAGGATTACAATGGTAATTGCCCAAGTGGGTGAATGAGAACATTACAAAATGACAAAAATTTAAAGAGAAAACAAAATGACTTACATGAGGGTTAAGACTCGACAGTTAAATTGTGATTCCATAGACTTTGACACCTAGACTACAACTTAATTCTAAGGGGGGCGTCATGCCTGATCGCTTGCACCAAGGTTGGCAGGTAGTTTCAGGTGTGATATTCACCTTCAGGTCGGGGTGGTACTACTTCTCAGTAGGAAGTGAAACATTTGCAAAACCCTCTTTTACAGAGTATCCAGGATACTATAATCAGAATCATTACAATGATGATTACCGAACCAGCGCTGGGTAATACAGCGGTGGTTAATCGCTTGGTTTGGTGCCAATCAGCAATATGTGAGGCCACTCGGTCAAGAGCAACTTGGTTATGTTCCTGGGTAAGGAGATGATTGATCGATTGGAGTAGATCTGGATCATTGGTATTCGGTAAATTCTTTAGCTTCTCATGATGATGGAGTTTAAAAGAGAGTTCAGGAAGGTATAAGGTAAATGTGGGAATGGTGACATGAAAGGTGGAGTGCAATTGAGCTGATATCCTCATAGAAGCAGTGTATACGTCACATCTTGAACTATTATACACTAGGCCACTATTATTCAGTGTTGCCCGGTACGATTCAGTCTCTGACATTGAACAGTGGCACACCAGGGTGGCGGTGACAGTCTGTGGAACAGCGAACAGGAAACTGTTGCCAACAGGCTGAATTATTGGTTGACGAAGTGAGACTAGAACACGAGGACATGGAGGTGTAGTAGTTTCAGCTAAAAACAGTGACATCTCGCACTCAGTAGTGTTAGTGTGTAAAATTAGCGTGGAGCATAAGTAATGTGTTGTATGGAAGCAACTGGATAGTTCAGCGCGAGAGAGAGTGGCATGAGTTTGTCGATCTCGACTAACTATTAAAAATTCTTGAGTCTGCCAAACAACATGGTGGTGAAGGGTAGCCCAAGAGACTGGAAAAGTGTATATCTGATAGCACACATGTTCGCAATTTGCGCACGTGATTGGCAACCTCATTCCATCCGAATACCGTCCAAATTACGGGTAAGTCAGACCTCCAATGCAGCATAGTAAAAGGGGAGGTTGCTTTCCCGCACGGCATAAAGCATTTGTTTAGGGGCCAAAATTTGCGATGACACATTGTGTACGATGTGCAAGAAGGGCTCTGAGGGTAACAGATATGGACTGCACTTTCCTTGCAGTCCGAGTTGAATGGCCGAGTGTAACATGTGCACGTGTAACTGTGCTGTGTGTATATTAAATAAGAGAATCTGTGTGGTCTTCACAATGTCCAATGTGATAGTCAGATTACGTAATCCCGAGCGAAGATGAGTCCACTCTTGGTTAAAGGATTGTTCAAGTGCACCATAGTGTCGTGTTAATCTGTGGGCTACAACTTGTATTTGTCTAGTTGCGGCTAACAGGTTATTCTCAAGATGTGTCAGGTGCACCTATTGATGTACCAACACTTCGTGATTAACTTGTGTTTCCGAAAGCGCTTGCTGTGTGTCCAAATCCCAGTGTTTTGCGTCTGTTTCGTCAGGGGTCCCAAAGACAGATTTTAATAATGTACCTCCAACGAGCAACCAGGCTCGTTTGAAACAAGGCCGTGGTACTGCATCCCTAATACGTTCAATTGACTTCGAAGGGTTGAAATAATTCTAGTCACTTCCCACAAAGATCGGAGAAACTCATGTTCCTTTGTCTGCATCAAGAAGGTTTCATATTTTGACAATTGCTGAGCTGTATCATATAAAGCACGGTTTTCCTCTTCTAATAATGTTAAGTTGACATCAGCTAACACAATAGCATAATGTGGTGTATGCACCAGATTATGACGACGTCCAAAAAGCACGCCAGATGTGGATGGGTAGACGTGAAATGGAGGCGCCTTAACGACGACGACGACAACCATTGAGATTAACATGCTTCCCATTGCGGATGATAAATTGACAGCCATTTGAACGGAGGTTGCTTTCAGCTTCCAATGTTGATAACGGTCGACTGCGAGAGAAAGTATTAGTGACCCTACAAGTAAAAATTTCCAGGCTTACTTGATGAGTAATTCAGAGATGACAGAGGGGGTACAACGTTGTAGCAATAATTACCTGGCAAGTAGCGACGATGGAGCAGTTCAGTCACGCTTACTGATGGAGAAGGCCACGAAGTAGAATCTTGGCAGGCAACCAACAGCTTGGCAGCCGTGGAGGTAGCAAGGCGGCAAGACAATGGTGTAATTCAACACTGAGTATCCGCTGATCAATCACGTGTCAGCAAAAAAGACGCTGAACGTGGAGGCAGTACTACGCAGCACAGACTAAGCGTAACTCGCTAGAAAAATTTTTCAACCTGCTATGGGACGAAGGCCAAGTCTCGTTAATTAATTTGAGATTTTGTATGAAGAAAGTTTTTTTTTTTTATGAATAAAATGAGAAGGAATCCTGTGATCGCTATGTAAACCTGCACAGCCTAGGCACCTCTCACGGATTGGCCACTACGCAGGGGCAATCAGCCCGCTAAGGCTCGACACGGCGAGACAGGTGAAGTACATCATAAATTTCAGAAATAATATTGAGTGGTTTTTCAGCTGTAGAAAACCCGAATGAGGGTAGGACAACTCAAGTTAACTCAATAATCATAGGATCTTTACTTACAGAAGTGGTCAATAGAGAGATTAACTGTACTGAAGTCAGAAATGAATGTTAGTGAGAGCGAGTCTGTTGCTCGTGAATAAAGAGGCTGGGCGTGAAGCAGTGGAGGCGGCGCAGCGCAGCTTTATCAGCACTGAGCCGGCAGAGTGCTGAGCTCAGATAACAACGTCGGAGAGCGCTAGTGGCTCTGCGTCCGAGACTAATACATTGTAAGTGCAACTTAAAAGTAACAGTTTATTGCAAAGCAATAATAAATGAATAGCTGATGTCACAAAGACGTTTGATTCCATTTTAACAGAACAACTTAAGTGTTCAACAGGTAAATTGACTACGTTGTTGATTAAAAGAAACTGCTACTGAACATAACGTACATACATACGTACTTCCCTTTCCCCTTCCGAAGAGTGGAGGGCATAAATGATAAAAGCCTTGTTCATGTACTTAGTATATGACAATAGAGGTCTGGTAACATCAACAAGTTACACCAAGGTAGTGTGGATATGAACAGTGTGAGTGTGTTGTAAGTTGTTATTGGGCATAGGAAGTGTTGTGTAAATGTGTGACTAATGGTAGCTGATGGCGGATACGAATTGAAGGCCAATAGGTGCTATCAGAGATACTTCCAGTCAAGAAACAATGAAAATTAATAGGGAATACCGAATATGACACAAAAATAACGTATAACCATAAAGTGTACTAACATTAATCATAACTATAAATTGATAACAATAAAACATGACATTGAAGTAATAATAATTGACAAGAAATAAAATAAAGGGAATATTTCCCAAACATAAACTTCCGAATCGGATACGAAATCCATCAGGGGATGTTGTTTTTTAGTTGGTTGACGAAGTGCATAAGGGACTACGTCAGTAGAATCCGACAGTGTGTGTATATAACAACATTGTTCTTAAAAATGCAGTTTGCACTGTCAGATGGTGAAAAGCAACGAATCCGTTCAGCAATGGAAAAGGCTGCCATTTGGGGAACGGTATCTGAATCTTTGGCAGAATCCGATGATTTTGCAATGGAATTGTCATTTAGAAGAAAGTGGCGTTGTATAAAATGTATTAAAAGAGCGCCTGGGGCTCAGTTCATTTGTGGTTGAGTGCCAAAGGTGTAGTGTGAGCGCAAATTGTCTCACGGTAATTGATGTATGAATTGTTTTGTGGTCAACCAAGGAGCCTAGGATTCGGTAACATGTAAGTACAAGTTCGTGGTGCAAATGAGCTACCTGCGAGTGACTCGACTAATAAGTTCAGCAGTGCATTAGTGCAATCTGCAGACTTGGATTGATGATTATATAAGTTGCAGGGCACTGGAGCAACCTGCGGACAGTGCTAAGGCAACCTGTCTAATAATTGAGGGGTAGGCAGTGCATTGGAACTATCTGTGATACCGTGGTTCAGCAGGCCTAAGGGCGTCCGTCTGACTTAATAAGAATTAGTGTAGGCACATGGGTTTCCTGCGATACATGGAATAAAAGTATCAGTGGCGTTATTAGCGACCTGCTGTACTAGGAAAATGTTGACTGTTCAAGCAATAAAAATAGCTCTGAAGCTAGAATAGCATACATGCATAAATAGCGTCACTTTTTGAGCGCACAGTACATAACACTACATAAAATGAAAATCATGAACTATAAATCACTAGCGCTAGCATAATGACATAATTAAACACAATGACATATATTGACAGGAAAATAAAAACACAATGATGTATAATAATAACGCTGTAAGTAGTCGGAATGCTCAACGTTAACATGTAACACTGGCCACCTGGGGCTGGCTGCTAGGCTGCGTGTGTGTTAGTTTTAAAACTGACGATAACAAATTGAACTGAAAGGACAACTGGGCACAGTTCCCGTAGCGCTTACATCACCGGCTAATTAGAGGCAGAGTACGTATCTCACAATGGATCATCGGCCGATATTTTGGGGCAAGACTGCAACAAGGGAGAGCAATATCTCGGTGTAAATGGGTGGTAAGATTAAAAGACCGGTACTGTCAGAAGAGGGTACCTAACATGTTGTAGGGGCCTCCTCATCAACAGAAGAAGGAAAACAGGATAGAACAATGAACACGGCGGTAGAGTAAAATAAATGGGGAGGGCAAAAATAACTGCGTAGCAACCAAGGAACATTCGCCCACTGATATACGGCAGCCCGGATGATTGGTCGTTTGTGCCTCGTCAGTAGCGTGAAAAACCCGTGGCATTGCATTGGTCTGCCCATATCTGGCCTTGTCCAAGGAAGATAATGTTAAATGTCCTCATAGTTCGATGTGTAAGAGGGTTAGGGCTGTAGTTTGTAGCTTATACAATGAATCAAAGCAGTAGTGAAACTTCACTTATAGGATTGACAGACTAAGGTATGCAGAATAATGTAAATCGTTAAGAACTTCGTGTGATTTATCCAGCTAACGTGAAACAAAACAAGGAAAAGAATTTAAACAATGAATCACATCTACTTAATATTTATGTTAAGATTTATTGGGATGTTTGAATGAATTTTGTTTGCCGTATCTTCCAGCTGCATGAAAGAAACCAGCTTGAAGCTGTTAGCGAGTGCGCAGTGCACGCGTAGGTGCGGAGTAGGCACCGGCACGTCAGCGGTTATGTGAGACGGCGTGTAGCTGCAAGAGACTGGCCACTACTGCAGCGACAAATATCACGCGCTTAGCATGTACAAGAAATAATGATGAATTAGAAAGTGCTAATTATCTAGAATAAGAGTTTTTTAAAAAGGCTATTAGTTATATAAAGTGATGGTAAGTGCATTGTAGTCTGTCATACACGGAGGATAGGGCAGTAATTTGCGGTTTGTGTTTGTAACTACTCGGACGCGCTGTGTGTTGAGATGCTGGAGGCGGCAGCGCACGTGGTGATAAGATACGTCATCACGCGGAGCGCTGTTACTGGCTGAGAAAAAATGATGGCCGCTGGCCAGTTCTTGGCGAGGAGATGGGACAGTGCTGAAGAGAGGAGGGGAGGCGACAGCTGATGTGTTGCCCCGCCAACAGCTGGTCCCGTAAACAAAGCGTACAAGGCGTATGCATTTCAAGTCCTGGCTTTTTCTGTTCCGATTACTTACAGTTAGCTGCAGCAAATACAGAACTACGAGTAAAAATACTCCACATGTACTGGTTTGCCAAATAGATGGCAATATAGGACATTGAAGAATATTATTTGGAGTTAGCAGCTGCGGTACTGCCAACACCAAGTGTAATGGTTGCATTTGAAGCAAGTCAGTTGCATGACGACTAATGCGTGGCATTGCTTGCAAAACATAAAACATAATCATAAATATAAAAATGAGCAAAAATACATGACAGGACTGGAAATTGACAATTGAGAATGGCTGGGAACTCCGTGGTGGCCAGGCACATCTTGCTTCCAAGTCCCTGGAGAAAATGACTTAAACTAAGCTGCAATAAAACATAACATAAAACTCTAATTAGGCATGATTAATCATGCGACCTCAACCCATAAGGGTGTCGATTCCGCAAAGGGTATCTACAACCCTGTGGAGGTAATCTCCTCCGTTTTTTCTTTCGCCTTTGTTCCACTTGGCGTGGAAATGACACAGGCGGATCGGGGGCTGCGACCTGTTGTGGTGACACAGCCCTACCGTGGTAAGGTTGCAGGCGGTCAAAGTGCACTATCACCGCACGATCGGTTAATTGCAGTTCTGCATTGACTGGTGAGGTCAACCGTACAATCCGATACGGGCCTTCAAAGCGGGGAGAGAACTTTTTAGTTCATCCCTTTTGATTGCCGGGTTTCGTAGTAACACTAAATCACCTGTTTGATAAGTCGGTAAAACAGCATTTTTGTTCTGCTTGTGCAACTGTTTATTAGTAGCTTTGATATTATTCCTCTTTACCTTATACCAGATAGCTTTTACCCAGCGGGCTAAACCTTTTACTTCCTTTATTTCTACACCTTGAGGTAGTTTGTCTATTTCGAACGGCGAATTCATCAGCCGTCCAAACACAGCTTCGTAAGGGGTATACCCCGTGGATTCATGTATTCGGGTGTTATATGCAGAAGAAATATACGGTACATATCTGTCCCAATCAGCATGCGTTTTTGCAACATAATAGGATAACATTTTTCAAATTGTATGGTGTACGCGTTCAACGCGACCGTTGGCTTTAGGATGGAAGGGAGTTGTATGCCATTGTTTGATTCTTAGCAATTTACGAACTTGTACAAATAAAGCAGACATGAAATTGGTTCCTTGATCCGTTAAAATGGCATCAGGACTTCCAAAAGGTAGTATCACACGATTTACAAACTCTCTCGCCACAGTTTCAACTGTCA
Organism: Schistocerca cancellata; assembly: GCF_023864275.1. NCBI lineage: Eukaryota > Metazoa > Arthropoda > Insecta > Orthoptera > Acrididae > Schistocerca > Schistocerca cancellata. The sequence continues at coordinate 654,045,705 of NC_064626.1, forward strand.
TGTCGGGGAGGGGAACCAAAATTAGATAACGTGAAGAGTGATCAATAACAGACAAAAATGTATTTGTTACCTTGTTGCGACTGTGGAAAAGGACCTTGGAAATCTAAAGCAAGAATTTCGAAGGTTGAAGATGCCTGAGGAAGTGTTTGCAGCGGCACTCGCGGATGCCTGTTTTGTGCTCGTTGTGCACACAGCAGGCAAGATCTTACATACCTGTCCACGTCACGTTGTCGGTATTGCCACCAATAATGTGTCGCAATTCGAGCGTTCGTAGCGCGTTTTCCACTGTGACATGCTTGGATTGTATCATGGCATTGCCGTATTATACGTTGCTGCAAGCATCCTGGTATTATCAAACGATTTCCATGGGAAGTTCTTCAATACAAAAGGTCATCTATTACTTCAAATTCTGGCAAGGTGGCGTATCTTTGACATTGAACATCCACCTGCTGTGCTTCTTTTAACTCTTCAATTGATACCTCATCTGATTGAATGACACGCACTTTTCTACTTAACGCATCAGCATTTTGATGCCACCAACCAGGCTTGTGCCGAACTTCAAAATCATATTCTGACAGTTTCATGGCCCAGCGCATAAGTTTGCTGCTAGGGTCTTTAAGATTCAATAACCACTGCAGAGCAGAGTGATCGGTAAGAACTGTAAACTTGTGACCATAAAGGTAACATCTCAAATAATTAATTCCACAAAGAAGGGCAAGCAATTCCTTTTCTGTAGTACTGTAATTAGTTTCTGCTTTATTCAGTTGACGAGAGGCATACCCAACGAGTTTTTCCTATCCATCTTGCACTTGGCTTAGGACACATCCTACAGCAAAATCAGATGCGTCACAAGATAAAATAAAAGGTTCAGTGAAGTCTGGGTAAACAAGTAGAGGTGAACTAGTTAAAATAGTTTTCACTGTTTGAAAGGCGGTCGAACATTCATCCGTCCAAACAAAAGGAGTATCCTTTTTCAACAATTTAGTAAGTGGTTTGGTAATAGTAGCATAATCTTTAACAAAACAGTGGTAATAATTTGCAAGACCAAGGAAGGATTGTAATTCCTTTAAATTTGTTGGAATAGGAAAAGTGTCTACTGCTTCAGTTAATCGTGGATCTGGCTTGACTCCGCTGGAACTGATGACATGACCTAAATACTGCACTTGTGATTGAGCAAAAGAACATTTTTCTAATTTTAAGCTTAAATTAGCATTTTGCAAGCACAACAGTACACTGCGTAGATGTTCAGCATGTTCAGCAATGGATTTTGAAAATATAATTATATCATCAAGATACACAAGGCACATAGTAGGTTTCAACCCACATAATAGCAGATCTGCAAATCGCTGAAAAGTTACTGGCGCGTTGCGAAACCTGAAAGGCATCCTTAAGAATTCATATAAGCCACCAGGAACTACAAAAGCTGCCTTAGCTTGATCTTGAGGAGCAATTGGAATTTGATGATACCCACTGCACATGTCTAATGTTGTAAAGTACCGGCGATTGCCCAGACGATCGAGTTTTTCATCGATCCGGGGTAATGGATAATGATCTGGAGTAGTAACTTTGTTTACTGCTTGCATGTCTACACAGAGGCGGTAGGATTTTTCTCCGTCTATAGATTTCTTTGGAACGACTACAATTGGACTAGACAACGCACTAGAAGAGGGTTGTATTATTCCTGCTTCTAGTTGCTGTTGTATAGTTTCCTCTACCACTGACTGAAGATGGTAGGGAATTCGGTACCCTTTTTGAGCTATTGGCCTAGCATTTCCAGTTGGAATCTCATGTTGGATTAGATCTGTTGCTGGTAAATATTTCCTGTCTTCAAACAACCATGAATACTCATTCAATACTTCATTTATTAGCTTTTGTTCATGCAATGGGAGGTGACTAAGCTTAGCTTTAAACTTATCTGTCAGATGTGACGTGATTGTCAAAAGGTGTTGAGAGGCGGCAGCAGTCTTTTTCTTTTTCAGAGAAGGGGTTCTCATTGGCAACTCATCTTCTGTGATAACCTGTAAGCTGGCTAATACTGTATCATGCGGTATTAAAGCTTGCTTGTGACTAAAATTGTCTAAACACACGGGTACGCAATTTTCTTTCTGTACTTGCTGCGCTTTGCACAGGCTACGTTTTACATGGACCTGCATCTAGTCAAGAGTTTCCTTCTGGCAGAGTGGATCTACCAAGAAATGAACCTCTCTGGATTCACGTATCCTGACAGGCACCCAAAGGATCTTTCCTGTGCCTTCTGGTATCTCCACGGGATTATCGGCTTTTAGCATCATTATGGGAGACTCCGAAACTTGGGAAACGGATCCTTTTTTCCCAGCTCCGCTCGCCCGCAACGTGCAGTCACATCCAAAACGGAGCACGTTGTCACCGAATTGGACGGTATTTAACCTATAGTCAATAACCCCCTGGAAATGACGCAGAAAGTCACTTCCCAGGATGATGTCGTAATCCGTGCGCCTGTTCCGTACAACCTCCATCGTAAAAGCATATTCTGTGGAGTCCAACATGAACTCAACACAACAGCTGCCATCAGGTTTCACTATGCCAGGACCAATACCACTGATATGGTACTGCGGCGGTTGCAATGTTCTTTTATCTCTCTTCGATAAAAATGCCAAGCTGATCTGTGCGCCTGTGTCAATTAGCACGCGTATTGGTTTGCGGCTTCTAACACCATCGACAACCACGCATGCCACCTGCGTGATTCCCTTATAAGCTAGGGGGGTCACTATTTTTAACGGGGGCTGGGAGGGGTGGCACTTCCTGCCCCGTGGCCATTTCCCGAATTCTATGGTTGGTTTGCATTTCGCCTGGAATTTGCAGGCGGTTGTGGCCTACTATTTGGACAATGCACGCTTTGGTGACCCATATTCCTGCACTGATGACAATATGGCACGCGACATTGCTCTGCCACATGTCCTTGTCTATTACAGCGCCCACACTTAGTATCGTTCAAAAAGACACGTCGGGGCTCGCTTTGCCGCGCGGAGACGGCCACAAATCGGCTCGCCTCCTCTCTCAAGAGTGCTAATCGCACGGCTTCGTGTAAAGTGCGGGGGGAAGCTACCTTGATTTCACCCCCTATTTGAGGGTTTATGCCACGAATAAACACGTCTGTCGCACGACATTCTGATTCTTCCAACAGAACCTCATTAAGAACGGAACTGGCACTTAGTGCTTACGTGTGGCATGCGACGCTTCTAATCCTGTCCACGAATGCTTCTAAATCTTCACCCTTTTTTGCTTAAGGGTTGAAAGCAAGTCACGATAGTAACTAGTACCACGTTTATCTGTATACCTTTCAATCAACCCTGTTGCAAGGGACTGGAAGGTAGGGGCATTTTTCAAGCTCTCGACCGACTGCACATAGTTCCACGCTTCGCCGGTGAGTTTCATTTTCATCACGTTTAAGAGAAATTCATCTGGCCAACCACAAAGCTTTCCGATGTCCTGGATATTCTGGACAAGCGTTTGAATATCCTCGTGTGGCTTTCCAGCGAACGCCGGAATAAACGCTACTACTGGAAAGCTCTGCACCAAAGTAGAGGTGGCTACTGCCACAGGTGATTCTGCACTTGTAAGTGGTGGAGTCACCTGCTTCGGCTGTTCTTCCACTAGCACTTGCTTAGCAACATTAGACTGTGGGGAAGCCATTTTAAGATCATCTATCTGTTGCTTAAGCTCCGTGTTAGTTAAAATTAATTGATTTAACTGGGACTGCAGCGCCAATAGGGGATCTTTATCCTCTCCGGCTGCTCCTGCCTCCGATTGCTGCCTGGTGATCGGCATGTTACAATAGTGTGGGCATCTACACCACCGTAGCATCGCTAGTGACTTACATTATTTGGTGGCATGCAGACGATGGACGGCGGCGTTGTCGACGAGCAGCGGAAGGCGCATTGATCACGTGCGGGCACAGCAGGCGGCGGGCAACAGCACGGACAGCTGCGACGGCGGGGCGGCGCGAGGGCCACACCGTGTACCCTGGCACAGGCGATGATCCTGGCAGCTACGGACAGCGGTGGCGGTGGCGGTGGCGGCGAGCGTGACTGCATCGCGGACCCTCCTCGCCTCGCGTCTGGCGGCGAACTGCGTCACGCTTGTGGCGCGCTAGTGCGCGGCCATGCACATTCTGCAATGCAGGCTACCGGCTGGATGGCGCATGGCGTGCTGCAGCCTTGCCACGTTCGGTCTAGTTTCCTTTACTTGCTCAGCCTTGGCCCCTTTGTAGTACTCATACTCAACTGATGAGTTGATTTTACAACTGTAAGGTGGGTTCGAATCCCACTCCTGACACCAGTTGTTCGTCAGGATAGAGGTCAGGAGCGGAGGGCGTTATAAAATGAAAAGTAATGAAGTGGAATGGACCCACTTTATTCCTGTAATGATGATACATTGGTGCCTACGTAGGGCTGAGCAGCCCCAAGAGGGGTTGGCGTCTGCTCATCAGAGAGGCAGAGGCTAGAGGAGCGACTACTCGGGGCCGAGGTCTGAAGCTAAGAGAGCGCGGAGCTGTTTCCAAGCCGTCCTCGCCGCTCCCGGCGTGTCCCCACGTGATCAAACGATTAGTCTCTGATTGGAGGATTGATTCTGTCAACGCGCCTTGCTAGTAGCGTACCCCCGTCAGCGCAACCAACCCGGGGGACTTGAGTCTGACTGAGGAGCACATGGCAGGAATGTGCCAACCATGGTCTTCCAGCCAGCACCTTCCACCACAGTATGCCCAAGCCAGTTACGGCCGAACATTATGCATGGAAAATTTATTTAATAAAATTTTGTCGACAATGATCCCTCTTGGGGGGTCTCCTCCCTGCACATCGTAATTAGACTCGCTTAACTGCAAGGCCCATCTTGACAATCTGCTCTTTGGATATTTAAATCCTAAAAGCCACTTAATTGATGCATGATCAGTCACTGCTTCAAAACTTCTACCATAGAAGTACAAAAAAGTCCCGATTCCAAATATCACTGCAAGCATTTCATCCTCCGTAGTGAATTTCATTGAGATGCCGTGATGAGTACACAATAGGGTGCTGCTGTCTTTCTACTTCCTGACTCAAAATAACTCCTAGCACAAAATCGCTTGAATCACAAGAGAGAATAAACAGTTTTTCAAAATCCATATAGACCAACATGCGACTAGATGTCGATAGATCTTTTAACTTCTGGAATGCTGCCACACACTCAACTGTCCAATAAAACTTCACTTCTTTCCATAGGAATTGGGTGAGAGGCCTTGCAATTTTTGCAAATTTCGGAACACACCTATGGTAAAAATTCACGAGCCCCAAATAAGACTGCAATTCCTTTACCTTGGTGGGTGCTGGAAAATTTTGAACGACCTCAACTAGCTTTGGATTGGTATGAATCCCATCCTGCCCTATAACGTGACCCAAATACTGAACTTCTTGCAATACAAAATGACACTTCTCTAACTCAATGTTAATCTTACTGTCTGCAGACAGTCAAACACTTCACCCAACTGCTCCTGATGACCAGGAATATTCTTTGAATACACAATTATGTACATATATATAAAAAACAAAGATGCTGTAACTTACCAAACGAGAAAGCAATGCTATGTTGGTAGACACAATAAAAAACACACAAACACACACAAATTTCAAGCTTTCACAACCCAAGGTTGCTTCATCAGGAAAGAGGGAAGGAGAGGGAAAGACAAAAGGATGTGGGTTTTAAGGTAGAGGGTAAGGAGTCATTCCAATCCTGGGAGCGGAAAGACTTACCTAAGGGGGAAAAAAGGACAGGTATACACTCGCGCGCACACACACACACACATATCCATCCGCACATACACAGACACAGGCAGACATTTGTAAATGCGAAGAGATTGGGCAGAGATGTCAGTTGAGGTGGAAGTACAGAGGCAAAGATGTTGTTGAATGACAGGTGAGGTACGAGGGGCGGCAACTTGAAATTAGCGGAGGTTGAGGCCTGGTGGGTAACGGGAAGAGAGAATATATTGAAGGGCTAGTTCCCATCTCTGGAGTTCTGATAGGCTGGTGTCAGTGGGAAGTATCCAGATAACCCGGACAGTGTAACACTGTGCCAAGATGTGCTGGCCGTGCACCAAGGCATGTTTAGCCACAGGGTGATCCTCATTACCAACAAACACTGTCTGCCTGCCTGTGTCTGTTCATGTGAATATATTTTTCCTATGTGGAATGTTTCCCTCTATTGTATTCAATTATGTACGTAGGTATACTACGCACTGTCTTGGTTTTAATCTGCTAACACACTATCCAGCAAACTCTGAAAGGTTGCCAGTGCGTTTTTAAGTCCAAAATGCATGCGGCGAAACTGGAAATGCCCAGTCGGCATTGAGAACGCAATTTTCAGTTGGCCCTCTGGTGTTAGTTCCAAGTGGTGGTAAGAAGTGCCGACACTGACCCAAAGTGTCCAGTGTCTCTGTTATATTAAGCGAGGATATGCATCTGACCCTGTTTGAGGAACCTGTAAACAACAGAAATTATATGCTTTGCCACTGTCTGGTGATTTTTTGCTTACGGTTACAATGGGAGCAGATCAGGGACAACAACTAAGTTCTATGATGCCGTCTCTAAGTTATTGATTTATACTCTTCCATAATTGGCTGTAAATGCCTTGGAACTCAATGTGGTCATTTGTAGATGGGTGCTTCACTTCCAGTAGGAATTTGGTGCTGAACAAGTGGTGTTGCGGGTAATGGACCCAATGGATTAAGTAATTCCATGTACTCCCTCAACAGTTTTTTCCTTAATTCTCTGTTCTCTGCTTTCATGTGTGCTAGCTTACTCCTTAGCACTGACCAGTTGACAGACTCACCCAGCATTGTGTAGTTTGCTGCCAAATAATGGTCTAGTTCATCCTCATCCAACACTTCTAAATTTGCAGCTAGGGTACCCTGTGACAACTTTACTTCCTCAGGGCCAAAATTATCAATACTGACAGGCACTACCCTCATGCTTCCTTCCTCCTGAACGTAGGACATGCTACGTCATATAAAACAACTGCATCTAGTACTTCATTATCTGCCAACAATTCAGTGATAAGCAATGAGTTCACTGGAAGGTCAGTACCAACATGAATCCAAACTATCTTTCCTGTATCTTTTAGTATGTGATCCCGTGAATTGACCTTAAGCGACCTTGTATGCAGTTTCATTGGTTTCCCCTGGCCATGGGGCAGACTTTGCAACATTGAAGGTATTTCGGCTGTAGAGCCTAGCTGAAACAAAGTCCCATTGAGTTCTGCCGTATGCCGTTCCAGGTCAATTATGGCATGATGTGCAACCAGGAAGTCAAATCTGAGAATCACGTCGTACCTACCACTAACATTGGAAGACCTTCTGCATCCACTTGGAAGTTAACCTCTCCCACTTGGAACTTCAGCACTACAGCACCAAGTGATTTTACATGTCCTCCCACCTACACCACTTAACATCCGGCATGGTGCACATCACCTGTTTGCTGCAAATACTCACTTACTTGCAACTGATACCTAAGAACCGGTATCCAATGACATTTTACATAATTTATTCCTCACATAGCTGGTCAGAAAAAAATCTGCCACTGCTTTCTTACATGTGCTAACTCTTACTGGGAGCATGGGACAGTGGACATCCCATCCTCTGTGCCATTTAACTGCTGCTCATAAGATCTACCCTATGACTGAAGCTTCTGTTGTTGCTGATTCCTGTTACACCATTGCTGATCTGAGTGAGCAAATTTCCTACAACACCTGCAATGTTGCTGTCTTTAATTTCTTTGTACATGAACCTTTTGCCCACACCGAAAGCAATTTACCTCTGTACTAAATACTGTCCAACATTCATGTTATCTAGCCAGTGACTCACTTTCCTCTTATGATAGAGCAATATCCATTGCTTCACTCAAATACTTAAGAAATTCCAAACGAACCTTTACAACCCCCTCAAAAATGTGTCAAGAGCCTTCTGCTCTGGTTCCTGCAAAATTACCGAGTGAACCCTGTCATCATCCTTGAGCCCCTCACTACGTGTATTGATTTTATGAATCAGTCAGCAAAACTTTCAGTCGATTCATCCTGCTAGTGAAAAACCCTAATAAGTCGATCCCGGCAATATCTTGCAGTGTTCTTCTGCTGATCTCTCTCTATTAACGCTTCCTGAAAATCTTAATAAATGGTACTTGCTCCCTCCCCCCCCCATCACTCCCCCACGCACACACACACACACACACACACACACACACACACACACACACACACACACACACACACACACACACACACCACAATTTGGCATCCGTCCTCCTGTTTCCCTCAAAACGGGGTAACCAATGCTGCAGCATTGCCATCAAGGGTGGGTGGGTTGGGATGTGACTGCTCCCTTTCTGTGACTTTGAGCTTATTTACCTCTATCTGTACTTTCTCTACCTGATCCCTAAGTTTCTCAATAACCTCAGCAGCTGGAAGTTTCTTTGCCATGACTATAATTTAATCAAGAGAAAAGTATACGCAAAGAATACAAAAACACAGGAAAAGGGACAACGCAACAGGTTCAAAACTAAGCAACGACTCCCATGACAGGGGGCTGCCTGTTGACAGCATCCAATGATAGTTGTGGTGGTGGTATCACTCAGGCACCTCCTAGGCAGCGATGTGCATTATGATGGTGATTATTACAATGATTGCAATAGCTATGATGACACCGAACTGGTGATGGTGCTAAGTGACACAGGCGCTGTGTCACTCCAACACCTCATGTTGGACAATGTTGATGAGCTGGCTATGGGTCCTTAAATATGGCTTTCTGCTTCTGATGTGTACTGTTTTTCTTCCCCAGTAGGTCGATGGAATATTCTGGTGTTTCTCGGCTGGTGTAACTGACCCGATTACCGCCCTCAATGTTGATGACACCCAGGCGTGCGGCGAGCTGCTTCTTGTTGCATCTTTTGCTGTGTGGTAAGCTGGCCATTGACACAGAATTCTCCTTCATGTTGCTGAACTAGGTGCTCCAACGATACACTGGTATTGTTGCACTGAACTGCCCAACCGAATATAACACACATACAACTTCTGGCTCCCAGTATTCTCCTTCACATTTTAACTAACTTTATTACTGCAAAACTCCTACTTTTAACTAACTTTCTCATCTTTCGACTCTTTTCAACCCTATTGTGGCCCACTCAAAGTAAGGAATAGTGTCAAAACATTTTCTTTTAAGCATGATTTTAATTTTGGGTAAGAGACAGAAGTTTCATGGTGAGTCTGTGAGTCTGGTGAGTAAGGTAGATCTGTACAGACAGGAAAACTTTTTGTGGCAAAAACTCACAAATCAAAAGCATTATGTGGCACAGCACATTATCATGAAGCCATGGGCCCATTTTTCTGGTCTCTTTCGTTGTTCATCTTTTCGCAAACACTGCAGTATGCCCTTGTAAAATTTGGTGTCTGTATTTGTTCCTCAAGGGATGAACTCTGTCGCATGATAACTTCAACATCGGATAGAAAAGCAATGTGTGTGACTTTGATTTTGACTGATATGAATTTTTAGGGACCCGAGATTCACTGGTTTTCCATTAGGAACTCTGAATTTTTAGGCCAGGGTCATACCCATAGAACCAAGTTTCACCTCCAGCTACAGTTTTGGACATGAAGTCTGGATCTGAATGAAGATGATTATTCAACTCCATGCAAGCTGACACACAATGTCCCTTCTGTTCATCACTCAAAAGTATGGGAACAAATTTTGCACTCACTTGTCTCATTTGCAAATTATGAGTTAAAATGATTTGAAAGGACCCATATGAGATGCTAAGTTCTTTGGTACACTCCTGAATAATTATTTACGACTTTTTGCATATTTTTTCTGTTTTTGAGATTAATGGGCATCCCAAACATTTCTTGTCTTCTACTGACTCATTTTCACTTTCAAATTGCTCGTATCACTTGTAAACATTTGTCAAACATTTACAGCATTATCACTATACGCCAATTTCAACATTTAATGAGTTTCTTTGGCACTTTTTAGTACCTTGAAACAGAAATAAATGTTCACGAGTTGTTTGTAATTTGTGGTGTGTGACAGATACAGTAAACACAACTTTACTCTCTAGCATCCTTGGATGCTGACTGACAAGTCAGAATGTGTTCCATATGACCATAATGACACTGTCTGTCTTAATGGAGCAGGCTGTTGGACAAATTACATCAAATGGTTGAAGCATCGGCAGTTGCTGCTACAAAATTCATTCACCATATTTTTCGATCACATCATGTACATTGAAGCATTTACATTCAGATATATGTATTATTTGAATGTATTAACATTTATTAATAAATATAATGAATAAAACAAAGTAATAAAGGAAAAAGTTATTTATGTAGGCTCCCGAGAGCTATACAGCTACAATTGTATTATCTAGTAAAAAAAAAAGTTTCACCACTCGTCACCATCTTAAAATAAAAACAAAAATTCATTCATAATAACTGTTAATTTGCTGAGTTCTCCCATTCATTTGCTCTTGTATTTCCTCATGGCCTCAGATCTATGACAGATTCATAGACCTGTTTGGCTGTCACACTCATCATATTCAAGAGACCTCTGAGTGCAGTATAATGGTCGCACCATGGTCTACAAGACAACATTACATCAGTTCAGTATGTCAGGTCTAATATGTCATGCATTGCACCAACACCCACATGACATAAAGTCAAAAAATCCAATTTAAGATAAGGCCACAACCATGCAGCACCTGTTGTAATGCTGGTCTACTTCTGAATTCTATTTTAAGTTCTAGTTCTGATAGACATGTGTCATAGGTAATTTAGAATCTGTTGTCAGGTTCTTGCTGCACAGTGGGAAAAAGTAATTACAACAGGTGGAATGTGGCACAAAAACGTAAAGGAAGAAGAAACTACACAAACAACATGGGCGCTCTGTGGACGTCACTCCACATGCCTACTAGAACAGACCCTTAGAGCTATCTTACACTTATAACTCACATGACAGCTGCATCTTTCTCAAATGTAGCCTACACTCATATATGTATCTCTGCACTCTGAGGCTTACCACAATTTAGCCAAGCACATTTTCTGCACTACCTGGCATCATGCACTTTTCATCAAGTGCAACAAACCATTTCATGTGACTCAGTACCTGGAGCCGCTTGACATTGTGGGTTACACTGAGTACATATCACAGGTCTCACAGATTTGTCCTTTAGCCCCCTCTACTCCCGACATAACTGCCTATTGTACAGGTGTATTGCTACCAGGAAAGAGAACAGACATAAAATTTGGGACATAAGAAAAAAGGAACCCACGAGCAGTTACATTATGCACAGGCTGCTAGTTACTCATCTTGGTGTTGCTAGACTGATGTCAGTGGTACCTGCACCAGGCATCATAAAGCTACAAGCTCTACCTCCACATGTGCAGTCCCACTTCTTATGGCAAATGTAGATTATCTGGTTTGTATGACTGCTATTGGAAGGGTGGAGAGCCATTCTTCTGGTGCCAAATGGCATGGTTGCTCCCTACCCAGGAATACCAAGTTCTAACAGCAAGCATGAAGGACAGACACCAGTCAGCAAAATGCCAACAGCTGAGTTGAGCTAATTATTAATCGCAATATTTCAGATATACTGCCAGAGACAGGTAGAGGTCCATCTCCCACAGGTGTTGACCTTTGGCTCATGCAGAGTGAGTCACTGCTAGGCTAGGCGGTGAATGATGCAACACTAGGTTGGATGCAGCTGACACTGACTCAGCGGCAGTGGACACAGCTGGTAGTCAAGGCTTTGCAGCTGCAGTCTGCAATGATGGTACTTGAGCAGCGGGGATGAATCTTGGGCCTCAGTGTACAAGCAACAGTTGGCAACGAACACTGGCTGCCCAACAGATACTGAACAGATGAATGATCTGGCCATCGGCTCGGCTGGATGATGAATGTGGTCCAGTTACCATGGTGGCTGACATGATACTCTGTTGGCTGGATGAGCATATGTAAATAGTACCTTAGTGACTCTTTGGCTGTTGGTAGCATCACATAGCAACATTGATGCATCACTGCCTAGATACCCTGTATCACAAGTTGCAACTAGGTTGTCATAATACAAATGACGAACAGGGCTTCAGTGATGTCGTCAGCTGTGAATTAGTAATAGTCGCTAAAAGTGTGGGTCCACACCCAGCACATCAGGTTACTCCAAGGCCATCATAATACCGATGACAGCCAGGGCTCCAGTGACTCATCTGTAGTGAAGTAATACCAATAATAGATGCTAAAACTGTGTCACACCAGGTCGTGACATAAGAAATCATTCTCTTGGTGCAGCAGATGTAGAGGTTTCATAAATTTCAGGTCATGTTATAGTCATACAGCATCGAAAAGCATTTCTGGTGTTAAGTTATGGACATTCTGCATTTGGGGGTACTCAATAAAAGACTTAGGACTGGAAGATAGAGTCCAGCTACAGATACCACCTTAATAGAAGAGAGATCTTTTGCATAGAGTATTTGACTGTAAAATGCAACAGTTCCAGCTTACTATAGTTGTTAACTCTAAGTGAACCAGTGTTGTCATTTGTGGTTGTCTGTGCCCAACTACTGTGAATAAAGCAATGATTAATAATGACATTTTTTATCAAACTTTTATATCATGGAAAATTATTGAAGTTAAACTCATTTAAAATTAATCAATAAAATGTGTGATAATGAATACTGACTAAAGCTGTTTTGCAATATCGTAATGACTTTCCTAGCATAGGAAGACGATTGGTGTTAAAGAGCACCACCTGCAAAGTAAAAGTGAATGAAAAACAGGATAGATGGAGTAGAGTTGGAATAGCAATTGCTCATTTGAGATAGTACAATTCTTTAACATGAACATATTCTTTGCACCCATCTAAACTTTAGTATGCTATTCAGTGTTCCATTCTATTTCCCAGTCTTTATTATTATTTTATCTTTATAATTCTCTCCACTATTTTATTATTATTTTATCTTTATTATTCTCCTATGCTGCCCAATGCTTATAGTGAGCACATTATGAGGGAGGTTCTTGAAGAATGGTATGTTGGCATTATTGTAATTGACAGAAAAATTAACACTCTCAGGTATGCAGATGATGGTTTGATAATTGTAACAAATGAACATCAACTCAAAACCATCATCTGAAGATTGGCTGAATGAATCTGAGAATAAGGTCTTGAAGTCAACAACATAGTGATGATTGTAGATTGCACTAATGACAACAGACCTGACAGCAAAAGAACTGCTGGCTATGAAGTTGTCAGTTGCTTCAAGTGTTTAGCATTTGCTGTCACTGATAATGGAGATTGCAAGCCCGATATCCATAGGCGCATTTTGACTGTAAGAAATTCTACAGCATAACTTACTCGCATCTGGAAGGACACCTCAATCACAGCCAAGTCAGCCTTGTCTGAACTCTAATCTTCCCTGTCATGAATTGTGCAGCAGAAACTTGGACAAAGATGATGTCAGATTGACGTGGGATTGATGCTCTGGAAATGTGGTGCTGTAGAAGATTGTTTCGAATACTGTGGACAGCGCATTGAACTAATGAATCGATTCTGTGGTAGGTTGGCATTAGAACAAGACTGTTGACTCTTGTCACCAAAAATCAATTGGAAAGAACAATCACAGAGGGAAAAGTCAATGGTCAAAGACCTAGAGGATGCACACCATTTTGGTTAAGAGCCTGACTGGGATGGGCTTGCAGCAAGTAAGTACCATGCCCAAGAAACAGCATCGTGGAGTCAGGTCATCAAGGGCTGTCCATGTGATGCCACTACACCCTCGTGTAGGGTTAGACCACTGATAGAAATTATGAGGGCTGATATTACAGAAAAAAGCAATAAGTAATGTATTGAGTAAGGTAAAAGAGGAACGAGCTACTGCATACTTTGAATCAAAGCTGTTTCACAGGAGGTAAAGAGCTTTTCGAATAAATAAATGTTTGTATTCACTAACTGAATTCTAAGCAAAAGGACTGTTCTTACAACATGTAATGTCTAAAAAAAATTAAGATATCTGTATATATCATTATTATACCATATGTAAGTATCATTTCTATTTATTACAGTGTCTTTATTGCTTTAACCTAAGTATGACATTTGCAGAGGTCATCAACTTGATGGCTACATCCAAAGAACTGTAAATAAATGTAAATGAGTATATATCTGGATGACGGATACATAATGCTGGCAAAATAATTTGCATTCTGCTCTGATAATCATATAAATGTACAATGGAGTGATCAATAAGTAATGCAACACATTTTTTTCCTCAGGCAATTTCAGTTGAAAACATGCGGACTGTGTTGTGGGGACATCATGGAATATTCCTGCTTCAGCGTCTATAGTTTCATGAAGTTCTGATAGGTTGTGACACTATATGTACCCTTGAAAGTGATGCCTGTAATGGAGGTGCTTTCCAAGCAGAGAGCTATCGTTGTGTTTCTTTCATGGCAGAAAATCAGAGCTCCACAGATATTCATAGCCACTTATACAATGTCTGTAGAGACCTGACAGTGAACAAAACCACGATGAGTCATCAGGTGAGGCATCTGACAAAACAGCAACAAGGTTGCAGAAACCTGACCACTCTCACCGTGCTTGCCAGATGGCCACACACAGCTGTTACTGCAATGTCAGAATGTGGAGACACACTCATTTGAGGTGATCGATGGATCACAATCAAACACCTCACTGTTGGTACTGCTAACACACTCGTCCATCAGTTGAGGTACTCAAAGGTGTGCCCACTGGGTTCCTCACCACCCGACAGAAGACTGTAAAGAGCAAAAAAGGACCATCTGTGTGGAATTGCTTGCATGTTATGAGGCTTATTGTGTCAGTTTTTTGTTGAACATTGTCTCAGGATATGAAAGATGGGTTCATCACTTTGAATTGGGCTGAGTTGGCATCCCTTCGCTCCCAGCTTCAGGCAGTGTTGGCTTCGGTCACACATCTTGAGGCTGTTGCCAATGAGCGTCACTGTGGGGGTCTGGACAGGGGTTTGTCGGGGACGGCCAGCTCATCCCACACATCCCCTGATCGGACTACGGCTGTAGCTGCCCAGGTTACTGCCCACATTGAGGCTGACCCCTCCCTCACCCACGGTAGAGTGGGAGGTCGTCTCGAGGTGTGGCAGGGGGTGAAAGACATTCCGGAGGGCTGAACGGTAGGCCTCTCCAGTTTGTCTGACGAACCGGTTTCAGGCTCTGTCTCCGGCTGATACTGATCTTCGGCCGGACATGGCTGCTTGTCCTTTTCCAGAGGTTGCCCCTCAGTCTGCAAGATCTGTGCGGTCACAGAGTGAGGGCTTAGTGGTAGTTGGGAGCTCCAGCATCAGGCATGTAATGGGGCCCCTTAGGGATATGGCTGCAAGGGAGGGGAAGAAAACCAATGTGCACTCCGTGTGCATACCAGGGGGAGTCATTCCAGATGTGGAAAGGGTCCTTCCGGATGCCATGAAGGGTACAGAGTGCACCCATTTGCAGGTCGTCGCTCATGTCGGCACCAATGATGTGTGTCGCTATGGATTGGAGGAAATCCTCTCTGGCTTCCGGCAGCTATCTGATTTGGTGAAGGCTGCCAGTCTCGCTAGCGGGATGAAAACAGAGCTCACCATCTGCAGCATCATCGACAGGACTGACTGTGGACCTGTGGTACGGAGCCAAGTGGAGGATCTGAACCAGAGGCTGAGACGGTTCTGCGACCGTGTGGGCTGCAGATTCCTCGACTTGCACCATGGGTGGGGGGTTTCGGGTTCCGCTGGATAGGTCAGGAGTCCCCTACACACAGCAGGTGGCTACATGGGTAGCAGGGGTTGTGTGGCGTGGACTGGGTGGTTTTTTAGGTTAGATGGCCTCGGGCAAGTACAGAAAGTGCAACAGCCTCAAAGTGTGCAGGGCAAAGTCAGGACATGTGGGGACCAAGCAGTAATTGGTATTGTAATTGTAAACTGTCGAAGCTGCATTGGTAAAGTACCAGAACTTCAAACATTTATAGAAAGCACCAAAGCTGAAATCATTATAGGTATGGAAAGCTGGCTGAAGCCAGAGATAAATTCTGCCAAAATTTTTACAAAGGCACAGACGGTGTTTAGAAAGGATAGATTGCATGCAACTGGTGGTGGCGTGTTTGTTGCTGTTAGTAGTAGTTTATCCTGCAGTGAAATAGAAGTGGATAGTTCCTGTGAATTATTATGGGTGGAGGTTATACTCAACAACCAAGCTAGGTTAATAATTGGCTCCTTTTACCAATCTCCCGACTCAGCAGCATTAGTGGCAGAACAACTGAGAGAAAATCTGGAATACATTTCACATAAATTTCCTCAGCATGTTCTAGTCTTAGGTGGAGATTTCAGTTTACCAGATATAGACTGGGACACTCAGATGTTTAGGACGGTTGGTAGGGACAGAACATCTACTGACATTATACTGAGTGCACTATCTGAAAATTACCTCGAGCAATTAAACAGAGAACTGACTCTTGGAGATAACATCTTGGACCTACTGGTAACAAACAGACCCGAACTTTTTGACTCTGTAAGAGCAGAACAGGGAATCAGTGATCATAAGGCCGTTGCAGCATCTCTGAATATGGAAGTAAATAGGAATATAAAAAAAGGGAGGAAGGTTTATCTGTTTTGCAAGAGTAATAGGAGGCAGATTTAAGGCTACCTAACAGATCAAAACGAAAATTTCTTTTCTGACACTGACAATGTTGAGTGTTTATGGAAAAAGTTCAAGGCAATCGCAAAATGGGAATTCATGGAGTGGTGCAAAACCACCCCTCCTCTGGAGAAAAAGTTCAACCTGCACTCTCAGCCGATGAAGTCATGGTGACAGTCTTCTGGGTCTCTAAAGGGGTTATTCTGTCTGATGTCCTCCCTCTTGATGCAATGATCGACTCTTCAAGTGTATTGAAGAAATGACTTCAGTGTATTCGCATTGCCACAAAAATGCGAACGAACTTCTCCATGACAATGCAAGCCTCACACAAGTCTGCACACTTGAGAGGAGCTCACAGAACTTCAGTAGGCTGTGCTTCCTCATCCAGCTTACAGTCCAGATTCTCCACCTTCTGACTTCCATCTGTTTGGCCCAATGAAGGATGCACTCTAAAAGCAGTATGTGGATGATGGGGAGGTTATAGCTGCAGCAAGATGGGTTGTCCAGTAAAGTGGTATCATGTGGGCATACAGGCCCTCCCAATAAGGTTGCATAAGGCCATTGCATTGAATGGAAATTATTTGGAAAATAGGATTTTGTAGCCAGAAGACTGAGAAATAATATGGTGTATTCGAGTCCTGAATAAAACAAACCTGCTTTGAGAAAAAAAAAATGTGTTGCATTACTTATTGAATGATCCTCATAGACCGTATGTAAAGCTATTAAGTGCACTTTTCCTTTATATATTCATAAACAGGAGCTTCTTGAATATTTTCTAACACTAGTCGAGAAGTGAATAAAGTGTAAAATTCTTGCACCTGATTTTCAATCTTCAGCACTAGCAAAAGTTGGATAAATTCTGCAGGTGTACAAAAAATGTAGTTTAGTTTCCTTATCAAGACAGTGGCATATAAAAGAGCATTGAAGAAACATATAAGTAAAGGTGCATTTGTAGCTTTCAACAGAATTCATGACATCACAACATTGGATGTAGTTCATATAATTGCAATGGGAGAAACATGAAATCACTCCTTAAATCACACTGGACTCGCATTCTGGAGGACAACGGTTCAATCCCGTGTACAGCCATCCTGATTTAGGTTTTCCGTGATTCCCCTAAATCGCTCTAGGCAAATGCCGGGATGGTTCCTTTGAAAGGGCATGGCTGACTTCCTTCCCCGTCATTCCCTAATCCGATGAGACCAATGACCTCACTGTCTGGTCTTCTCCCTGAAACAACCCATCACTCCTTAAATCATTCCATGTCAGTTAAAGATGGATTTAATGTTATAATGAGCCTCTGATATCTCTCTCTCTATATATATCTCTCTCTCTCTCTCACACACACACACACACACACACACACACACACACACAACCACCCAAAAAGTTCCGAGACTGATTTTATTCCTTGTGTACAGGCAATGTCAATGCAATAATTACCTGTATGGCGGCATCTTGAACTAACAAATGTAAATAACAGAGATGATCATTTGACCAGTCAGTTGTGAGCAGGCAGAGTTCAGTAGTGGACATGCGGCTGCAGTGTGACAACGTTGCTGTCTCACAAATCATAATGAAGCAACATCTCTAAATCAAGTCCATTTTGAAAAATGAAGAAAGCCACTGGACAACAACTGTCCTGTAGTTTTCTTCATTTTTCAAAATGGACTTGAACAGTTGCAGTTGCCCCATAAAAAGAGCTTGTTCTAAATCAAGTGTTCAAGACATTCCCCAGAATGTTTTGAAGATGAGAAAAGTGTGTGCAAAGTCCACCATAAACACTTTGTCTCCCGATGAAAAATTATACAAAAAGATGCTGCCATGGCTAGACTAAAATGCCAAATTTCAGGCAATTCTTTTCTGGAAAAAATCATCAAATCATCACCAGTGATGAGAGCTGGTGTTATCAATACAAAACTTCCACAAAATGACAAAGTGCAGAGATTCACATGAAGAGTCAGTGCTATGACAACATAACCGACATTCAAGGCAGTGTGATACATAAGTTGAACAACATCATAAAGAAGGAATTTTCTGACAGTTTCACATGATTGTATGACAATTCTCTGCATTGTACGCAATAAGGGAGGAGGCTATGTACCTGTAGAACATTGAAGCATTAAAACCACCATCTTAACTTTCTCCTTTTTTTAAAAAAATCCTTTGTTTCACAGTTTTCCCTTTCATTCTGTTTTATTCCCATGTTTCAAACCTCATGCAAGCAACTTATTTACTTGCTTTTCTCTTTTCCACCCTCTCCTTCTCCTTTACATGTCTGCTGTAGTACTAGTCTCCAAATTTTCAAAACACCTTCTTGTTCTCACTATTCACTGCTGTTCCAAAGGCAGTGTTCCTATTCCATATTGACCGATGACCACGCTGTCTGGTCTCCTTCCCCAAACCAACCAACCTATTCCTTATTCTTCCAGGATTTACGTATGTATGTTAAATCAGTGTGATTTACTTGAGTGTCACCTAGAGTATACTGTGCATTTCCCCAGTCCTTTTAGAATCTGATCAACTTATCTTTAAATTGAAATGTCTCAGCCTATCTTTAATGTGAAATTTTATTTTTTCAAAGGTTACGCACTCTTCAGCAGTCTTCAGACAGCCTGCCAATGTCTTTAGTATTAGTAAAAGATCAACATGTAATTGGCCATAGCAAACTGACACCTTTACCAGCAGAGCCAAATGCATGCTTTGTGGAATCTGGTAAGAATGCTGCAAATTTGCATAGTTGCCATGGGTTTCTATACTTTCCCATGAAAATTTGTTTTATTTTCCATTTACTTGCATCAATCAACCCAAAATCACTCAGAAATATGTCGTTAATAACCACCTGCATCAACACTGGATTTTAATTATATTAAGAAAAATAACATAAGACTCTATGTTCAGCATTGGCTATTGGCTGCATACGATTAGCTTTTAAACTCTAATGCAGCTGATTTAGACTTTTAGTCACTATGAAGGTCCTTAGATTCATGTCAGCTGCTGAGCACTGTATGTATCAAACATTTATGTTTTGCAGTTAAAAGATTCATTTCACATAATGTATCTGTCCAGCCTTCATGTTACAAACCTTTTTGTTAGTTAGTTGCAGTTTTTCTCAGCCTAGCATTCCAAAGTAGAATGTCATAAATAATACTTTAAACTAAAAATGTTACAGACATTAGATAATCACAAGTAATATATGTATACATATGGGCAACACCACCTCCCCCCCCCCCCCCCCCCGCTCCCCCCCTCCACACCACACACACACACACACACACACACACACACACACACACACACAGAGAGAGAGAGAGAGAGAGAGAGAGAGAGAGAGAGAGAGAGAGAGAGAGAGCTTGGCATTACTGAAACTTAAGATACCACCCTGTTTTTTAGCCACATTTGAATTTATTAAGTATTTAAATCATGACTCTGGATATTTATAAAGTTTTCTAGTACTCAGGTGAAAATTTGCCACATAAATATTTTTCTATTTGAAAACTGAGAGTTAAATATACAACAATGTTATATCACAATTAGTATTCCAATAAATAACAATAAAAGTATATAAATATATGGAAACTTACTAAAAATCCTTTTTAAGGTGGACTATGACTTTCTATAGGAGTTGTTGCTAATGATACATTTACAATTAATGGTGCTAACTCTGAAACTATAGGTGGAGCTTCTGTAATAATTTCTACTTTTGAATGAACACGTAATTTTTAGGAGAGCTTCAGGCAATGACATGCATGACAACATACACTATGTAATCGAAAGTATCTGGACACTCACAGAAACATACGTTTTTTATATTAGTTGCATTGGGGCTGCCACCTACCATCAGGTAGTCCATATCAGTGACATCAGTAGTCACTAAAAATCATGAGAGAGCAGAATGGGGCACTCTGTGGAACTCACGGACTTCGAATGTGGTCATGTGATTGGGTGTCACTTGTGTCATATGTCTGTATGCGAGATTTCCACACTCTTAAACATCCATAGGTACATCCACAGGCTGACCTCATCTGTTGACTGACAGAGACCACCGACAGCTGAAGAGGGTCGTAATTTATAATGGGCAAACATGTATCCAGACGATCACACAAGAATTTCAGACTGCATCAGGATCCACTGCAAGTACTATGACAGTTAGGCAGGAGGTGAAAAAACTTGGATTTCATGATCGAGCTGCTGCTCATAAGCCACACATCATGCCGGTAAATGCCAAACGACGCATCGCTTGGTGTAAACGATGCCTCGCTTGGTGTAAGGAGCATAAACATTGGATGATTGAACAGTGGAAAAAACGTTGTGTGGAGTGACGAATCACAGTACACAATGTGGTGATCCGATGGCAGGGTGTGGGTATGGTGAATGCCTGGTGAACATCATCTGCCAGCGTGTGTGTAGTGCCAAAATACAATTCGGAGGCAGTGGTGTTATGGTGTGGTCGTGTGGACTGGCCTACACAGAGTCCTGGCCTGAATACTATAGAACACCTTTGGGGTGTTTTGGGACTTTGTGCCAGGCCTCACCGACCGACATCAATTCCTCTCCTCTGTGCAGCACTCCATGAAGAATGGGCTGCCATTCCCCAAGAAACCTTCCAGCACCTGATTGAACGTCTCCTCAGTGCAGCACTCTGTGAAGAATGGGCTGCCATTCTCCAAAAAAACCTTTCAGCACCTGATTGAACGTATGCCTGTGAGAGTGAAAGCTGTCATCAAAGCTAAGAGTGGGCCAATGCCATATTGAATTCCAGCATCACCAATGGAGGGTGCCACGAACTTGTAAGTAATTTTCAGCTAGGTGTCCGGATACTATTGATCACATAGTGTATTTGCAGAGACAAAAGTTTTAACTTCTTACAGCATTCACAGTTTACTACTCTCTTAGATCCCTCCAAATTTCTGTCCCGTCAGCTTGTACTGATTCCTATCTTGCAAAGTCATTTTAAAGTTATTCGAGACAAATATCACTATTTGTATGTTTATTGATTTGCAAACAATATCCAGTTAAGGTATCAGTATAACAAAGTTAATTGCTTTAGAAATATTTACACTGTTTTTACAATACCAATTACAATACCTGTAATTTTAATAAATCACTAAATGAATTTACACGCATAAAATAGATCCATTAAATTGAAATGTTAGTTATCTAGATAGTAATTTGATTTATAGAATTTCCTGGAAGTTCCCAGAACGATACTCGAGGTATATACTATTCTTTCTTGGTTCCAGATGTGTCACTCATGCTGCAAGAATTCAGTATTGACGATATTAAGAATGCACACTACCACTGATATATACTTGTATTCTATGTCCGGCCATCATAGATGCCAGGTATTACATATGCTGACCATAATGACTGTAATGCAGATAATGTTAAGTTGGGACTGAAGAAGTTGAATACAATCTTCAGAGTTAATAGTTACAGTGAAAAAACTGTGCCCACAAATAACGAGATTGACAGGGATGAGGAGGGTGGACAACAATACACCATTGTTCTATCGCACACCCCATTTTTCTATTGCACATGTAGATTGTCAGCAGCCACTTGGGGAAAATTCTTCACTGAGAGGGCATGAAACTGATCTATTGTAACAGCAACAAAATTTCAGAGCTGCTTGGATCCACCAAAGGTGTCATCAGTACACTGCAAGGAGTATATGAGGTGAGCTGTGTCTGCAAGGAGTATATGAAGTCAGCTGTGTGAAAATGACATGGCTGAAACGTAATGACTTGTTTCCAGATTTTGATGTTTTATTTCCAGTCAGTATTAATTACCACAAAGTCACAAATCACAGTCAGTTTTCATATGGAATCACAGATTAGTACAGAACAAATGTGTTGCAAAATTTTACATTTTCTTCATAGCCACAGCAAGTCAAACACCTTCACAAACTGTTAATTGTCACAGTCACAGTATGAGTGCTGCATTTGGCTGCCAAAAACCTTTAGAAATATGTATATATCTTGTGTATTGTTCCAGGACCTTCCAGAAAGTTGTATAAATCAAATTAGTATGTATGTGACTTTTGTTTTTAAGTTTTATCATAATTTTAATTTAATGGGTATATTTTATAATTGTCAGTTCTTTTAGAGATTTACGGAAATAACATGTAATGATAGTATTGTAAAAATAGTTTAAATATTTCTAAAATTATTAACTTTGTTATGCCAAGACCTTCATTTGATGTCAGTTGCGAGTCAATAAAAATATAAATAGTGACGTTCATCTTGAATAACTTTAAAATGAGTTTGCAAGATAAGATAAGTATATTTACTCTGTTTGATATGCTTTTACAGTCATTTTTTAGAAAACTAATTTTCATGGTCTAAAATTGTCGCATATGTAACTATCGATAGTAAATGGAAAAATATATATGTTGCAAAGTTTCACCCAGGTGCTAGAAAACTTTATAAACATCCAAAATCATGCTGTAGTATCCAGAGTTCTGTACAAAGAATGTCTAAGAAACAAAGAGAGAAACATTAAACCTAAGAGAAAAGTGAGATTTAACTGGGGCATAAAATTAAACAAAAATCATGATTTTGAAAACATTTTGCTAAATGATAATATGCAGATGAATATAAACTTATGGAAACTTTTTAAAAATTTGTTTCATGGTGGAGTACAACTTATTGTAGGCCTACTGTAAATGGTACATTTACAGTTAATGGTGCTAACTCTGTAACTGTAGTTGGAGCTTCTAAATAAATTTCTGTTTGTGAATGAACACACAACACTTTTGAGGAAAGCATCATACAATGACAACATATTTACATAGCCAAAAGATTTTGCTTCTTACATCATTTACGAATTATGTCTCTCTTAGATCCAGCCAACTTTCTGTCCCACGAGGTTGTACCGTAGACCAAGCAAGGTGGCCAGTTGTTGGCACACTGGACTCGCATTTGGGATTATGATGGTTCAAACCCACGTCCGGCCATCCTGATTTAGGTTTTCTGTGATTACCCTACATCACTTCAGGCAAATGTCAGGATGGTTTCTTCAAATGGTATGGCCAACTCCCTCCCCCATCATTCCCTAATCTGATGGGACCAATGACCTTGCTACTTGGTCCCTTCCCAATTCAACCAACCAACCAACCTTGGACTGTTGTATATTATCACTTATTCTTATCTTGCAAAGTCATTTTAAAGTTATTCAAGACAAATGTCAATATTTATATTTTTATTGACTTGCAACTGACATCAAATGAAGGTCTAAGCATAACATGAAGTTAATAACTTTAGAAATATTTTCACTATTTTTGCAATGCAGGGTTATTCTAAATGATGGACCCATTTTCAAAACTTCATATTTATTCAAGTACAAATCCAAAATGAACAAGCTTTATACCAATGAAAAGAGGACGTTTGTAATTAAATCACTTCTCTTTGTCATTGGGGTTGAGAGCCTGGCACAAGTTATAATCGATAGGGCTTATACAGCAAACGCCGTCTCAGAACTTTCTGTAGTGTTGATTGAGGTATTCCAAGTTCTTGACTAGCTCTATTGATAGACTTACTGGGACTGTGCAAAAAAAGCTTTCTTGAATCTGTCGGACAGCATCCTCTGACACACACAGTCGGCCAGTGCATTTTCCTTTGCACACACTCCCGGTCTGTTTAAACTGCTTAAACCAATGGCTAATGCTTTTGCAAGTTGGTGGTTGAATACTGAATTTGATGTGAAATGCCCACTGCACTGCAATTTATGACTCACTTTTAGCGAACTCAAGAACACAGATAACCCTGTGCTCCACAGTCGTTTCTGAAGCCATCACCGCCCAGCCACTGCCACCCACCAAAAACTTTGAAACTTCCTCTTTTCATTGGTATAAAGCTTGTTCATTTTAGATTTGTACTTGAATACAAATGAATTTTTGAAAATGGGTCCATCATTTAGAATAACCCTGTACTCTCATTACCTGCCATTTTCATAATCTCTAAAAAAATTAATATTTGTAAAAAACATTCATTAAATTTAAATGATGGTAAAACTTAAAAACAATAGTCACTTAGATACTAATTTGATTTATACAACTTTCTAGAAGTTCCTGGAACAATACGCGAGGTATATGCTATCCTTCTTTGGCAACCAAATGCATAACTCATGCTGTGACTGTGATGGTGAACAGTTCATTAAGGTCTTTGACATGCTGTGGTTGTGAAGACAGTGTACAATTCTGCAACACTTTTTTTTTTCTATACTAATTTGTGATTCCATGTGAAAATTGACAGTGCTTGTGACTTTGTGGTAATTAATACTAATTGGGAATAAAACATTAAAATCTGGAAATAAGTCACTATGCTTCAGCCATGTCATTTCCACAGTGCAGCACCGAATGAATTGTATTATGTATATAATTAATAAAATGTGTAAAGATTCATTTCTTGAGCTTCCTCTATATACATTGCATATAAATTGGGTAACACTTGGAATCAATGCTATTTAAAATTAATATTTGCAATGTTGAAAATTAAGGGAGGATCTTTACATGATGAGGCAGCCTCACAAGTGCAGTCCATCTGCATGCCAGCATTGCTTGCATTGGAAGCTAACAAGATGTAAAATTGCAACCATCAGCACATATCCTATTGGAGGACTGCTTGAGTTACCCTGTATCTTACTGAATGTAAGTGGCTGCATAGCTGGAAACCAAGCCTCCTTGAAGTCTATGTTCCTATGCTTTGATTTTATGTCCTGACACAATTGATTTTTCTACATGTTGTCCCAGCCACATGTCAATGTTATTTTAGTTATGTGCCTGTTGCTAACTCATCTGCACTCACAGCTGACTCCTTGCAGTGTACTTATGACATCTTTGATGGAGCAAAGCAGGTCTGCAGTTTTGTTGCTGTTGCAATAGATCGGTTTAATGCTCTCTCAGTGAAGAATTTTCCCCAGATGGTTGCTGACTATTTTCTGTGCAATAGAAAAATGGTGTATGGTTGTTCCACCTCCTCTTCCCCTTCCCTGTCAATCTCTTTCTTTGTGGACAGGTTTCTTCACTGTAACCATTAGCTCTTAAGATGGTATACAGCTTCTTCACACCCAAACTGACATTGTCTGACTTACACATCCAGTGAGCTGTTATGGTCAGAGTGTGTGGCACTGAATTCTGGTTTCTATGATGATGGTACTGAATTCTGGTTTCTATGATGGCCAGATGTAGCATACAGATATGCCAGTGGAAGTGGGCTTCCTGGCTACTCTGGCAAAGTTGGTGACTGGTACTTTTCCACAAAGAGAAAAGTCCACTGTATACTGTACACTTTTGTTGGTACACTGTGATACTGACAAGAGATGGTGGGTTCTGTTCCTCTATGAAGGTAGAAGATGGAAGTATTGTCAGCATTTTTGTTGCACAGTGTGGGACGAAGTGCAAATTTCTCATATGTTCCATGAGGAAGTCCATTGCTAATAGTGAAAGGCAAGATCTCATTGCTACACCATCCATCTGCCCACAGAATTTCTCTTTCACCATGAAGAAATGGTTATTTTTTGAAGGTAACTCAATTTTGTAAAGTATTCATCATATCTGCTGGCCTCATCATCTCTTGCTGGTACAATTGCGAACAGCAACATCACATCAAAAAGTGTGGTGAAGTGGACTGAATCCTTTGTGAATGGAGGTCCATTGCTCACCAGATACTGCAAATTTTTATTTTTAGTAATTTTGCCAGGTTACATTGTCCCAGCACTATTTCATAACCTGATGAATACAACTTGCTATAGTAGCTGAAATGTTGGTTCATCATTTTACAATGATGTCTACACTCAGAATAATTTTATGATAATTTAAAAAAAATACTTTTTAAGGTAGAATATGAATTTTTTAGGAAATGTTGTACATGGTACTTTTATACACTGAAGCACCAAAGCAACTGGTATAGGCATGCATATGCATTTGTATTTGAATACAGATATATGTAAACAATCAGAATATGGCGGTGCAGTCAGCAACACCTATATAAGGCAACAAGTGTCTGGCACAGTTGTTTGAGTGGTTACTGCTGCTACAACAGCAGGTTATCAAGATTTAAGTGAGTTTGTAAGTGATGTTATGGTTAGCGCATGAGCAATGGCACACAGTGTCTCTGAGGTACTGTGAATACCAGGAATCTGGTGAAACATCAAATCTCTGGCATCACTGCAGCTGAAAAAAAGATCCTGCAACAATGGGACCAATGATGACTGAAAAGAAATGTTCAGTGTGACAGAAGAGCAACCCATCTGCAAATTGCTGCAGAAGATTTCACTGCTGGGCCATCAACAAGTGTCAGCATGTGAACAGTTCAATGAAACATCTCCTACACTCCTGGAAATTGAAATAAGAACACCGTGAATTCATTGTCCCAGGAAGGGGAAACTTTATTGACACATTCCTGGGGTCAGATACATCACATGATCACACTGACAGAACCACAGGCACATAGACACAGGCAACAGAGCATGCACAATGTCGGCACTAGTACAGTGTATATCCACCTTTCGCAGCAATGCAGGCTGCTATTCTCCCATGGCGACGATTGTAGAGATGCTGGATGTAGTCCTGTGGAACGGCTTGCCATGCCATTTCCACCTGGCGCCTCAGTTGGACCAGCGTTCGTGCTGGACGTGCAGACCGCGCGAGACGACGCTTCATCCAGTCCCAAACATGCTCAATGGGGGACAGATCCGGAGATCTTGCTGGCCAGGGTAGTTGACTTACACCTTCTAGAGCACGTTGGGTGGCACGGGATACATGCGGACGTGCATTGTCCTGTTGGAACAGCAAGTTCCCTTGCCGGTCTAGGAATGGTAGAACGATGGGTTCGATGACGGTTTGGATGTACCGTGCACTATTCAGTGTCCCCTCGATGATCACCAGTGGTGTACGGCCAGTGTAGGAGATCGCTCCCCACACCATGATGCCGGGTGTTTGCCCTGTGTGCCTCGGTCGTATGCAGTCCTGATTGTGGTGCTCACCTGCACGGCGCCAAACACGCATATGACCATCATTGGCACCAAGGCAGAAGCGACTCTCATCGCTGAAGACGACACGTCTCCATTCGTCCCTCCATTCACGCCTGTCGCGACACCACTGGAGGCGGGCTGCACGATGTTGGGGCGTGAGCGGAAGACGGCCTAACGGTGTGCGGGACCGTAGCCCAGCTTCATGGAGACGGTTGCGAATGGTCCTCGCCGATACCCCAGGAGCAACAGTGTCCCTAATTTGCTGGGAAGTGGCGGTGTGGTCCCCTACGGCACTGCGTAGGATCCTACGGTCTTGGCGTGCATCCGTGCGTCGCTGCGGTCCGGTCCCAGGTCGACGGGCACGTGCACCTTCCGCCGACCACTGGCGACAACATCGATGTACTGTGGAGACCTCACGCCCCACGTGTTGAGCAATTCGGCGGTACGTCCACCCGGCCTCCCGCATGCCCACTATACGCCCTCGCTCAAAGTCCGTCAACTGCACATACGGTTCACGTCCACGCTGTCGCGGCATGCTACCAGTGTTAAAGACTGCGATGGAGCTCCGTATGCCACGGCAAACTGGCTGACACTGACGGCGGCGGTGCACAAATGCTGCGCAGCTAGCGCCATTCGACGGCCAACACCGCGGTTCCTGGTGTGTCCGCTGTGCCGTGCGTGTGATCATTGCTTGTACAGCCCTCTCGCAGTGTCCGGAGCAAGTATGGTGGGTCTGACACACCGGTGTCAATGTGTTCTTTTTTCCATTTCCAGGAGTGTATATGGTCATTTGGTACCAAAGGCCCACTCATGTATCCTTGATGACTGCACAAGACAAAGCATCCTGCCTCACCTGGGTCCATCAACACCGACTTTGGACTGTTGTTGAATGGAAACATGTTGCCTGGTTGGATGAGTCTTGTTTCAAATTACATCAAGCAGATGAACGTTTACAGGTATGGGGACAACCTCATGAATCCATGGACCCTGTGTGTCAGCAGGGGACTGTTCATGTTGGTGGAGGCTCTGTAACAGTGTGGGGCATGCGCAGTTGGAGTGATATGGGACCTTTGACACTTTTAGATACAACTATGGCAGGTGACACATACATAAGCATCCTGTCTGATCACCTGCATCCACTCGTGTTCATTGTGCATTCGGACAGACCTGGGCAATTCCAGCAGGAGAATGTGAACCCCACATGTCCAGAATTGCTACAGAGTGGCTCCAGGAACACTCTTCTGAGTTTAAACATTTCCGCTGGCCACAAAACTCCTCAGACATGAACATTATCGAGCATATATGGGGTGCCTTGCAACATGCTGTTCATACTCTTATGGATTTATGGACAGCCCTGCAGGATTCATGGTGTTGATTCTCTCCAGCACTACTTTAGGCATTAGTCCATCCCGCGTCATGTTAAAGCACTTCTGCATGCTCGCGGGGCCCTACACAATATTAGGCAGGCATACCAATTTCTTTGGCTCTTCAGTGTAATTAGAACTTCCAACACACAAACTATTGGTGAGCTTTATACAAGGGTTGCCAAGAAATTAATGCACAAGGTTTTTTTCTTCAACAATTCTTCATTGAACATAATGAGAGTTATACACAGAAAAGAATGGTGTTTTATCTACACACTCAATTTTTCCACGTAATCTCCATCCCATTCTATGGCCTTGCTCCAGCACAAAACAAGGGCATATATGCCTGTTGATACCAGTCCTTGTCCTGGTGGTGGAACCAGTTCTTCATTGTGTGAATCACTTCCGCATCATCCTCAGATGTCTTCCATGAATGGCATCCCTTAATGCCCCAAACAAGTAGAAGTCCGAGGGAGCTAGGTCCTCCGTGCCCAGCGTCTAACTGTACTTCTGTCGACAGCAGATGCTCCATAGACTTTGCACAAGTGTTTTTAAATATTCCCCATAGTTTCTTTCTCTGCAGTGAGAAATTCAATGATGGCACATTGCTTGTAACATACATTACCTACAGACGCCATTTTGAAACTGTCCTGCAGCTACGCTATCTGTCGGAAGTGAAGGAAACTTGGCATGCTCACTCATGAGACTTCAGATAATAAATATGTAATGTTTTGCATCCTTAGCATTGTTTTCGGCTGAGAAAAAAATGTGGTGCATCACTTTCTGGGCAACCCTTGTATAAATTTCTACTTCATAACAAACAAAGTACAGAAAGCTGGAGGGATGTAACAGAGACATAAACTGAGAATGTTGTAAGAAACTAATTCTTTTGTCCGTGCAAATACATTTTCATATGTCTCATTGTATGAAGCTCTCCATAAAATTGCTTGTGTTTATTTAAAAGTAGAAATTTAAGCTCTGCCTGTAGTTTCAGAATTAGCACCATTAACCATAAATGTATCATTTACAATAGTTCCTATAAAAAGTCATATTCTTCCATGAAAAGATTTTTTTTAAAGTTTCCATAAGTATGTATTCATTTGCATATCATCATTAACAAAATGTCTTAAAAATCATAATTTTTTTATATCTTAAGTTAAATCTCACATCTGTTTTCTGAACTCCCTCTTTACATAAGATTGGATAATACAACATTTGACCTAAAAATCTGTTTTTTCTGTTTATATCCCTTAATGGTTAATATTTTTTTACCTGTGCACATGCACTGATGAGCTAAAACATTACGACCAACCTGCTCAGTACCATGTTGGCCCACCTTTGGAATAGAATACAGTAGCAGCTCAGCATGCCATGGATTTATCTGTCCTTGGTAGGTTTCCAGAGGTGTGTGGCACCAGACATGTATGCACAGGTCACTCTATCAAATTATGAACTGGTAGTTTGTGCGCATGCATCTGGCACTTGGCAGTGTCTCAGATGTGTTCCATCAGATTCAGATGAAATGAATTGGGCTGCCAAGACAGCAGTGTGAGTTCATTATTGTGTTCCTCAAATGACTATAGTATGAGTCTGGCCTTATGACATGGATAGTCGCTCTGCTGAAAGTTGCCATCACCAGTGAGGAAGGCTTCAAGCATGAAAGAATGCCGGTGGTCTGCACATATCCCACGGCTGTTATGGATGCCTTCAATTACAACTGCAGGTCTCATGCAAGGCCAAGTGAATGCCTCCCATAGCATGATACTGCCCCTGAAGGCCATCATCAATGGGGCGGCGCATATTTCAAGCAGCCATTAACCAGGCTGACGGCACATTGGAATACTTCCATCAACCAGGTGTAACAAGAAATGTGATTCATATAATTCGGTGACACATTTCCATTGGTCCATGAGCCTATCTTGATGGACCTGTGCTCATTGTAGTCATAATTGTTGATGTTACTGAGTCAATATGGAACCACATAGGGATCTTTAGCTCCAGACCGCCATATTCAACAATGTAATATAAACAGTATGCTCTGACATAACTACACCTGCACCACCACTGTACCTTGTCATCAGATCTGACACAGATCTGACTTACAGAGGGGATAATCCTCCAACTTCCAAGTTCTCTGATAAGCCATGGGTGTCCAACACAGCTTCACTATTTTTGAGATGCTCATTCACAGGCGCCAGCCCATAACAATCTATCTTTCTTCAAAGTTGTTTATGACAGTGGATTATTCCATTAGTGGCCCTTATCATCATTAGACTGATTCCCCATTCATCACTTCTCCACATATATGCTTTAATTACCTCCACATATATACAGGGTGTCCACAAAGTCTCTTTATAACTTCAAAATTTTATTACAATGACAGTTGTTGAAATATTTTAACAACATTTGTTTTATTGTAATCAGTGTTTATAAAAGTTTTTTTGACAGTGTTTGATAGACCTCTATATTGGCACCTTTAGTTGCACGAAGCACATCAAGACGGTACTCGATTTCTTGCCATGTTTGCTGTAGCATAGCGTCATCAGTGGTGGCAATGGCATTACGAATCCTTTGCTTCAAGTCAGAAATGTCCTGTATCTGTGTTTGATACACAATATCTTTTACATACCCCCATAAAAAAAAGTTCAAGGGAGCAAAATCTGGCAAACGCGGTGGCCAAGGAATTGGCCCATCCCTCCCAATCCATCCACCTGGAAATGTTTCATTGAGGAACTGACAAACATGCAGTGCCCAATGTGGTGGTGCACCATCTTGCTGGAAAATGTTAGTTGGTTGTAAGTCAATCAATTGTGGTGCTACATATTCGATCAGAAGGTCGAAGTAAACATCTGCAGTAACTGTTGACTCATTGAAGAAAAATGGACCAATTATTCGGTTGCACATTATTCCACACCTTACATTCACTTTTGGACTATCCCGGTGAAGCTCCCAACTCACATGGGGGTGTTCAGATCCCCAGATTCTCACATTGTTTCTGTTTAATGTCCCAGAAACATGAAAAGTTGCCTCATCACTGAAACAAACTCGCTTGAGGAATGCTTCATCCTCCGAAAGGCGTTCCAGCATGTTGAGCTCAAACTCGGTCCGTTTTGGCTTGTCATTTGGCTCAAGTATCTGTTAAAGTTGCACTTTGTAAGCATACAACTGTAAGTTCTTGTGAAGGACATTATGCACAGTTGATCGTGGTAGTTGCAACTGTCTGGCAGCAGTGCAGATGGACTTAATAAGTGAACGAGTGAAGATGTTTAAAATGCGATCAATGTTTTCCTAGGATGTTCTTGGTCGCCCACTCCTCCCTTTATCCAACACTGTCCCTGTCTCCATAAATTTTTTGTGTCATGTGCATGGATTGGAGGGTGCGATGGTGGATCTCTTCCAAACTTCGTACTGAAGTTTTGTGGAGTCTGAACATCCAATTTTGTCTCAATAAACTAGGATCCACGTTGTGCCTTCTCTTGAGGAGTTGCCATTTTATAGAGGTTTCAGTTCCTTCCATCAACAGAGTATCTGAAACCCAAAATTTAAATATATATAAAAACTTTAGTAAACAGTGATTACAATAAAAGAAATTTTGTTAAAATATTTCAACAACTGCCGTTGTGATAAAATTTTGAAGTTGTAAAGGGATTTTATGGACACTCTGTACATTCTTTACCATGTCTCATGCTTACAGCACCACTTGGTGGCATTTGGGCATGTGATGGGCATCAGTGCAATTATTAAGTGTTAAGAGAAACAATGCACTTACTATCTCACTATTAAATGACAGCTGAAGACAATATGTGGACTTGTAGTTATGTCATCACTTTTGCCTGTCTTCACATTACCCACAATGCTCTGCAATGCAGCCTACAGATAGAGGAGGACAAAGTGGGCCACATTTGGTCAAACTGCTGCCTCATACACATGTGCAGCTCTCATTCTTATACAGTAATGTATCAATATTGGTCGTAGTGAAAGGGAGGGATATGCATGATAAGTATGAAATAAAAGGAGAAATAGAAAATTAGGGCATTTCTTCAAATTCTTTCTCGACTATGCTGAGGTCATCCTGTCTTCAAAGTCTTGACAAAGAAGGGAAAGAAGCAGTTTGAAGAAGAAGAAGAAGAAGAAGAAATTGGGCCACCAAAGAAACTGAAGACATTATTGGCTATAACAAGAAACCAGTAGTTCCTCATCAGAAGGCAACATTTAATTGCTGCAACCAATCGTAACATTTAAGCAATATAGTATTGTGTGAACTGGAAGAAAGCAAGTAAAGAATTTTCAAAACACCTGTTATATGTTTTGAAATAAATATTGCAAAAATCTGTCTGTTATTCCAAATTCAATCAGAGTCCCAGTAGGAGTACTAATTGAAAGAGTACCTACATCTACATCGATACTCCGCAAGCCACCATACGGTGCATGGCAGAGGGTACCCTGTATCACTACAAGTCATTTCCTTTCCTGTTTCACTCGCAAATAGAGTGAGGGAAGAAACCTCTATCTGTATGCCTCTGTATGAGCCCTAATTTCTTTATCGTATCTTCGTGGTCCTTATGCGCAATGTATGCTACAGGCACTAGAATCATTTGGCAGTCAGCTTCAAATGCTGGTTCTCTAAATTTTCTCAGAAGTTGAAAAGACTGTTGCCTTCCCTCCAGGGATTCACATTTGAGTTCCCAAAGGATCTCTGTAACACTTGCATGCTGTTAAAAACTACTGTTAACAAATCTAGCAGCCCGTCTCTGACTTGCTTCAATGTCTTCTTTCGATCCAACCTGGTATGGATCTCAAACACTTGAGCAGTATTCAAGACTAGGTCACACCAGTGTCCTATATATGGTCTCCTTTACAGATGAACCACACTTTCCTAAAATTCTCCCAATAAACCAGTTAACCATTTGCCTTCCCTACCACAATCCTCACATGCTTTTTCCATTTCATATTTTGCAATGTTACACCCAGATATTAAAACAATGTGACTGTGTCAAGCAGGACTATTAATGCTGTATCTGAACATTACAGGTTTGTTTTACTTGTAGGAGTACAAGAGATTATTTATTGTCCTTCTGAAAACCAAAAATCTGTTTGTCACAATTTATAATGAAAAATTAACTCTGCCTCTTCTGTGGTTCCAACCAAAACACAATTTGGTGGATTTGGCTTCAACTAACTCACTGGAGTTGGAACTAAACATTGAAATGACCAACACTCAGAGAGATTTTTCCAATGCAGAAGCCTACTTCTTGGCATTACACTTTCTTTATCGATGAGAGCTTACTTAAGGGACTGCAAGCAGTTGCTGCATGAATCGGCCAGCTATCATTGATGGGAACTGTCCACAGTGGTCCCTGGGTTTCAGCTAAATTCCAGGAAGACACTTGCTGCCCCCTTGTAACTGATAACTGAATGTAGGTGTGGTCTTGCAATGTAGCCAGCGACTTCTTGCTGCTGCCTCGTGAGATACCTGGTGGTCTGTAGCTCTTTCTGTGCCTCCTGGCAGTCTAGGGGTATACTTTAAAATCGCACTTGGCTGCTAATGGACCACATGAGTATTACTTTCTGTGAGTTGTGCATTATAGTCATCATGCGTGTTGTGATTTTTGCCCCAGGGCATCATAGCAGTCCTCTCCGCCACCAGTGAGTCGATGCAATGGCAGGCCACAGAAACAGCCTCAATGGTGCTGGAGTCTTTACTGTGTGTGTGTGGGGGGGGGGGGGGGTTACCCAGATCCACCTCCATTAGCATTGGATGAGAGGCCCAATGAACCATGTCTGGTCTCTGGAGGTCTCAGGCCGGGGCAGTGGCAGAGGGTGCAAAGAGTGTCTCATCCCAGGAATCTGGAATGGTAGAAGGAGTTGTGGCATTCATCACTGGGTTGGAACCATTATGAGCCCAGATTTGACTGATATGCCAGTGGCCGCAGGCTCCTTGCAGCAGTTGAACTTCAACCATCACCTGCCTGATCAAGCAGAGAATGAAGGCAGGCTGCCACTAATGATGACCTCAATCTTGTGCCTGCACCCATACCTGATCATGCAGAGAAAAGTAATGCCATCCATTAATCCGAGAT
The DNA here is from genome assembly GCF_023864275.1 of Schistocerca cancellata. Classification (NCBI taxonomy): domain Eukaryota; kingdom Metazoa; phylum Arthropoda; class Insecta; order Orthoptera; family Acrididae; genus Schistocerca; species Schistocerca cancellata. Next base: position 654,080,822 of record NC_064626.1, read on the forward strand.
GGTAAGGGGCCATTCTGAAGATATGTCAGGGGCTGTTCTGAAGGTACGTCAGAGATAATTGTAACCTTTGTGGGCAACCATGTAGTTTTTTTGCCAGTGAGGAACAGTTCTGAGGAGATGCACGGTATGAGGAAAGGAAGAGTTTCAAGGCATTGTCAGTGGAGTGGCGTCATGGTAATTTTTTCATTTGGGTCTTGAGGGTGCATACTAGAAGTTCGGTCAGACCATTTGAGGCAGGGTGAAATGGAACTGTGTGGAATAATGAGATGCCATTTGAGGTGCACAAGTTCCACAACTCTGCCTGTGATAATTTGGGTCTGTTGTCAGTGACCAAGTCTTCTGGGAGGCCTTCAAAGGTGAACATCGTCTTTGCTGAGGTGGTGGACTGCATCAAAAACACAAAGGGGAATCAACTGCTTGCATTTACAACCAGGAAACACACAAAAAGCTGAGGAATGGGCCAGCAAAATCCAAATGGAGGCAGGACCAAGGAGTCATCATGATGGGCCATGGAAAATGCAGATTGTGGAGGGGGGAGGGCAGGTGGTCGCTTGCTTGCTTTGACATGTGGGGCAGTTCTTCAACATCTTGGCAATATCTGCATTGATACTTCTCCAGTACAGACATAGTGTTGGGCAAGGCGCTTTGTCAGGATGATTTCCCAATGGTTGTCATGGAGAAGCCACAGAACCTTAGGCCAGAGGGTGCTGGGATGTGCATCTGAGTGCAGCCCATGGCACCCCATATGAGCACAATGCCATGAAAGTATGAAACCTCATGCTTCCTGGTCCTGAAGACCAGGTGTGCTAGATTTTTCTTGTCTGTGAGCCATCCTTGTGTTGTATAATGCAAAACCTCCCAGAGGATAGGGTCATTCACACCGTGTCGTCCCACAAGGAATGTGTCGATGGGGAGATGGCCACGACATCGGCACTCACTGTCCACATTAAAAAATAATTCCAGTTCCTCATCTGGGTTGTGGCTGACAGGAAATCTTGATAGGAAGTCAGCATTGGCATGGGCAGCATTAGGGTGATATAGGAGATTGTAGGAATATCCTGAGAGAAACAGAGCCCACCATTGCAGCTGGCATGCCATACGGCTTGGTATTGGTGCTGAAGACTTGAAGGATGCAGTACAGGTTTATGATCCGTCATGAGTGTGAAACGGCAGCCATAGATGTTATCGTGAAAGTTTTTGATGACAAAGATGATGGCCAAAGCCTCCTCTTCTATTTGGCTGTAGTTCCTCTGTGCTGCTGTGAAGGTCTTGGATACAAATGTGATGAGTCACTTCACACCATTCTCACTGTGCAAAAAAACTGTGCCTATCCTGTAGATGCACTGAAGATGTGTCCTAGATACTCAACTTGGTGTATGAAAAAAGAACGTTGGTCAAGATTACAGTGAATGTTCACTGCCATGAATGTGAAGAAAAGCAAGTCAAGAATCCAGGCAAGATTGGCTGTATTCTTTCCAGCAACCAGAATATCATTGAGATAGTTCACTATCCTCAGGACATCCTTTAAGAGTTGCTCCAAGTACCTCTGGAAGATCACAGTGGCACTAGTGATGCCAAACAGAAGCCGCCTATATAGGAACAATCCAAAAGGAGTGTTTATGACCACAGTCTGCCAGGATTCTGTGTCCTATGGGAGCTGGAGATAAGCATCCCAAAGGTCAATTTTGAAGAACACTGTACCCCAGTGAGATCGGAAACAATGTCCTCAAGCTTGAGAATGGGTTATGTGGTGACTGTGGACTGTGTATTCCCAGTGGCCTTGAAGTCACCTCAAATGTGGGGCAGAACTTGACGGTTTCTCCACAATCATGATGGAGGACCAAGTGGATAGTTAACAAAGCACTGTTTACAAGATGGTGATTGTTTGAAACTACATGTCCTGGGAGGGTCTCTTTCAGTCATGAGCACCAAATGCTGCTGCATGGCTTCAAATTTGGGATCGGAGACAAATACCAGAGCTGGATATTGGATAGAATCTGCTGCTCTGACAGATTGCTCAAAAGCCTGAATGATGTGAAGCCATGAATCAAGAAATACATCTTTGAACTTCAGGAGATACTGCTACAGGCCTTCATCAGGTGTGTGAACTAAAATCATGTTGCAGATCAGGGCTGATGTATAAGGGAGCCAGCATTGTTCATTGGCACATTGAAAACAGCATTCCCAGGAGAGACACTGGAGCCTAGCTATCCATTCCCTACAGGTTTCAGAATGTAGTTTCTCACAACTAAAGAACTTGTGTCATGCTGCAGCGATGTGAATCTTAGTGTTGATGTAATCAGTTAAGCTTTTCCTCAAGGAAGCATAAGGTGATAGTGTGCTTTTGCTTGGGGATGTAAGTGTTGTAATTGCTGGTAGATCATGGGTCCTGCATTGGCCAACTGGAAGGCACGCCGCTGCTAGTCACCATAGATGTTGTCCATTGCAAGATGTTGCTCTAATTGGGCTATGTAGCAGGGTTGATTTTCTTGTCAAAGTATTGAAAGAGCAGTGGCGATTATGTGCCTGGGTGTACCTAGGTGGCAGGCTGGGCACCAGCCCCACAGCAACTGGAGGGGGGTGTCTTCAAAGAGAGAACTTGTGCCAGTAGAGCCTCATTCACTCGCTGCATCCTTTGTAGTAAGAGCAACACCAGATGCATAATGTCTGTGTTCAGCGGCAAGGACGCCACTTGTTCCTGATCAACCTGGTATGTGGCACACATGTTGTAATCAATTCTAAAAAGCTCCTTGTTGCCACTGCAAAATTTGTCTATTATTCCTAATTGCAAGAAAGTCCCAGAAGGAGTACATTAGCTTCTTTATTGTCTTTCCGCAAACCAAAAAAAAATGGTCATCATGATTTACAATTACAAATTAACTCTGCCTCTTCTAGGGTTTCAGCCAAAATACACACACCAAAAAAAGTTTTGCATCACCTCAGTTATGGAATCTGTACAGAAAATTGGAATAGAGATCAACATAAACATCATTTCCACCCTTTTTATTGCTCATGAAAACCACACATTGCATGTTGTACCACCATACAGTGAGACCAATTGTACACACCGGTACCTTTAATACCCTCTTGCTTTGATGCATGCCTGTATTCAGCATGGCATACTATCCACAAGTTCATCAAGGCACTGTTGGTCCAGATTGTCCCACTCCTCAACAGCAATTTAGCATAGATCCCTCAGAGTGGTTGGTGGGTCACGTCATCCATAAACAGCCCTTTTCAATCTATCCCAGGCATTTTCAATAGGGTTCATGTCTGGAGAACATGCTGACCACTCTAGTTGAGTGATGTCATAATCCTGAAGAAGACATTCACAAGATGTGCACCATGGGGGCGCAAATTGTAGTCCATGAAGATGAATGCCTCACCAATATGCTGTTGATATGGCTGCACTGTCGGTCGGAGGATGGCGTTCACGTATTGCACAGCCATTACGGTGCCTTCCATGACCACCAGTGGCATACATCGGCCCCACATAATGCCACCCCAAAGCAGCAGGGAACCTTCACCTTGCTGCACTCGCTGGACATTGTGTCTAAGGTATTCAACCTGACCTGGTTGCCTCCAAACACATCTCTGACAATTGTCTGGTTGAAGGCATATGCGACACTCATTGGTGAAGAGAACATGATGCCAATCCTCAGTGGTTCATTTGGCATGTTGTTGGGCCCATCTGTACTGCGCTGAATGGTTATGTGATTGCAAAGATGGACCTCACTGTGGACGTCAGGAATGAAGTTGCGCATCGTGCAGCCTATTGTGAACAGTTTGAGTTGTAACACAACATCCTGTGGCTGCACACAAAGCATTATTCTACATGATGGCATTGCTGTCAGGGATCCTCTGAGCCATAATCCATAGGTAGTGAATCCACTGCAGTAGTAGCCCTTGGCTGGCCTGAGTGAGGCATGTCATTGACAGTTCCTGTCTCTCTCTGTATCTCCTCCATGTCCAAACAACATTGCATTGGTTCACTCCAAGACACCTGGACACTTTCCTTATTAAGAGCCCTTCCTGGCACAAAGTAACAATGCGGTATTCACCGTCCAGGCATGGTTGAACTACAGACAACACAAGCCGTGTACCTCCTTCGTTATGGAATGACTGGAATTGATTGGCTGTCGGACTGCCTCTGTCTAATAGGTGCTGCTCATGCATGGTTGTTATATCTTTGGCAGAGTTTAGTGACATCTCTGAACAGTCAAAGGGACTATGTCTGCGATACAATATCCACCGTCAATGTCTATCTTCAGGAGCCCTGGGGACCGGGGTGATGCAAAACTTTTTTTGATGTGTGTACAATTCTGTGGATTTGGCTTCAGGTAACTCCCTGGAGCTGGAACTAAACACTGAAATGACCAACACTCAACGAGCTGCTTTCCAATGCAGAAGCCAACTTCTCAACATCACATTGTCATCATCAACGGCACATCAAAGAGAGCATAATTAAGGGACTGCAAGCAGTTGGCATATGATTCAGCCAACTCGCATCAATGGCAACTGTCTGCAATGGTCCCTGGGTAGCTATTCTCCAGAAGAGACATGCTGCCCCCTTTTAACTTGTGACTGGATGTAGGTGTGGCGTTGCAATGTGGCCAGCGACTTCTTGCTATTGCCTCGCGAGGTACCTGGTGATCTGTAGCTCTCAGTGTGCCTCCTAGTGGTCTGGGGCTGTACTTGGAAATACCGTGTGGCTACTAAAGAGAGTGTGAATGTTGCTTTCCATGACTTGTCCATTATAGCCATCATGCGTGTTGTGGCAGTGCCAACTCGGCACCATAACAAATATGATGTTGACTATTTCTGAGAAGTCAAAGATATGTGTCATTCCAACCCTGATCTATCTGTCTGCCGGCATAAACATCTGTTCTCAGTGCTACATGACCCAAAACAGGCCTTAGAAAGCATACCTTTAAATGCTACGTGGATGGTTTCAAGATATTTTGGCTTCCCTATACATTTTATAGGACTTATGGAAGTGTTATGCAAGCAATTAAATCAACAAAAACTTTCAGTTATGAAAAGACTTAAAATATGACAGTGTGCTAGTACCCACGTAGAAGGATCCACAGTCTTTGCCCTATAATTGGTAGCCCTGCTCTAAGAGACACAGTCTACAAACAACAGTCAGAACATTAAATTCCATTTTGATAGAGGAATTTTTAATCAAGCTAGCCATTTCTTGAAAGAGAATGATAAATTACACTGTCAACTGAGTTGCAATATGCACATGATACTGCTCCTCCAGCTAACACATCTGAAGAACTGCAGTCATCCATCAAATACTTCAAGAGTGTATGTGAACGATTTGGCCTGACTCAGCACTCAGGAAACCAAAGGGGTTTTATAATCACCCCTTGGAACTACTTTCTCAAACTGTAATACTATCATTTCTCATGCACATACTGCTGCAGTGGTGGGAATAATAATCATCACAAGGTAGAACCTTACAGTAACAAACAGCAAACTCTACATGTTAAGTTTACTGCAGAAGCAGGGTGCTGTACCATTTCATTTGGAAATAGCAACACTTAGTTCTGGAATGGACCATACACAAAAAAGGTTACTTAGATTCTTTAATGGTTGAACGTCCGCAGCTCGTGGTCTCGCGGTAGCGATCTCACTTCCCGAGCACGGGGTCCCGGGTTCGATTCCCGGCGGGGTCAGGGTTTTTTCCTGCCTCGAGATGACTGGGTGTTGTTGTGTCATCTTCATCATCATTATTCATCCCCATTACGGTCGGAGGAAGGCAATGGCAAACCACCTCCACTAGGACCTTGCCTAGTAAGGCGGCGCGGGTCTCCCGCGTCGTTCCCCTACGCTCTGTAAAGAAGTATGGGACTCATCAGCAGCAGCACCCTCTTGAAAAGACTCATATAAGCAAGTTGTGTGCAAGGAACAGTACAGGAGACACATTAACAGGTATCAAGATAGATCACATAATGGTAATATAGTGATTTTAAAACCAAATTTTAACCTGCAAAACATTTCCAGGGCAAGATATGGACTAACCATAATTTGCTGATTATGAACTGCAGATTAAAGCTGAAGAAATTGCATAAAGGTAGGAAACCATGGAGGTAGGATCTGGATAAATTGAAAGAACCAGGGGTTGAGAGTTTCAAAGATAGCATTAGGCAACAATTGTATGAAACAAGGAAATGGAATACAATAGAAGAAGAATGGGTAGCTTTTAGAAATGAAATGAAACACTGAAGGCAACAGAGAATAAAATAAGAGAAAAGCTAAGGGCCAGCAGAAATCCTCGAGTAACACACGAGATACTGAATCTAACTGATGAACGAAGAAAATATAAAAGTGCAGCAAATGAGCTGGCAGAAGGCTCCCCACTGGCCCTGACATCAGTGCACCTTATGCCTAGCCCATGCACCTGCCACCCCTCCCTCCTGCATTCCTAGCTGCTACCTCCCTCAGAGCCATTAGCCAACCACTGCTAACCTCTCCCTACACCTCCCGCCTCTTTCCCCATCTACCCACTCCACCCCAACAACCAGAAATAACTTCAGTGAAACATTGTCCTCAGTGATTGCAAAACTACTGTCAAGTATCAGTACCTGTTGCAGTATTGTAGAACATGTCCACAGTTAAAAAAGAAAATTCTCCTTTGATGGAACAACACATCATAAGGGCATATCATTAAAATTAAAAACTTCCCAGTCTGCATTACATTATAGTGAAATGAAGAATATTATGTTTCTCAATTATGAGAAATTGACAGTTACAAGACACAGCTAAAGAAGACAAAATGGAATCATGATCTTGAGCATGCATTTATAAATATACTCTCAGATATGGTTAAAACCTACTCCCTTAAGGTTTGAAAAGGGAAAGAGAGAGGGAGACTGTCAGAAAAGAGCATCAGTGGTTCACACTTGAACTGTAAGGGCTTAGAATTCTAGATGATCCCTTATGACAGCTGCAAAAAAGTTATGCACAGAAGACCAATTACATAAAGTTAAAAAGCAAATGTAGGATGAAAATCAGATTAGCTAAATTCATGGCAATGGAAGTTACAATAGTTCCAAAAACCAGGCCCGGTTCAAGAACACTTTTCCGTATATGCGACATATCATTTGCCCTCCTCCTCTGTACTCAACCTCCTCTCTCCCTCTCTCCCTTGGGCTCTTGGTAAGATCTTTAAATTATAAAAAGTAAATCTAAATATAGTGAATGTCAAAATTGTTTTTTGTTTACAATAAGTACTACATAGACATTTCTCTGTAAATAATTAAATTAGTGACTCTTATTCCTGTGTTAAATATTGAAGAACAATTCATTTTCATTTAATGTAATTCCTGTGATATTTAAAAGCTTTTAGTGCAAGCACAAGCAACTAGGCATATTGAATTAATCCAGCTTCAATAAAAATGTGCTATCTATTAAACTGACTGCAAAATTACACACACACACACACACACACACACACACACACACACACACACCAATCAGTTCCAGTCATTCCACCAGGAAGGAAGTAGTTTTAGTAGTAGTAGTAGCTTTATTCATCTGTAGATCACTTTTTACAAGGATATAGGACATGACAAAGTATTTACAAATTTATATCTAAAAACAAAGATGATGAGACTTACGAAACAAAAGCGCTGTCAGGTCGATAGACACACAAACATACACACAAAATTCTAGCTTTAAACTTAAAGCTAGAATTTTGTGTGTATGTTTGTGTGTCTATCGACCTGCCAGCGCTTTTGTTTGGTAAATCTCATCATCTTTGTTTTTAGATATATTTTTCCTACGTGGAATGTTTCCCTCTATTGTATTTACAAATTTAGATCAATTTAAAATAAGCTAATCCGTATACACATATATTTACAGACTTCTAGTTAGAGACAATCATTAGATTTACTCCTGGTACACAGTACTTTTTTTAGAAATAACATATTAAATAAAGTAATGCCACATTGTCATTGTTCACTCATATCCGACTATCAGTCACTCCACACACTATACACACATTGTTTCATAACACTTCACTCACAAAACACACACACACACACACACACACACACACACACTGGTGATCTCTGGGCCATTTTCTGTATTGCAACTTCCCATTTGCTATCCTGAAAAACTGAGTCAGCATCCCGCCATAATGAGTGAAATGTTGAACTCAGAAAGAGGAAGAAGTGTTAGTATTGTGCTATGCGTAGCTTGGGGGTAAGTATTTATAGAAAGGAAAAAAAGAAGGAAAAAACATAAAGTGAAGGTGTTATGTGGAATGTTGGATATTTTATGATCATTATTATTATTATTATTATTATTATTATTATTATTTATTTGTATGACATTTTTTATCAAACCCCTACTCTGTTTCAGTTAAGTAATCCTTCAATGTATAAAATGTATTGCATAACAGGTACTTTTTAGCTGCCTTTTTAAATAAGTGTATTTTGGCAATTTCTTTAATCTCTTTTGGTAATTTATTGTACAGTTTTATTCTTTGGTAGAAAATGCTGTTTTGAGTTTTATGTTTATTTCTTCTTGGTAAATGTAAGTTGAGTCTATCTCTTGTTGCATGGTCATGGACAGAGGTGCTTGTGCAGTAATTACCAATGTTATTTTTGATGTGTAAAACTGACTGGTAAATGTATTCACATGGAGCAGTTAAAATTCCCAGTGTTCTGAACAGATCTTTACAATGAGCTCAACTAGTATTTTTGGTTACTATTCTTATGGCTCATTTCTGGAGTTTGAAAATTGTGTTCATATTTTGTGCATTTGTTCCCCAAAAAAGAATTCCCTAACTAAGAATTCAGTGTACATATGAATAATATTTAACTAAAAGACACTGTATGTTACACACTGGTGATAGGATTCTAAGGGCATAACATGCTGATGACATTCTGTTTGCAAGTACCTTTATGTGTTCACACCACTTCAACTGAGAATCAATATTCATTCCTAGAAATTTTGCATTTGTTACACAGTCTATAGAGGTGCCATCTGCATTTAATTTAACATTGTCATTTTCCTCTACAAACTGAAATTCATGTCATTAGTTTTCTTTATGTTCAATGTCACCTTATTACTTATTGACCAATCATAAACTTCCTTGAGAGTACATGGCTCATGTTGTCTGTAGTTCAACCACAGTTCGATTGCGTCCGCATTGTTAATTTATACCGGGAAGGGTTCTCAGCAAGGGAAGTGTCCAGGTGTTCAGAGTAAATCAAAGCGATGTTGTTTGGACATGGAGGAGATACAGAAAGACAGGATAACCACTACCTATGACGGATTATGGCTCAGAGGAACCCTGACAGCAATGCCACCATGTTGAATAATGCTTTTCGTGCAGCCACAGGATGTTGTGTTACGACTCAAGCTGTGCACAATAGGCTGTACGATGTGCAACTTCACTCCTAACGTCCATGGCGAGGTCCATCTTTGCAACCACAAAACCATACAGTGTGGTACAGGCATGCATCATACTGGTGTGTACGGCAATCTGGACCACCACCACTGAAGGTCTCTGCATGGTGGTACACCATGCAATGTATGGTTTTCATGAGCAATAAAAAGGGCAGAAATGATGTTTATGTTGATCTCTATTCCAATTTTCTGTACAGGTTCCGGAACTCTGAGAACTGAGCGATGCAAATCTTTTTTTGATGTGTGTATAATAGAACTTTTCATTTGTATAATTTACAATTTGTATAACTTTCCATTGAAAAAAGTGAGACACAAATATAAGAAATATCTAATTTTATATTGACATGTTAAACATAGGACATTGTTTCATCCCTTAAGTTGAGTGTGACATGTAAGGAAAACTCACCAATAAGTAGCTAAATCTTACAAAATTTGTGATGCAGGTAACTGAAAAATGATAAATACAACTACAAAGGAAAACACAAATTGTTGTGTGAAATAAGAGAAATATTCTATTAATTAAGTCTTGTACAATTCCCACAGTTGTTCAGAATATGTACTACAATTTGTCCCTTGGACAAAAAAATATATTGAAATTTTTTTAGCCTTTAACTTAGCAAAATCATAAGAAATAGGATCTCAGTCAATTTACTTTAAGATTTCGCTTTTCAGAGCTGAAGTTGTCAGGCCAGACAAGCTGTCTTGAGATAGTCTTGATTAAGATATGTCTTTATCAACTTGCATTTAGAAAAACTTATTTCACTACAAATTTCAGATATAGGTAAGATCAGGAGGACTCATAAGCTTACAAAGGTTTTCAGAAAAATGTCAGTATAATTGTTTTTGTAATACAAGAAAATGAGCCATTATATTGCCATAGATGCAAAAACTGTTGAGGAATGTCAAAAGTATAAATATCTGGGGGTTAGAACCTCAAATAAGGGTCCAGTAAATAAAAAATGAGGCACAGGACAACACAAGCTAAACAAGCAATCAATAATTTGAATTCCATCCTTTGGTCATAAAGGTTAAGATTAATTAAATAGTTACTTTCATATCCCATGGATCATTCACATAATAAATCTTAATGATGTGAAATGGGTTGTTTTATATTAACATCACAAATTATTTTGTAAATATGCTTATAAGCAGATCATTTGATCATTTACAACAATGTGAGTTAGTAATTCCTACCCATCACTTCATACACATTACAGTAATGGAATTTCTTCTAAGAAATAGAACAACTTGTCAAGGAAAAACTATTTCAGTTGATTTCCCACTTTGCTGTCTGTCAGACATTTTATATCACTGAGCAAGGATAACAATTTTGGTTGCACCATTGTGCAGCCCTTTTTGTGCTAAAGACATTCTTAGTGTAGCATAATGAATGTCATTTTTCCTTCTGGTATTGAAATTATGTACATCATTGTTCCTTTTGAACTGCAGTGGATTATTTACAACAAACTTCATGAGAGAATAAATATACTGAGAAGCAGTTCTCAAAATGCTTAACTCCTTAAACAGATGTCTACAAGATGATCATGGGTGAGCACCACATATTGTTCTTACAGCATGTTTTTGAGCAATGAAGACTTTCTTTCTTAAAAATTAGTTATCCAAGAACATTATTCATATGACATTGTTGAATGAAAATATGTCAGCTTACTGATTTGTCCCTTCCCAAGATTCACAATGATTGCAAGTGCAAATGTTATAGAACTAAGTTGTTCTAGGAGTTCCAAAATGTGCTTTTTCCAGTTTAACTTCTCATCAGAACGGATACTTCCACCCTGCTTCTTTCCTCATCATGTGTTACACCTAACATTGGTGTAGTACCTCAAGATGAACACAACTGAATATGTTATATAGTTTTAAAACTGGAAGTGAGACCATTCACAGAAAACCAGTTAATTATACTTTTAAGAACATTATTTACCATTTCTTCTGTTGCTGTTTTTGTGTTTGGATTGATTACAATGCTAATGTCATCCATAAAAATGACTAATTCTGCTTGTTATATGTTAGATGGAATATTGTTTACATATATGATGAACAATAGCAGACATAAAATTGAGCATTGGGGAACTCCATACATAATTCCTCCCCAGTAAAAAAAGTCATTGGACTACTTTTGTTGACAATAATTCTGTTCTCTTTTGATTAGATATGACTTTATCCCCTGTTTACTTGTACCATCAATCCCATAAAATCTTCATTTATCTAAGTGAAAATTGTGATTCACACAGTCAAGTGCCTTAGTTAGGCCACAGAAGAAACCAACTGGTACTATTTTATTATTTAAGGCATATAAAATTTGATGAATGAACCTTTAAATGATCTCCTCAGTAGAGCAACTTTTCTGGAATGCAAACTGTGGTTTACTGAGGATATTATTGTTGCTCAGGTCAGATGCTATTCTAGAATACAACACCTTCCCAAAAATTCTGGCAGATGATATCAGTAGTGAAATGGGTTGGTAGTTATTGACCTCTTTCTTATAGAGGTGTTCCAATCTCTCCTCGAGTGATGCAGTATATATTTCAGTTAAAACAGGGCTTATTACATGGGAACAAATCTTTATTACTCTGTTGGAAACACCATCAAATCTGTAAGAGTTTTCATTTTTGAGACAATATATAATTCTCTTACTTTCAGAAGGAGAAGTTGGTGATGTATTCATATGACTGAAGTTTAAGAGAGTTGCTTTTTCAACATACAGCTGTGATGTTTCCTTTGAACAGTTTGGTCCCTGTATCTTCTACTATATTTAAGAAATTGTTATTAAACATATTTGCTACCTGTGACTCATCTTTTATAGCCCTTCTGTTTAATTCAATAATGATGTTATCCCGTTCTGTGGGTGGTTGTCCTGTCCCTCATTTCAGTACATTCCCTGTAGCCTTAAATCTGTAGTTGAAATTACTGATTTCTGACATAATGTGCATGTTGCTTGATTTTTTAATAACTTTTCTTCTTAGTACTTTTGAGTAGTTGTTGTAGTATGCAACTACAGCAGGATCTCTACTTTCTCCTTCCAGTAGTTACAAAGTTTTTGCAAGATACCTTAATCTCAGTAGTGAACCATGGTTTATTACATGGCTGTTGAATGTCCTTTCTGATTAGCTTATGTGGAAAGCTATTTTTAAATAACTATATGAGTTTATCCCTCCCCTCATGAACCATGGACCTTGCTGTTGGTGGGGAGGCTTACGTGCCTCAACGATACAGATAGCCGTACCGTAGGTACAACCACAATGGAGGGGTATCTGTTGAGAGGCCAGACAAATGTGTGGTTCCTGAAGAGGGGCAGCAGCCTTTTCAGTAATTACAGGGGCAACAGTCTGGATGATTGACTGATCTGGCGTTGTAACGTTAACCAAAACGGCCTTGCTGCTGTTGTACTGCGAACGGCTGAAAGCAAAGGGAAACTACAGCCGTACTTTTTCCCGAGGGCATGCACCTTTACTGTATGGTTAAATGATGATGGCGTCCTCTTGGGTAAAATATTCCAGAGGTAAAATAGTCTCCCATTCGGATCTCCGGGCGGGGACTACTCAAGAGGACATCGTTATCAGGAGAAAGAAAACTGGCATTCTACGGATCGGAGCGTGGAATGTCAGATCCCTTAATCGGGCAGGTAGGTTAGAAAATTTAAAAAGGGAAATGGATAGGTTAAAGTTAGATATAGTGGGAATTAGTGAAGTTCGGTGGCAGGAGGAACAAGACTTCTGGACAGGTGACTACAGGGTTATAAACACAAAATCAAATAGGGGTAATGCAGGAGTAGGTTGAATAATGAATAAAAAATAGGAGTGCGGGTAAGCTACTACAAACAGCATAGTGAACGTATTATAGTGGCCAAGATAGACACGAAGCCCATACCTACTACAGTAGTACAAATTTATATGCCAACTAGCTCTGCAGATGACGAAGAAATTGAAGAAATGTATGATGAGATAAAAGAAATTATTCAGGTAGTGAAGGGAGACGAAAATTTAATAGTCATGGGTGACTGGAATTCGACAGTAGGAAAAGGGAGAGAAGGAAACATAGTAGGTGAATATGGACTGAGGCTAAGAAATGAAAGAGGAAGCCGCCTGGTAGAATTTTGTGCAGAGCATAACTTAATCATAGCTAACACTTGGTTCAAGAATCATGAAAGAAGGTTGTATACATGGAAGAACCCTGGAGATACTAAAAGGTATCAGATACATTATATAATGGTAAGACAGAGATTTAGGAACCAGGTTTTAAACTGTAAGACATTTCCAAGGGCAGATGTGGACTCTGATCACAATCTATTGGTTATGAGCTGTAGATTAAAACTGAAGAAACTGCAAAAAGGTGGGAATTTAAGTAGATAGGACCTGGATAAACTGAAATAACCAGAGGATGTAGAGAGTTTCAGGGAGAGCATAAGGGAACAATTGACAGGAATGGGGGAAAGAAATACAGTAGAAGCAGAATGGGTAACTTTGAGGGATGCAATAGTGAAGGCAGCAGAGGATCAAATAGGTAAAAAGATGAGGGCTAGTAGAAATCCTTGGGTAACAGAAGACATATTGAATTTAATTGATGAAAGGAGAAAATATAAAAATGCAGTAAATGAAGCAGGCAAAAAGGAATACAAACGTCTCAAAAATGAGATCGACAGGAAGTGCAAAATGGCTAAGCAGGCATGGCTAGAGGACAAATGTAAGGATGTAGAAGCTTATCTCACTAGGGGTAAGATAGATACAGCCTAAAGGAAAATTAAAGAGACCTTTGGAGAAAAGAGAGCCACTTGTATGAATATCAAGAGCTCAGATGGAAACCCAGTTCTAAGCAAAGAGGAGAAAGCAGCAAGGTGGAAGGAGTATATAGAGGGTCTATACAAGGGCGATGTACTTGAGGACAATATTATGGAAATGGAAGAGGATGTAGATGAAGATGAAATGGGAGATACGATACTGCGTGAAGAGTTTGACAGAGCACTGAAAGACCTGAGTCGAAGCAAGGCCCCGGGAGTAGACAACATTCCATTAGAACTACTGATAGCCTTGGGAGAGCCAGACCTGACAAAACTCTACCATCTGGTGAGCAAGATGTATGAGAAAGGCGAAATACCTTCAGACTTCAAGAAGAATAAAATAATTCCAATCCCAAAGAAAGCAGGTGTTGACAGATGTGAAAATTACCGAACTATCAGTTTAATAAGTCACAGCTGCAAAATACTAACGCGAATTCTTTACAGATGAATGGAAAAACTGGTAGAAGCCGACCTCGGGGAAGATTAGTTTGGATTCCGTAGAAATGTTTGAACACGTGAAGCAATACTGATCCTATGACTTATCTTAGAAGAAAGGTTAAGGAAAGGCAAACCTACATTTCTAGCATTTGTAGACTTAGAGAAAGCTTTTGACAATGTTGACTGGAGTACTCTCTTTCAAATTCCAAAGGTGGCAGGCGTAAAATACAGGGAGCGAAAGGCTATTTACAATTTGTACAGAAACCAGATGGCAGTTATAAGAGTCGAGGGGTATGAAAGGGAAGTAGTGGTTGGGAAGGGAGTGAGATAGGGTTGTAGTCTCTCCCTGATGTTACTCAATCTGTATATTGAGCAAGCAGTAAAGAAAACAAAAGAAAAGTTTGGAGTAGGTATTAAAATCCATGGAGAAGAAATAAAAACTTTGAGGTTCGCCGATGACATTGTAATTCTGTCAGAGACAGCAAAGGACTTGGAAGAGCAGTTGAACGGAATGGACTGTGTCTTGAAAGGAAGATATAAGATGAACATCAACAAAAGCAAAACGAGGATAATGGAATGTAGTCGAATTAAGACGGGTGATGCTGAGAGAATTAGATTAGGAAATGAGACACTTAAAGTAGTAAAGGAGTTTTGCTATTTGGGGAGCAAAATAACTAATGACAGTCGAAGTAGTGGGGATATAAAATGTAGACTGGCAATGGCAAGGAAAGCGTTTCTGAAGAAGAGAAATTTGTTAACATCGAGTATAGATGTAAGTGTCAGGAAGTCATTTCTGAAAGTATTTGTATGGAGTGTAGCCATGTATGGAAGTGAAACATGGACAATAAATAGTTTGGACAAGAAGAGAATAGAAGCTTTCAAAATGTGGTGCTACAGAAGAATGTTGAAGATTAGGTGGGTAGATCCACATAACTAATGAGGAGGTATTCAATAGGATTGGGGAGAAGAGAAGTTTGTGGCCCAACTTGACTAGAAGAAGGGATCGGTTCGTAGGACATGTCCTGAGGCATCAAGGGATCACAAATTTAGCATTGGAGGGCAGCGTGGAGGGTAAAAATCGTAGAGGGAGACCAAGAGAGGAATACACTAAGCAGATTCAGAAGGATGTAGGTTGCAGTAGGTACTGGGAGATGAAGGAGCTTGCAGAGGATAGATTAGCATGGAGAGCTGCATCAAACCAGTCTCAGGACTGAAGACCACAACAACAACACGAGTTTATCATGGAATAGATTAAATTTTATGCCAGCATTTGGTTCACTACAAAATTCATCTGAGGTCATTTCTTGTAAACTCTTTTTAGAAACATGTGTTCTGGAGTCATTAATTATTCTAACTGGTTTTTGCTGAGGAGTATCAATACACTAAGATAATGTCTTCTTTATCCTAACTAACTGTGCATCATGATCAAACATTTGTTAGAGGACATACAATGAGTTTCTTGCTTTGAGCACCATAAAAAAAAAAAACATTATAATTAGTGTCCTAATATCTTTACCCACCCATGTCGGAAAGTTAATTGGTGAGATTGACTTGGAGTATTCATGTAAGGTTTCCAGATTGTTTTTCCTATCTGAATCCTGTAGTAATACTACATTGAAATCATCACAGACTATTAACTGCTTGTTGTTATCTGACAGTTAGCATTGTAAAGAATCCAAATTCCTGATAAAAAGTTCAAAATTTCCCAGTGGAGATCTATATACAGTTAAAAGTGAACTATTTTTCAGTATTAATTCACAAGTGCACACTTCTATGTGCTGATCACTTGTAAATTTACATGGCTCAGTGTTTTTGAACATGTGTTCTGTCTTAATATATAGAAGAAATTCTCATTTTCCCATATTAGTTCCACATGAATAAGATGCTAGAGTGTAATGTTTTATATTTAACTTACGTAATGCTGTGGTTTTGTGGTTCTCATATAAGCACAGGACATCTATCTTTCAGAGCTTCCTAAATTTTCCAAACAATTAAGAAGCTCTTCTACCTTTTTACGCATTCCTCTGATATTTTGATGAAACAAGTTAATCCGACTTTTCTGTGCATTCTTAAGCATTGCGTTGGGCTCCTCTGTTATTTTAACAGCATGCCAGAATCCAGATTCTAACCTGAAAAAGTTACACCTCTGACATCAGTAACCACAGGGAACTTTCATTATGTAATGGTGGTCCACCACACATTTTCTGCAAGAAGCTGAGGCAACATATCTTTCTCCTATCTTAGTAAGGTGTAAGCCGTGTCTAATATAATCCCATCTGCCAACTGTAGCAGCAGGCATTGCATTCATATGAGATTCCATTTCAGTAACAGCAGCCAGCTCAACTCAGTGTTCACACATCTCAAAGCAGTGTTAATCCAGGGCTGGTCATGGCGCTACAGGAACCCCACAAAACACACATTTTTGTGTGTGGTTGCTACTCCTGTTTCATTCAGGTCACCCCCTAATGCTGCAATTTCTGTCTTTAGCCAGGCTGTTCCTGGCTTCACGTGCTATGATAACTGCATCACAGTATATATGCTGACATGGAAACAAAATTCCCAGATTAAAATGCACTTTTTCTATGTTAAGTTACAGATACTTTCCTTTGGAATTGTAAAACTTATCAATCCTTAAAATAATGGTATAAAAGAGCTCTAAAATCTGCTAAGTGGCTGGTCCTCAAAGTATTAAGTTTTAAACAAGAGTCAAACGCTTTCTAATTTAAGAAATTCATTGCACATTCTCACGCATAACTTAATCCATCTTGCTTAAAAGGAATTTTGCTTTTAAAGTAACATTTTTCATCCACCATTTGCAATACTTTCCTGCGACCTGCTAGAAATAGGTTTTTTTCAGCAGTTCTCACAGAGCTCCAGAAAACAGGTGTTACTGTGCATGCACCGCTATGATGATGTAGGACGTCCATATGTTCATACGTGTAAAGCATGAAGAGATCTTACATTACGCTATTTTTTTAAAAAAAAAAAAAAAAAAAAAAAAAAAAAAAAAAAAAAAAAAAAAAAAAAAAAAAAAAAAAAAAAAAAAGAACAGGAATCAGAAGATATTTCATGAGCATCGGAATTTTGTAAACCATACTAAACTGCTTAATTTGGCTTAAGTCCACATTCGTATGTCCAGACTCACAATTAAGTGGGCCTCAACCCGATATTAAACTTTCAGTGCAGGTTTCGGAATGTAAATTTTCTGGGAGTACCAGTAATGTATTATCTCATGTTTGGTTCTTTATTATGGCATAAGGTCATATGTGGCAGAAGATGAAAATGTGCACTTGAAATTCAATGAACAGTTGAAACTAGCCAATAGTGTGGAATGAAACACTATGTTTCAAATAAATTGACTGCCTCAGCAGAAAAGATTAATTAAAGCCGAATTTCTTTAGCAAACCAACAAAAGTAACTTCATTGTTCTGCAAGGCGATTAACGCTTGACTGCCAAAAAAATGGAAATAAAATTAAAAAAAACTGCAACTAATGACATATTGTAGCCTTTGTAATTATATGAATGATATTAAATTCACTTGATAGCTGCCGGCCACATAAACCCGTTTTGTTTTCATTTTATGTGAGAGCTGTAAATGAAGAAGAAACAGCGAGATCACTAACCACGAACATGGATCACTTGGAGATTACCCCCTCCCCACCACAACTCAGACTGGTTCTTGCGGATCTGGCACCTTAGGCGCGCCAGAAAAAAATTCCCGATTAGCATCTGGCTGCTTCCTGCTACTGCCGATACAGCTAACAGCCAGCAGACACACTTCAAGTAGCCAGAAGCGGGAGATGGTATTCTTCATACGTGACTCTACTGCGCGTGTGCAGGCAGATGCTTGAGTGAGCACTGTGTTTTGCTAATGGCCCATTTCCTTTGCTACTTAAATTTTATTTTGGTTTTTTCTCTCTTTTATGTTTTATAGCTGCAATATTACTCTTCAGTAGCGGGATACAGTAACATTCTTTGTTTGTGTATCAATTCTTACCAGTCAGAATTACAAAAATTTAACAAAATAAAACAATGAAAAATTCTTGGAATTCCAAAAATTTTCGGTTTTCTCCTAGATGAAAAAATTCCCGGGTTTTTCTTGGATTTTCCAGGGGGTATACACCCTGCTCATATTCTTTGTCAAAATCTTTACACAAGTTCCCTATGTCCTCGGACACCTGGCTAGCAATTGGTTTCACAATACCTGTGGCCTGGTACCCTGTTCCTAATTTGCCCTGTACCATCTGGCCTATACTCCTCCCACAGCTACTATCTAGCAGCAAGAATCCTTTCTTCCTACTCTCTTTTGCTACTGACCTACACTTAGTTTCTACACTAGAAGTCTGGTACACCCTACTGTGAACTACAGCTGGATTAGGCTCTTTTCCTTGTACTTCAGGAAACAAGTCAAAGATATTCGATACTGTAAGCTCAAATGTAGATGAAAAAGTTGAAGAGCTGTTACCCTTTCTCCCATTGCATGTTATCTTTACCCATTTCCCACAATCTTTTTCTTTCTTCTATCTGTCTTGTTCAAATGTTGCGGGTTCAAATTCAGCCTGAAGGACACAAATGTTTTCCTCCTGTTCAGTGATTATCTTGTCTGTTTTGCAGAGCCCACAGTTCCATGGGAGAGCATTGTTGAGTTTCCCATTCAGTTCCCCATTGCAATTGTCCCAGTGGAACTCCAATCCACAGTATACCCATACCACTCCACCACTCAGTGTCTGGTTACTCAACAGCAACATCCACACTTATCACACACTACAACACAGATTATACGTTAAAAATAGAATTAAAGCACTGATCACTACACAGATTTTTGTTATTTACAAGCAGAAAAAGGTAGACCCATAGATTAACACTGAAGTAGTAGTAGTAGTACCTTTATTCATCTGTAGATCTCTTTTTACAAGGATATAGGACATTTCAAAGTATTTACAAGTTTAGACAAATTTACAATAAGCTAATTCGTATACATATACATTTACAGACATGTAGTTAGAGACAATCATTAGATTTACTCCTGGTATACAATACCTTTTTTGTAAGTAATATAATGCCACATTTTCACACACACACACACACACACACACACACACACACACACACAGTTTTTAGCCAAATTCGAATGCCTCCTGGAAAATCTCCAGAAAAAAAGTAAGAAAAAAGTTGTTATAGCAGCAGACTTCAACTTAAATGTCCTAGTTGAAAGCAATGATTCCACAAAATTTCATGACTTAATTCAGAAATCTGGTTTCAAGCTAAATTTTTCTGAAGGCACTAGGGAAAACAGCAGATCAGTGACCTGCATTGATAATATTATTACTAACTACAAATTTGACAGTGGAAATAAGCACAAATACTGCTTAGACTTGGGTATTTCAGATTGCTCAGCTCTGTTTATTGAGCTCCCAAAAGCAAGTAACCTAAAGCCTCCAGAAGTGTGTATGAAAAGGGATCTCAGTAAAAGTAAAATGGATTTATTCCGCAGTAAATTAAGTATAATAAGCTGGCCTGTAGACTACAACAGTTCAAGCTCGATAAACTATACAAATTCTTAAATTGTTTCTTAGAGGTATTTAATGAATCATTTCCTCGTAGATATAAGCAAAAGAAAGTTAATGGTAAACTCAAATGGATTACAACTGGAATAAAAATTTCTAGGGCCAGAAAGAGAGAGCTCCTTAATGAGTTAAAATCAAACAGAAATCCGGATTTTGTTACTTATGTCAAACAGTATAAAGCTGTATTTAGGAAAGTTGTAGTGGCAGCTAAAAAATGGCAAATAATAAATTCATATGAGAACACAGAAATAAGACAAAAGCAGTGTGGTCAGTTGTTCAGTCTGAATTAGGAGCCAAAGTAAAAATTCACGAGATTTTGAAAATTAGACATGAAAATTAAATTATAGTAAACCCTGTTCAGATGTCAAGTTGTTTCAATGAATTCTTCCTAAATGTAGTAAGGTCGGATGTAGATATGACAAATTTGGAAAACAGCCAGAACACATCTTTTAAACAATTTGAAAAAAATCACCCAAAGGGATGTGGAAAAGGAAATATTGTCTCTAAAAAAACAAAACCTCACATGGGTGGGATGAAATAACATCATCTGTAATCAAGTATGTGTATGATATTATTTCTCAACCACTGTCAACTATTATAAATCAATCTTTTGAACAGGGATGATTTCCAGATGTATTGAAATATGGTGAGATCAAACCTCTATTCAAGAAAGGATTGACAGAAGATATGGGGAATTACCACGCTATTCTTTCTTGCCAGTCTTCTCTAAAGTGTTTGAAAAGATTGCAGCAAAACAAATTAATAACTTTCTTACTGTAAATGATATAATTTTTAAAAAACCAGTTCGGATTCCAACAGGGTGAATGCACTGTGAATGCTATAAATGAGTTCATCCAAAAAATATGCTCCACGTTTGATAAAGGTAGAAAGGTCACAGGTATATTCTGTGATCTGAGTAAAGCTTCGATTCAGTGAACCATGCATTACTCCTCCACAAATTACAGATGTATGGAATCAGAGACACTGCTTTAAAATGGTTTAGCTCTTACCTGTCAGGTAGGAAACAAAGAGTAATTTTAACTTCAAATGGAACCAATTCATCAGACTGGAAAACAGTTCCCCCAAGGAGGCCCCCCTCCCCCCACAAGGTTCAATATTGGGTCCCTATCGGTTTCTTTTTTACGTAAATGATCTACCACTTGCTATTGATGTTCATTCAGTCTTATTTGCTGATGATACATCAGTTCTAATTGAAAATGAGGTATCTGAAAATATTCCAGAAAAAGGCAAAAATACTTTAGAAAAACTTGAATCTTGGTTCTATCAAAATGGACTAAAAATTAAAGGAACTAAAACCAAAATGATGCAATTTGAAGCTAAATCAGTAGAAAGGAGTGAAATGAAGATAACTTGCAATGATCAGGATATCACAGAAGCAAACCACATGAAGTTCTTAGGCCTAAATCTTGACAAAAATTTAAATTGGAAGGTACACATAGATTACTTAGCAAATAAATTGAACAACTTAGCATTTGCAATGTGTATTTTGTCAGGTGCCACAAACATGAATACCAGAAAGATAGTTTATCACTGCTACTTTGAGTCAGTTATTCGTTATGGCATAATCTTCTGGGGAAATTCAGCAAATGTCACTAGGCTCCTAGTATTACAAAAGAAAGTAATTAGAAACGTGTGTTGCAAAAACAGGGGATCCTGTCGACCGCTGTTAAAAAATTTAAAAATACTATCTATCCCCTCACTTTACATGAATGAGATGGTGGTGTTCATATATAGAAAGCAACATACACTAGACACTTTCTGTTTTGACCACAACTACAGCACTTGCCACAGAGATAACTTCAAACTTCCAACACATTGTTTAAAACTTTATGCCCAAACGCCAGAGTAAATGGGGTTAAAAATGTTCAATAAAATAAAAGGCAGTAATATATTTAAAATGGAGATTGGTTCACTGAAAAGATTGCTCTTTACTCTTCTGGTGGAAAAGTGTTATTATTCTGTCGATGAATTCATTGAGGACAGCTTCACAGTCTGAGCACAGGGATTGTATTACATGTATTATTTTATGTACATGTGTAGCTGTAACTTAGAAATGTAAAATATAATGTAAACTTTTGTATTTCTCTTAAAAAAGTGAAAAAAGTTTCTTTTGTAAACCTTGACATGTCTGCTGTACATCAAATCAAATGATTTGAAAATTGTACGTAATGAGATGAGTAAACCACATATCACACTGGTGATCTCTGGGCCATTGCATGTGATATAACGTAAAAAGTTAATTATTTCAGCTTAAAACAAGAACTCAAGCACTCATTTAACAGCACTATCAGTTACTTAACTTATTCACAATAAAATATATCTTTCAATTGACTTTAATGTGCACAGACTGTACGTAAACAAACTATTAGTGCAAAGCTTCTGAATCAAGCAACTCAAGATGTATTCTACTGTCTGGAAACAGTAAAAATAAAAAAAAAATGTTTATATGAATCGATAATGTGAAGCATTTGTTGACGAGATGCAGAATCAGGGGAAATGACAAAGCAAAACAGATGACGACTTGAAGCCATGTGAATGGCCATTTTGAGAAGTTGTAGAGTTTAACTCATAGAGGAAGAAGAAAACTGTGCTTTGTGGAGAACTTCCAGTTGGAAGAATGGGAATTAAGACCAAAACTTCATTGTTCATTTACGTCCCATTAATGTCACATTCATCACCATCATTTAAGACACTCTCAAATGTCATGTATGCAACTTTTAGTTTTCCACCATCCTGAATCTGCAGATCATGAATATGGTATAGAAAGCTGTAGCTCTTATTACCTATTGATAAGCACACCCGGAATCTCAACCTCCAAAGTTACCTTACTTCCACCCTCTGTATTGGGGTCAACTCTTTCAGACCTGATGCGCTCTCTCTCTCTCTCTCTCTCTCTCTCTCTCTCTCTCTATCTCTCTCTCTCTCTCACACACACACACACACATACACACACAGGAAAGAATTTTTTTTATGTATCAAAGCTCGTAAGTGATTTATTAATGATTTTAAATGCAAGGTTTATACGAAAATATGTACCCATTTTTAAAACATACTTTATTCACTTATCTTCATTTCATGAACTATAATAGCCAATTACAAAATATTTTCTATTGCAATAAATAGAAAATGACCATTCAATGATTACCATTCAAGATAACAATAAAAATAACCAATTATACAGTGAAACAACCACATCTGTGTATTCTGGTGGTCACGAACTGCTGCACACTGCCACAAGCTGCTGTGCACTGCTGCATTGACTTGCTGATATTTTCATAGTGATGCTCAACAGTTGGGAGCACTTGAACATTATGAAAATGCTGAACATTCACAAATGTGTACCTCAGGTTTCCATTGGGAAAAAATACATCTGTTGTGGCTAAGATAATGTAAAAGTTAATGCACACAATTGTAGTCAGAGGGTCTGAAAGGCTTAAAATGAAGTGTACAGCACTCTCCTTGATACAGTTGAAGAAATGGAGCAATACAGTCTTGTCAAGATAAACAGTATCATCCAAGGATGTTTGAGTGCAGTATTGCATTCAGACAGATTACAGCACATGGAACTTCAATGATACGAGTGGACTGTAAACTGTATAATGTAATGTGCTGAAGCAGTATGTTATTTGTGTTAAGTTAGACCATGGATGAAAATTTGAACTGAATTAGGCAGAGACTTTGTGAAAAAGTTTACATTTATATTCAGTATGACAAAATTTGATACTGAAGTCAGTGTTGCTTCATAATCACACATTCAGAAGTATCTCACCAATGAATTATTTACAGACCCTGTTTAACAGAACATTTTTAGTTCTATTATTGTTTACTTTCACCCATGTCTATTTTCGCTACTAATTATGACACACCCTGTATACAAATTTTGTACATGGCTGCTTCTAGCAACCCTCTCAGCTTTGTGTCCCATGTGGCCACTTGGACCTTAAACTAGCCCTGCCCAAAACAAATGTAAAGCTGCATGTGATGTTATCAAGATCCAGCTGGGTAGAAGTAGTCTACATCTACATCAATACTCTGCAAACTACTACAGTGTGTGGTAGAGAGTACTTTGTGTACCAATGTCACTGGCAAATGGTTTGCAGGAAGAACAGTTGCTGTTAAGCCTGCAATGTAAGCTTAAAATCTTGCTTTCATGGTCTTTTGTGGTATATACCTAGGAGGAAGCAGTATGTCAATTGAGTCGTCTAGGAATGTACATTCTTGGAACTTTAACAGTAAACCACACCATGATACGAAGTGCCTCTCTTGCAGTGTCTGCCACTGGAGATGGCTGAGCATCTCTGTGACACTTTTACACTTACTAAATGACCCTGTACCAAAATGCACTGCTCTTCTTTGGATCTTTTCTACTTCCTCTATCGATCCTGTGTGATAAAAGTCACACAGTGATGAGCAGTATTCAAGCAATTGTCGAACAGGGGTTTTATAAGCTACCTTCTTTGTGGGTCAACTACATTTCTTGAGGACTGCTCCAATGAATCTCAGTCTGGCATCTGCCTTACCTGAAATTAGTTTTATGTGGTCATTCCACTTTAAGCCACTCTGTATGCATACTCACTGATATTTTATGGATGTGATTCTTCCATTGATTGTTACGAAATCATAAAACACAGGTTCTTTCTGCCTATTTACACAATATGTTGCATTTGTTTATGTTGAAGGTCAATTGCCAATTCCTTCACCAAGCATTGATCCTCTGCAGTTCTTCCTATATTTCACTACAGTTTTCTAGTGTTGTGATTTCTCTGTATACACCACTATCTGCTAAAATCCTCATGGAATTTCTGACGTTATCCACTAAGTGGTTTATGTATTTTGTGAAAAGTAATGGTTCAGTAACACTACACTGGTGTGCAACTACAATTACTTTTATGTGTGAAGATTTCTCTCCATTGAGAATGACCTGCTGTATCCTGTTTGCTATAGAAACTCTTTACCCCAGTCTTGTATTCTGTACACTCACATTTTGTTCATTAGATGGCACTGTGGAACAATATCAAATGCTTTCCGGAGGTCAAGGAATACAGCATCAATCTGGGTGCCAGTATATACTGTTTTTGTGGTCTTGTGGATGAGTAGTGTGATCTCGGTTTCACATGATCACTGCTTACAGAATCCAGGTTGATTCCCACAGAGGAGATTTTCAGTCTCCATAAATGTTATTATAATGTGAGAGTAAAACATGGGCCAAGATTCTACAACAGCCTGAGGTCAGCAATATAAGTCTGTAGTTTTGTGTCAAAAAAGTAATGAACTGACCTTTGTTCCAATTATTAGGAATGCTTTGCTCCTCTAGAAACATACGGTTCGCTGCTGTTAGAAGAAGAGCAAGTTCTTTTGCACACACTATGTAGAATCTTATTGGTACCCTGTCAGATACAGTGGTTTGTCCTCTGTTGCGCTTTCTCAGTTGCTTTTCTATCCCATAGTCACTTGTTTCAGTTCATATCATTTTGACATTTGTCCCATGTGATTTTCTCAGGGAAACTGTTTTGGAAAAATATGTTTAGTGTTTTGGTTGTATCCGTGTCATCCACTGGTTCGTTGCCATTGTGGTCACAGAGTGTACGCACTTCTTAGGATCTTCTGTCAGGCCCATAGATAGGTGACAGCAAAAATGCTTAATCTGATGTTGATTTCACTTTAGATGACTTCAATAATGGATAGATTAAAGTTAGATATAGTGGGAATTAGTGAATTTCGGACGCAGGAGGAACAAGACTTTTGGTCAGGTGAAAACAGGGTTATAAATACAAAATGAAATAGGGATAATGCAGGAGTAGGTTCAACAATGAATAAAAAAAATAGGAGTACGGGTAAGCTACTACAAACAGCATAGTGAACACATTATTGTGACCAAGATAGACACGAAGCCCACGCCTACCACAGTAGTACAAGTTCATATGCCAACTAGCTCTG
Organism: Schistocerca cancellata; assembly: GCF_023864275.1. Taxonomy (NCBI): domain Eukaryota; kingdom Metazoa; phylum Arthropoda; class Insecta; order Orthoptera; family Acrididae; genus Schistocerca; species Schistocerca cancellata. The sequence continues at coordinate 654,107,004 of NC_064626.1, forward strand.
CAGATGATGAAGAAATTGATGAAATGTGTGATGAGATGAAAGAAATTATTCAGATAGTGAAGGGAGATGAAAACTTAATAGTCATGGGTGACTGGAATTCTAAATGGGAGAGAAGGAAACGTAGTAGGTGAATATGGATTGGGGGGAAGAAATGAAAGAGGAAGCTGCCTGGTAGAATTTTGCACAGAGCTTAACTTAATCATAGCTAACACATGGTTCAAGAATAATGAAAGAAGGTTGTATACATGGAAGAGGCCTGGAGATACTGGAAGGTTTCAGATAGATTATATAATGGTAAGACAGAGATTTAGGAACCAGGTTTTAAACTGTAAGACATTTCCAGGGGCAGATGTGGACTATGACCAAAATCTATTGGTTATGAACTGTAGATTAAAACTGAAGAAACTGCAAAAGGTGGGAATTTAAGGAGATGGGACCTGGATAAACTGAAAGAACCAGAGGTTGTACAGAATTTCAGGCAGAGCATAATGGAACAATTGACAGGAATGGGGTAAAGAAATACAGTAGAAGCAGAATGGGTAGCTTTGAGGGATGAAGTAGTGAAGGCAGCAAAGGATCAAGTAGGTAAAAAAACGAAAGGCTCGTAGAAATCCTTGGGTAACAGAAGAAATATGAATTTAATTGATGAAAGGAGAAAATATAAAAATGCAGTAAATGAAGCAGGCAAAAAGGAATACAAATGTCTCAGAAATGAGATCAACAGGAAGTGCAAAATGGCTAAGCAGGCATGGCTAGAGGACAAATGTAAGGACGTAGAGGCTTATCTCACTAGGGGTAAGATAGATACTGCCTATAGGAAAATTAAAGACACCTTTGAAGAAAAGAGAACCACTTGTATGAATTATCAAGAGCTCAGACGGAAACACAGTTCTAAGCAAAGAAGGGAAAGCAGGAAGGTGGAAGGAGTATATAGAGGGTCTATACAAGTGTGATGTGCTTGAGGACAATATTATGGAAATGGAAGAGGATGTAGATGAAGATGAAATGGGAGATACGATACTGCGTGAAGAGTTTGATAGAGCACTGAAAGACCTGAGTCGAAGCAAGGCCCCGGGAGTAGACAACATTCCATTAGAACTACTGATAGCCTTGAGAGAGCCAGTCCTGACAAAACTTTACCATCTGGTGAGCAAGATGTATGAGACAGGCGAAATACCTTCAAGAAGAATATAGTAATTCCAAACCCAAAGAAAGCAGGTGTTGACAGATGTGAAAATTACTGAACTATCAGTTTAATAAGTCACAGCTGCAAAATACTAAAGTGAATTCTTTACAGACGAATGGAAAAACTGGTAGAAGCCGACCTCGGGGAAGATCAGTTTGGATTCCACAGAAATAGTGGAACACTTGAAGCAATACTGACCCTACGACTTATCTTAGAAGATAGATTAAGGAAAGACAAACCTACATTTCTAGCATATGAAGACTTAGAGAAAGCTTTTGACAATGTTGACTGGAGTATTCTCTTTCAAATTCTGACGGTGGCAGGGGTAAAATACAGGGAGCAAAAGGCTATTTACAATTTGTACAGAAACCAGATGGCAGTTATAAGAGTCGAGAGACATGAAACGGAAGCAGTGGTTGGGATGGGAGTGAGACAGGATTGTAGCCTCTCCCTGATGTTATACAATCTATATATTGAGCAAGCAGTAAAGGAAACAAAAGAAAAATTTGGAGTAGGTATTAAATACAGCGGAGAAGAAATAAAAACTTTGAGGTTCACCAGTGACATTGTAATTCTGTCAGAGAGAGCAAATGGGCTTGGAAGAGCAGTTGAATGGAATGGACTGTGTCTTGAAAGGAGGATATAAGATGAACATCAACAAAAGCAAAATGAGAATAATGGAATGTAGTCGAATTAAGTCGGGTGATGCTGAGGGAATTAGATTAGGAAATGAAACACTTAAAGTAGTAAAGGAGTTTTGCTATTTGGGGAGCAAAATAACTGATGATGGTCGGAGTAGAGAAGATATAAAATGTAGACTGGCAATGGCAAGGAAAGCGTTTCTGAAGAAGAGAAATTTGTTAACATCAAGTATAGATTGAAGTGTCAGGAAGTCGCTTCTGAAAGTATTTGTATGGTGTGTAGCCATGTGAAACATGGACGATAAATAGTTTGGACAAGAAGAGAATAGAAGCTTTTGAAATGTGGAGCTACTGAAGAATGCTGAAGATTAGATGGGTAGATCACATAACTAATGAGGAGGTATTGAATAGAATTGGGGAGAAGAGAAATTTGTGGCACAACTTGACTAGAAGAAGGGATCAGTTGGTAGGACATGTTCTGAGGCATCAAGGGATCACCAATTTAGTACTGGAGGGCAGCGTGGAGGGTAAAAATCATAGAGGGAGACCAAGGGAGAAATACACTAAACAGATTCAGAAGGATGTAGGTTGCAGTAGGTACTGGGAGATGAAAAACCTTGCACAGGATAAAGTACCATAGAGAGCTGCATCAAACCAGTCTCTGGACTGAAGACCACAACAACAACAACAACAACGGCGTCAATACTTAGATGAGTAATTTTCTTTATATAGTGCACTGGCGAACTTGTAAAGAAGAATCCTACACTTCTCCACCTCATAATTCAGGTCCAAAAACTATAGCTAAGGGAGTCTCAGGATCGATGGAGCCTCTGGTTGATGTTCTCTACTCAGCTCCAAACCAAAGGAACCTTATCAATTCTGGGTACAATACTGTACAGTGTAAGCTCTGCTCACACCATACAAATGAGACCAACAATCTTTACCACTTTTGCCAGCCACTTTTACAGGCAGACAGTGTCTCAGAAACCAAATGAGAGCCATCATTGGTCCCAACATGAGCCACAACTTGAAGATGACTACACCCTCGACAGCCACGGGTAGAGAATACTCAACATCTCAGGCGGGGCAAGCCAGCAGACATACCAAGCACACATCGGACTTCTTTCCAGTCCTGGATGCTATTTCCCTATAAGCGGCTCCATAACAGGCCTAACATTGGAGCTTCCAATAACTGGAAAACCTCTCCTCCCATGTGCCTGCTCAGATCATGTTGAAGGAGTGGCCTCTTATTCACTTGCAGGGTGAATGTGTGAGGCCAGATGGCCCACTCCCCATTCACCTTCCATTTCAAGTTATGTGTATTGTTACATCCTGTTCCCCTTCTTTGGGTATGCTTGAAGGTGCCTTGACAACAGAGCCCGTGGGTAAAACAAGTGGCACCAGAGATGTCCCATGCAAGGTACTAGTTTCTCCACATACACACACACTACACCCCAAGACAGCAGTTTGAAAATGGCTGACCATGGTCAACAGCATCTTCAGCTGTTTGTAAACTAAAGTCAGCCTCTCCTGCATTCGGACACCACAAGGTGCACACTCCCTATCCATCCTTCTCCTAAAATTGACAGAAGTTCCTAAGGAAATATTAAACTAAATGCTCTGTACAAACACAAATAATGGCTGCTGCTGCTGCTGGAGCTGCTCCCTCCTAGCTGGTTGTTGCTGTACTGGTTATTTGTAAGCGATTTGCAAAACTCAAAGTGAATCAGGTGACAGTAGTGCTAGTAGCGGAATGAAGCTACACTAGAAAGTCTTATCACACAAAAGCTGATGCATGAGAGTTACTATTGTTTATTTATGTTGTATGTAAAGAATGTGTCGTGTGGCCGACAAATTGTAGTTTGATTCATTAATAGTAATGGCTGACTGCAGAGTATCACATCTTTTTGAGGTGAATGTATATATCTGTGTATGTGTGGAGAGGGGTGGGGGCGGCGGGGGGGGGGGGGGGGGGGGAGGGGGGGGGGGCAGCACCCGCACACTTGCGAACATGTGCATTGATATTATTGTACCATATCTATTTCACACGTATCAATATGCTTAAAGAGGGATAACAAATAAATGTAAAAATGAAGTAGTCATTTATTGCAGCATAAGTCAGTTCCATGGCTTGAATGGAAGAGAGCAAGTTTTACATTATGAATAAAGCATAAATTTTAGTACTGATTCAGACAATTTAAGTAAAATGCATTATCATTATATGTTACTGACTCAGAAACCTTTTAGGCTTATGCTAGTGATATCAGAGAATTATGCTGAAGAATGAGCTCTAAAAAGTGCTCTCTCTTTTTATCAACATCTTAGATGGGCTTCATAGGGATGACATATAAGACTTATAGTGGTATTTTGTTTTGTTTCAGTTGTTATTCATCCATCATATCGCAAACAAGGTCTCGGCAAGGCACTCATGAATGCATCAGAGAATGAAGCTCAAAAGTAAGCTTAGAACAAAAACGTCTTATTTGTAAAACACAATGAAATATTTTTAAAATATATGTTTGCTCTGTTCCAGGCTTGGTCTTCATACAGTCTATTTATCAACTATCGACCAACAAGGTTTCTACCTGAAACTTGGATACACAGAATGTGCTCCAGTTTCAGTTTATGGCTGTCCTATAGCAAAGTGGAATTCATCACATAGTATGGTCCACAACAACATGCTCAGTGACCTAGAACTGCAAAATGAAGTTTCACCATTAGACAGCAGAACTCTAACAAAAGATACTGTGCCACTACAGCATGCAGCTACTTCACTACTGCCATGTCAACTACCGCCCCCTCCTCCTCCTCCTCCTCCTCCACCACCACCACCACCACCACCACCACAGTCATTACCTTTGGCACCAACACAGAAACAAAGAAAGACTTTTATGAAAAAAGTACTTTAATATGTGTTACAATAAGAAACTTAAAAGTTTATTGTGAGGTCCAGGTATACATGACAACATACAATAATTTACTATTTTTACAAATCTTGTATTTTCATAATGTTAAACTACTGCTGATGCAGCTCTCCATGCTGTTCTGTCCTGTGCGAGCCTCTTCATCTCCGAATAAATGTTGCAACTAACATCCTTCTGAATCTGCTTACTGTATACATCTTTCGGTCTCCTTCTACTATACACCCCCCCCCCCCACCCCCCGCCACACACACACACACACACACACACACACACACACACACTCTTCCCTCAAATACTAAACTGGTGATCCCTTTTGACTCAGTTGTGCCACAAATTTCTTGTCTCCCCAATTCTATTCAGTACCTCATCATTACTTATGTGATCTACCCATATAATCTTCAAGATTCTTGTGCAGCACCACATCTTAAAAGCTTCTATTCTCTTTTTATCTAAACATACATGGCTATACTCCATACAAATACCTCCAGAAAAGACTTCCAAACACTTAAATGTATATTCGATATTAACAAATTTCTCTTTTTCAGAAATGCTTTTCTTGCTATTGCCTGTCTAGATTTTATATTCTCTTTATTTCAGCCATCATCAGTTATGTTTCCCAGAAAGCAAAACTCATCTACTACTTTTAGCATCTCGTTTCCTAATCTAATTCCCTCAGCATCACCTGACTTAAATTCGACTACATTCCATTATCCTTGTTTTGCTTTTGTTGATATTAATCTTATATCCTCCTTTCAAGACACTGCCCATTCTGTTCAACTGCTCTTCCAAGTCCTTTTGCTGTCTCTGAGAGAATTAAAGTGCCATTAGCAACCCTTCAAGTTTTATTTCTTTTCCCTGAACTTTAATTCCTACTCCAGATTTTTCCTTCATTTCTTTTACTGCTTCTTCAAAGTACAGATTGAATAACATCAGGAATAAGCTACAATCTTGTCTCACTCCCTTCTCAACCACTGCTCCCCTTCATGTCCTTTGGCTCTTATTACTGCCATCTGGTTTCTGTAAAATTTGTAAAAATAGCCTTCCACTTCCTGTATTTTATTACTCCTACCTTTATACTTGCAAAGAGAGTATTCCAGTCAATATTGTCAAAAGCTTTCTGTAAATCTACAAATGCTATCAACATAGTTTTGCCTTTCCTTAACCTATCTTCTAAGATAAGTCGTAGGGTCAGTATTGCCTTGCGTGTTCCTACATTTTTTCAGAATCCAAACCGATCTTCCCCGAGGTAAGTTTCAACTGTCGATACTGAAATATGAACTTTGTAGAGTTGTTTAGTTCCATGACCTGGCATCATTAAGGCCATTCTGTGATGTAGGTTATTGGAAGGAACAAAGTGTCAGAAACCATGGAACATTTATGAACCACCACCTCATGAACTAGAATCATGTTTTAACCAATGTGCTCTGTCTTCTGGTGCATTCAGAATGTAATATGAAGTACACGTATTGAACACATTACTGTGATACCATATGTTATTATGATGCTAATAATACATATACTTTACTTTCTCGCAAATATTCTAATAGCACAGATTTCACTATTTGACTATGTAAATTATTCATTTGTATTTTATGTCGGTGGCTTAAAGGTCAATAAGATGCAAGACAATTCTTTTGAGGATTTAAAAAAAGAATCCCATTTCCTGGCTACACAAAAAAATTACATCTACCAGAAAGAAATGATATTGGAAACTCCATAAGTGGGAAGGATGCATCTATGCAGTAACTGTATGGATACTTCCTGTATGTTCACAGAATTATCTGAAAACACAGATTAACAAGAGTCAGAGCTTAGATATCCACTATTTATATCCTGGCAGGTGATAATTTTTCAATAGTAGTTGGACTTTTACTCATTCTTAAATGACAAGAATTATGATAGTTCAGAGTTGTTTGTTGTATGTCCTTTGCTGTGTTTCTTATCTTCACTCTTTTAACATGACTTCCTAATGATTTATTTCACTGCTTCTTCTTTAATCTCATTTTCCCGTTCGAATAAAATCCTTATGGATATTGCCTGCGCCATTTTGAAACACTAAAACCAACTATAAAAGCACTGTTTCAACTGCGTTTGCAGCATTTATTTTCATGGCGATGAATTACTACCTAAATGGTAGCATTAACGAGGCTCTGTACCAGTTGAAATCTTTAAATTTTCAATTTTTGTTTTTGTCACTGATCACCTACAGAATTTTCCCTTTTCCAAATTTATTTTTGGTTTATTCATTCATTTAAACAAAACACTGTGTGGTGGTGACCATTTTTCAAGAATCTGAACAATAGAAGGAGGTAAGATTTGTCAATTATTTAAGAGATGGCGATTTAAAATTTTTCAAAGCAGTTGTGGAAGAGAAGCCATATGGAGAAAATGTAACTACCATTAAACTGAAGTGTATAGGTCATGTATAAAAGCATATGGAATACAAGGCTGTGACGACTGAAAATTGCATACAAGGGAAAGAAACTGCAAGGTGGCAGAGGATTGTATGATAAGAATAGACTCACAGATAAAATCCATATTACTATGGTATAGCAATCAGCCAAATTGTTTGTAGTGTAGAAGATATGAGAAAAGTTGTATGGGCTCTTTTGTTTCACACCTCTCCAAAAGACGATAAACTCATTCATAGCCTATGACCTCTAGGAAGTAATTCATGGTGCAAATACAACAGAGCACAGCAAAATTGTGAGAAATTTAATCACATACCAACAATAACTTTTGACATAGTGGAGGTCTTGGAAGAAACTTTCAGAGATTTATCAGATGTAAGACTATTGAAAAATTGTCTTCATGGCTACATACAGTTCCTAATGAGTCCATCAACAGCTTAATCCCCAATGTAGTGCTTGTGTCATTTAGTACACTGCATTTTGATGTCTTTGATGCAGTGACAACTTTCAGTGAAGGAAATATTGTAAGGTTGAAGTCCTGAAAATACTGCTACAAATTGTTAGTCTTTTCACAATGAAACAAATGTTAAATTTAGATAACAATAGAGTCAGGGCATAAGAGAGATCTATTGGATAACTTTAAAAGAAGGCAAGACAACACACATGAACAGGAAAAATGGCATTGCAAGAGGAGATGGAAGAGGAAGCAGACAATCCAGATGCAGACAACCCATCTTACAGAGCTAGAATACATTGAAAACTTTAGTAACTGTTTCCCCTAAGTTGCATCTTTTAAGAACAAAGTGTACTTTTTCTCAGTGTCTACTTGGCAGGATTTGTTCAAAATTACAGGATACACCTATTTTTGCAGTTCGCCTTATTTTCTGGCAATTTGACAGCTCAAAATGGATCATTCACAGTTCATTATATTAGTGCCAAAACATTCAAGCTGTTATAGCTCTTAACATCAACAAAAAGATACTAATGTCAGGGGTAATGTGTGTGTGTGTGTGTGTGTATTGGAGGATACTACCATGTAATTATAATACTTGTTTTATTATGAGAATTTAATTATAATTTATTAATAAGATAACATTAAATTAAGGCCTTTCATTCCTGTCGATCTATTCGGGATACTTGTTGCATTTTCCACTAGATATCTCCCATCTGCTTTTACCAACAGTTTCACTACTAATATTAATGAACTTTCTGTCACTGTGCTGACTGTCAAGAAGTCTCAAATAACAAGAAAAGGAGATTTTGCCTCAATATCTCAATGGGAAGAAAAGTTACAGGTGTTACCTAAACAACAGAATACTGTCTCCTTTATAAGCTATCATTTGTCAAAAATCTCTTTTCAATATAATGAACAAAGTGTAGTCTACAATACATAGGCCATCACGTGTACTATTTATGTGTTGATCACTTCTCCCTTGACCTGGGACTCAGGCTGACTTTTCCATAATCTTCCCCATTTCCTAAACCTTGACAGATCTTATCCTTCATCCCTTCTCCATCCCTTCCCTCAAGAAGCTGGCACATGTCCGCAACTTTTGTGTGTGTTTTCTCCTACCACTGCTTGGTGAGTAAATTAACACTGATCCCAACCCATTAACAAAGGCTCCACCACTGTGGATTTGAACTGCAAGTATTACCTGGTTGAAGGACTCTACCACCCATCAGATTCGTCCACCTACAAACCCTGCACAGTGATCCCATTTCATCAGGATCTCTGGTCTCTCCTCAAATCTTTAAGCCCATCCCAGAACCTCTCCCCTGAGTCTCTCCCCCCCCCCCCCCTTACCCCTACCTTCTTACATGCTTCCTAAAGTCTATAAACCCAACCACGCAGGAAGCCCCATTGCAGCTGGTTACTGCGTCCCAATTGAGAAAATCTCTGCTCTCATAGACAAACACCTTCAGTCTATTACTTATAACCTGTCCTCCCATATAAAAGACACCAACCATCTCCTCCACCAACTCTCCATCGTTTGTGTTACTTTACCACACAGTGCCCTGCTCATCACTATTGATGTCATCTCCCTTGACACCAGCATCCCTAATGCCCATGGCCTTGCTGCTATTAAACACTACCCTTCTGAACCTCCTCCTTGGTCACCATGACCAACTATATTACTCTCTCACACAACTTCCTTTGAAGGCATCACCTATAACGAAATACGTGATATGGCAATGGGCACCCGGATGGCACCTTCCTATTCCAACTTATTCATCAACCATCAGGACGAATCCTTCCTAATGCTACAGAATCCCAAACCCCTCACCTGGGTCAGATTCACTGCTGACATCACCGTGATCTGGATCGAGAGTGAGGACACCCTATCCACTCCTTTAGAAACTATTAACTTTCCCCCCATTCGCTTCACCTTGTCCTCCTCAACCCAAAAAGCCACCTTCCTCACTGTTGACCTTCACCTCAAAAATGGCTATGTCAGTAACTCCGTCCATATCAAACCTGTCAACCACCAGCAATACCTCTACTTTGACATCTGTCACCTATTTTAAACCAAAGTTCCTGCCATATAGCCCAGCCACATGTGGCTGTCGCATTTGTAGTGACCAGCAGTCCCCTCGAAGTATATCACAGGTCTCACTGTGGCCAAAATTACCCTCCCAACCTTATACAGAAAGCGATCACCTGTGCTTACCTCACCAGTCACCCACCACCTCCCAAAGTCCCACCATCTGGCCACAAAAGAGCGTTCCCCTCATGATTCATTATCACCCATGACTGGAGCAACAATAACATTCTCCACCAGGGTTTCGACTACATGTCATCAGCCCCTGAAATGAGGAATGTCCTAGCCACTATCGCTCTCACCCCTCCCACAGCGGTATTGTGCTGTCCACCAGACTTGCACAATACTCTCATCCATTCCTACTCCACCTCTGCTCCCAACCCCTTGTCTCGCACTGCAGAAGTTGTGTGAAAGATAGAAGTACAAGCCTTGCGACTTCACCTTCAATAATAACATATATCAGAAATAAAACATTGGCTTTTTGGTGGGCTTATTTTTTCCTGCATTAAAATGATTTCAAGACACTGGCTGGATGCCCCCCCCCCCCACCCCCCCACCCCCCGGCCCGCCCATTCGCTCACACATGCACATGATATATACAATGCACACATTTATACATCTTAGGGTAAATAAATTCACACACACATTCAGTTTTTTAAAATGTATATACATGTAGGTTGTCTGGCCATTTCGTGGAGGCCTGGTAGTGGACCCTGTGTCCAAGTTATCGTACCAGGTTATTTTATGAGTCTTGTGTTCTTGGCAGTGGTTCTGAATTGGTCCCTCAGGTAGGGCACCCTGAGAGCTGGTGAAGCCCATTCGTTGGGAACCAGTGTGGCAGGTGGAGTGCCCTTTTCAGAGCAAGGTTTTGAATTCTTTGTAGTTGTCGTATGTGGGTTGGAGCAGCATTGCCCCACACAACAGCAGCGTAGTCTAGGACTGAACGCACCAATGTGAGGTACAATATCACCCCCAGTCTTAATGGTAGTGTTGAAGATGGATTTAGTAGAGGGTAAAGCACTACCATTCTTCGCCTGGCTTTCTCTCGGATGTTTTATGTATGAGGGCACCATGTTAGACGCCTGTTGAGGGTCACACCCAGGTATTTCACTGTTTGTGACCATGGGACTGGAGTGCCCCTTATCTCAATGGGCTGGATGTTCGCTGGAAAAGGTTTTCTGCAAATAGCTATTGCGTGCGTCTTCGTGGTGTTGAAGGACGATTGCCATTTCGTCGCCCATTCTCTCAGCATATTACACGCTTGTTGCAGTCTTGCCTGGAGGTGTGCAGCATTCATACTTTGGGAGTAGATGGGTATGTCATCGGCATATAGAGACAGGTGAGTTCTGGCTGTCGATGGTACGTCAGATGTGTACAATGTGTATAGCAGTGGTCCCACTACACTGCCCTGAGGTACTCCTGCTTTGATGAGTCTGGTGGACTATGCACCACCTTGAGTGCGGACATGTAATGTCCGGTTTTTGAGGTAGCTTTTCAGGAGCGTCACTTGTGACACAGGGACCCGCTATCTAGAAGTTTATACTGGAAGCCCTCATGCCACACGCAATCAAAGACACGTGAGACATCCAGAAATACAGCCCCGAAGAATTCCTTCCTTTCCATGGCGCTGAATGCTTCCTCAACTAGGCGTAGTAGCTGCTGGGTGGTGCAGTGGCCTTGGTGAAAGCCGAACTGGATGTCTGGTATCACGTGCTCTGCTTCCACATGCTGCTGAAGTCTCTTTATATACAGACGTTAAAAGAGTTTCGATATAGCAGGTAAGAGACTGATTGGTCTGTAGCTTGCTGGCGATCGAGGGTCCTTTCCTATCTTCGGTGTGGTGACAACCTCAGCATGTTTCCATGTGAAGGGGAAGACGCCTGTTGCCAAGATCTCGTTGAAAGCCGCCGCTATTAGTGGTGCTGCGGTGGGTGGTATTTGCTTCAGCAGCTCATTTGCTAGGAGGTCTGGTCTTCCTAATGCTTTTCAATTTAGTTCTTCAAGCTGTTTTGTTACTTCTGCTGTGGAAATCGGTTGGATATGGTGGTCTTCAGCTCAGCTGGTGAGGAATCTTGGAAGGCACTAGTTAACTAGGCCAATGTGGGCTGCGTCGGAAGGGTCATTGATTGCTGAGAAATTTTTTGCAAATGCCTCTGCCAGGGCATTAGCTTTGGAATTTGGTTTGCTGACAATATTTTTGCCCATGTGTAAAGGGGGTAACTTCTGTCCCTTCCTTAGTAGAGACTTAGTAATCTTTCAGGCTGATTGGTCTCGTAGCTGTAGCAGCGCGATCTTATCTGCCCAAACTTGGTTCTTGTGTTTTTCTACTGCTATGCAGTTGGTTTACTCAGCGCTTTGTGGCTGGTTTGCACATTGCCTGCCATTCTCTGAATGCGTGGTTTTTTTCTCTGATGGCTGCTGTGATGGGTGGAGGCAGTTGGTGAGTTTTTGGTCATGTGGGTTGTCACAGTGGCGTGGCTTCTGTTGCAGTGTCCAGTGCTTTGGATGTTATGTATAGTAGTGTGGCTTCTGCTCCTGCTGTCTGTGTGTCCGGAAGGTCTCTTTCGAGCAGTTGGCTGTATGTTTCCCAGCTGATTCCTCGGATATCGAGGTGGTGTCTTGGTAGTTTGTTGATGCCGACAAGGTCGACGTGATCTGAGGTAAGGGCCCATCTGGTGGTGGCAGTAACATCATTGGGGAATCTCTTAATGATGGCTATATTCAGTACATCACTCTGGCCTCTGTTTGGAAAGCATGTGGGGTCATATGGTCCCACATTGATAGCATGGTTTCTTTTTGCAACTCGTAGGAGACGGCGTCCACTGATATTCATGATGGGGCTATTTCAGTTGGTGTTTTTTGCATTAAAGTCGCCGGCAATAGAAAGGTTTCCCTGTTGCGACAGTAATGCCTTAAAGTCTGCTTCTTCTAGATGGTCACGGGAGGGGGGGGGGGGGGGGGCCTCTTGGTGTTTGAACTGCAACCAATGTGGCTTCTACTGTGGCTAGTGCTGGGAGTAGCAGTTGATGATGCATCAGGGAGTTTCTTATGTAGACTGCTGTTCCTCCACCAGCAGTCGGCCGGTCTGTCCAGAAACAGCTGTAGTTGGCGACTCGTACGTGGATATCAGGTTTCAGTTGTGTCTCGGTGACATGGCATACATTGATTCTTTCGCCTTGAAGGAATTGACGAAACTCACCTACTTGAGTGCGGATTCTATTGGCGTTCCAAGTGCACACAGTTAGTCCAAATCTAGCTGCCATTTTGAGTGGTGGAGGTTGGCTTTGGAATGGCCTGTAAGGCAAATTGAACTGCAGCAGAAATCTGCTGCGGAATGGTGGCCATGATAGCCTGGAGGGCGTCAGTGATGGCTTTCATCATGGCTTGCATGACTGAGATCAAGTTGAACTCCTGGTGTGTGGGGGGGGGGGGGGCAGGGGCGGCGTGTTGTGTTGTGCTGTGCCTGAGTTGACAATCCAGCACTGATTGTGTGCTGCTGGGGCGCAGCAATGGTCGGAGGGGGTGGAGCTGGATGATGAGGAATGAATTGAGCACGCCTGTGGTGGTGGGGGTTGGTTCTCTGTATACCTGCGGGGGGTGGGGGGGGGGGGGCATTGGCCTTAGAAGATGGGGCAGTGTTGGCATTGGTTGCTGCGACATTTGTGTTTTTTCTGCCAGCTGCAATAGCAGTATCGGTGAGACCCTGGTGTGTGGTTGCCTTTTGTCTGGTCCTGTAGGCTTTGATGACTTCACAACCGAGGTAACTGACAGGGTGAGATTTGTCATGTGGGGGGAAGTGTCTTTATCCTTGGGGCATTCTTTGGAGGTATGTTCTTCGCCGCACTTAAATTGCACAGTGTCTGGCCACATGGCTGATGCCTTTTACGGTAACAGATGGTGGGGCCACGTTTGCCCCCAAGGTTCCTCAATTGTGACGTCCGTGTTGCAGTTTCAGCAATTTTCGCTTGTCTGGTTTATTGGTAAGCACTACTGTAAAGAGGGGGATGTCCTTGTGTGTTTTAGGCGACTGTACTCTGGAGTTGACCTGGGGACAATTCCAGTGGATTCGAGTTCTTCGCACGAGAAACTGAAGGGGAACCATCGAATGACTTTTTTGATGGGTTTGTCAGGCGAATAGATGTAGAATCCCCATTGCCTTTTTGAGATTTCCTCCGTGACTTTCATGAAATCCGCGGTAGTTTTGGTTTGAAGTTTGTACAGATCTTTACCAGCTGTTCTGAAGTGGAAAGGGTTACTGAGAAGGCCCTTGATAGTTTGCAGGAGGATTTTGTATGCCTCCTTGATTTCTATGATGATGGGAGGAGGTATCTGTGACTTTGTAGTAGTGTGGGCCGTGGTGGCCAAGGTGTCATTTTGGTGGGTTGGGTTGACATCCGTAGCTGCAGAAGAGTTATTTGTTGGTATAGGAGCGGGCAGGAACCGTCCGGGTGGCTGAGATGAATCCGTCCTCATCTGGAATGGGGCAGGACTTCTTGTGCCGATTTTCGTTAGCTGACGAGTACAGGGTTGTCTCATCCATCTTTTTCCTCTTGGCAGGCCCAGGAGGTTCTTCTGTTGGTTGGTAGCAGTTGGCATTAAGCTAGTGAGAAGCTTCAGGCTTTCATTTGGATCCGGTGCAGCACTGCTGGACATTGAAATGCCTACCTGATGCAGGTCAGCATCTCTCGTGGCGTTGAGGTCTTGCTTCTTCTCCGTAGCTTCGGACGAGCGAGGTGCGTTTCGTGTGTCAGACTTAACGCCAATGGAGCGTCGAAGTTTGGGCATAGAAGAAGGAAAGCTAGCCTTGGCCTCTGCAAGCGCGGGCTTGTCCCATGCGAAGGGGGCCCTGGCTCGCGAAGTCCCTATCGGTCCCTAGGTGCGCAGTGTGTTATTCCTGAATAAACCACTAAGCAATCAAAAGAGTGCTGGAACATGAAAAAGTTGCTTGCTGCGTGCACTCCGTTCTCCTCAGTCTCCCCCCACCTCTTGCCTCATATCCCTTTAATAGACCTAGATGCAAGACCTCTCCCAAGCATCCTCCCACCACCATAACCTAGCCCATCAAAGACAAGGCCACCTGTGAAAGCAGTCATGTGATATACAAGATAAGCTGCAACCACTGTGCTTCATTTTATGTGGGCATGACATCAAAAAGATGTTTGTCACATGAATGGCCACTGACAAACTGGTGGACCACCCAGCTGCTGAGCATGCTGTCCAATACAAGTTTCTTCACTTCAATGACTGCTTCACAGCCTGTGCCATCTGGATTCTTGCTACCGACATGAGCTTTTCTGAACTGTGCAGGTGGGAACTATCAATGCAATATATACTATGTTCCTGTAATCCCGTCCTTCCACCCACATAACCCCTTCCCTGTTCCCACTCCAGCGTTATGCAGCCTTCTGTTCCATGAATGCACCCACAGTCATTTTACATTTTACTTCCCTCCTCCTCCCCCCCCCCCCCCCCCCCCCGCCCATACCCTCTCCTTACTATGTCCCTGTGTGCTCCCACAAGCACCATTTTACCATACCCCACCCCTACCCCACTATCTCTCCCCTCCCTGCACCAGCCTCCTCCTTACCCCCACCACCCAGGTTACTTCTTCCATTGTGTGCAGTTGCTCGCAGTCTGGCCTCGGCCAGCGACAGTGGTTGTGTGTGTGTTTTTTTTTGTCTACTTCAGAAGAAGGCATTTTGACCAAAAGCTTACTTGTTCAGCAGTCTTTCTGTTCTGTCTGTCTGTGACTCAGCATTTGCACTATATGGTGAGTAGCAGTCCATTCTTTTCGTAATACTGTCATTGTTCCATCCTGGATTTACCATTGTTTAAAGTTGTGAAATTGTAAATCAAGCAAGTGGCTCAGATTGGGCAGCTATTGACATCTTGGCCACTGCCTTGGGATCACACCTTTACATTCTTGTGTATAAGACAATACCAATAACAATATTATATTTCTGGGTTACTATATCATCAAACAATAAACACTTTTTGTGAAATTACCTGACCAATTTAGAGCATTTCTGTATGCATACAAGAAAAAATTGAAAAATGAAACTAACCCTCACATAAAGTTTTAACAATGGACAACATACCCTCATCAGATGTGTGTACACTGCAAATTACCACTTACTTGTTAACCAAATTTTTCTCGCTATATGAGAGTAGTTGTTTTTTGTCTAATACACATTGAAGTTCCCCAGTATTCTTCAAATGCACTACATTTTCCTATGAAGGACCCTCTCAGACTACATGCAGAGGTTTGCATCCATAATAAATGATTTTGTACATGTGATAACCTTAAGCTGTTACAAGAAAAGTCACAAATCTTTGCAGATGAATGTGTTCAACAAGTTGTAATGTCAAAAAATACTTGGAACAGAACAAAATAGTACATGATAGTAGCTATGCACCATGAACAAATGCAATACATAAATGTTCTATCTTTTAATAAGGTCTCTTTTGTTTATTTATGTATTTATAATACAATGCTTCCACCTTTACACAAATAAATTTATATTGGGTTTATTTCTACAGCTGGAAAGCTGAACGAATTATAAAAATGTCACATCTACAAGCCAAAGGATTACATAATTAGCTAGAAAATTACAACCAAGAGCACAAGAAACAAAAACACATAGATGTTTCATGCAATATCAAAAACTGTTTAACGTCCAGTTGTTGAGTTACAATGCCCACTAAAATTATTGAATTTCATTTCATAAAAATAAGTGGATTAACTGTGGCCTCTTAACCTGAAAATACTCCTATCCAGTCATACATTGTTACCAGTGCTGTTTACAGAATAACAAACTTGTGTTATAACAATGTAGGAAAATACAGATTGCTTGCTAAGCAATCACACCTTACGTACACACGACCGTAAACTCCAGCATCTCGGGCTGGAAACCTGAACCAATGATAAAAATTGCACATCTGCAAGCCAAGGTTTTCCGGCCTGAAAGCTGTATGTGACTCTCTTTTAATCGTGCCTGTCTACAACTTGATATGTCTTCTTTACGGCAAGTAGCAATCTGTCTTTTCCTACATTGTTGTATTCCTACATGGAGTTTCCATCGTTTGAAACTTATGTTATATTTAGCATTAATCCTCTTAACTGAAAATTAATGCTGAACAGTATGTAATGCACTCAGACTCAATCTTAACCCCTCATTTGACAGCCATATTGTACTAAGAACAACAAAATAATTATTTATCTCCTGCCTCTGGAGTGTTAGCAATTCCACATGTTTGGCCGTAATGCTCTGGGTTTGATAAGCTTTCAATCATAAAAGCACCAAGATCTTGTTTTGAAATAGCACGGCCAGGTGAAGATCCATGCTTGACACTGTAGTGACTGCTTGGTTCATCTGAAACAAAATATGAAGGTAAAAGTCAAAATTTCGTACCCAATATGGAACAGGACATAGAAAATAGTTTGATTTTCAAGGTTTTGTGGAACGGGGTGAGATTATGCTCAATTACGATCATTCAAAATTTAGCGCATATGAAAGGCATTGTAAAAATATGTTACAATGCTTTGTCTTCATTCAGAGGACAAGAAAAAATAAACTATGAGTGTTTGTTTTGGGGTGAGGTTGATAACATTTATTTTGTGTCATATGTACATAGTGCTAGCAACCAGAAACGATTCCTCAAAAATCATGAGTTTTGGTTTAGTCATTTACGAGATAATGGCTGAAAATTAAGCTGTCACGCAGCTACATATACCCATACAGATTTGCTCTTATTTATTTATTCAAGGCACAAGCATCTCGGTGTTTCAAATGGATAACAGTAAGTGTTAAAATGTGTATGTAAAACAATATGCAGTAATCACAGAAAATCAAAAAGGTTTATAAATAAAATCATTATAATAAGAAGGGAACAAATATACCACTACATGTACATTACATGTGGGGCTGTTGCCATTGCCATTGATGTCACCAGTGCGAGCTGTATGCAACCAGGGGGTATGTAATCTTATCAAGGCATGCTAACCATTTTGTTTTGTCACATATACAATATTTACAGTTTTCTTCCTAAGTATTAGAAGGCCTGAACCACAGTTCAGAGGCTGGAATTTACCCTACAACTCTAGGCCTCTGGCTCATTGTTGCTCAATGCTCAATAACTCCCCATATGTCACTTAACACATAACAAGAACCAGTCAAGAGCCCCATGCCCTACTCAACAATTTTCTATATCTTAAACACTAGAAAATATATCGATGGTATTCTTCTCGGGCCTCCAACCAGATCAAGCAATCATCTGAAAACAATATTTCTGTAGTCTACCTGAACATCGTCTTCAGATAAGAATGATGCTGTATGCTACTCTTGCTAGAACTGACTGATACTGTGATCGGCAGCCTAAGACCAACAGCAAGTGTGCCTTAAATCAACACTGCTGCACTATTGCAAGTGAACACACAGTGCCCCAGTTGTGAAAGCTGGTTGTATTCAAATGGTTACTTGATCTGACTGCAGACCCAAGAAGAATATCATCAGTTAATATGCTTGGAAAATCTACACAGTTATGTAGAAAACACATCCCTTATTACTACTCATACTGCAATATTCACAGACACAACAGTTATCTTTTACTTTTCACTTACAAGTTAAGAATGATACTGAGATCTCTTTCTCTCTTAATAAATTATCCTGAACAAATCATTTTTAACCGCACATGGTCCCTTTCCATTAAACTCTGATGCTCAGCATCTCTTTTGCCTATCTGGTGGTTTTTTAACCTTTTGTTTCGGAACATCGTCCCAAAATTTATTCCTGCAACAACAATTCCCCCTATCATTCACACTGATAAAACGGGCAGCCAGAAAGCATATTTTAACGTACACAATTCATGCAGGCAGTCTCTGACTGAAACTAGAGATACTCAAAAATTGGCAGGAAAATTAGGTTCATCCAGTTGTAATTCAGCCAATGCACAAAATCAGTTATTGTTTTTGCATCAGAATATCCGAGGACTAAGGGGTAAGCTTATTGAGTTGCTTATTTGTGGTGAAGAATCAGAGTTGAGCAAACCAGTTGAAATAATCTGCCTTTCTGAACATCATGTGACCACTGGTATAGATATGTTAAATGTTAATTTAACTAATTTCTCGGTAACAAATAAGTAAACTACCGTAAATAGCGTATAACTTCATTGTTTTAATACAGATTTCAGAAAAACAGCGTAACTTTATATCAGAAACTTGCTTATATACATTTGTTTATAGGCCTAATTCTTGTAACGTTTTTGGAGAATCAAAGTTAAAGTATCTCGTTTAATTGTCCATTTTTTCATTCCATCGAGTGAAACATAAAATAAATAGCGTATACCTTCATTGTTTTAATACAGATCTCAGAAAAACAGCGGAATTTTAAATCAGAAACCTGCTTATATACATTTGTGAATAGGCTTAATTCTTGTAACATCTTTTTTGATTTTCGGTAATTTAATTGATTTATTCTAGATAAAGTATTATTTTTGCCATGAGTGAGAAGTGCCTGACTTGCCGTAGAATTGTTAGTTCCGGGATTTGGTGTGATGGATGCAGTAGTTTTTTTCACTGGGGGGACTGCAGTGGCGTGGGTGTCAGGAAAGTGGATCAGGCTCATCAGTGGTTATGTAGGATTTGCAGCAGAGATAGGAAGATAGTGGAACAGGAGGGGAAAATTGCTGCCCTTCAGGCTGAGCTAGATCAGGCTAGGGAAGATCTGGACAGGTTAAGGAGGGAGAAGGGAAAAGAGAGGTGGGAAGTGGCAACAGGTAGCAGAAGGAACAGGCCTAGAACTAAGTCTGACAGTTTTGTGGTGAATGTCAAAAATAAGTTTGACCTGTTGCATCAGTTAGAAACTGATGAGCCTCAAGCAGAGGTAGGTGTAGACAGGACACAACAAACTTTCAATAGGAAATTGAAAAAGAATGTAGGAAAGCCATAGAAAAGGAAGAAAGTTTTGTTGTTAGGCAGTTCTCATGCCAGAGGTGTAGGCCAACTTCTGCAGGAGGAATTAGGACCAGAATACCAAGTCACAAATTTTTTCAAACCAAGTGCTAGTCTGGATCAGGTGACAGAGGATTTAGGTTCACTCTGTAAAGGATTTACCAGGGAAGACACCGTGGTTATTGTGGGAGGGCCAGGGAACAGCATCGACAGAGATCCTGGGTACAGTATAGAGTGTGACCTGGTAAAGATTGCGTCGGCATCGAGATACACCAATGTTGAGTTTGTATCTGTCCTGAGACGCCATGACCGGCCTCATTTGAACTCTTCTGTTGGGAGAGTTAATTTGGAGTTGGAACGGCTGCTTGGGTCAGGTGCGGGGGCTCATATTGGTGTGGTTCCTGTTGATTCTCTCAGTAGGTGGGACTATACCAGGCACGGCCTACATCTCAACAGGAAAGGGAAGGGGAAACTGGTTGGGGTAATAGCAGGAAATTTAAGGGGGGGAGGCACTGCCATGAATGGTAAAATATCAGTGGTTACAGGTGTTGGAGCAGCACCTTTTTTAGGATAGGTAAGACAGAAAGATGTCAGGATTGAAACAAATCTTCAGTTTAGGAAAGAAATTAAACAGCACAATTCTAGCACATTGGATCATCAATCACAGCTGTCAATTATAAATTTTCACCAATCACTAGAAATTTTATCTCCACCAAGTTGTATCTCAGTCCTAGGTAATTGCATTGATGAATTAAAGTCACCCAACCCAGTTGACATAATTTGCCTCTCTGAACACCATGTGACCACTGGTATAGCAACTAGGCCAAAGCACAATGAGAAACTCAGACAGGAGAGTACTGCAAATGTTAGAATAAGGAAAGGTTCTCATAAAAGTATAATTAAAAATAATGTAAGTATATTTCATCAAAATATTGGGAGTTTAAAGAATAAAATAGATGAGCTTCTGGTTTGTTTAGAAGATTTAGAAGCTGAGGATGAAATAGATATACTATGCCTCTCTGAGCATCACATTGTTACTGATAAGGATGAGGTAAATGTATGTGGATATAAGCTCTCTGCACATGTAATGAGAGAAAATATGGAGAAAGGAGGAGTTGCCATATATGTCAAAAGTTATCATTGTGCAAAAAGTATAGAAACAAAAAAGTTTTGTGTAGAGAAACATATAGAAGCATGTGCCTGTGAGCTTAAATTAAATAAAGGCACATTTATAATTGTAACTGTATATAGGTCCCCATCAGGAAATTTTCATCTATTTCTGAAAAATTTGGGCTCCTTGTTGTGCTATCTGTCAGACAGGGGGAAGCAAATTATTATTTGTGGGGACTTCAATGTAGATTCTCTGAAAGAGGGTAATAGGAAAAATGACCTTGAAGTATTACTCGGTTCTTTCAATTTGACACTCGTTATTGATTTTCCTACTCGGTTGGTAAAGGATAGCAGCTCACTAATAGATAACTTCTTTATAGACCAAGATAAGTTTAACCAGATAAATGCTCAGCCTGTTGAGAATGGTCTTTCTGATCATGGTGCACAGCTAGTTACAATATATGACATAGCTCCATTCAGCGATACTAAACAGTCCTCCAAAGTAGTACGTTCAATCAACGATTTAACAATTGCAAATTTCAGGGAAAGCCTACAGCAGTTAGACTGGGATGAGATGTACCGTGAACCTGATGCCAATTTAAAATATAATTTATTTCATGACATTTTTGTAAATGCATTTGATAACTGCTTCCCCAAGAAAATAGTTAAATATACTCGTAAGAAATTTTGAAACAGACCATGGCTTACTAAGGGTATAAAAATATCTTGTAACCGGAAAAGGGAAATGTATCTGACAGCAAGAAAGAGTAGTGACCCAGAAACTATCAAACATTATAAAAACTACTGTGTTATATTAAGAAAAGTTATTAAAAAATCCTGAAGTATGTGTATCATGTCTGAAATCAGCAACTCTGATAATAAAATTAAAACAATTTGGAATATTATTAAAAGAGAAACAGGTCAACCAAGAGCACAGGAAGACAGTATTACCATCAAATTGAATGAAAACTTTACGAACAAAAAGTCAGAAGTTGAAAATATTTTTAACAATCATTTTCTAAATGTTGTGGATATAGTAGGATCCAGGTGTTCATTAGAAGATGCTAGGCTGTTAATGGAAGAAGCCATACCTATGCAATTTGATATAATTGAAATCTCACCCACTTCTCCCTCTGAAATTAGGAAAATAATAAACTTGCTTCATCATCATCATCATCATCATCATCATTTAAGACTGATTATGCCTTTCAGCGTTCAGTCTGGAGTATAGCCCCCCTTATACAGTTCCTGCATGATCCCCTATTCAGTGCTATCATTGGTGCCTCTTCTACTGTTAAACCTATTACTTCAAAATCATTCTTAACCGAATCCAGGTACCTTCTCCTCGGTCTGCCCCGACTCCTCCTACCCTCTACTGCTGAATCCATGAGTCTCTTGGGTAGCCTTGCTTCTCCCATGCGTGTAACATGACCCCACCATCTAAGCCTGTTCGCCCTGACTGCTACATCTATAGAGTGCATTCCCAGTTTTTCTTTGATTTCCTCATTGTGGACACCCTCCTGCCATTGTTCCCATCTACTAGTACCTGCAATCATCCTAGCTACTTTCATATCCGTAACCTCAACCTCGTTGATAACGTAACCTGAATCCACCCAGCTTTCGCTCCCATACAACAAAGTTGGTCGAAAGATTGAACGGTGCACAGATAACTTAGTCTTGGTACTGACTTCCTTCTTGCAGAAGAGAGTAGATCGTAGCTGAGTGCTCACTGCATTAGCTTTGCTACACCTCGCTTCCAGTTCTTTCACTATGTTGCCATCCTGTGAGAATATGCATCCTCAGTACTTGAAACCGTCCACCTGTTCTAACTTTGTTCCTCCTATTTGGCACTCAATCCATTTATATTTCTTTCCCACTGACATTACTTTCGTTTTGGAGATGCTAATCTTCATACCATAGTCCTTACATTTCTGATCTAGCTCTGAAATATTACTTTGCAAACTTTCACTCGAATCTGCCATCACAACTAAGTCATCCGCATATGCAAGACTGCTTATTTTGTGTTCACATATCTTAATCTCACCCAGCCAGTCTATTGTTTTCAACATATGATCCATACATAATATGAACAACAGTGGAGACAGGTTGCAGCCTTGTCTTACCCCTGAAACTACTCTGAACCATGAACTCAATTTACCGCCAACTCTAACTGCTGCCTGACTATCCATGTAAAGACTTTTAATTGCTTGCAAAAGTTTGTCTCCTATTCCATAATCTTGTAGAACAGACAATAACTTCCTCCTAGGAACCCGGTCATATGCCTTTTCTAGATCTATAAAGCATAGAAACAATTCCCTGTTCCACTCATAACACTTCTCCATTATTTGCCGTAAGCTAAAGATCTGGTCCTGACAACCTCTAAGAGGCCTAAACCCACACTGATTTTCATCCAATTGGTCCTCAACTAATACTCACACTTTCCTTTCAACAATACCTGAGAAGATTTTACCCACAACGCTGATTAAAGAGATACCTCTGTAGTTGTTACAATCTTTTTTGTTTCCATGTTTAAAGATTGGTGTGATTACTGCTTTTGTCCAGTCTGATGGAACCTGTCCCGACTCCCAGGCCATTTCAATTATCCTGTGTAGCCATTTAAGACCTGACATTCCACTATATTTGATGAGTTCCGACTTAATTTCATCCACCCCAGCCGCTTTATTGCACTGCAATCTATTGACCATTTTTTCCACTTCCTCAAATGTGATCCTATTTCCATCATCATTCCTATCCCATTCTACCTCGAAATCTGAAACATTACTGATCGCATTTTCACCTACATTGAGCAACTCTTCAAAATATTCCCTCCATCTGCCCAAGGCATCCACAGGATTCACCAGCAGTTTTCCTGACCTGTCCAAAATACTTGTCATTTCCTTCTTACCTCCCTTTCAAAGACTGCTAATTACACTCCAGAATGGTTTTCCAGCAGCTTGACCCATAGTCTCCAACCTGTTTCCAAAGTCTTCCCACGATTTCTTCTTGGATGCTGCAATTATCTGTTTGGCTTTGTTTCTTTCTTCAACATAGCTTTCTCTGTCTACCTGGGTTCTGGTATGTAGCCATTTTTGATACGCCTTCTTTTTCCTTTTACAGGCTGCCTTGACTGTATCATTCCACCAAGCTGTTTGCTTCATCCTACTTTTAAACACTACTTTTCCAAGACATTCTTTAGCCACTTCTAGTACTGTGTCCCTGTACCTTGTCCATTCCTTTTCCAATGACTGTAATTGACTACATTCAACTAACTGGTACCTTTCTGAGATCGCTGTTATGTACTTGTGCCTGATTTCCTTATCCTGAAGTTTCTCCACTCTTATCCTTCTACATATGGACCTGACCTCTTGCACTTTCGGCCTCACAATCCCAATTTCACTGCAGATTAAATAATGATCAGTGTCATCAAAGAATCCCCTGAATACACGTGTGTCCCTCACAGCCTTCCTGAATTCCTGATCTGTTATTATATAGTCAATGACAGATCTGGTTCCCCTGCCTTCCCGAGTATACCGGTGAATGTTCTTACGTTTAAAAAAGGAGTTTGTGATTACTAAGCCCATACTGGCACAGAAATCCAAGAGTTGTTTCCCGTTCCTGTTGGCCTCCATATCCTCTCCAAATTTACCCATAACCTTTTCATACCCTTCTGTTCGATTTCCAATCCTGGCGTTAAAATCACCCATGAGCAGAACACTGTCCTTGTCCTTTACTCTAACAACTACATCACTGAGTGCCTCATAAAAACTATCCATCTTATCTTGATCTGTCCCTTCACAATGCGAATATACTGACACAGTCCTAATTTTCTTGCTAGACACTGTCAAATCTATCCACATCAGTCATTCGTTTACATACCTTATTGCAACTACGCTGGGTTCCATTTCTTTCCTGATGTAAAGCCCTACACCCCATTGTGCTATTCCTGCTTTGACTCCTGACAGGTAGACCTTGTATTCTCCCACTTCCTCTTCTTTCTCACCCCTCACCCGAATGTCACTAACAGCTAAAATGTCCAGCCCCATCTTACTTGCAGCCTCTGCCAGCTCTACCTTCTTCCCAGAGTAGCCCCCATTGATATTAATAGCTCCCCATCTCATTACCATTTGTTTGCCAAGTCGTATCTTAGGAGTCCCTGGTTTGTCAGTTAGAGGTGGGACTCCGTCACCTCCAAAGGTCCGAGGCATTTTGCTCTGATTGTTGCCAGCATCATATTTAAAGTACCAGGGAAGCAGGTTGCTAGCCTTACTTGCCCCGAGTCCCATTGGGTTTTACCCCTAACGGCTGAGGGACTAACCGGTGGATTTGGTAGTCTTTGCCGTATGAGCACAACGGTGACCACTACTCAGAATATGTCCGAGATGCCCAGCCTTATTCCAGAGTAACTGGTATCCCGACTTCGGGACCACTTACTTGGCCACTCATACGTTGCCCGTGGTTCATGAACTAGGACATGACTACAGGAACCCACACCATGAACCACAAACTTGCTTAAAAGCAAAAACTCACCTGGAATTGACGGCATTTCCAGCAAAATACTAAAAGCTTGTTCTCAACAGATAAGTAAGATTCTCAGCCACCTGTGTAATAGCTCTCTGGAACAGGGCATTTTCCCTGATAGACTGAAATATGCTATTGTTGTACCTTTGCATAAAAAGGGGGATAGATCTGATGTCAACAGTTACCGTCCAATCTCCCTTCTAACAGCTTTATCCAAAATTTTTGAGAAAGTAATGTATTCAAGAGTAGCTTCACATATCTGTAACAATGAAGTACTAACAAAATGTCAGTTTGGTTTCCAGAAAGGTTTTTCAACAGAAAATGCCATATATGCTTTCACCAATCAAATTTTGAATGATCTGAATAACCGAACACCACCCATTGGGATTTTTTGTGATCTCTAAAAGGCTTTTGATTGCGTAAATCATGAAATTCTGCTAGAGAAGCTCAAGTATTGTGGCATGAGTGGGACAGTGCACAAATGGTTTAATTCGTACCTAACTGGAAGAGTGCAGAAAGTTGAAATAAGTAGTCCTCATAATATGCAAAGCTCAGCACATTCCTCAAACTGGGGAACTATCAAGAATGGGGTTCCACAAGGGTCAGTCTTGGGTCCTTTGTTGTTCTTAATATATATTAATGACTTGCCATTCTATATTCATGAAGAGGCAAAGTTAGTTCTCTTTGCTGATGATACAAGTATAGTAATCACACCTGACAAACAAGACTTAACTGATGAAATTGTCAAAACTGTCTTTCAGAAAATTACTAAGTGGTTCCTTGTAAACGGACTCTCACTGAATTTTGATAAGACACAGTACATACAGTTCCGTACAGTGAATGGTATGACGCCATTAATAAATATAGACCTTAATCAGAAGCATATAGCTAAGGTAGAATATTCCGAATTTTTAGGTGTATCCATTGATGAGAGATTAAATTGGAAGAAACACATTGACGATCTGCTGAAATGTTTGAGTTCAGCTACTTATGCAATAAGGGTCATTGCAAATTTTGGTGATAAACATCTTAGTAAATTAGCTTACTACGCCTATTTTCACTCGTTGCTTTCATATGGCATCATATTTTGGGGTAATTCATCACTGAGGAATAAAGTATTTATTGCACAAAAGCGTGTAATCAGAATAATAGCTGGAGTCCACCCAAGATCATCCTGCAGACATTTATTTAAGGATCTAGGGATATTCACAGTAGCTTCTCAGTATATATACTCTCTTATGAAATTTGTTATTAACAACCAAACCCAATTCAAAAGTAATAGCAGTGTGCATAACTACAATACTAGGAGAAAGGATGATCTTCACTATTCAAAGGGGTGAATTATACTGGCACTAAAGTCTTTGGTCACTTACCAAATAGTATCAAAAGTCTGACAGATAACCAACAAGTATTTAAGAAGAAATTAAAAGAATTTCTGAATGACAACTCCTTCTACTCCATAGAGGAATTTTTAGATATAAATTAAAAAATATATATATTAATAAAAAATAAAAAAACACAAAAAATGAAAAAGTTGTTATATTAACTAAAGTATGTTGTTAAATTAACTTAATTATGTCATGTATTGGAAAATTTGACTCGTTCCACATCATTACAAAATATTGTATTCATGATCCACGGAACTAGTATTAATCTAATCTAATCTAATCTAATCTAATGTTACAGGATTCAAGTTAGCTTCTTATTTCTGTAGAGAAAATATGGAGAAAGAAGGAGTTGCCACATTTGTCAGAAACTGTTTTTATTTCAAGAATACTGATATTAATCAATTTTGCTCAGAGCAGCACTTAGAAGCTTGTGCAACAGAAGTAGTATTTCATAATAAGTCCTTTATAACAGCAGGTACATACAGATCACCTTCAGGAAATTTTAACCTCTTCATAAAAAATCTGCAAGCTCTGCTGTCCCACCTCATGGTAAAAAAAAGAAGAAGAAGAAGAAGAAGAAGAGAGAGAGAGAGAGAGAGAGAGAGGAAACAGTGGTTGCTGGTGATTTTAAGGTGGATTTATTGAAAAGCTCTGTCACTGAACAACTATTGCAGTCAGTAACACTATCATTCAATTTAGTTCCTACTGTGAACTTTGCTACTAGGATATGTAAATGCTCTGAGATTGCTATTGATAATATCTTTGTAGACAAATGTAGGGGGAAAAAAGTCGTATCGCAGAAACCATAGTAAATGGGCTATCTGACCATGACATGCAGCATCTTGTGTTAAGTGTTGAAACTTGTCAGGATAAAAAAATCTATTAAATCTGAGTACAGGAAGGTAATAAAGAAGTCAAAAATTGAGAAATTCAGGAAATTGCTCAAAGACAGGAACTGGATTGATGTTTACAATACTTCTGCCTCAAATGGAAAATACACAGCATTCATTAATGAAGTTACCTCCACTTTTGAAAATTGTTTTCCCCTTACGGTAACTCAAATCACACAGAAGTCAAAAAATAACCTGTGGATTACATAAGGAATAAAGATATCATGTGGGACAAAAAGGAGACTGTATCTTCTACCTAGGAACAGCTCTGATGTTAGAATTGTAATGCATTACAAAGAATACAGCAAAATATTGAAACAAATAATCCAGAAATCGAAGCAGCTTTATTATGAGAAAACGATAATTACATCAGGCAGCAAAATAAAATCTGTATGGGATATAGAGAAATTAGAGACAGGTGGGGCCACAAAGGAAGAGGAACAGATAGCTCTAAAAATAAAAGAGACTTTGGTAGCAAGTGCATGTAGTGATGCAAACCTCTTCATTTCTGTTACTGACAGCTTGGGGTTATCAGGTTCGGTGAACAGTGCAATGGAGTCTAAAATCCTTAAAATCTAAGTTTTCCAGTGGGTACGATAACATATTAACAAATTTAATCAGAGTGCTCATGCCAGTTGTGTTCTACCTTAAGTTATTTGTGTGATCAGTCTCTTATCAGCAGAACATTTCCAGACTGGCTAAAATGCGCTGAAGTTAAGCCTCTGTACAAGGAGCAGGATAAAGAAATACCAGCAAACTATCGACCCATTTCACTTTTGCCGGCTTTCTCAAAAATGTATGAAAAGGTTGTGTTCAAGCATCTCCTTAAGCATCTGACTGCAAATAGTATCCTGTGCAAGTCACATTTTGGATTTATTAAGGGCTCTGATATAGAGAAAGCTATTTACACTTACAATGAAAATGTACTTAATTCATTAGATAATAAATTAGAGGCCACTGGCATTTTCTGTGACCTGTCAAAAGCTTTTGATTGTGTGAACCACAGCATTCTCTTAAGTGAATTAGAATATTAAGGTGTCACCTGCAACGCTACGAAATGGTTTGAGTTTTATCTATCTAACAGGAAACAAAGGGTGTCGTTGCGAAATACCTGTGCAGTAAGCAGTCAGTCTTCATCTGACTGTGAATTAATTACATGTGGTGTTCCTCAAGGTTACATCTTTGGTCCATTGCTTTTTCTTGTGTACATTAATGACCTCTCATCTGTTACATTGCCAGATGCTAAGTTTGTTTTGTTTGCAGACGATACAAACAGTGCAATAAGTAGCAAATCAAGTACAGATTTAGAAATAGCGGCTAACTGACATTATAAGTGGTTTAAAGCTAATTCACTGTCATTAAACTTCGAGAAGACCCACTATATGAAGTTCAGAACCTGAAAGAGATTTCCTTCCAGCATGTGTATAACATATGAAGACACACAGATCGAAGAGGTTGCAGTGTTAAATTTCTGGGATTACAACTCGATAATAAATTCAGTTGGGAAGGGCATACCACAGAATTGCTTAAGTGTGTAAACAAGTCTGTATTTGCAGTGAGAATGATGACAGATGTAAGAGATATAAATATAAAAAAAAACTTGAATACTTTGCTTACTTTCATTCTATTATGTCATATGGGACCATATTCTGGGGCAACTCATCAAACGGAGCAAAAGTTTTTAGGGTGTCAAAGCATGTGATAAGCATCATTTGTGGTGTAAATTCCAGAACTTCATGTAGAAACCTGTTCAAGGAAATTTGTATTCTAGTCACTGCTTCTCAGTATATTTATTCCTTAATGAAATTTGTTGCAAGTAATACATCTCTATTTCCAACCAATAGCCCAATACATAGTATCAACACTACGAATAAGAACAATCTACATAAAGACCTAAAATCACTTACCTCGGTACAAAAAGGGGTGCAATATTCAGGAATACACATTTTCAATAAATTTCCAGCAACCATTAAAAACTTGGTTTCAGATAAAGCATGGTTTAAATAGAATTTGAAAGACTTTTTGATAGGCAACTCCTTCTACTCCATAGATGAATATCTTAACAGAGACTGTTAAGCCAGGTTAAGTAAAAATATCTGTTAGATTTCAGTTCTGACAACACTTGGTCACAACAGTCAAGATTAGATATTTTGTGTATGATAAATTTATTAACAGTGCATTATAATGTCTCATTCTGATATACTGGCTGCTCCAGTTCACTGCATTGTATTCACCTATTTCGACAATCTCCTGACAAATGATCAGGGTAGTAAGTATTATATTCACTGACACGTTCCACACCCACGAGAATCATCTCATTTCTTGGGTCTATGGAACGAAAACTGAATCTAATCTAATCTAATCTAATCTATTCTTTCTTAGAAAATATATTCCAAAATCAATCCACACACACCACTCATAGTATGGTGAAAGGTAGTTCCAGTTACTGTGGTGTTAATCACAGACTGCTGGACTTTATGGTACCCTGCACCCCTGACAAAATTTCCTGGTGCCTTGTAGTACTGTATCATACAAATTAAGCCTTGATTTTGTCAGCAATTGAATCGATTTTTCCCTTAAGATAGATGAAACTCATGACAGCTTACCCTAGCTGGAATTTTGTTCCTTCGAGTTTCACCATGCACCATCGAAAACCAATTTTGGCATGGTGTTCAGACAGGAACTTTACTCTCAGGGTTGTGTTGAGCCATTCACCTACAGTACACCTGCCACACACATCAGATCGTAGCTACATTGTAGACAGCTCACAGCATGCATCATCAGCTTGCTCTGCAAGACTGGGACATAGCGCTCATGCTAATGTAACACTCCAAGCTTTAGACATATGAGGGCTATCCACAAAGTACATTACGTTTTCGTTTGTGTCCGTTAGGGGCGGGGCTATTGCGGCCCCCTTGGTGTCATGGCATTCCGCCGCTCAGTCGGCATCCTGCCGTGCTAGTGAGAGGTTCGTGCTGTACTCCGTTGAGTTACTGTGACAGTTTGAAATGTCAGTGTTAATTGAAAATGCTGCGAAGTGTGAAGTGCGTGCTGTAATAAGGTTTCTGACTGCAAAAAACTGTACACCGATAGAAATCTATTGGCAGCTTTGTGAAGTGTATGGGGACAACATAATCACTGAAGGTGGAGTGCGTCAATGGGTCATAAAATTTAAAAATGGCCGAACTAACGTTCACAACGAAGAGCAAAGTGGAAGACCCAGCATAGTGACTGCCGAACTTGTGTCAAAAAAGTCGATGCCGCGGTCCGTGAAAACCGCAATTTCACAATAACGGAACTCTCTATGAGTTTTCCACAAATTTCACGAAGTTTGTTGCACGAACTCATTACCGAAAAGCTTGGTTACCACAAGTTTTGTGCAAGATGGATACCAAAAATCTTGACAGAGATTCGCAAAAATCAGTGAATGGCTGCAGCGTTAACGTTTTTGGATGCTTACGAGAAAGATGGGTTACTCATTACTCGATTGCATCTTACTGGTGACGAAACATGGGTTGACCATGTGAACTGCGAGACAAAATTGCAGTCAATGCAGTGGGGGCACACAAATTCCCCCCAAAAACCCAAGAAATGCATGCAGACAATGTCGGCAAGGAAGGTGATGGCGACTGTCTTTTGGGACAGAAAAGGTGTGATTTTTGTGGATTTCCTGGAAAGAGGCACTACAATTAACTCTCAAAGGTATTGCCAAACTCTGCACAACCTCAGAAGAGCAATACAAAACAAGCGCAGGGGAAAGTTGGGCTCAAAGATCTTGCTGCCACTCGTGAAGTTCTCGAATCTTTTATGTGGGAGTTGTTTCCTCATCCGCCGTACAGCCCTGACCTGGCACCGAGCGACTTCCACTTATTCCTAGCAATGAAGAACTGGTTGGCTGTGCAGCGTTTTGATGACGACGCACAGCTTAAAGAAGAGGTAACCACATGGTTGAAGGCGCAGGCGGCCGAATTTTACGACGAAGGAATTTCCAAGCTCGTCCATCGCTACGATAAGTGCCTTAATTTAAATCGCAACTATGTAGAAGAGAAGTATTTAAATGTGGATTTTCATCTGTATATAATAAAAAAAAATTCCAATACTTTATTTATTTTTAATTACAAAACATAATGTACTTTGTGGATAGCCCTCGTACATTCCTCAAACAATTCCAGCCTGCCAGCCCGGTCACAACCTTTATGAACCCATCTCCTCTGCCTTTTTCTATGCTCACCCACCTTCTGAGGAGGTAAAGCCAACGTGGGTGGTGACAAATCTGTGTCCCTCAGAAATATATGCATCTTCACCGGTTTTCCACAACATCTGCAACTATTAGCATCACAGCTTCCTGTGCATTCCCCAATCTCTATATCATCATCATCATCATCATCATCATCTACATTTCCAATCTGCCCAACAAAGAAATCAGTTGAATGTATATCTTACCCGGGCTCCATGGCCTCTAAACAACACCCATTATCAACCAATGTGGTAGATACTTCAGCACTTGAATCACTCATGTTCCTCTCCACACACACACTCACTCACTCCCATAAAGCACCTACTTACTTCGTCTGGCACTACAACTACTTGAGATTGTGCAAGTCTACTTGATATTGAAGCAACTACTTCTACATTATTCCCCTTAACATCAACAATGTTAGTACTCTGTGCATTGCGTAAACTCACAGGAATTTGCACAATGTCAATACTCTCTTCATGAATTATCCTAATTTTCCTATTCATGAAACTGTCTCACACATCATCCAATTACATTCTATTCCTCATTGCATCAATGTTAGTTGGACATTTCGAGAGCAGATAAACTAGACACAGTCTTGCTCCCACCCCTTTACACTTTCTCTTTCCCCTCTTTTCCTTCGAACTTTAATCCTTGCTTTCTCTAAGCTCTTCTGCAAATCTTCCTCAAATTCCAGAGAATTGCAACAAGCTGTTTCCTCCTCCCTAGCCCCTCAGAAATCTTTACGTTGCCCGCTTACATCATATCTACACTGATGAGCCAAAACATTATGGCCACCTTCTTAATAGCTTGTTTGTTCGCCTTTGGAATGAAATACATAATTGATTCTGCGTATCAGGGATCCAAAGGCTTGTTGATGGGTTTGTGGAGGTATGCGGAATTAGATGTCTATGCAGAAGTCATGTAATTTGCTTATAAAAAGACGCTGATGTGAGTACGCAGTGAGGTTGCCCGATAGCAACCCAGATGGGTTCCACACGATTTACACCATACAAATTTGGTCGCCGATACATCAACGTGAGTTCACTATCATGCTCCTCAAACCACTGCAGCACAATTATGGCTCCGAGACATGGACAATTATACTGCTGAAGGATGACATCGCCGTCAGGGAAGACATCAAGCATCAAGGGATGCAGGTGGTTCGCAGCTGTCAGTGTGTCTTTGGTTGGTTATACCACAGTTCACAGGTAAGTGTAGGAGAATGTCCCCCAGAGCATAATCTGCTCCCACCAGCCTCTGTCCGTGGTGCCCCACACATTTTGAGCTGCTGTTCACCTCAATGATGGCGTTTGTGGAGACAACCATCAACTTAGTGTAGCAAGAATGTGATTCACATGATGAGCCAACACAATTCCATTGGTCAACATGTGAACACACAGGTGTGGTCTGCTGCAGAGCTCCATGTTGGGCAATGTACGACGAACAGTGTGCTCCGAAACACTTGTGCATGCACCAGCATTATGGTCTTTTGGCAGTTCCCGTGGTACTGACCATAACATCCTTGCTCGTGATAACACATGTCGCAAAACTAACAATGTTGTTTACACACCCTCAGAAAACTTCTGCGACTGCCTGCCATGTTGATTATCCATGATACTATCAGTCAAACAGAAAGATAAAAAAATGACTGCACTCACCCCACCGCATGTTAACAAAACTGCAATCCTGTAGTAGTCGAGTCACTGTCTTCATCCATAGATGGCATTTGTAGGCACAGAAGATCCCTTTTATGTCTCCAATTAAATTGGCCCAGATTGAAGAGCCACTTTCTCACAGGGTTGGGTGTTGCAATGGGTTGTGGCAAGGGTGCAGACCACTGGTAGCGGTTAAACATTTTATTGAGCTTTGTGCTACTACATTCATAGTGCTGTGGCGCAGTGGCCACACCCCTTTTAGCACATGGAGTGAATAATTCATGGTGCGCTTTAGTGGCCAGATGTCGGCCGGGAAGCCAACTGTCATATC
Source organism: Schistocerca cancellata (assembly GCF_023864275.1). Lineage (NCBI taxonomy): Eukaryota > Metazoa > Arthropoda > Insecta > Orthoptera > Acrididae > Schistocerca > Schistocerca cancellata. The sequence goes on from NC_064626.1 coordinate 654,140,787, forward strand.
TGCGCCCAGGAATGCTGATGCCCAGAAACCTGCTCTGTGGTGTGTGTCTCAGTTATGCGTGGATGGCTGCATGCAGAAGGTACCAGCAGTACTGAAGTCTGCTGGAATTTTTGCAGGAAACAATAGCCTCCAGGAGTGGAACTCAACCCTGTGGGTGTATGCACATGGTGCCAGGTTGTTCACACCAACCTAGGAGGGCAGACAACTTCACTGCCCTGGTCACAATCTGCTGCCCTTCAGGGCAGGAGTTTGGCCGCTGATGGAATGTGCCGGGTGGCAGCCAACTAGTAGATGGAGAGCAATCTAGGAAGGTGAACTTAGTGCTCGAAGATGGTATGGTAGTGGCAGAGGTCCAGTTAGCTGACCCCCATCACTCCAACACCTGGCGTAGTCCTTTCATCATAGTAGGGGGTTGTCAGACTGCGAATATTTCTACTAGAAATGACAGTTATTTATACAGGCTAAAAAACTTGTTATGAGATGTATAGTTTAGAGGCATGTACAGAACAAGAAATCCATGTCTCGACAGTGCAGAAACAGCTTGGCCCATCGTGCAAAGTGCCCCTTTTCTGCTGCATCAACAGGACTTCGCTGCTTGACCTGGCCCATCTTGCAATACATAAACAGCTCTCCTTCTGGATCCAGCTGCTGATGCCTTGGTGCCTGCTGATTGCTTATGGCTTCTTCAAGTATTGTGGCTGAGCTGCCTACACTAATGCCTCAACAAATAGTGATGGCACTACAGCAGAAACATATGGTTTTCAATTTATGACAGTAATTTGATGATCAATCGTAGACATGCTTTAGGCTATTATACCTTTAGGCTCTATATATTTTACCTTCCCTTTTATTCCCAAGAATGCCCATTTCATTTTGAAATTTGGTGGTCCTATACACTATACCTTTGTGTTTGTGGTGTTATTTTCCACGTGAATCACACTACAAACCACAGATTTACTTTGCTCTTGTTTTAGTTTAGCACTCTTCACAGCTTTTGGTTTGTCTTCTCTCTGTTATCTAAGCTCCTGTTCAATATGTTTTCCAGCAATTTAAAAACAATTCAACACCACTGTACTAATCACTGAGGTAAACGGATTATCACTGAAATTTTCTTTAAATGAATTCAGAAAAACTTTTTCAGCAAACTAAGTACCCTGATATATGTAAAATTTTAGTTCCAAACTCAGTGAGCATTTGCAGCTTCAATCCATATTTATGGAATTTTATATGTGATGTATTAACTGAATTTTGAAAGTTCATACCACAGCACCATTGTTTCTTCTAATAAAGGTTATTTACATATTACTTACTTTCAGAGGTAAAATGAATGCATCTTAAATAAGGCGAAACAGATGTAAACTTCCTCTTATTTTTGTGACAAAAGGTGGCTTCATTTTTCCAATACTCTTTGAGACATTTCAGTGGTATAATGTTAGTAAGAAGAAATAATGGTGAAAAAGTTTTATTTCCTCATAAGATATGCCTTGCTAAGGCATATGTGACTTTCTGAACATTTATGAATGGAGAGATGGGATGTTTATGAAGACTGTTCAGGAACACTGCAGCCAATAACTCTCTCCAGTCTCTTCTTGTCAATCTTAATTTTAACAATCATCTCTGGAGTGGGAAAATATTCATCTCACTTGCCGTCACTATTTTCTAAACACATCTTCTTAAGATAAAGTTTCTTTAGATGTCTCATATATTTTTTCTTTATTAACAGAACACATTTTATTTACATCTAAAGGTTCCCTAACACTATACATATTCATGATTAGAATAATAAATTACGCATAACCAACTGTGGGGCAGCAGGTGGAAAATTTATTTCTATGGTTGCCGTTCTCAACACAGGCTCTCTAACTACAATGTGGGCAACCAGAAAGTGATTAGCAAAAACGTGATGCCTGTAATTAAAGTTCACTGTGCCCACTGTGATGGAGAAATAATATTATTGATCATTGAAGTTCATTACGCTGAGGATTTAGGATGATGTCTAGGATTCATAGAAAATGAAGTGTACTATAACAATTTTCACTATATTCTGAAAACGATAAAGCGTAATGTTTCACCAAGCTAAGCTACTATCAGCTATTGTACTATCAGAGCTGTTCAGAGTCTATTGTGCGGATCCTATTATCCCTAGATAACAAAACTGTTCCAATAACCGTTATCAATGTAAATGTTCAAAGTGAATGCTCGCCAAAATTTGATGTTAATATTCATCAAACACCATCCTAGTAATTATAGAAGATCTGTCCTGTGGCAACACGTGAAAATACAACATGCACAAACTGAGAATAAATCACTGGAGTCGTTCCACAATTAACACTGTACGTAATACGGCATCCAAGGCTGTTCCTGGCAACTGCACAAACTCGACACGGCTTCCAACACAGAGTGCACGCTGATATGAATCTAGAAGAGAACTCGGGTCTGACTCTACCTTGCAGCGCTCTTATTTATATAGCCAATGAAGTGCTCAATTTAATTGTGCTATCAGCACACAGGTAAGCATCTGTAATAAAATTCTGATGTGAGTAGGTTAAATACTTTTGGCGAGAGAATTATTTTAGTTGCACTGCACAGAATAGATGAGCTCTGAATTTGCCCTTTGGAGAGACGCTACAGCTATAGTTTCATAGCTACTTTTGGAAACTTCTCACATCTTTGTTATTATAGCGTTATCTCCATTCTACCTAAATCTAAACATCCTAGCTTTATCTAATCATTTACATAATCTATCTTGCTTCCGTACTTTTAGGAGACAAAAACAGAAAATCATGAATTTCAACCAAAATATTACATCCATTAAATTATAATGAAAAAGGAATCCAAATATAAATTTTGAAGTTCCTAGCTCCTTCCTGTTGCACCAATATTTTTATGTAAAACATCCAAATTTCGAAAACTGTTAAAGTTACAAACTGAAACTTAACACATTACCATTTTAGCATCATTCCTGAGATGCTATTAACTTTTCAGATTATTTACTTTACTTTTAAAGTGTTGTGCAACATTCGTGATGTCATAGCTAGTTACAGTGGACTAGGCTGGCACACAATGGAAAGCATATGAATTCTATATGACGTGAGCAGGCTGCTTCCCTACACAACAATATTTTTAGGAGTAAATGTTCAACTGAGAATGTAAGAAAAAAACAGATTGCTACTTACTGTAAAGATAACACACTAAGTGAAGAAAGGCACAATTAAAACACACTTACACATCAACTTTTGGGTACAGCCTTCATCGGAAAAAGAGAAAAACACAATATACATTCACTCAAGCAAGCACACTTCACGCACACATGACGGCCAACTCCAGCTGTCTGCAATTTAGCATGTTATATTTACAGTAAGTAGTAATCTGTCTCTTTCTACATTGTTGATATTCCTGTCTGGAGTTTGTTAGACTTTAAACTGATGCATTTATTTCTGAAGAACTGGGAACAGACATTTTGTGCTGAAGACCCACACCACTAGCCAAAGAAAACCATTTTAGGATGATGATGCTGAATCACTTAAATCATTACTATCTTGGCATTGTTTATACAGTAAAGGGCCTTTCTTCTCTTTAGCGAAAGCTGGATTTTAAGATATGAAATATTTCTCATAATAATAATTATTATTACTACTACTATTATCATTAATTTTCACCTCTATGCAATAATAATATGTTTTTGGCAACTGAGATGCCGGTGTTTTTATTGTTGTTGTCTTAGTAATACACTCAATATTGGAAGTATAGCGTCAATAAGTAGGAGAAGTTGTTCAAAAACATGTAAGGTAGTTTCTTGGAACCTCTGCACTACTTTCTTCATTATATGAAGCTTTTCCACTTCTTTTACAATTGTAGATATGACAATAACGACAGCATTTATTACTGCCGTGTATGTACACTACTGGCCATTAAAATTGCTACACGAAGAAGAAATGCAGATGATAAACGGGTATTCATTGGACAAATATATTATACCAGAACTGACATGTGACTACATTTTCACGCGCAATTTGGGTGCATAGATCCTGAGAAATCAGTACCCAGAACAACCACCTCTGGCCGTAATAACGGCCTTGATACGCTTGGGAATTGAGTCAAACAGAGCTTGGAAGGCGTGTACAGGTACAGCTGCCCATGCAGCTTCAACACGATACCACAGTTCATCAAGAGTAGTGACTGGCATATTGTGACGAGCCAGTTGCTCGGCCAGAATTGACCAGACGTTTTCAATTGGTGAGAGATCTGGAGAATGTGCTGGCCAGGGCAGCAGTCGAACATTTTCTGTATCCAGAAAGACCCGTACAGGACCTGCAACATGTGGTCGTGCATTATCCAGCTGAAATGTAGGGTTTCACAGGGACTGAATGAAGGGTAGAGCCATGGGTCGTAACACATATGAAATGTAACGTCCACTGTTCAAAGTGCCGTCAGTGCGAACAAGAGGTGGCCGAGACGTGTAACCAATGGCACCCCATACCATCACGCCAGGTGATATGCCAGTATGGCGATGCCGAGTACACGCTTCCAATGTGCGTTCACCGCGATGTTGCCCAACAGGGATGCAACCATCGTGATGCTGTAAACAGAACCTAGATTCATCCAAAAATATGACGTTTTGCCATTGATGCATCCAGGTTCGTCGTCGAGTACACCATCGCAGGCACTCCTGTCTGTGATGCAGCGTCAAGGGTAACCGCAGACATGGTCTCTGAGCTGATAGTCCATGCTGCTGCAAACGTCATCGAACTGTCCGTGCAGATGGTCGTTGTCTTGCAAACGTCCCCATCTGTTGACACAGGGATCGAGACGTGGCTGCACGATCCGTTACAGCCATGCGGATAAGATGCCTGTCATCTCGACTGCTAGTGATACAAGGCCGTTGGGATCAAGCACGGCGTTCCGTATTACCCTCCTGAACCCACCGATTCCATATTCTGCTAACAGTCATTGGCTCGACCAACGCAAGCAGCAATATGATAAACCGCAATCACAATAGGCTACAATCCGACCTTTATCAAAGTCGGAAATGTGATGGTACGCATTTCTCCTCTTTACACGAGGCATCACAACAACATTTCTCCAGGCAACGCTGGTCAACTGCGATTTGTGTATGAGAAATCGGTTGGAAACTTTCCTCATGTCAGCAAGTTGTAGGTGTCACCACCGGCGCCAACCTTGTGTGAATGCTCTGAAAAGCTAATCACTTGCATATCACAAAATCTTCTTCCTGTCGGTTAAATTTCGCGTCTGTAGCATGTCATCTTCGTGGTGTAGCAATTTTAATGGCCAGCAGTGTAGTTTAGGGATGTGGGTTTGGTAATTGAAGCCTGTGCTTTGAACTTTGGACTACTGTTAGCTCTATAGCAAGGCATGCTTCTTCTACCATATATTTACACAAACCTACAAGTGAAGAATCAGAGATCATCACATAGACTTCTGGCAAGTGCATACAATAGCTTAACTGTATAGAGACTGTTGAGGGGGAAACATAAAAGAATCACAAAACTGACTTGCACTAGATCTCTTTGTTACAATAACAACATATAGTTTTCAATGATCTAAATTAGGGATAGCAAGGAACATAAATTGGATGTAATATAATATTGCTATTTTCAAAGATTTTGCCATTTACAACTCTAAGAAACTGCAAAACGCAGATATCTGTCCAACACCTACAACCAATTTTCAACCACTGCCATATGTGTCTGTTCGTGAACAAGGCTTTTCCTCTTGCAAATCACTAGTTGTGTCCACATTTCGACAATAATTTGAGTCCCAAAAAGATTATTCTTAACTATAGGCTTTGGCATACTTTCATGGTACCTTACAAAATTCTATCCAATAAATAACAAGATCATGCCAGAAATGCAAAGTGTCCACCATCTTACCAAGGTATCTTTGCTCAGTTTCCTTACTGAGAAAGCTGGGTTCCATGACAACAAAACAATAAAACTACAGTAAATTTGTAAACCCAAGTACAGGCATTTCTGGAAAAAAAAAATTCTGTTGCCCTCAATATTCTGTTAAGTCATCTTTAATTTTTCAACTACTTCTTTCAACAATTTTTTTTTTGTTAATTTCTGCCACAGTTTTCCTTGATAGTGCAGTCTACAATGGTAACCAAATTCCACCTCCATTGGGAACAATTCCATCTTAATGGACTTCTCCAAAAGCACACTTTCAAAAACTATGTTTTGTTTGGCACCTCTTATGTGATTAGGCCACAGCAACTTTCTCCTACTTATATTCACTTTTTTATATATATTTTAGCAGCAGATTTATAATGTGTGCATTATTCTCGTGAATTTGGCTGCACACAAACTGACAGCTACAAGGCGCCTTTAGATTATGCGCTATACAATGGAGAGCAATTAATTGCCTTGTGCAATAACCTGAAACCAGTAATTTCTTCATGTATGGGTCCACAGCCTCAGCGTACTGCCTAAATGATGGAACCATTTTGACCACCACAGGCTGTCAGTTTTATTTATTTAATGCATCAAGCACATAAATTACATTACTGGTCAGTTTCAGCCTTAGGCCATTATCAAATGTCTGATATTGGTGATGTGTGTGCCACATTTAAAAATCTTTGTCCTCTTGTAACAGGAAACAAACATTTCTAAATGTGACCCACAGATCAACAAGATCACACATCCGATGATGCCCCAAGTTGCATGCCCTTTGTGCATTAAAGGAAGAAAACTGACAGGCTACAGTGGTTAAAATGGTTCCATGATTTAGAACTTGAGACTAGTTGCACATGGTTGGTCCTGTCAGTGGGTTTTCAGTCTACGACATACACCCCAGTCAAAATAATTAGGACATTAAACGTGATATTACAAATTATGTAGACACAAACTCCTGTACCCAAAGGAAGTTATGGCTTTAGATACCAGAATAGTACACTACAATATATAGATACACACACTTCTGTAATTCTTCTCTATGGCAGTTTTTGTACGATTGAAATAACTCAGAAGCAGGGGAAACAAACATTACCTTTGTGGTTTGTGGTATGTATTTTGCAATACTTAATTCTGGTAGGATGCAATCAGTACCTTTACTGCGTGATAACAATGAAGATGTTACTGATGACAGTGCCACTAAGCAGAGTTACTAAAAGGTAGGGGAAAGTTATTGGGGGAAATAAACTGGACAGTAAAAATAACTTTTTTACGTCTTTAATGAGGTGGATTCTTGAGGTAGTACATAATTTTTTTAAAAAAATACCCACACAAGTTTAAAAGTAATTTTTCAAATAAAGTGTAGTTTATATTAAGTAGCTAGCCTGTAGGTAGTATTTTTACTTATACTATGCAAACATAAAAATATTTAAAAAAATTCTCATTAAGTTTCTCAATCTTAATAAGTTAAAGAAGAATTATGAAGTTCCGACCGACTCTGCATCAGATTCTCCTGAATCTGATTCCTTGCTGACTACTGGGTTCCTTTCTATTTCGCTTTTGCTTGGACTGTTCAGTATGGGTTTTTCCTTGGGATCAACAGACTTAGGTCATGTTCCTGCACTATTTATCACCTTCTTATAGGAGAGGTAGGTCAGTTTTGAAGCTCTCTCTGATGTGAGTCTGTTTCTTTTTTTAATGTGGATCCATCCAAAAGTGCTGAAGGCACACACTGTAGCAGCAAATGTAACTGGTGCACCCAGAATTCTTATGACAACTTCTGCCAATTCAATAGTTCCTCTTAAACCTCACCACCACACCAAAGGATTTACACAATGATTTTTATCTCCCTGAGGGTGAGGACCCACTCCTTCCCACACAAATTGCCTGGATCAAATTCCTTGTTTGTCCCTATAATCAGCCAAGCCCTCTCTAACCTGAGTAAGGTGGACAGAAGAAATACCAAATTCATTTCTAGCTCTGAATTTAAATAGACTGAGTTTTCTTCTGGAGACTGCAGTGAAGGGGATGGTAGTTTCTCACTCAAAATTTCATCTACTAATTGCAATAACAGCAATAGCACTGATATTTACTGAGAATAACTGGACTTAGAGTAAAAAAAGTTTATCCATAATGATTTTAATTACGTATGCCAGATGCATCATGTACCAGCTCCGATTCCATGAATAGCCAGTTCTCTAGGAATTGACTAATATTGGAATCGAACGATTCCCATGCCTTGAGCATTGATTCTTTGTTATTAATTCTTTTTTTATGTTAGTGTTCTCATTTTATTTTGACAGCAGTGCAGTCATACAACAGTAGATAAAGACAGGAGCAGAATGGAAAACTAAAGTCTGTCTCAGAATTTGAGACGTCGCTACATCCAACAGTTTAATATTTAAGAATACATTTATCATGCCAGCTATTTAATACATTCAATAACAATTTTGTTATCAATAATCATTCTTCAGTATTATGCCCAGCCTACATCACTAAGCAGGATTTTAGAACACATACTATGTTCAAACATTATGAATTACCTCGAATGAAATGATTTATTGACACATAGCAAACACAGATTCAGGAAATATCATTCTTGTGAAATACAATTGTCTCTTTATTCTTAAAAAGTAATGGTCGCTATCCATTCTTACTAGTGACTTCCAATCAAATTGCATGCCTATGGAGTATTGTCTCAACTGTACAATTGGCGTCATAATTTCCTATCAGATACATCACAGATTGTACTAAATAATGAGAAGTCATCAAGTAAAGCAGAAGTAATATCTGGTATTCCCCAAGTAAGTTTTATAAGCCCTTTGCTCTTCCTGATCTACACAAACAATTTAGGCGACAATCTGAGCAGCTCTCTTAAATTGTTTGCAGATGATGCTGTCATTTACTGTCTTGCAAAGTCATCAGATGATCAAAATCAATTGCAAAATGATTTAGGCAAGATATATGGTGCAAAATTGGCAGTTGTCTCTAAAATATGGGAAGTGTGAAGGCATCCACATGAATACTAAAATGAATCCGTTAAATTTCCATTATATGATAAAACACACAAATAAGGGCAATAAATTCAACTAAATAGTCAGAATAACAAATACAAATAATTTAAACTGGAACAAGACATAGACAATGTTGTAGGGAAAAGCAAACTAAAGACTGCAATTTACTGGCAGAAAACTTAGAGAAACTGCAACAGTCCTACTAAAGAAATGCAATACACTTGTCCGCCCTCTTCTCGAGTACCGCAGTGAGGTGTGGGATCTGCATCAGATAGGACTGACGCAAGACATCAAAAAAGTTCAAAGAAAAGCAGCTAGTTTTGCATTAGCGCAAAATAGGGAATGGAGTGCCACTGGTCAGACATGTGAATTGGGGTGGTAATAATTAAAACAAAGACTTTTTTGCTGCAATAGAATGTTCACATAAAATTTCAGTCACCAACTTTCTCCTCAGTGTGTGAAAATATTTTGTTGGCACCCATCTACATAATGAGAAATGATCATTATAATAAAATAAATCAGTGCTCACACAGAAAGATTTAAGTGTTCATTTTTCCCGTGCACTGTTTGAGAGTGGAAGGGTAGAGAAATAGTTTGAAGGTGGTTCGATGAACCCTCTGCCAGGCACTTAATTGTGAATTGCAGAGTAATGATGTAGATGTAGATGATTTCCCCACTCTTCAGAAGCAGTCTACAGTTCTGGAAATGCAGTGTCCAAGAGTAGAATAAGAAAGGTTGGAGTATGCAATTAATATTGATAGAAGTAATTCTGTGAGGGGGAACAAACAGCAGCTCATACATTTAGTCCATATCTCAATCTTATTTCCACGGTAAGTTAAATTGTTTAATATTGGAGGATTTTGTCTTCTATAAAGTTTTCTCATGCAAGCAAAGTCAATGAACAGAAAGTAACAATCCATCTACTGATATGAATTCTATAAAAACTGAGCCACTCCCACATAATTTGCTACAAGTAAACCAATCTGCTAACATTGAGCCCTCTTCCTGAACTATTTAATTTTGTAAGGTTCTATATACACTACAGCTTTTCAACAGTTTTGTTATTGTAAACATAGAAAATATCTTTAGCTGCAAACAGTACACAATGCCCACAAATAAAACGTGCACATAATAGAGAGAGAGAGAGTAAATTACCCGTAAAGTGAGGTGGCAGAACTGCAATCCACTTCAGACTACTCTCCTTCAAAATATCATACATTCTTTGGTGATCAGCATTTAATGCATGGAAGATTGCTGGCACTTTTTCTGGCTCATAAAACAAAAATGCTGTAATAAAGATAAATAGTTTATTAAGTGTACATTACAATACAATATATGACCTCAGTTAATGGAAAGAATTACTGCACACGTGAGGTAGCAAAAATTTAATATTTCATTGACTTGAACAAATTGCACCTTTTAGCAAGAATCTGAGATCATAGCAATTGTTCAAGGTAACCAGTGCCAGTCTCGGAGCATACATTACAATATAATCCGTTGAAAGACCATAACTATGAGTTTAAAGACATTTGAGCCCTTTGATTGGAGATTTTCCTTATGCTCAGCTGTGTAATAATTTTTCCAACAGAATTCAATCAAATCAATCTATAAGCTACAAATAACACAGTCCTGTTACTGGCTAAGATATTAAATTTGAGTACTCTGACATAACATTTCCTTGCTTGAAACCATCTCCATCCTAGCTGTAGACTTGGGTTGGCCTAAATCCCTCCATGGTTGTGCAGTTTATCAACATTTAATCCTCAGACCTTATACAGTGTCAGTATTAGCTGCTACCTTTCATTTATGTGAAACAACTTTAGTGAGGTGTGCAGTCCCTTGTCATAAATAGCCTGATTTTTCACAATATCATAAAAATGCCTGATTGCTACTCACCATATGGTGGAGATGTTGAGTCACAGATAGGCACAACAAAGAGACCATTAAACAACTAAACTTTCAGCCAAAAGGCTTTCTTCCGAATCAGAAAACATAAACACACACATTCACAGAATTGCGGCTCACACATGCATGACCTCTGTCGCTGGCTGCTGAGGCCAGACTGCTGTCTAGCAATGTAACCTTTTCCTAATACTGTGATTATTCTATCCTGGATTTTCTGTTGTTTGATATAGCCTGATTTTTCTTGCATGATATATTGCAACTACTATGAAGTCATTTTTCAATCAGTGTTTTGGTGGACCTAGCACGAATCACATTCTTAAGCATAATCATTTAATGATTTGCAAAAATCTCTAGTGACATCTGCTAACTCAGTCATCACGTTGAAAATAAAAATTCCTCTCTTGGATTATCATTCAGTTGCCTTAGTGCTTTCATAAAACCAACAGATGCTTCCACAAGCAATGAATGAATGTGTCTAATGCTCTCTGGTGCACTTCGAACAACTGAATGTGATTCTCACATTCATCTGCACCAATTTCATGTGTCTGAACATCAATACTTCAAATTCTATCTGTAAACTGTTCGAAGAAGACTACAAACCCATTTTTTCTAGAATCCGATTGAATTTGTACGCTTAGCTCTACGGGCAACTGCACTAGTGAACTCATTGGAAGTTTCTGTTCAGTGCTAGTGAAGTCTTATGTTACTACCTTTACTTTCAGTTTTGCAATTGCGCTGATCCACAGCCTTATGTGTATACAAGATGAGAGAAATTTCTGACTTTTGGTGGATTGGTCAAACCCAGATTTCTCTCTTTATGTGAGCTCTCGCCTTAACCACTTCGGATATCCGATCCAAATCTCTATATGCCCTGTCCATTATTCCTCTACGCTCACTGCCCTACTGTATTCCCACAAGAGGTCGGACACTGTTGTGCACCTACACTGAAAGATGGCAATTCTGTCAGATGCATACATTATATAGGTACGCAATGTCCACACTACTCTGTACTGTGCAGCATATGGAGATTTGAGTCAAACGGGAGATGTACACAGATAGCCGAAGCACTTAAGGTGACTATTCTTGCAAAGTGAGAAATCTGGGGTCAAATCCCAGCCCAGCACACATTTTCATATGTTGCCATTGAGTTATTTCAATGCCTCGATGCAAGTCGCAAATTTATTTCGTCAAGCATCCAAGTTTTATCTGCTTTAAGTCCTGACTCACTCTCTCATTCACAAATAGTGGTCTGAAGATCGACCATGTTACATTGTGTGGCGTTTTTTTCTTTTTTTTCTTTTTTTTCCCATTTGGACTACTGTTACAAAATGAGTCATTTTAGCACAATTAAAAAAGTATTACAAAAACAAAACTCTTTTATTGTATTTTCCTCACCTTGGGTCACACAAATACTATCATACGTCATAACTGGTTTTGACTCCTTAGAGTGTCATATTCAAATTGTTTGAATATGTACACTACCTGATCAAAGGTATTCATACACTTATTACTGGACATTAATATAGGGTGTGTTCATCCTTCATCTTTATGATTGCTTGAATTCTGCTAGGGATGGTTGCAATGCGGTGCGTGAAGGTCTGTGGAGCAATGGCAGCCCACTATTTCTCAAGTACCAATAACGTAGAAGGTAGGATTCTGGGGTCTGGAGCAAAGTCAGCATTCTAACCTATCCAAAGGTCTTCCATTGGTTTAAGTTTGGGATTCTGGGAAGGCCAGTCCATTTCAGTAATGTTACTGCCCACAAAACATTGTCTCACAGATAGAGGGAACTGTCTTGCTGCTACAGTCAGTCATTCTCTCTGAAATGTCCCTCTACTGTATACAGTACACTCTGCTGTAAAATGTTCTCACATCCTTCCACGCATTCACCAAGGCCAAACCCCTCCATTGGACTGCCACAATATATAGAGTGATTCATCACACCACATCACTCTGCTGGAGTGATCCACTGTCTGGGGGCATTGCTGTTTACACCACCTCAAGCCTGACCTGGCATCACCTACAGAAATGAGTGGCTTCAGAGAAGCTGCTCAAACACTGTACTCCATTCTTTTTAACTCCCTACGCACAGTCATTGTGCTAGCTGGACTCTGGCAGCACTTTGGAACTCATGAGTGATTCCTTCTGCTGATTTCATTTGAGTTTTTACAGCCACCATTCACAATGCTCGACAGTCCCTTTCTCTCAATACATGAGGTCAGCCTTGGCTTGGTTTAGCTGTGGTTGTTCCTTTGTGTTTCCACTTTTCAGTTACATCTCCAATAGTCAACCTGGCAGCTTTAGAAGGGCTGAAATGTTCTTGGTGGATCTGTTACTCAGGTGACATCCAATGACTAGTTGAAGTTTGAGTCACAGAGCTCTCCTGATTGACCCATTCCATTGTTATTCATTCTCTGCTGACAACATAATATTCCCCACCACTTGTTATACTGTCGGGTTCAGCTGTTGTGACATCTATGAGGTGCATTCAAGTTCTAAGGCCTCCGATTTTTTTTCTCCGGACTGGAAAGAGATAGAAACATACGCACTGTTTTAAAATGAGGCCGCGTTCATTGTCAATACATCCCAGGCAGCACCGTACAGCAGATAGAATTTTACCGCCAGCGGCGAGAATGAGAACTGTTTTAAATACTTAAAATGGCGACGTTTTCCTTACTTTAACAGCGTGCAATCATTCGTTTTCTGAATTTGCGTGGTGTGAAACCAATTGAAATTCATCGACAGTTGAAGGAGACATGTGGTGATGGAGTTATGGATGTGTCGAAAGTGCGTTTGTGGGTGCGACAGCTTAATGAAGGCAGAACATCGTGTGACAACAAATCGAAACAACCTCGGGCTCGCACAAGCCAGTCTGACGACATGATCGAGAAAGTGGAGAGAATTGTTTTGGGGGATCGCCGAATGACTGTTGAACAGATAGCCTCCAGAGTTGACATTTCTGTGGGTTCTGTGCACACAATCCTGCATGACAACATGAAAATGCGAAAAGTGTCATCCAGGTGGGTGCCACGAATGCTGACAGACGACCACATGGCTGCCTGTGTGGCATGTTGCCAAGCAATGTTGACGCGCAACGACAGCATGAATGGGACTTTCTTTTCGTCAGTTGTGATAATGGACGAGACGTGGATGCCATTTTTCAATCCAGAAACAAAGCGCCAGTCAGCTCAGCGGAAGCACACAGATTCACCGCCACCAAAAAAATTTCAGGTAACCGCCAGTGCTGAAAAAATGATGGTGTCCATGTTCTGGGACAGCGAGGGCGTAATCCTTACCCATTGCGTTCCAAAGGGCACTACGGTAACAGGTGCATCCTACGAAAATGTTTTGAAGAACAAATTCCTTCCTGCACTGCAACAAAAACGTCCGGGAAGGGCTGCGCGTGTGCTGTTTCACCAAAACAACGCACCCGCACATCGAGCTAATGTTACGCAACAGTTTCTTCGCGATAACAACTTTGAAGTGATTCCTCATGCTCCCTACTCACCTGACCTGGCTCCTAGTGACTTTTGGCTTTTTCCAACAATGAAAGACACTCTCCGTGGCCGCACATTCACCAGCCGTGCTGCTATTGCCTCAGCGATTTTCCAATGGTCAAAACAGACTCCTAAAGAAGCCTTTGTCGCTGCCATGGAATCATGGCGTCAGCGTTGTGAAAAATGTGTACGTCTGCAGGGCGATTACGTAGAGAAGTAACGCCAGTTTCTTCGATTTCGGGTGAGTAGTTAATTAGAAAAAAAATCGGAGGCCTTAGAACTTGAATGCACCTCGTAGTAGACAATTCTGTACCATATTGGAGTATCCAAATACTTTTGGTTAGACAGTGTATGTGACACACTGAAATCATCTCGCAGTGAGTTTCTAAGAAGTTAAAAATGTTTATGATACCATATGTGTGATCCAGGCCTGAAACAAAATTTAAAGAAATTTGTTTGCAAGACAGTCACTGTTTTTCCCCTTAAGAAGCATGCCTATTTTGTATATATTACAAATCCATCATTTCCTTTCATTGTACACACTAAATTTAGATAAGTCTTCCTGGAATCCAGTGTCTGATGTCTGTGTCAGATGTCCTTGCTTCCTTGTTTCAAATGATATTAATATCCACTACTTTGTTGTCTTTCCATCATGAACTCAGTAAAGATGTCAGATGTTTCTGCATTGCTGCACCATATCAGGACTGTAGGATTTCCGGTTGCTGCCACTACTTCTGTACTGGAGTACCCTCTGCCAAGGACACTGTAGTTTTAACTAGCCAAACACAGAATTGGATCTTTATGTAGCAGCAAAATCAGCAGGTTATGTTAGTACCCATGTGATGCCAACAAATCATTACTGCTTCCATTGCCACAGTTTAGGTAATTACTGGCTTTTGAAGACCCCCTTACATGAACTAGGAAAGACTTCCATGTTATCCATGTTATGTGTTTGGCAATTAAATGAAGACAGTTTCTACTGAAGGTTTTTCACATGTTGTAGATGCCATGAGTGTCCACCACAGTTAATATTGGTTGCAAATCTTTAGTCCTTACACTAGGAGGCATATTTATGTATTTCATCAATCACTGAAGTCTACAGATGTAGACATTCACGTATCCCTGCCATTTGCTCTAACTGTGCCAAAGATAAACACTTTCAAGAAATGTATCGCAAATTGTGAAAACGATTATACATCAGGTATACAAAAGTGTAGTGACACATGAAAATTTGTGGCGAGCCATAACTTAGTAGATTTTCCACTTAACACGAGTGGATATCTTAACCACTTTGACTATCTGTGCATGTGCCTCCCATACCAACTCAAACTTCCATATGTCAAAGTGTCCATGTTCTATGCTCACACACCTTTCATATGATTCCTGCAAGGGGAGGAGCAATGTTTTTCTCATCATGTTTGCCTCGCTGGGCATGTAAAACGAAATTGCAATGTCTATATTTCACAGTGTCAGAATAGTACTATACAATGTCATCCAGACATGCATGCATGTTAGAAGGACCAGACACTGACAACAATCTACAGGTGTATTAAACTGAAGAAATATATTCACAAATTGCAAATATGATTATACATCAACTGTATAAATGTTCAGTGACACATGAAAATTTGTGATTGACTGGGACAAAATGTCTAGCTAACCAACAGAGTTTTAGTGCCTGTAAATCTCTCTGGTATACACCTTTTCACTTGAATTGTAATGGAAAGAAAGAGGAAAAGAATTAAAGTTTGCTGACAATTCTATATTCATTGTCAAAGTTTGTTTGGATATAGGATGTCTGTGTCAAGGAAAATTCGTTAATCCTGTAAAGTGTCCTGGCTATGTCCTAGAATGTATGTTGCATTATATGATCTTGTACACAAGATTTTTATAATGCAGAATTCATAGCATTGTTTTCCTCATTTCATAAAGCACATCGTCTCACAACTGTGGGGCTTTTCTATTTTCCTACAAAGCTTTACACTGACTTCAGTCACGACCATAGCAACAGTGTGTCCTGACTATGGCTCTTTCTTACAAGGCAAATACAGGCATTCTGCAGAACTCCTTTTTGTTTCAAGCTGAAATTGTGAGTCATGTTTCATAGTCTATGACATACCAAAGTAACAAAAATTCACCCTCCACTTTGTAGCAACTAACCATTTGTAGCAAACTGCCACAGTTGTTCATGATCATAAATTAAAACAAAAAGACATCAATGAAGCACTAATTCTGACAGGAGTATAAGTATTTTGGCAATACCAACAATGTGTCAAGTTTACTGAAAGGTGATTTACTTTCCAACAAATTCCAGCAATAGCATAGGCATGCTATTAACTTGCAAGTGTCACTGCAATGATCACAAACTATAATGTGGTATGCTAGACACTGCTCTTTAACGTATTATGATGATAATAGCTACACTGTCCTAAGACTGATCAGGCTTGAATTCATACCCATGTCCTGGTGAACACACAATAACATGGTGAACATCTAAGTGTCTTTGCCAAAGAAAATTCAATAACTCTGCTTCATATAAACATACTTTACTTAAGGAATCCATTTCAAAATACTCAAACTGCTGGATATAAAAGGACAACTGCATTTCCACTAGGATTCCCAAGTAATACAATTAATTGCCTAACTTACAGTTACTAATAACTGTTACAAAAATACAAAGTAAAAGCTTTGTA
This sequence comes from Schistocerca cancellata, assembly GCF_023864275.1. NCBI lineage: Eukaryota > Metazoa > Arthropoda > Insecta > Orthoptera > Acrididae > Schistocerca > Schistocerca cancellata. The sequence continues at coordinate 654,157,805 of NC_064626.1, forward strand.
CACATACAACATGCAGCACTTTTGAATTGTCTACTAACCTGTACTGTGTACAACAGATTATATACCTGTTGTTCTCCCCAGTCACCTCCAAACTGTCACACTGATGAATTTACAGATTGTGAATGCTGTATGTAAGTGCTTTTACTTTAATATTGCAATGTGCTGCAATTAAGTTTCAAAACTTTTTTTAAAATGTAGTAATCTAAAAATAACGTTTTTCCTCATGCATGATGAAATGTACACTGGTCAAATAAAATTTATTTGGATATTCACTATATAACCCCAAATCCTTCCCCCATGAACCATGGACCTTGCCGTTGGTGGGGAGGCTTGCGTGCCTCAGCGATACAGATAGCCATAGCGTCGCTGCAACCACAAAGGAGGGGTATCTGTTGAGAGGCCAGATAAATGTGTGGTTCCTGAAGAGGGGCAGCAGCCTTTTCAGTAGTTGCAAGGGCAACAGTCTGGATGATTGACTGATCTGGCATTGTAACAATAACCAAAACGGCCTTGCTGTGCTGGTACTGCGAACAGCTGAAAGCAAGGGGAAACTACGGCCATAATTTTTCATGAGGGCATGCAGCTTTACTGTATGATTAAATGATGATGGCGACCTCTTGGGTAAAACATTCCGGAGGTAAAATAGTCCCCCATTCGGATCTCCAGGCGGGGACTACTCAAGAGGATGTCGGTATCAGCAGAAAGAAAACTGGCATTCTACGGATCGGAGCGTGGAATGTCAGATCACTTAATCGGGCAGGTAGGTTAGAAAATTTTAAATGGGAAATGGATAGGTTAAAGCTAGATATAGTGGGAATTAGTGAAGTTCGGTGGCAGGAGGAACAAGACTTTTGGTCAGGTGACTACAGGGTTATAAACACAAAATCAAATAGGGGTAATGCAGGAGTAGGTTTAATAATGAATAGGAAAATAGGAATGCGGGTAAGCTACTACAAACAGCATAGTGAACGCATTATTGTGGCCGAGATAGATACGAAGCCCACACCTACTACAGTAGTACAAGTTCATATGCCAACTAGCTCTGCAGATGACGAAGAAATTGAAGAAATGTATGATGAAATAAAAGAAATTATTCAGATAGTGAAGGGTGACGAAAATTTAATAGTCATGGGTGACTGGAATTCGGTAGTAGGAAAAGGGAGAGAAGGAAACGTAGTAGGTGAATATGGATTGGGGCTAAGAAATGAAAGAGAAAGCTGCCTGGTAGAATTTTGCACAGAGCACAACTTAATCATAGCTAACACTTGGTTTAAGAATCATGAAAGAAGGTTGTATACATGGAAGAACCCTGGAGATACTAAAAGGTATCAGATAGATTATATAATGGTAAGACAGAGATTTAGGAACCAGGTTTTAAATTGTAAGACATTTCCAGGGGCAGATGTGGACTCTGACCACAATCTATTGGTTATGACCTGTAGATTAAAACTGAAGAAACTGCAAAAAGGTGGGAACTTAAGGAGATGGGACCTGGATAAATTGAAAGAACCAGAGGTTGTACAGAGTTTTAGGGAGAGCATAAGGGAACAGTTGACAGGAATGGGGGAAAGAAATACAGTAGAAGAAGAATGGGTAGCTTTGAGGGATGAAGTAGTGAAGGCAGCAGAGGATCAAGTAGGTAAAAAGACGAGGGCTAGTAGAAATCCTTGGGTAACAGAAGAAATATTGAATTTAATTGATGAAAGGAGAAAATATAAAAATGCAGTAAATGAAGCAGGCAAAAAGGAATACAAACATATCAAAAATGAGATTGACAGGAAGTGCAAAAGGGCTAAGCAGGGATGGCTAGACGACAAATGTAAGGATGTAGAGGCTTATCTCACTAGGGGTAAGATAGATACTGCCTACAGGAAAATTAAAGAGACCTTTGGAGACAAGAGAACCACTTGTATGAACATCAAGAGCTCAGATAGAAACCCAGTTCTAAGCAAAGAAGGGAAAGCAGAAAGGTGGAAGGAGTATATAGAGGGTCTATACAAGGGCGATGTACTTGAGGACAATATTATGGAAATGGAAGAGGATGTAGACGAAGATGAAATGGGAGATACGTTATTGCATGAAGAGTTTGACAGAGCACTGAAAGACCTGAGTCGAAACAAGGCCCCCGGAGTAGACAACATTCCATTGGAACTACTGACGGCCTTGCGAGAGCCAATCCTGACAAAACTCTACCATCTGGTGAGCTAGATGTATGAGACAGGCAAAATACCCTCAGACTTCAAGAAGAATATAATAATTTCAATCCCAAAGAAAGCAGGTGTTGACAGATGTGAAAATTACCGAACAATCAGTTTAATAAGCCACAGCTGCAAAATACTAACACGAATTCTTTACAGACGAACGGAAAAACTAGTAGAAGCCGACCTCGGGGAAGATCAGTTTGGATTCCGTAGAAATACTGGAACACGTGAGGCAATACTGATCTTACGACTTATCTTAGAAGAAAGATTAAGGAAAGGCAAACCTACGTTTCTAGCATTTGTAGACTTAGAGAAAGCTTTTGACAATGATGACTGGAATACTCTCTTTCAAATTCTAAAGGTGGCAGGGGTAAAATACAGGATGCAAAAGGCTATTTACAATTTGTACAGAAACCAGATGGCAGTTATAAGAGTCGAGGGACATGAAAGGGAAGCAGTGGTTGGGAAGGGAGTAAGACAGGGTTGTAGTCTCTCCCCGATGTTATTCAATCTGTATACTGAGCAAGCAGTAAAGGGAACAAAAGAAAAATTCGGAGTAGTTATTAAAATCGATGGAGAAGAAATAAAAACTTTGGGGTTCGCCGATGACATTGTAATTCTGTGAGAGACAGCAAAGGACTTGGAAGAGCAGTTGAATGGAATGGATAGCGTCTTGAAAGGAGGATATAAGATGAACATTAACAAAAGCAAAGATCATGAAATTTGCTAAACTGAAAATTTCTCTTGTTATTTTTGGCAGTTTGAGCAGGTAGCTGTCTTTTTATTACACATGGAATGCCATTAAGCAGTGGAAAGACAGCAAACTTGCATTATTTTTGTTTAACAATGGAAGCAAGAAGTGTGTGTGTGTGTGTGTGTGTGTGTGTGTGTGTGTGTGTGAATTTCTAAGGAACCAAACTGCAGAGGTCATCAGACCCTAGACTTACACACTACTTAAATTAACTTATGCTAAGAACAACACACACACCCATGACCGAGAGAGGACTCGAACCTCCGACGGGAATGGCCGCACAGTCAGTGACATGGCGCCTTTAACCGCGTGGCCACTCCACGCGGTGAAGCAAGAATATTTTATGCTAGTTATAGTATATCAAGTTTCCCAAAAACTGTACCTGAAATGCAGACAGAGACGAGCTGGACGCCTTGCTGCTTCATTGCTGCAACGATGTTCTTCATCCCATCAGATAAGACAGTAGTTGGTTCTGTTAAACAAAAGGATTATAACTAATTTATAACTTCAGCTTCTTATCTGAAAACATGAGACTAATCTGAAATTCAGTGAACATATAGCAGCTACTAGAGACCTGTGAATGCAATCTATACAAGTCAAGTACATTATTTGCTAAGACCCTGTTATTATTTCCTAAGTAATCCGGACCATACAAATTTTATATATATATATATATATATATATATATATATATATATATATATATATATATATATACCTAAAAACAAAGATGATGTGACTTACCAAATGAAAGTGTTGGCAGGTCGACAGACACACAAACGAACACAAACATACACACAAAATTCAAGCTTTCGCAACAAACTGTTGCCTCATCAGGAAAGAGGGAAGGAGAGAGAAAGACGAAAGGATGTGGGTTTTAAGGGAGAGTGTAAGGAGTCATTCCAGTCCCGGGAGCGGAAAGACTTACCTTATGGGGAAAAAAGGACGGGTATACACTTGCACACACACACATATCCATCCACACACATATACAGACAAATATGTCTGCTTGTGTCTGTATATGTGTGGATGGATATGTGTGTGTGTGCGAGTGTATACCCGTCCTTTTTTCCCCATAAGGTAAGTCTTTCCGCTCCCGGGACTGGAATGACTCCTTACCCTCTCCCTTAAAACCCACATCCTTTCGTCTTTCCCTCTCCTTCCCTCTTTCCTGATGAGGCAACAGTTTGTTGCGAAAGCTTGAATTTTGTGTGTATGTTTGTGTTCGTTTGTGTGTCTGTCGACCTGCCAACACTTTCATTTGGTAAGTCACATCATCTTTGTTTTTAGGTATATTTTTCCTTCATGGATTGTTTCCATATATATATAAAGAAAGATGATGATACTTACCAAACAAAAGCACTGGCAGGTCGATAGACACACAAACAAACACAAACATACACACAAAATTCAAGCTTTCGCAACAAACTGTTGCCTCATCAGGAAAGAGGGAAGGAGAGGGAAAGACGAAAGGATGTGGGTTTTAAGGGAGAGGGTAAGGAGTCATTCCAGTCCCGGGAGGTATGTTTGTGTTTGTTTGTGTGTCTATCAACCTGCCAGCGCTTTTGTTTGGTAAGTCTCATCATCTTTCTTTTTAGATATATTTTTCCCACGTGGAATGTTTCCCTCTATTATATATATATATATATATATATATATATATATATATATATATATATATATATATATATATATATATATGTGTGTGTGTGTGTGTGTGTGTGTGTGTGTGTGTGTGTGTGAGTGACTTGAAGAGAACTACCACAGCCCATGTAAAAATGGCCCCAAAGCATTTGTATGAATACATTGCAATAACCGATTCTTACTGTGATCAAATGGATAGAGATCTATGAGAGTTGCCCAGAAAGTAATGCACCACATTTTTATTTCTTCTACAATTCTTTATTGAACATAATGAGAATTACACACGCAAAAGAATGGTGTTTTATCTACACGCCGTATTTTTACATGTAATCTCCATCCCGTTCTATGGCCTTCCTCCAGTGCAAAACAAGGATGTGTACGCCCTGTTGTTACCAATCCTTGTCCTGGTGGCGCAGCCAGTGCTTCACTGTGTGAATCCTTTGCTGATTGACAGATGCAGTGTCAAGTGCCGAGTCGTAATGCATCTATCCTCACAAATGACACCATCAGCTAGCTGCAACATACCAGGTGTGATAGCCACTGATGGTCTCCCCGACCACTGCAAATCGTGGAGCTCCTCCAGACCACCTTCTGATGACCTCACCCTCTGTGCCCAGCAACTAGCTGTACTTCTGTCAACAGCAGATGCTCCATAGACTTTGCACAATCATTTGTAAATATTCCTCACAGTTTCTTTCAGTGCAGTGAGAAATTCAATGACGGCACATTGCTTGTAATGTACATCACCTACAGACACCATTTTGAGACTGTTCTGCAGCTACACTATCTGTCAGAAGTGACGGAATCTCGGAATGCTGATTCAGGATACTTCAAATAATACATATGAACATTTCCCATTTGTAGCATTGTTTTTGGCTGAGAAAAAAAATGTGGTGGTTTACTTTCTGGGCAACCCTCGTACATCTACATCTATACTCTGCAAACCACCACGAGATGAAAGGCAGAGGGTATGTCCCATTGTACCAGTTATTGGGGCTTCTTCCTATTCCATTTACATATGGAGTGATTGGATGCATATGTGCATGCAGTAATTATTCTAATCTTATCTTCACAATCTCCATTTACACAAAAATGTTTTATTAACACCACTTACCTAATGTAGACATGTTTTAGCATGTAATAATCAACAACTGTGCCTTCAATATCAGACTATCCACATATGACAATTGCAGATAACTAGATATAGATTCCAGATTATTTCAGCTACTTTTAATCTATTTTTTATTTATTTTTTGAAGTTTACATTTATTTCTTCTGACAAGATTAGAGTCTTCAAGCCCTCTCTTGATCCAACCAGGCATCCTCAGTACATCATCATTTCATACAATAAATGTACATAGAGGCAATAATAATAGGTAACAGAAATGTCAGCCTAATTAACACTGTGTTAATATGACAAAGGAAAGTCCTTGGTGGGATATTAATGATTTAAGGAGTAATGTTATTAATGACATCTAAGAATGGTATGACAGTACAAAAGGAGACCAATCTGGATAAGTTGACTGATCCAGAGGCAAGATGCACTAGATACAAAACTGCATCAACTGGTTCTATCACTTCATTGTCACTTTGTTTTGTTTTAGGTGAAGTGATAACATAAAGAATGAGGAGAATTGGTGCAGAACTGATGAAAAAAGGAACTTTTGGAAAACATAGGTGAGAAAAACGGAGAGGATGAAAGGACATTTGTTAAGACATCAAGAAACAACTTCCATGGGACTAGAGGAAGCTGTAGAGGGTAAAAACTATAGGGGAAGACGGAGACTGGAATACATCCAGCAAGCAACTGAGAACGTAGGATGCAAGTGCTACTCTGAGATGACGTGGTTGGCAAAAGAGAGAATTTTATGGTGGGCCATATCAAGCCAGCCATAACACCCATGATCCAAAAAAATGGTGGGATACATCAAGCCAGTTAAAAGACTAAGGACCCCAAAATGTATATTACTTCGATTATAAGTTTTGTGTCAACTTTCTGTGATAAGTTCCTGCATAGTTGAAATTTATTTGCACTGGCCACAAATAGCACAATGCCATCAGTAAAACGAAGGTGGTTCAGGTATCTTCTACAACCTTGCTTTCTTTCTCCTTTTTCCCTGCTCAGGTGTGTAAAGACTTTCTGTATTGTGGCCAAGAATTTCATTGAAAAGGAACCTCAGTGCTTAATTCCTCATTCACTTCTGAATTTCCCACAGTCAACGAAGTCTAATGAAAGCTGCAGTATTGAAGTATATTTTCTTCGGCATACTAACAAGGACTGAATATATGCTTTGTTTTTCACTGGCTGTTAGCACAGATTTTGTTGGCCATTGTTTTCTTATGTACTACTTGGACAATGACTCACATAAACTTTCTTTGAAAAGTTGAGTGCCATCTTGGTGACATGCATGCCTGCAGATGGTCTGTTTTCTTTAAAAAAAAAAAAAAAAAAAAAAATGTTAGAAACCTGTTTCCCAATAATGTTTTGAGCAAAGGAAATCACTACATACAGCAACCAGTATAATGGAAATAAAAGTACACCTGTATTCTCAGTTCAGTTTAGTATAACCTACCATTTTTCCAACCATGAGAAAGACGGTGTGGATTTTGTACACTGTTCAGTTGGTTAAGATGCCTCAAAAGATAATTTCTTGTTTAGACTGTGTGTGTATTGCCACAGTGAGATGAGAAGAGTTACCAGTAAAGGAGTCACCTGTTGATTTTGCAGCACCATTAAAACATTCAAATGCTATCTTGTGACACAAAATACTGATGATCTGCCTTCTAGCGATTTCCTGTGGTCAACAATACCAGCTGATGAGCACTGCCAACAAATTACGTCTAGCTGCTACCTTCAGGGGAATGCAACATAAATGTGTGCTGCCTTTTTGGGAGTCATGTGGAAGGAATGTGTAAACCCAGACAGTATGATTAATTTAGCCTATTATGAACAACAGTACAAAGCCTTCAGCACTAGTGTGTGAAGAATGTGAGCACAAAGGAATATATGAAATGAAAGCATTAACAATGGTGACAGGTTCTCTTCACCAATGAGTACAGGCTTTGTCTGACACCTTCAGAATTTGAGAGAGAGTATTCCAATCAACATTGTCAAAAGCTTTCTCTAAGTTTACAAATGCTAGAAATGTAGGTTTGTCTTTCCTTAATCTATTCTCTAAGTCGTACGGTCAGTATTGCCTCACGTGTTCCAAAGTTTTTACGGAATCCAAACTGATCTTCGCCAAGGTTGGCTTCTACCAGTTTTTCCATTGGTCTGTAAAGAATTCGTGTTAGTATTTTGGAGCTGTGGGTTCTGTAATTTTCACATCTGTCAGCACCTTCTTTCTTTGGGATTGAAATTATTATATTCTCCTTGAAGTCTGAGGGTATTTCGCCTGTCTCATACATCGTGCTCACCAGATGGTCCATAACTGTGATTATCCTGATAAAGCGGGACAGATGGCAACCCTAGTCTAGGAGGACTTTTTAATACCTGTAGTTTCCTTAGCTGCTGCTGTAGAAGTGGCTATTTTTGGAAATGCATCCTCAAAAATTAGTGCAGATTCAGAGAACTTAACCTCCATGTTGTTTTCCATATACACTTCATCCCTGGTTTGATTTGCCAGTGCCGTAAAAAACACATGTATTTTACATTCGATGGAGAGACCTGTAGTTCTGTGGGTTTTAACAAGCCCAACTTTAGCTTCATTATTTGACAGTGATAATCAGAAATGTCAAGATTTTATAAAGGTCTAAGAGTGGTGCTGAACTTCTTCACATGTTAATAGCAGTATTTACAATTTCTGTCATGCAAAAAGTGCTCAGAACGTTTAGGAAGATATTCCTAATTTCACCCTCAATCCTGTGTTATGTCCATGTCACCAAATAATATTATGCTAGTTTTGGGGGCTGAGCTACACACACACATTGATTTAACTTCTTGTAGATGTTAGTGCAGTGCAGTGGCAAATATTTGTGGACTGCACATTTTGATGAGGAATAGATAATTCTGAACAAATTTCTGTGAGATTTGTGCACTCCAGTGTGGTACATTTTACTTTCTGTGCACACACTGAAGAATCTCAAAACTGATTGGGATACTCTTAAGGGAAAAAAGCTTGATATTATTGTTTATCCTTAAAAAAGGCCTAGCCCTCATCGCTTGAACAGGTATTTTAGCCTGCCTCCCTCCCCCCTCCCACCTGCTATACTCTCACTAATTAACTCCACCAACCTTCCTTTCACAGCACTGTTGAGGTGCAGGCTGTGCCTAGTGTAGCCCACCACCTGATAATCCCTCACCAACACCAGTGCAATGTATGCCTGTTCAGTAGTCATCATCATCATCATCTCCATCTCCAACCCTGCACTGATTCACAATACAGCATTGCCAAGACAAGACTGATCTTGCCACTGGAACTGCTCAACCATTCTTACATTGATGCCACCTGGTTGGTGAAGTTATCTTGCTTAGGATAGCATCTATGACGTACACCCTCTCTATCTAGCTGTTCCCTGTCCCGCACACTATCGTGACATCATCATCTTTTGTGAAATCCTTTCACACAGGCTCTAAACCTTGTACTCCTTCCCTAACTTTTCAGGTAATTAGGGCCTGCACTCTGCTATGAGCACTACCTAGCAGGAATAGTCTCTTCTTCCTATCATTTGTACTTTGTTAGTGTTTGGAATGTGTAAATCTATCAATCACTGAACATCACATACAGTTAAAGTTTGTGTTCAGAGATGCCTTAGAGCACTATGTCATATGCTTGCAGTATTCTTTTATTAATGAAACATGTGACACAACAGCAGAATCTCATTTAACAAATACTGCACAAGTGGAGCTTTTGAGGAAGTTTGCCCATCTTTCTACAAAATTGTTTATCACTTAGATTGTTTCGAATCAGGTTGAAAATGATTCTCAGTAATCAGGACATGCAGGGAAATGGAGTTCTAGAGGAATAAACTTTGAACATCACACTGTTTGTAATTGGTGTAAATGACATAGTAAACACAGTGGGACCTGTAGCCACACTAGCATTATACGTCAATGATCTTTATATTATTGTTCCATATATGTATGCACAGTGTAATGTCAAAGCTAGACAGCCATACAAAAGGCTCGGAAGTGGGCGTGAAACAGTGGATACATCTTTTCGCCAATTAAATTACGTGTTGTGCACTATTGTAGAATACATTCTGCTCATCCTCATTCAGAACTATTCTTGGAAATCCAACTTTTCTAGAAGTGGACTAGTATTGTTTTTGGGAGTTCTTTTTAATAATAAACTTATATGGGTACTGCATATACAATAATTCAAAACAACATGCATGTAGAAACCGAACACTCTCTGTTTCCTCGGCAGTATTTCTTAGGGAGTAGATTAAACAGTTTCATTAAAATTTTATAACTTAACAGGTTTAGCAGCACGGTCCATCAAGCCCTATTAGGAATCATCCACCACAATTGAATGTATATGGTAAATGGGGCTTTCTGCATGAGCCCTAGTAATAGCCTCTTTGTGGACGTGAGAATACCATCTCTGAACATATGATGGCAGCGAAGTGTAGTTAACAATGCAATCATGATTAACCAAAAGCTAAACCGCCCTTGTCATCCCATTTTATTCCACAACCTAAAGAGCCACAACCTCTTTGAAGTTCACTAACAAGAATTTCAACTCACCCAAGGTAACTGTCTATGAACAATAAAAAACACCACCAAGGTCTGACGACTTTGCACTGACGCTAGAACAGAAAAGGTCTTGCCTTATACTGTCTTCGAATTCGACATAACAAAAATTGTTCACAAATTTTTACTGTGGTAAAGCAACTCCCAACATAGTATGTATGGAGCTTCTCTAATGATTCTGCATATACTTTAAAATTGCAAAGCTGCACAAAACGTGTGATGTCAGTTGGAAATCACTTGACGCAGTCTAGTATTTGGGGAAACAGCCATAAGCCATGTACTACACACTTCCTATGAAGGAGTGGACTTTTCTTGCCCTGAGGCCAGTTCTTCATCCCTGAACCTGACATGAACAAAAAACATCTCTCTGTTTTTACCCCTCAGCAAAGGGTGCATATGTGGAGCAGTTTAATGTTTCCATCACACCCTCAAAGATGGCACAACTGTCCAATACATGTGACATCAGTTTAAACTAGAAAAATGTACCACAGTTTCTTCTGGATGAAGTAACAATCATAAACCGTTTACTTTGCTTCTCATGAAGGGGTCACTATTATGATAAGACTTAAAGTCACCATTGTTAAATGTTAGTTTAGCGAGCAGGGAGGCCTCTAATAACTCTGAAGCACTATACAGTCAGTTCTTCATTCCTCAATGTACCTTATACAGTAAAATATGTTTGTAGACCTATTCATGGACGTAATAGATACAAACTATATATTTATCAGTTTTAACTTTTTACACAATAATCTTAATTTTGCCTCATTGACAGTTAAATTTTATTAATTTAAATGACCATTCATGTATAAAATGCGGAACATATTATAGCATTATTAATATGAATAAACAAGTGTCTTATACCTAATGCGTTTGAACACTGTGAGAGGATTGAGAGACTATAGTTGAATCTGCACAAATTGATCACTGACAGTTGCAGTGGTGTGGGCTGGATGCAGCAGCTTCACAGACCTCAACCAACAATGTTGTGTGATTTTATAAACATCTCTGTGGCACTCTTCAGTGTTGTCACAGCTCTGTAGATGACTGTTATTTTCATCTGCAGTCATGAGTGCTTCACAGTTGAAAGGTGGCAACAGTGCTGTGAGCTGTCAGGGATCTTCTTACACTGTCTCGACTATAGTAACCACATCCCTTCAAAATCACAGGCATCATTGTTGTCGTCATCATCATCATCATCACAAATCTGCCCAGTCCATATAGGAAACATTCCTTAGCATAAAGTTTCTTACTAGAGCCTTAGAGCATTCAGGGAAATGAACTGACTGATGCCTCCTCAGTGTTTGGTTGGATTCCTTGGACCTGCTACAGTGTTATATAGTGTTGGCACTCAGTCAGTTAATTTCTTTGTATAGTTCTAAGACAAATGATTTCTGCTTACTGCTGCTATTGCCTGTCACTTTACAGCAGCCACTTTTAGTAATTTCATAGAATGCAAGATGATGATATTGACTGTAGCGGCAATGACACCTGATTTTATATTAGACTTACAATGATTATTCTTTCAGTTCTTAAAAGATTGTGAAACAGGTTAGTTAACTGCTTTGTTAGAACATGCATCCTTTTCAGTCTTTAGAATGGTCCTGTTTGGCTACCATCAGCATCTTTTCAGGAATGAATGACACTAGGGTTTTCCGAAATTATTTAAGATGAATTCTCATGTGGTTCCTTTAGTATCATAACCAAATACCTATTCCAGCCTCGATCCTTTAAATGAGTTCTTCACCTGTTAGCACCGTGACAGTGACAGAATATTAATTCTTATGTTTGTCACTTTTATGCAGGAATGGTTGTGTTTTTAACATGCCAATTATTTCCATAGTTTGGGTTGACTTATACAAATGGAAGTTCCAGAATGAAAACAATGGATAAAGTTGAGTAACAAGTTTGTTTGTGTGGCCATCCTCCGCAACAAGCACAGAAATATTTGTTTTGTAAATAAAAACGCCTTTTTATTTACAAAACAAATATTTGTAAAAAAATGGTGTTTTTTATTTACAAAACAAATAAAAATGAGTAAGGACCCCTCTCCTGTGGATGATTGATGGATGCCACATAGATACACATAACAGCTAAGAAAATTTCAGGAATTCATGAGACATGTGCTCTATTGAAAACTATGCTAAGTAGCAGTGAAAGTAGTGGCTGAGAAGCGTCGCAATTCTCCCACCCCTTTTGTCCTCTTCTGTAACAACCATTGAGAAACCTTTAGTGCTCAAAACTATAGAAAATAAAGGCTATCTGTTTAAAACTGCATCTCTGCGAAAGAAAAATTGTTGCTTGGTAACATTTAATACCATGTTTCCCTTCTTGTACATTGTACCATGCTTGTCTGCTGTGTGGCATGCTACCCACGAGGTGGTAGAGATGACACTGCTCAAGCCTGGCCCACTTTTCAACAGCAGCCCTCATGAGGTCATCCACTGTCAGGAGAGTTCCTGCAGTGACACACATCAAGTTTCAACTGGTTCCAAACATGCTCATTTGGATTAGTGTCAGATGATACTGCAACAGTTTCTTTAATTTGGTTCCTGCCCACTTGAACAAGGCATCCACGAGGTGAACATGGTGTGTTCACACTTCATTGTCTTGAAAGATGAATGCGTAACTATTATGTTGACTGTAGGGCTGAACAACCCTCTAATTACTCTTAACAAGGGGTCAAATACAGGGAGCGAAAGGCTATTTACAATTTGTACAGAAACCAAATGGTAGTTATAAGAGCCAAGGGGGCATGAGAGGGAAGCAGTGGTTGGGAACGGAGTGAGACAGGGTTGTAGCCTATCCCCAATATTATTCAATCTGTATATTGAGCAAGCAGTAAAGGAAACAAAAGAAGAATTCAGAGTAGGTATTAAAATCCATGGAGAAGAAATAAAAACTTTGAGGTTCGCCGATGAAATTGTAATTCTGTCAGAGACAGCAAAGGACTTGGAAGAGCAGTTGAACGGAATGGACAGTGTCTTGAAAGGAGGGTATAAGATGAACATCAACACAAGCAAAACGAGGATAATGGAATGTAGTCGAATTAAATCGCGTGATGCTGACGGAATTAGATTAGGAAATGAGACGCTTATAGTAGTAAATGAGTTTTGCTACAAAATAACTGATGATGGTCGAATTAGAGAGGATATAAAATGTAGACTGGCAATGGCAAGGAAAGCGTTTCTGAAGAAGAGAAATTTGTTAACATCGAGTATTGATTTAAGTGTCAGGAAGTCGTTTCTGAAAGTATTTATATGGAGCGTAGCCATGTATGGAAGTGAAACATGGACAATAACTAGTTTGGACAAGAAGAGAATAGAAGCTTTTGAAATGTGGTGCTACAGAAGAATGCTGAAGATTAGATGGGTAGATCATATAACTAATGAGGAGGTACTGAATAGGATTGGGGAGAAGAGTAGTTTGTGGCACAACTTGAGCAGAAGAAGGGATCGGTTGGTAGGACATGTTCTGAGGCATCAAGGGATCACCAATTTAGTACTGGAGGGCAGCGTGGAGGGTAAAAATCGTAGAGGGAGACCAAGAGATGAATACGCAAAACAGATTCAGAAGGATGTAGGTTGCAGTAGGTACTGGGAGATGAAGAAGCTTGCACAGGATAGAGTAGCATGTAGAGCTGCATCAAACCAGTCTCAGGACTGAAGACCACAACAACAACAAGGACCTTCTTGTCCCAGCATCCCAACAAGACCCAATTTTGAAAAATACTTAAAAACCTTGGCTCAAGTACTGAAGTAATGCCATCTGTTAGCGCAACACATAAATGCAACCTTAGTTAGTTTTATTTATGTCAACATGGTCGTCTCACAGATGGCACTGCGTGTTGAGTATCTTGTATTGACGATCCAAGCACCTTCTAGATCTAGCACCAGCATTTGGGAAAATACCAGACTTCTCCAGTAGTACAGGGCTGGAGCTATTTAAGCAGCACCACACAGAAGAATCTGCCCATTTCCATTTAAATGGCGATCTGACAGAACTGTATAGTGATGTGTACTTCAATGACCAGTGTTATTGTTGACTGTTTGCTGTCTAATAAACTTATCTTATCATAGCTTATGGAAATGGAGGAAAGAGAAATTGTCACTTTTCAGATGATTACACGAAAGGTAGGTACTTTTTCAAGAAAGAACATACAAATCAAAAAGTGTTGTATGAGATTTGTAGCAGTTTCATTTCAGTAATTCATGGAGGTAAAGCAGATGTGAGGCATCACATTTCTATGAAGAATCATTCACATAGATTCGCAGTAGCATTAAGATCAAAGTTTATATCTAAATTCATGATTAAAGAAGATGTCCAGGAAGAATTGCTCATTGCTACTGCAGAAGTAACAACAGCTTATAAAATTATCAAGCATCATCAGACCTTCAGATCTCTTCACTGTACAGAACTTCAAAGGGCTTCATCGAAGCAGCAAGTAGAATATGTTTCATCAAATTAAAGAACTAGGAAAAAATGTGGAAGGAACTGAATGCCCTGCCCATATCTTCACATCTCCATATCTCTCCCATATCTCCATATCATAGCTTATGAAAATGGAGGAAAGAGAAATTGTCACTTTTCAGATGATTATACGAAAGGTAGGAGTCTCAACTGTTGACACTGAAATAATCATCATGGAAATATTTAATTATTTTTCAGTATATACAGTAAGGACAGAGAAGTTGAAAGAACTCTGCTTATATACTGATGTCAATCATCAGACTCTTCTATCTCACTCAAAAGCAAGATGGTTGTCATTAATGCCCGCAGTTGCAAGAATTCTTAGGCTTTGGATTACATTAAAACAATTCTTTGATGCTGAAGATGGGCCACCTAAAATAATTTCAGATTTTTTTCAGTAATCTGACCAGTGAAATATATTTCAAGTTTCTGCAGTCAAACCTAGCTCTGTTTGAAAAAAATATATATAAAAAATGTGGGGCAGAATAAAGTCTCAGTAACTGAAATAAGAAATATATTAATCAACACTCAAAGATGTCTGAATGAAAGGCACACTGCAAATTTTACTGACATGCAAACCAAGATGAATTTGAACAAATCAAAGAATGAGAACCCTAACTAAGAAATAATTAATTTGGTTTTGAAGTCTGAAGAAGAGTCAATGGCTTTCTATACCATAGCATTTGATTACTTAGAGAAATGGGCTATTTCTTTTAATAAATATCACGTATTTGACTGAATGATGATGTCCAAAACCCCAGATTGGAGATGATTAAAAACACTATTATATACCTGACTAAAAATGGTGTCAAGATTCCAGGCAACAATTGTCTTCAGGAATATATGCATCTGAAGAGATTTTTAGAAACTAAGCATGACTTGGAAGAACGGAAGTCCAAACACTCCATGGAAGGAAGGTGCATTTACTTTCTTAAGGAACCCAAAAATCCCGAATACAAATGCCAGCTGCTAAAATTAAGTGAGTATTTGTTTTCTATTCCCACACACAATGATACTGCGGAAAGAGTATTCTCACTGATGTCAACCTAATGGACAGATGAAAGAACTATGAGTTTTATAAATATGTACAAGGAAAAAAAGGATTGTTGAAAAAAGTGATATCGTTTGAAAAATATGGTGTGCCAACTACTTATGCCGAAACTTGTTCCATGTCATTGTATTTTAAGTAAAAAGTAATTATATTAAATACAATTTTTACTTTATTTCTACACCTTCATCTCGTAGTGTTCTGACAGGGTCCCAGCTAGATATGGCAACCCTATCACAGATGCTTAAATTTGTCATATCTTGACAAAGATCTTAGATTATATATATATATATATATATATATATATATATAACACCTGAGTGTACTGTTTGACGCAAAAAAATAATTCAATGACAAAATAACATATAATGCAGGGAATAAAATCGAAGTAGTGGGGAATGTCGTAAAACAAGAAACTGGAAAGGGCGGATGCAAGTATAATGAGATACAAATCAAATTTGGGGATAGGAAACTAGAAAATCCTCAGAAATTGTCAAATTTTGTAAATGACCATTTCTTTGGTATTGTGAAGAAGTTGCACCAAAATCTGCCAAAAACACATGTAGCATCCATAATGACTTATGCAGCAAGCACAATGATGCTGGTCCCCAACTACAGAGTTTCAAATCAGGAAGACAATACAGAAATCAAAAAAAATAAGAAGTCAGCTGGAATAGATGAGTTTGCTGTCCCTGTTCTGTAGATGTACATAAGGACCATTCAAGCCCACTAACAAACATAATTAATTAATCCTTTAGTTCAAGTATTTTTCCAGAGTACCAGAAGCACACTCAAGTTGTGTCCTTACTAAAGGAAGGTAATGTGGAGAGTACTGTCACCCGCACGCCAGTTTCACTACTAATCCATTAAATTTCGGGCATGCAGCCGCGCAAATAAAATTTCTTCTACTGATATTTCGGCCGCGTATCGTCCGGCCATCTTCAGAGCGAGTCACAAGACTGATGACAAGGTGCCATGCGCGGCCTTATATGCTCCACCACGGCGGTACTGCGCATGCGGGTCACAGATGCTGCGCCACCTGTGGCGAAGGCGTACGGACGTTCGATGTGCTTATCGATGTTTGATCGGCGGCGGTGACACGGTGATGACTTCTCTGCAATTTAATTAGTCCAAGAGCCGGATTCCATGCTTTGTCCAAATGAAAACCATTATCTCTGTTTATTAAATTGTTGGCTAATCGAATTTCTATGGCTTCCTTGAATATTGATTCCCAAAAAGAAGAGGTGGATGTTAAAATCTTCACATCACTGTAATTCATGGAATGACCCGTATCAATACAATGTTCGGCCACTGCTGACTTGTCTGGTTGTAATAGGCGTGTGTATCTTCGGTGCTCCACACACCTCTCATGAACGGTGCGTGTTGTTTGACTTATGTATGACTGCTCACAATTTCCGCAAGGAATCTGGTACACACCCGCCTTACGAAGCAGTAAATCGTCCTTCACAGAGCAGAGTAAAGCCGCAATCTTCGTGGGGGGCCGGAAGATCACCTTAATACAGTGTTTCTCAAGAATACGGCCTATCTTTGAAGAAGATTTTATGGTCTTCCTAAAGTTCACAAGATGGGTAAGGATGAGCGTCTAGAGGACTTGTCTATGAGACCTATAACGAGCACTATTGGTTCACCAACATATTTTTCTGCCAAATATTTAGCTTCCTTATTAAAACCATTGGTAGGAAAATGTAGTCACCACATTCGTAATTCTATGGATTTTATTGAGAGACTTAGCAATGTCAGGCTAAATAGTATGGATGTTCTTGTTAGTTTTGACGTAGTATCATTATACACCAAGGTACCTTTAAAGGACTCTTTAGCTCTTATCAACCAACATTTTGATAAGAACATTACGGCCTTATCTGAACATGTGCTTTTATCATCTTATTTTCAGTTTGATGGTGAATTTTATGAGCAAATTGACAGTGTTGCCATGGGAAGCCCCCTCTCCCCTCTGGTAGCTAATTTATTCATGGAAGACTTCGAGGACAAGGCACTGGACTCAGCATGTTTTAAACCTACGGTCTTCTGGAGGTACGTGGACGACACATTCGTGGTATGGCCCCATGGTATGGATGAATTACATCGATTTCTTCAGCATTTGAATTCCATCCATGCCAGCTGTGGCCGAACATTGTATTGATACGGGTCATTCCATGAATTACAGTGATGTGAAGATTTTAACATCCACCTCTTCTTTTTGGGAATCTGTATTCAAGGAAGCCATAGAAATTCGATTAGCCAACAATTTAATAAACAGAGATAATGGTTTTCATTTGGACAAAGCATGGAATCCGGCTCTTGGACTAATTAAATTGCAGAGAAGTCATCACCGTGTCACCGCCGCCAATCAAACATCGATAAGCACATCGAACGTCCGTACGCCTTCGCCACAGGCGGCGCAGCATCTGTGACCCGCATGCGCAGTACCGCCGCGGTGGAGCATATAAGGCCGCGCTTGGCACCTTGTCGTCAGTCTTGTGACTCGCTCTGAAGATGGCCGGACGATACGCGGCCAAAATATCAGTAGAAGAAATTTTATTTGCGCGGCTGCATGCCCGAAATTTAATGGATTATTCATTACGCCGCGAGAAGTTGAAAAAGTTTCACTACTGTCTGCATTCTCAAAGATAACTGGATCAATTACGACGGATAAACTAATGAATTACATGAATAAATATAACCTTTTTAATGAAGCACATTTTGGTTTCCGAAATAGTAGAATTACAATATCAGCCATTAAAGTCTTCACCAAAGTGGTACTTGGAGCACTTGGCCAGGATGACTATCACAGCCATATTCTTAGAATCATCCAAGGATTTTGAAAATTGGAAATTTGTGGTTAGGTCTTATGGGACCAAACTGCTGAGATCATCAGTCCCTAAGCTTACACACTACTTAATCTAACTTAAACTAACTTACGCTAAGGATGACACTCACACCCATGCCCGAGGGAGGACTCGAACCACCGACGGGGGAAAGGATTTTGAGTGTCAACCATAAAATAGTACTAGACAAGATACAAGCACTAGGCGCCACAGGAATAACAAACAACTGCTTTCAATCTTATCTAGAAAACAGGGTGCAGAGTTCACACATCTAATGACGATACATTTTTAGAACACCTGTCAGACAAGAAACATAAACATAACGGCTCCTCAGGCTAGTTATAGGGCCCAATTCTATTGTTAACACATATCAAAGACTTCCTAGAAAGCATATGGCATGAAGAAAAAGTTCTCTATGCTGGTGACAGCAACATCAGATTATTACATCAGAACTCACATTAGAGAAGGCAAATGAAACTCTCAAGGATGTTTATGATTATACAGCATATAGTAAATTAACACCAAACATAAAGAAAGCAAACAGTGTGCACTTCAGCATGTAGAGAGACACAATTCTGATGCATGGTAAATTTATAGATGGTGTAATAAATGCAAGTCAAAAAAGAATAACCATCTGCATGTTTTTCTCTTAGGGTTCCATCACCTGTTTGACCACCTAATGTCTTGTGATGACATACTGTTCTCACATGCACTCAATTCTTAACTACAGGATTCAGTTCCAGCAATGTAAGGCACAAAATATGGATACAGATTTCAAACTGTAGAAAAGAGCCATAAGAATAATAACTACAACTAGTAGTCAGGCTCACTGTAAAGAACTTTTTAAATAAACTAGGTATCCTTAGCGCACCAAGTGAGCACATCTATACATCTACCAACCTGTTGTGTTTATCGGGGAAAACATTACCAAGTATTTCACTAATAGTTCTATGAATAATCATGGAACAAGACCAGTTTGGAGTTACATTCGCCAATGAAAATTAATGAAAAGCTAAAAATAGTATTATTTTTTTTTATCAAGGAACATAATTATATAAAAAGTGCCAAAGGAGATGAGAAACATTACTAAAATAAAACTGTTTAAAAAGGCATCTAAAATGTTCTTTATTAGTGAAACATACTACACAATCAAAGATTACTTAGAGGATTCAGAGTAGTGGTTAATAACAAATCATTTTGTTTTACTACAATACTGTAATCTTTTTGCAAGAAAATCATGTGCCGAGATCTATAGTGTATGATGTAATGTCTTGTCATTCTCCTGAGTTCAATATCTCCCTCATCATGCTGACTCAGTTTTTCAGTAGGACTTAGAAGAGGACAAGAAGAGTCAGTTTACTGAATGGACTATAGTTAGAGCATGGAGTATAGGAGCAAGTTCGTGGTTCGGGTATCACATGCAGGGGTCCTTGATGTGTGCAGTAAAGAAGAGTAAAACTGCATTTACATCAAAGGGCATTGTACAATATGGACCAACCAAATGCATCATATCCTATAGGATGGAGCTCGCTTCACCCAGCCATCTTGATTTAGGTTTTCCCACGACACTTCAAAATGCCAAGAGGGTTCCCTTATCCAGGTCCTGACAGCCATGTGTTCTATCTTCTTAAACATATTTCTACATTATTTACTTTCATTGTATTATGATGAACAAATTGTATATCATAGTAAGAGTATTCCAGAATGAATGAATGAATGAATAAATAAATAAATAAAGCAATCATCCTTGCCCAAATCAATTGTTGGATAGATAACAATTATATTCACCAAGTCGCCGCTTGATGAGTGCATTTTTTATCTATCCACTTAACTGCACTTCCAAAAATTGATTATTTTTATTGACAAATCAGTTGTTACGATGACTGGCCTGCAGCTATTTCTGTTTTTTGTGTCCTGGTTTTGCCATCGGTATTATGATAGTCTATACTGTGTGAGGGAAGTTCTCTTTCATGCTTCATTCAGTTAAAAATGTTTAGGATAGGGTTTTCAATTTAGTCGCCAACATGTTTAAGTATTTGATTATGTATGTTGTCTGGACCTGGATATGTTCCTGTACATTGTTTCAAAGCGTTATTTAGTGCCCAGATTGTAAAGGGAGCATTTAAAGTTTCCACATTTTTTAAATTAAAATACAGGATATTATCTTCTGCTAAGAGGCACTGTACAGCGAGCATGGGATGGTAGTTATCGGATACAGACATTTCTGCATTGCATATTGCTAGAAGTTGCGTGAAATCAGAAGAAATGGTCTTAATTTCTCCTTTGTTGGGGATTCCTGGATCATATTAGCATACTGCTGTAATTTGGTACACACTTGCAAAGTTGGGGTATGTGCTTTCATAGAAGAAGTATATTGCTCCCAACGTTCTTTCCTTCATTGTTAAACTCGACAATGCTTCTGCCCACTTCTTTTGAACAAATTAAATTGTTGGTAGAGGGGTGAGGCCTACATTGTAGACTCCATCATTCTCCAATGACATCCGTGATCTCTCTGGACCACCATGGGACATGTTCTTTAAGTTCTTTTGCACAACTACTTAGATTCGTTTCTCTGGCTATACCCTAATCTACATTTTAGCAGTAAAAGTATCCCAGTTGGCCTTCCATAGTCATTAACATGGTAAAAATCATTGTGTTGTAGTTTTGTGACTGATTCCGTAACTTTGCAGTGGTCGCCATCACAAAAGTCAACCTGAACAGTTCACTGTATCAAATGTGGAAAGTTACAGCTCTGACTGTCATGTCTATTGCAGAATAGGAGCCATAACCAGTACTAAAATGTGTCGGAGGTCCTGAATTCATTATGGACACATCAAGATCTTGGTACTATTAGTCATTATCTCACTGTCTCGTGAGATTAATAGCAGTTAATTCACCAGTTCTTCCATTCATTTTTCAGTCAGTTTTTTGTGTGTGTGTGTGTGAAGACAATTCTCATCATTCTGTTGAACTCTAAAGGCTGTCAATTCAAGTACAGTGTTCACAGGTATTTGTTCTTAAAAGTGTTTGATTTGACTAGTGTGCAAAATCACCGGATACACACCCCCTATTTATTATTTTTTATTTCCAAACACCCGTTATTCTCAAATAGTAGGATGATAGTCTTCCAAAAACCATAATTTTTGTAGTGCTATTCATATTGTGGGATAATTTGCCATAAGTTTGAGTTAATTCCAGACTATGATCTACATCTACATCTACATCCATACTCCGCAAGCCACCTGACGGTGTGTGGCGGAAGGTACGTTGAGTACCTCTATCAGTTCTCCCTTCTATTCCAGTTTTGTATCGTTTGTGGAAAGAAAGATTGTTGGCATGCCTCTGTGTGGGCTCTAATCTCTCTGATTTTATCGTCATGGTCTCTTCGTGAGATATACGTAGGAGGGAGCAATATACTGCTTGACTCCTCGGTGAAGGTATGTTCTCGAAACTTCCATCAAAAGCCCGTACCGAGCTACTGAGCCTCTCTCCTGCAGAATCTTCCACTGGAGTTTATCTACCATCTCCGTAACGCTTTTGTGATTACTAAATGATACTGTAACGAAGCATGCTGCTCTCCATAGGATATTCTCTATCTCTTCTATCAAACCAATCTGATACGGATCCCACACTGGTGAGCAATATTTAAGCAGCGGGCGATGAAGTGTACTGTAACCTACTTCCTTTGTTTTCAGATTGCATTTCCTTAGGATTCTTCCAATGAATCTCAGTCTGGCATCTGCTTTACCGACTATCTCCTTTATATGATCATTCCATTTTAAATCACTCCAAATGCCTACTCCCAGATAATTTATGGAATTAACTGCTTCCAGTTGCTGACCTTCTATATTGTAGCTAAATGATAAGGGATCTTTCTTTCTATGTATTTGCAGCACATACACTTATCTACATTGAGATTCAATTGCCATTCCCTGCACCATGCGTCAATTCGCTGCAGATCCTCCTGCATTTCAGTACAATTTTCCATTGTTACAACCTCTCGATATACCACAGCATCATCCGCAAAAAGCCTCAGTGAACTTCCGATGTTATCCACAAGGTCATTTATGTATATTGTGAATAGGAACGGTCCTACAACACTCCCCTGCGGCACACATGAAATCACTCTTACTTCGGAAGACTTCTCTCCATTGAGAATGACATGTTGCATTCTGTTATCTAGTAACTCTTCAGTCCAATCACACAATTGGCTGATAGTCCATATGCACTTACTTTGTTCATTAAATGACTGTGGGGAACTGTATCGAATGCCTTGAGAAACTCAAGAAACATAGCATCTACCTGGGAACCCGTGTCTATGGCCCTCTGAGTCTCGTGGACGAATAGTGTGAGCTGGGTTTCACACGACTGTCTTTTTCGAAACGCATGCTAATTCCTACGGAGTAGATTTCTAGTCTCCAGAAAAGTCATTATACTCGAACATAATACATGTTCCAAAATTCTACAACTGAACGACATTAGAGATATAACGTCTATAGTTCTGCACATCTGTTCGACGTCCCTTCTTGAAAACGGGGATGACCTGTGCCCTTTTCCAAACCTTTGGAACACTACGCTCTTCTAGAGACCTACGGTACACCACTGCAAGAAGGGGGGCAAGTTCCTTCGCATACTATGTGTAAAGTGGAACTGGTATCCCATAAGGCCCAGCGGCCTTTCCTCTTTTGAGCGATTTTAATTGTTTCTCTATCCCTCTGTCGTCTTATTTCAATATCTACCATTTTGTCATCTGTGCGACAATCTAGAGAAGGAACTACAGTGCAGTCTTCCTCTGTGAAACAACTTTGGAAAAAGACATTTAGTATTTCAGCCTTTAGTCTGCCACCCTCTGTTTCAGTACCATTTTGGTCACACAGTGTCTGAACATTTTGTTTTGATCCACCTACCACTTTGACATAAGACCAAAATTTCTTAGGATTTTCTGCCAAGTCAGAACATAGAACTTTACTTTCGAATTCACTGAACGCCTCTCGCATAGCCCTCCTCACACTACATTTCGCTTTGTGTAATTTTTGCTTGTCTGCAAGGCTTTGGCTATGTTTATGTTTATGTTTGCTGTGAAGTTCCCTTTGCTTCCGCAGCAGTTTTCTAACTCGGTTGTTGTACCACAGTGGCTCTTTTCCATCTCTTACGATCCTGCTTAGCACATACTCATCTAATGCATATTGTACAATGGTTTTGAACTTTGTCCACTGATCATCAACACTATCTGTACTTGAGACAAAACTTTTGTGTTGAGCCATCAAGTACTCTGAAATCTGCTTTTTGTCACTTTTGCTAAACAGAAAAATCTTCCTACCTTTTTTAATATATCTATTTATGGCTGAAATCATCGATGCAGTAACCGCTTTATGATCACTGATTCCCTGTTCTGCATTAACTGTTTCGAATAGTTCGGGTCTGTTTGTCACCAGAAGGTCTAATATGTTATCGCCATGAGTCGGTTCCCTGTTTAACTGCTCAAGGTAGTTTACAGATAATGCACTTAAAAAGTTTCACTGGATTCTTTGTCTCTGCCACCCATTATAAATGTTTGAGTCTCCCAGTCTATATCCGGCAAATTAAAATCTCCACCCAGAACTATAACATGGTGGGGAAATCTACTCGAAATATTTTCCAAATTTTCCTTCAGGTGCTCTGCCACAACAGCTGCTGAGCCAGGGGGCCTATAGAGACATCCAATTACCATGTTTGAGCCTGCTTTAACTTTGACCTTCACCCAAATTATTTCACATTTCGGATCTCCATCAATTTCCTTCGATACTATTGCACTTTTTAGCGCTATAAACATGCCTCCCCCATCACTGTCCAGCCTGTCTCTGCAGTATACATTCTAATCTGAATTTAGAATTTCATTACTGTTTACATCTGGTTTCAGCCAACTTTCTGTCCCTAGTACTATGTGGGAATTGTGACCGTTTATTAATGAGAGCAGTTCTGGGACCTTTCTATAGACGCTCCTGCAGTTTACTATTACAACATTAATATTGTTATTCCCTGTTGCGTTTTGCCTATTACTACCTTGTCGCGTCTCAGGAGGCGTCTTGTCAGGCCTTGGGAGGGAATTCTCTAACCTAAAAAACCCACATGTGCACTCCACATGTACTCCGCTACCCTTGTAGCTGCTTCCTGCGTGTAGTGCACGCCTGACCTATTCAGAGGGACCCTACATTTCTCCACCCGATAGCGGAGGTCGAGAAATTTGCAACCCAGATCTCCGCAGAATTGTCTGAGCCTTTGGTTTAAGCCTTCCACTCGGCTCCAAACCAGAGGACGTAATCATAACAATTCAACTGAAAAATCACTAAAAAAGTAGATGTGTTGTCAATGAATGTGAAAGTGATGTGTATTGACCTGCCAATGTCTCAGTGCCTCCTGAGTGGTTGGCACAGTGTCCTGGCCTGGCAAAACCGACAAATTTATTCCAGATTCTGCTCTTATCTTGTATTATTCTTTGTTTCTCTGATTTTACTGTTTTCCTTCATGTAATTTTTCAGGTCCTAGATGTGGTAAGATGACGATTGGATAGTTCTATGGCCCAATGCCTTAGTCTCTTTTATCCATTGGCTAATGTTTGGTGGTAGATCTATTCTATTTTTGGAAGATCCCACAGAATGGGTTTCCTTACCTTGTGATGCTTGTTGGATGGACACAGTGTGTCTTCTGCTGTATCAGCTGGGAGGTTCTAACTGGCTCTGTCAGAGTGTTAATCAAGGGAGATGGATATCTTTTTTAGAGAGAATTTTTTGATCTGGTTGCATGTCTGTAGTTTATAACAAGTGGTGGAGATGATTTTGAAGATGTTGGACTAGGTGTGGTGGAAGCTCTGATTTTCCCAAAATTTGTCCTCATGTCTGCTGCATGTTAGTGTCCATACTTTTTTTTCTTGCCTTGAGGTATGATAGATAGTCAGTCTTAAATTTTATTCTTGTAATTTTTTTTCTTTTTTACACACTAGGAAATCTGATGAACACGGAAGATGGTGTTCCAGAGAATTTACATATACATGCAGTTGTTTTCAAGGACTGACATTATTAAGTGATCTTATATAGTTTCCACATTTTGGTTCTGTTATTCAGTGACATGACACGTATCCAAACTGAAAACATTGGAAACAACTCAGGGGTGGTAGGCTATATGGTCAACCCTCACATTTAGACCCACAACTTTTACTTTTTTCAGCATATTTCATTCAGACAGCTTAGGTGTCAGAGCTTGTATCTATTCAGTTATCTTCTGGATCTTTTTGTAAGTGCCAGACAAAATGTATGTCTCATCATTTTAGATTAGGTTCTTGGCTCCTTGGTTGTCCTGAGTGTAAGCTGTCTGTGAAAGATAACTCCCTGGATCATACTCAGGCTTTTATGTGCAGTAATTTTCACTGGTATGACCGCTAATTTTTCACATGTCTGATGAATTGTAATTTTTTGTATCAAAATTTCTACATCTATCTGTTCACACAGCCATTATGTTTATTTCATTTAATTTGTTTCATTTGTGAAATGTCTGTCCTGATGCCACCTATTCAGATCAAAGGCTCCTCCCGTAGGCACCACTCAGCCACAGCAAAGGTCATCTGGCATGATAGTCACTGCCAGAACTCCTGGTGCTCCTAGAAACAGACTTCTTATCCTTGACACGCATGGGAATTTAACAGGTCTGCCATCATAAGTGCTGTATTTTCATGGGGCTCTATCAAGGACGTACACGCCAATTCCACCACCCCAGATTGGCTACTGTGCTGCATCTTAAGTGCACTTATGTGTCTATTCAGTTATTGTGCCTGCAGCATCTTTTACAATGTAGGTAAGTTGGTTTTACCTAAAGTGTTCTACAGCGTCTTTCCCCACCAGTCTGCACAACAAAAAAAAGCAAACAAACAAATAAATAAAGGAGGCCGATCCCATGAAGTGGGGTCAAAAATTACTGCAGCTGAAAAGTTTGTGATCAAAAGTAAAAAGAGAAAGGTGTAAACAAAAGAAAAAACAGTTCAGAAGACAGCTGGATCAATATCAAGGACTGTCAACAAGGGTTTGAAAGTAAGAGGATAAAGCACAGTTGGAAATGGGGGATTGTCGGACAAAAAGAAAGCAAAGCTCAAATATCTTAAGATCCTCTGTTAGCCATTTATGAAAGACTCTTGAATCCCTTGAGGCTGGCCAAGTTTATCTCCGTATAAATTTACCGGTAATTTTTTGGTACAGTAAGGGATCAGAGCATCAAGAAATTTTTCTGCTGAAACACATTTCATCTGCTCCAGCGCCCTCTTGATCACATGTACCTATGCATCATCATTAATTGTGAACTCTTTTGATAAATTACTACTGAGGACCCAACTCTTGTAAACCACCAGGCAGAGAAGGTTGTCCCACTTCTTATAACTGCTAAGTGTAAAATACTCTACCTCATATAAGGGGTGATAAAGAAATTTCCATCTGAGAGTGTTGCTGGAGCATACATGCAATGTAGCGTGACTCCAATGTGGATATATAAGCACCGACTTGTAGGCAAGGGATTAGTGTGGCATTAATGTCTTTCTAAAGTGTGTGCGGCAAATGCAGAAATCTGAATTATGGCAATATCATTATCGAATGCATCCAAACAGGAACAAATTTTTTAAATTCTTTTTTTGGCTGCCGAAGGACAAATACCAGCAGAAATCCATCGGAGAATGAAGAATGTGTATGAAGCAGCATGTCCGTCAAAAACTACAATTGTCAAATGGTGCGCCAAATTCCATGCTCATCGCAGTTCAACCCAAGACAATGACCGACCTCGGAAGCCAGCCCCACTCATTATGGACAACAAGCAGGCAGCTGATCATGCAGTTGGGCAGACAAGTGCATAACCATTTGTGCACTAGCAAAGGACCTCAACATTACTTTTGGTAGGATGCAACACATAATCCAGAAGGAGTTAAGCAATCGTAAGGCCTGTAACCAGTGGATACCCCAGATGCTGAATGGCAAATAAAGACCAAACTGGATGGCTGTTTGCCTACAGCATCTTCTATGTCTGCGTGTACATTGTTGCAGTCAACAAAAGCTGGTGCCACCACTGGGAACCAAGGTCAAAAGCGTCGACAATATAGTGGCGCATCCATCGTCCCAAAAAGTTCAGCTTCTACTGGAAGGGTGATGCTCACCCTGTTCTTTGCTTAAAGGGATCCAGTGCCTATTTATTTTAAGGCATGTGGTGTCTCCATTACTTCAGAATAGTATTCTGTAATGCTGGAGGAATGACGACATGCAAGCACGGTGAAATGTCAGAGAAAAGTGTGATGGGGTGCTGCTGCTTCACGATAATGCATGTTCCCATATCACAAATGTTGTAACACCGAAGTTATCGCAACTCAAGTGGGAGACAACAGAGCACCTGCCCTATAGTCTTGATCTCTCCCCAAGTGATTGTCACACATTCGGCCCCCGAAAAGAAGGCCTTGAATTGTCAACGATTCCTATTGGATGAGGATGCGCAAGAAGCAGTTATTGACTATTTCACTTAGAAGGAAATGGTGTTTAACCACACAGGTGTCTTTAACCTGGTGCATTGGTGGAATGATTACCTCAACGCTCGTGGTGACTTTGCCTAACTGTGATACCGATTCTGGACTGTACAGCATCTGAATGGACACTCTTTGATTGCTCCATATATACTGCTGTAAGCAAAAAGTAACTGGGTGACATCATAAATGTCCAGTGTAGGAATCAACCACACCCCTGCATGCCACACCACACCAAGTGAAACTAGGTCCTCTTTCATGGGGATCTCAAATGACTGCCACTTGAGGGTGATTTACGAATGTGTCTTCCTAATATGAGTCATCAACCAGTACAAATGAAGATGCCAAATGGATACTTGTGGCTCATCACCCTCACCACAAAGTCTCTGTCAGGGAAATGGTTCTATAGGTCTGCATGCCCAGCATTACCAACAAAAGGTAGACAGTGTCTTTAATTTTCATACCCATATAAAATCATTCAAATATTAGGAGCATTATTCTAGGTTCCTTGTAATGGATATCACATTGTTAGTGGCCACTGCAGACAATTAGTTGGTTGTATGTTCCACTGATCAATCGCATGGTATGGTAGCCGATACGTTGTGGAACGCGAGTGAGACATCCCCAGACATCCCAATTGTGGTTGAGTCCATGAATATTATTCCTTCAAGTGGTATCATACACTGTCGTAAAAGACACCTGCAAATTGTTCCTTGTGTATGAAATCTGGTTATATTGTCACCTACAGGTTATCAATGGTGGAACAATATCTTCTGAATCCTATGAAATGGTTAAGAAGCTGACGGATTTGAGAACCCAGGCAAGACACCAGTACATCACCCCCTTCAAGAGCTTTTCTATACCACTACTGAGGGTAAAACTACAACAACCAATTCACCATTCACTTAAGATCTCAATAGGCAATATCTTACCATATCTTCTTTCCAATGTCTATGTATTACGTGTTTATGTATGCAAAATGATGACAACAACTGCACTCATAAAGATGGATAGCAAATAAATAAAATATTTCTTTCATTGCCCTACATGCATCTCAAAACAGAGATAACAGAAATGAATTTACTTAAATCATTCCGTGTGCCCAGTGTTACAACAACAGCATCCTGTCCAGCTACTGTTGCTTTCACATCCTCTTCCTTAGTGACATCACCCTTCACCACATCAACTTTACTCCTTAACGCTTCTGGCAGTTTCTCTGGGTCCCTCAATAATGCTCGCACCTGGCAGCCTGCAAAACAAATCAAAACTTAAATACAGTTGCTTTCACCAAAGACGAGAGAAACAGGCAGTAACCTTGAAGTATTGGTAGATGATTTTGAGAAATATGATGTGGTAGATACATTATTAGCTTTTCTTCTGGTCCAAATACATTGTACTTAAACATGATATGTTTCAGTCACTTATTAAGTTATAGGATGTGTGATTTTTATTCCTTCACCGGTATTCAAGACAAAATGCAAATTAAATAAAGAATTTGGTATTCTGATTTTACTGATCATTTGTTTGATTTTTATTGATTCCAGTAATCCTTTTGTGTTCATACACATGGATATGGAACAAGTAACAATTATAGTTTGTATAAATATTGTTACTAACTCACAACTATGAAAAAACAATAAATATGGGACAAGTTACAATTACGCTGTAATAAATTCTCTAAGAGAAAATAACAGTTACATCCGTAGAATGGAATTATTCAGCTAAAACCTAACAACATTTAAGAAAATATTTAACTTGATTATTTCAGAGTTGTATTCATATATTCTACTACCGTATAGAAGCAGTTATGATGCATTATTTTTAACACACAAAGGAATTACAGTCATTAATCAAAGGGTGCACAGATTTAAATCAATAGGGAAAGTTGAAACCGGGTCTCCCACTTACTAGGCAGATGTTTTGACCACTAAACCATCCAGACACAGGGGTCAATGTAACTGCACAGACTACCCTAGCACGCCTCCTACCAGGCCTCAATTCTCAACTTATCAACACACAATTAATGTACTGCACTCTTTACACCCATTATTCTCACTACTCATGGCATTTCAATGATTCCCATAAGAGTTTGAGCCTGGTGTGCATCCGCACTGAAGAGATCATTAGCCGCCTTCACCTTAATTATATATAAGTGATGTCTGTTCTTTCGGATATATAGTATTATTTTCATTTTTACTCTGAAATCATTTTCTATTCAACTTTAAATTATTAGGCAGCTTCTTGTATACAAGAAGTCCCATGTATCTTACACTGTTACGTTGTTTACATAGCCTTTGACCAATTATCGTTGGAATGATGGTCGATGACACTGGCGATTTTTATTTTCTTAAACATAGCGAATTTTCATCAATAAAACAATCTTCTGCACAATAAATATCTCTGTGTGAAATCCAGGATAGAATAATGAAAATATTACAAAAATGATACATTGCTATTCACCATATAATGGAGATGTTCAGCTACAGACAGGAACAACAAAAAGGGTGCTAAATAAGTACGTTTTCAGAAAATAGGCCTTCTTCTGGAGGACACACACGGACGGACGGACACACACACAGACCACCAAGGCCAGACTGCAGGCAACCGCACATGATGGGAAAAGCAATCTGGTTGGTAAAGGTGGGTAATGAAGAGTCTGGGGTGATGAGGGAGAGGGATAGCAAGTAGCAACGTACGGTTGTGGTAGACACTATTGCCACTTGTGGGAGCATACAGGTACGTGGTGGGGAGAGAGTAGAGCACCTAGGTGCAGTCGGAGGGGAGTGGGGTGGGAGCAGACAGTGAGAGGGCATACATAAAAACACTGTGGGTGTGATGGTGGAATAGAAGGCTCTGTAGTGTTAGAGTGGCAACAGGGAAGGGGAAAAGTGGGTGACGGACAGCGATTAAAGAAGTTTGAGGCCAGGTGGGTTACGGGAACGTAGGATTTATTGCAGAAAGAGTTCCCACCTGTGCAATTTAGAAAAGCTGGTGGTGGTAGAAAGGATCCAGATGGCACAGACTTGAAGCAGACACTGAAGTGAAGAGCAGTGTGTTGGGCACCATGTTCAGCACCTGGATGATCCAGCTGTTTCTTGGCCACAGTTTGTCAGTGGCCATTCACACGGACAGCTTGTTGGTTGTTATGCCCATGTACAATGCAGCACAGTGGTTGAAGCTAGCTTGTAGATCACATGACTGCTTTCACAAGTAGCCCTACCTTTGATGTGAGTGGTGATGCTCATGACTGGACTGGAGAATGTGATGGTAGAAGGATGTGTGGAACAGGTCTTGCATCTAGGTCTAGAACAGGGATATGAGCCATGAGGCAAGGGGTTGGGAGTAGGGGTGGAGTAGGGATGGACAAGGATACTGTGTAGGCCCATTGGGTGGTGGAATACCACTGTGGGAGGGGTGGGAAGGATAGTGGGTAGGACATTCCCCACCACATCACTGTATGCTTCCACACGCAGCACTTTACTGTTCCCGACCCCTATTCTGCTAGCTCTGCCCTAGCCTCCTCCTTACCCCCACCAACCAGGCTGCTTCTCCCATCATATGTGGTTGATTGAAGTCTTGCCCTGGTGGCCAGAGACAGTGGTCATGAGTGTGTGAGTTGTGTTTGAGTGAATGTGTGTGTTGTCTGAAGACCTTTTGGCCAGAAGCTTACTTGTTTAGCGGTCTTTTTGCTGTGCCTGCCTGTGACTCAGTCTCTCCATAATATGATGAGTAGTGATGTATCCTTTTCATAATATTGTCATCTCTGTGCGAGAAACCTCAAAATGGAATGCAATAAATATATAAGTATTGAGTGTACAAGTACAAAACATGCACATTTTAGTTTTTTGACCTCTCAGACTTTACTCAGGACATTAAATGCTTAGCAAAATCTATTGTCTCTTTAAGAACCTTTTTATGTATGTAAAGTATAACTGATCCACAAACTGAGGAATTTAGTGGTTATCTACTGATCACTAGGTTCATTTTCAAATCTGACAACATCTATCCTTGCAGTTTGTTTGTGTTTAGCCAATTTAGCAGCTTGGAGTGTGTGTCAGAAATCTTGTTAGGAAGCTCATTGGTACAATGCTTCGAATATGGTGTACTTGTGTCAACAGCAAACATACCTGCTAGATCTTTTTTAAATGCTTTGCGGCAGTTCATTGATAGATATAATAAACAGAAATGGCCCAAGTTGCTCCTTTCACTGCATACTTCTACATTTCTGTCATTACAACTTTTTGTACTCACTCTGAGTGAAATGATCTAAATCAGTCATTACATTTTTCCTGTAATTCCACAGTTCAGTAGTTTATCCAGAAGAAGGCCTAATTCATGGTTGATGGGGTTTAAAGCCTTAATGAGATCAAGGAATACTTACGATCTACGCTTTCTCTCATTGAGTACACTATAAAATTCATTTAGAAATGTATATAGGACCCCATTTATTGACTTCCCTTTTCGAAAGCCAGACTGATGAGTATTCAATTAACAGTAGCTTTCCAAGAATTTTATAGCACATTCTTACAATGCTTTCTCAAGAACCTTGGTTCTGCTCAATTGGATCAAGAGGGGACTGTGCTTCTTAACATCACTCTTTCACATTTCTCAAAGAGAGGAACCACTTCGCTGTCTTGATAATGGAGTTACAGAAACACAGGAATAATAATGTGCTCACCAACTGAACAAACATGGAATTCAAATCCACTAGGTACATTCAACGTTCAGGTTCCTTACAGAAGTAACTGAAATAAAACCGATAGCAAACATCACATACTGTACGTAAATTGAGTCAATTTTGCAGTCATTACAAAACCGGTGTTTAATCGCTTATTTACTCTATATATAAAATCCCATCTATTGTCACCGATTAATTTAGAGGTACCCGGAAATCAGAAACAACCATGAATCAATTTCAGCGGAGAAAAGCCATTTACACTACTTTCTAAACGTACTTTAGCGTTGGTATGTTGATATTTCTTTCATGTCACAAGAATAGGAAATGAGACGTTCCTTATTGTCAAACAATTAATTACCATGTTCTAAAGCGAACTCTGTGGCTTTGATTCCTATCTGGCCGCTGGCACCAAAAATTGCAATTTTTCTAGGAATCGACATAATGCACAACACTGTATCAACAGCCAAACGCCCGCTCCAGCTAGGTCAAATTCATAAAAAAAACGTGACTTGCGCACTCACAAAGATAAACCAGTGATTTTCTTTGATTTCTACAATCAGCGTACTATTCAATTCAACGTAAGGAAAACTTTAAAAATCAAACACATTGTCTCAACTATCACAGTTTTGACATCTTGATGCTATAAAGCTAAGAGTCGCGTGGTAACATGGACGAATGTAGAAAAACAATTAGAAACGAATGTTGCGATCTAATGGACGTGTGAAGATAGCGGGAGGATGAAGTTGCTCGATGTATTACGTGCAATGAAAACTTGCACATATTTACTCTCAACACTAGTTTTCGTCGAACGTCCGTGTGCCCTAACTGATTTTGATTTTTCATGGTTCTTTTCCAAAACGATTAAAGGGCCTTTATGATGCTCAGATCTATCACCCACCAGCAGATTTTACGCGTGTCGGCTTGCTGGGCGACCGACAAACAGATTTTGGATGTCGGACGCGTCTGACCCAAAGGTCTGACCATTCGCCAGCCAATCCTTACACGTGTGCCTTTCTTTGCATGTACTTTAACGAGAGATACTGTAGCTGCGCTCATTTCAAAGATATGCTTTGGGTGGAAGCACCTGAGTGAGGCCATGTTGGAATTTGTTGTTTGGTTTGGGGGAGGGGATCAAACAATACAGTTATCGGTCCCATCGGATTAGGAAAGGTACCATTCCGGCATTTGCCTTAAACGGTTATACGGAAATCAGGAAAACCTAATTCACGATGGCCTGGCGCGGGTTTGAACCGTCCTCCTCCCGAATGCCATTCTAGTGTGAAATTTATCAAGTTCCTATTTGGTGCGTTTTGTATTACAACCACACATAGCTTATTTCCTTTAACTGAATGCTGATCCAAAACACTAGTACCCCTAGGATGTCTAGAAAGGATGTCTTCATATAAACATCAGATAATGAGTTATTGCCATTTAAAGGCATCAGGAGACGTCTGGCGCAGGACAAAAATATGAATTGCAAATCACCAATGTGGTGTAGTGGGTGAGGAGGTGCATTTATTGACCTTCACAGTTCTGAGAGCTTCTTGGACTTGTCTTTGTCATTAATTTTCAAATTCACATGTGAGAAACAATTAAGAGGTGACCGAGTCACACTGTCAGCTACCTACAAAGTATATAAGAAAATTTACAAACTAGTTATTTTAGGAGACTTCTCTTCCATACAAGAATATCTTCAAGTTAAGCACATATGCAGACGAAATATATTCAGGTACTGGTCTAGACAAATTTCTGGTGGTATTTCACTTACTTTCAAGAGCAAAGGACGAAGTTTAGTTACCTGGCAGTGAAGTGTAATTTTTCGCGCAAATTAGAACACACTACAAATGATTAGCACATTTATTTAACAGTATGGGAGATTCTCCTTAAGAACTTTTTGTAATACATACCATTATATAAAATATTATTATATAGTTGATAGGTTCACACTTTCAAAGAAAGAAAATACAGCAATAGCCGTAATTTTTCACACAAATTGGAACATACTTCACACAACCATCATACTTTTGGAGCGTTGGGGAAGCTGCTTAAGTACTTCTCGTACTGTACACTACAATGTAAGTAACGAGTATAGAGTAGGCAAGTTGTTACTTTTAAAGAAAGAAAAAGACAGTAGGAGCTTCCAAATTTGCAATGAATGAACCAGTTGAACATATAAAGAACTTCTGCTTTAATTCATCTGCTAGAATGGCTACTACAATCACGACAATGCCTTCAAGAAAGTCAAAGTATATCTTTGAAAGGGCCACAGCCACAGTACCTCTCGTGACGTATATACAAATTAAGGCACGTGCACCTATACCTCACAGAATGTGCCGTGTGTCGCGATAACCGCCAGGTAGAAGTTCGTATTGTGTCACTGCATGCAAGAATAAGCGTTGTTTAAATGTGGCTAACACGACAGTGCGTGGCGGACTAAAGTTTAATGACAGAGCTTCTGGAGAACTTGAAAGACTAAAAATGTTCGCGAGACACGTCGTGCGAGGAGTACAGCTATAGAGACGCAAAAAAATGAAGCACATGCTTCGGAAATCTATACATGTTACTAAATTGTAGTCTACTGGCGCGTTTCTCTGTCTTTACATAAAGGTATTCCACAACAGATAGACTGATTCAAGAGGAAGGTTTGTGCATGAAATTTATGAGCACTATGCCACACAAGACGGCCAGCCATAGACGCTTGGTGCTACCCATGAGAAGTCTGGGCGCATTTAGTAAAATCTAAACACCGAAATATGTAGAGTCGATTGACATTTAATCGCAAAATATTATTGCTTCATCCTTAGAAATGTTAAAAAAAACAGCCAATCACTTTGTCTTCTGCTATGAAGACGAAAGTTTAGTATTGATTTTTTGTTCTGTTTTTTACAGATCTAACAGTAACTAAATATTCCATTTTTTGTCCATCTGTTGGTGTATTTATTACACAATCTGAACCATAACCATATGTTGTCTTTCTACTTGTAGTATGGAATGAATAGGGGATATCTTTTAGGCTACATGCATATATAAATCGTGCTTTACTGTGATGTATTGCCCCACACACCTGTAAATGCCCACAGCGTTCTCTCACTTTTTTCTGGCTTTATTAATTGTATAGGAAAGCACCAAAAAAAATTCTAGTTTTTGCGTATCTATATGTGGTCGACAACTACCTGTTGTGGATTATAACTTTTCCTCAGGAGGGGAACATTAATGTACAATTGGATTATACTTGGATTTTGGATCATCTGATTTTGTCCAGTGCACAGTTGCACACTGCTGCAAAATAGTTCCCTTCATGATGAGCTCAAGTTTATAATATCCTAGCCGACTTGCTGGCTGTGTTCTAATTATAATAATTTAACTGGAGATGCATTTTACAAATGAGCTAGGCGAAACAAATAATATGTTTAAATTTCTATAGTTTACTGAATATCATCTGTGTATTATTGACACTAATATTTTCAGTGAATCTAGTGGCAGTCAGTTTACATGAAAAATTTACGGTCTCACAATTTCCGAAGACTGTTCAAACTGTTCCTGTGTCTGACCGCACTTAACACACAGTTTTTCTACTCACCAACAGTTCCGCCAAATGAATATCTTCTAAATAACAGTATACATAAGAAAGTAAAATCCAGGAACGTATACATCCTTGGAGACACACGTAATTGCAGAACTGAAACATTTTGATTACTCTGAGTCACTGACAGAAGTCCATTAAAATGGAAACATCTCGACTCTTTCAAGACCTGACAGAAGTCTTTAATCTAGGAGAAAAGCTCCTGCTTGAGTCAGTGATTCAAGTGCCTTCCACTTCTAAACATCAATTCTCACAACACCTTTCGGTCTGTCTGTTATCGGCTGCTGCCTCTGTGCCTCCCCACCATGTCATTTCTTCGTGTTGCCATGCAATAAGATACAAATTTGTACAGTTCTGAACCAATTGGCTAAGCTTAATAACTATAATTAAACATAATTTATGTCCTAAATCGTCCGCCCCCGTGGTCTCGCGGTAGCGTTCTCGCTTCCCGAGCACAGGGTCCCGGGTTCGATTCCCGGCGGGGTCAGGGATTTTTCCTGCCTCGAGATGACTGGGTGTTGTTGTGTCGTCTTCATCATCATCATTCATCCCCATTACAGTCGGAGGAAGGCAACGGCAAACCACCTCCATTAGGACCTTGCCTAGTAAGGTGGTGCGGGTCTCCCGCATCGTTCCCCTACGCTCTGTAAAGAAGCATGGGACTTCATTTCATTTCATGTCTTAAATCGCACTTAATCCATGATTTTAAGAATCTCAGACACTATATATTTAATGGGTCAAATCTCTCATAAAACCTTAGATTATTTCGAATTACTTCATTAACATGTGTTAATACATAAGTAATCTTCACATTTTACTGATAGACACTGCTATTTATGTTATGATATAACTGCTATTTATGTTATGATATAACAAGATAGTAGATTAAAAGAAAGCAAAAGGAACAGCCTGTCTTATGTTGTGTGGGCCTACAATACTTAAGCTTGCATAGGCCATCTCTCTCAATTAGAGGTAAAAATTCAGACAAAAGCTCTTCACGAAACATCACAAGACAGGTGGATTCACTGCCACCTGTCCCTTCTGCAGAGTTTAACAAATACACATACAGTAGTTCAGGTGACTGATAAACGCTGCCAGTTCTCACACTTGGCCAGTTAATGTGCAACCAACTAATACATTTGAGAAGAAAATGTCCCTTAGTAATCCATGTTAAGATACATTCCCTGGAGGCACCTGGGCATTCTGCAGTGTTTAACACATACTGTCAGTTTTGGCCGCAATGCATCCACACTGGTAATTAATAGCTTCAGCCAGTTACCAACCCCCTGAGTTTGAAAACGTCTGACGGCACCGTATTCACTCAGGAAGTCTATACCAAGCCCTACATTTACGGCTAAACCTGGTATAACCAAAAAATTCTTCTCAAATGATTCCTCATCTATAACAAATTCAAGCACAACATCCACTTTGATTGTCTCAC
Organism: Schistocerca cancellata; assembly: GCF_023864275.1. NCBI lineage: Eukaryota > Metazoa > Arthropoda > Insecta > Orthoptera > Acrididae > Schistocerca > Schistocerca cancellata. Next base: position 654,195,682 of record NC_064626.1, read on the forward strand.
TGAACTGACCGGTAGTATTCTTAATTATTATACTTCTTGCAAGAAACTCTACAAATTGTGTACCATGTAGTCCCTTAATATGGTCATAGCCCTTTTCACTGCTCCCACTGTCAACTAAGGCTTCCACACACAAAACATACACGTTCATATCAACAATCGGCTGCCTTTTGCAAGATCCCTCGATGTTACTAAACGTCCACAAAAGTTTATCAGTCTGTCCATGAGCCCATAGAAAGTGATATAATCAACAGGCAGTACAACTGGTCATTCCTTCCCAATTGAGACTGCAAAAATTAGGTTAAAACTTTCTTGGATCAACTCAGTCAGTCGATGGTTAGAACTCCTCCCAACGTGTTCCACGAAGTTTTCTCGTCCCTGAAACAGTTCTTTAGCACTATTGGATTGTTTTAGGCATTCAGAGAGGCTCTCTATGTCGTAGTAAGTAAACTAGTTGGTAGCTAATCTAGTTAAAAATAAGGATGTCACTACGGAGCGTTTATTGACAAATACTGTAAATCTGTCAACAGTCACAACTTTAGACACAAATAATTTAAAAATTACATGAAATTGAGAGCATGGCTTTCACAGAGATTGGGTTTGGATTTCATACTATTGCTGACTGACTAGCTAGGTGCAGAACAGAAATCTTGAGTACAGTTTGTATAACATACGAACTATTTGGGTGTTGTTGGGAGATTAATAATTGTCATTTATTTTCTGATATAAATAGCTTAATGCATAATAGCACTGTAGAAGCATAGCTGTTGATATGAAACCCAGTGGCGAAGGCGTCATGGGGATGGAGAAGACAATTAACCATCCTATAACCCCCATAGACCGATGGGTCTCCGCAGGATAAGTTCGAGAGCAGTATACTAGAATTCTAAATTACTTACTTCCACTACAATGGCAAGACAACCGAGAGATAGAACCCAATTAGCGTTGGATGTCATCAGCTATTTGACGACAGTTACCACATATTTTGGTGTCAGAGGAATTGATTAGATTTACTTTCATTCCAATTGATCTGTAGTGAAGAGGTCCTCCAGGATATAGAACATGTCAGAAAAACAACAATACAAGACAAATATTTACAACTCAAACAAATAAGCTAATGTACCATTCCACAGGTCCCAAGTGGAATGATCGTCATTTTTTAATGAACATTATATGAAAGAATTATTTTACAAACACTAATGCAATGAATTTCAAATAAAAAAGTTTTTTATTTATTTATAAGGTAATAACCATGTAATACAACCACTATAATACTTATTTACAATGAACATATTACTGCACTGAAATGGTGCAGAAGTTATATTGTACTCACACACACACACACACACACACACATTCATACATATTTAAATGAACACATTACTGCACTGAAATTGTGCAGAAGTTATATTGTACTTACATGTATATACACACAAATCAGTTGGTTCTACTGAGAAATTCATCAATGGAGTAGAAAGAATTGGCTACCAATAAATCCTTTAGGCTTCTATTAAACTGAATTTCGTTGGTTGTTAAGCTTTTTATTGCTGCTGGCAAGTTACTGAAAATGTGTGTTCCTGAATAATGCACACCTTTTTGTACAAGACTAAGAGACTTTAAATCCTTGTGAAGATTATTCTTATTTCTAGTATTGATTCTATGAATGGAGCTGTTGGTTTGAAAGAGTGATATATTTTTAATGACAAATTTCATTAAATACTAAATATATTGGGAAGCAGTAGTTATTATCCCTAGTTCCCTAAACTGGCTTCTGCAGGATGTTCTTGAGTTCACACCACATTACTGCACGTTTTTGTGCCCATAAAACTTTAGCTTGGCTTGATGAATTACCCCAAAAAATAATCCCATATGACATTATGGAATGAAAGTAAGCATAGTATGCCAGCTTTTTCATTTTTATATCACCTATGTCTGACACAATTTGCATTGCAAATAGAGATTTGTTAAAACGCTTCAGCAGTTCTGTGGTGCTTTTCCCAGTTGAATTTATTGTCAAGCTGTAATCCCAAGAATTTAACATTGTCCACTTCTTCTATCTGCTTGTCATCATATGTTAGGCATATACTCGTGGGACACCCCTTGCAAGTTCTGAAAACCTAGGGAATACCTAGGGAAGCCCACAGAGACGTCACGGTAGCGTCTGTAACGGTTACATGGCGCATGTAATACGACTGCAGGAAAAAAAATTACTCACCATGCAAAGGGTCTCTCATGATCAATTTAATTAAATAGCCTATCAATTCGATATCAAAGACGCGCCACGGGGGGTTGGAAGCTAGGGCAACAGTATCACAAACATGATTCAAGATCTGAAGCGGTAATCAGACGTTTTCTCATTGCGGCGAGATCTTTTAACGAAATTTCAATCTTCCACCTACAGAGGAAGAGATGATTATGGTAATAAAATCAGCTATATCATCGAATTTATAAAGTGATATGCAGTATAAATCTGATATTTACAACTTCTCTGTGCTGTTACCCTGAGAGACTTTGTATGTGATGAGAAATTTTATTTTCTTTTAAAGAGAGTTCGAAAGAGAGGACGTAGACCAAGCCTTAGCACTCCTTCATGAGCCAAAAATGAGCTTAATAATTAGTCCTGTGATGCAGGACGTGACACGCAAGAATAGATCTTTTCATCTGATGAGAGAATGTTTAGATTGATTGATTGATTGATTGATTGATTTTTATTGCCCAAAAACAAAACATTTACAGGGATGTAAAGCTTGTATAAGCAACATCAATAAATGTACAAACAACAATGACAATAAATAGACAAATAATTAATCTATGTTAGAAATTACGCTCACAGAAATCTTCCATTGTACAAAAACAATTTTGAATTAATAAAAATCTTAAAAATATCTTCAATTTTTTCAGCTCCAGGCTCTTAACTTGATGAAAAATATTATTTAAAGGCAAGAAAATATTTTATTAGCTTTGTAATTACACCCTGGATACGAAAAACAACACATTAACTGTAAGAAAAACACAGAAGTTACACACAAGCCAAGAATAAAGATATTGACAGCAGAGTCATGGAGCAGCACATAAATATAGACGTCAAGGAATTTTTTCTTTTCTTTTAACAGTTCCTCCAAAAGAAAAAATCATGAAATTATTGCTTTGTCTCTTGCACGCCAATTTCTGAACATAGAAAATTAAATCGAACTCGTTCAAGAGGTTTCGTCAAAATATCTGCTTTCTGAATACAGCCTTTTGCAACCAATCTGGCTTTAAAGCGAGTACCTCCATTGACTGCGACCTTTCGCCATAGAACCCAGCGGTTTTGCAATACTTTGGCATTCTTTGGACGGTCAACCAGCACCCAGGTATTGTTTTCCTTAAGTGAATGAAGTTCTTCACCAATAGCTTGCATCCATTCTTCCTTCTCGTTTGACTGCAATATTTGTGAAAAACAGTTTGGATCTTTGTATTCAAGTGCATCAACTTTTGTTGCCATACAAAATTCACCACTTTCCATCCAGGTTGGTTTTCTTCGTTGTCTTTTATTCTTCTGTTTCTCTTCATTAGAAGATTCAGCAGCTTCTGCTTTTAGAAATTCTGTTAATTCTTTATTTTCTTCAGATTCACTCGACTCTTGACTTTCTCTAGAATCGAGAGTGCCAATTTTTTCTTGAGTTTGGCTTCCTCCAGAATTGTACAGCCTAGGAGATTTACATTGGTCATCTTTAGATGAATTCGGATCATTAAATTCTTCCCGAGGGACTTCAAATTCAACATGATCACTATGTAAATCACAAACAATTTCTGGCTTAAATTTTACATCGTGACTCAACACCACTTTTCTTTTAGATGGAATCCAAACTCTGAACCCATCTTTGTCATTAACATATCCAACAAGTCGTCCAAAAACTGCCTTATCATCAAACTTGGAACGGAATTGTTTGTTAATGTGAACATAGCAGCCTGTGCCAAAAATTCTGAGATGATCAAGTCGTCCTACTGGTCGATTAAACCATAGTTCATAAGGAGTTTTATTTTCAACTGAAGATTTTCCAGTACGATTTATTAGGTAGACTGCTGTGTTACATGCCTCTGCCCACAACCCTTTAGGTAATTTACTCGGATTTAGCATTGACCGGGCAGCTTCAACAATGGTCCTATTTTCCCATTCAGCCACACCATTTTGTTCAGGAGTGTAAGGAGGAGGAATCAGTAGCTCTATTCCCCTGTCTGCAAGCAGTTCACTGACATTCTTATTGTTAAATTCTTTGCCACCATCACATCTAAATTGTTTGACAACATGTCCATTAGTTCGTGCTTCATTTAAAAACTGCTTAAGCACAGTACACACTTCACTTTTGTGTCTTAAAAAGAAAATTCAACGAAATTTACTAAAATCGTCTTTGAAACATACATAATAATGCTTGCCCCCAAAAGATTTCGTGCTCATTGGTCCATTTACATCCGCGTGGATTAATTCACCAGTACTGGTAGCGCGTATTGTTCGTGTTTTGAATGGCAGCCTATGCATCTTTCCAACCGCACAGCCGTCACAAAATTCACTCTTGGCATCTTCCACATTAATGTTCATTCCTTTTAAAATATTCTTCACATGTTGTTTATTCTGATGACCAAACCTTTCATGGTACACTTGCAATGTTTCGGATGAAGTCATCAAGCTCATACGATTCATTTTTGCATTTCTAACAACACGCATGTTCAACACATAAAGTCCATTTTTCACATAACCTGTCATAACAATATTGCCACTGACTTGTTTCCGAACACAGACATTATTATAACTAAAATTAGTACTGTAGCCTCTGCAGGCAATGGCTCTCACAGAGAACAGATTAGCACTTGCATCAGGGACGTACAAAACATTGTCCATTCTAGCATTGTACCATTTATTGTTTCGTCGGATTTGGATGTAAACTGTTCCTTGACCGTACGCACACATTTTGACATCTTGCTTTCCCAATGAAATTACTTGAGGAACATCAAATTCACTATACGAAACAAAATACTGTTTGTTGGGAGTGATATGATTTGTAGTGCCACTGTCGCAATACCATTTATTTGGGTCACTGTGATTACTGGTACACACACCCATAGTGTATGAAGTAAATGCAGCGTGTTCACTTTCTCGCTTCTTCTCTTTTCTTTTATTGCTGTCACGAGTGTTCTGTGGACACTCTGCTGCCCAGTGACCTAATTGTTTGTATATATTACACGGAAACTTCTGTTTTAATTGTGACTTCGTCATCTTTACTTGCTGATAACTTGTTTGCCGTTTTCTTGTTTTAGAAACGACAAAAGCTGCACTTCCATTAACGTCTTGTTCACGCAGTTCAATAGTACAGAGTTTTTCAATCAATAAATTCAAGCTTTGCTTTTCTGTCGGTATCGTATCCCAGGGATCCTTAAAATTTTCGTAGTCTTTTCCCAGTGTAGACAAAATTCGACCATTTAAGATTCTTTCAGATAGCGTATTTTCTTCATGTTTTGCTAATTCATCGTTCAGGTCCACAAATAACTTTTGCAGTTTGGCCACATGTGCACTAATATCTTCCGATTCATCACGTTTAACACGGAAAAATGTTTCAATCAACATATTCAAACGCTGAGTACTGCTACGTTCAAATCGGGCGCGTAATTTGTCCCAGATTTCTTTAGCATTCTTGCATGTTAAGACGAGTTCTGCAACAGGTTTACTTAGCGCACTTGCTATAAGACTTGCTGCCTTTGCGTCGTCCTTGAGCCATTCCACATACGCTTCTTTTTGTTCGCTTGTCGCATCTTGCGGCAACTCTACACGTTCACGTGTACCGTTAATAATAACTTCTAGTCCATATGAACGTAGCACCATAGAAATATGCCATTTCCATTTGGCCCAGTCGTCAGGTCCTTCAAGCTTATCAATGCTGACCTTATAATCGCCGCTAGCAGTCATGTTTCTTTACAGACATACGCTCATTTCAAATATTGTTTTAATTAAACTGTGTTGTTTGCCTTTACACGTGTACTGGGCCCATAACCTGATGAAAAATATTATTTAAAGGCAAGAAAACATTTTATTAGCTTTGTAATTACACCCTGGATACGAAAAACAACACAAGCCAAGAATAAAGATATTGACAGCAGAGTCATGGAGCAGCACATAAATATAGACGTCAAGGATGTAAAGCTTGTATAAGCAACGTCAATAAATGTAAAAACAACAATGACAATAAATACACAAATAATTAATCTATGTTAGAAATTACGCTCACAGAAATCTTCCATTGTATAAAAATAATCTTGAATTAATAAAGTTCTTACAAATATCTTCAATTTTTTCAGCTCCAGACTCTTAAGGGGCTCTGGTAGTTTATTAAATAGCTTTACATATGTGTGTTTGAAGCTGTTTAGAGTTTTGGTATATGAGCAGTAGTCTTTTCTTACATCATTAGTTTATTAAATAGCTTTACAAATGTGTGTTTGAAGCTGTTTAGAGTTTTGGTATATGAGCAGTAGTCTTTTCTTACATCATTACAGTGTCATGTGTTATAACTATGTACATCAGAATTCAGATCAAAACTAGACAAGTTCTTTTTAATGTACAAGAGACATTGAAATATGTATATACATGGCAAGGTCATAATACTAAGTTTAATAAATAATTCTCTACACTGAGTTCTAGGTGGTACTTTACATATCAGTCTGATAGCTTTTTATGGGCTGTAAATAAGCATTTTTAGTAGCAATTATTTCCCCACAAGATTGTCCCATATGTCAAATGAGAGCGAATATAACTGTAATAGACAGAAAGCAAAATTTTCTCATCTACTGTTGCTTGCAATTTTCTGAGCATAAATATTCCTTTAGAAATTTTTGGTGTTAAGTAATTCACATATGCCTGCCAGCCTAAATTATTTTGTAAAACAGTGCCAAGAAACTGTACAGGAACTGTCTCTAAGGTGATTCTATTGTTATAAGAAATGTTTAATTCCTGTGTTTTATTTATGTTCATAGACAGGCTATTGGCGTTGCACCAGTCAGAAAGTATATCTACCTTGAGTGAGGTAGAGTTACTTATGCTATTGCTCGTAGGCACTGTAACACTTAAACTGATATCATCTGCATACAAGCAACAGTTTGTAGTATCATCTATTACATTGCTAGGTAGGTCATTCATATATAATATGAACAAGAGAGGGCCCAAGATTGACCCTTGAGGAACTCCATGGTTAATGGCTAAGAAACTAGAATATTGGTTATTGAAGTAAACAGTTTGAGATCTATTAGACAAGTATGACTCAATAATTTTAACAGCAGAGACTGAGAAACCTACAGTTTTTAATTTCAGCAGCAGAGTGTTGTGGCACACAGTGTCAAATGCTTTTGATAAATCAAAAAACTTTGTACTTACAATAAATTTTTCTTCTTTTGCTTCAAGACAGTTACATATGCAGCTCATAACAGCAACACATGTTGATAGAATTTTCCTATACCCAAACTGGCTATTTGAAAGTAATTGATGAGAATCTAGAAAATTGATTATTTGAATACTCATTAGTTTCTCAATGACCTTGGATAAAAATGGTACAAGAGGAACTAGCCTATTATTGCTAGGCAAATTATTGTTACCCTTTTTGTGGACTGGTATTGCTTTAGCTACTTTTAATATTTCAGGGAAACAACTTTCATCAAAGCAGTAGTTCATGATGTGACAGAGAACCTCTGCTATATTATGACTACTAAGTTTCAATATTTTAGAGCTGATATTGTAAATATCCAGTGAATCACTTTTGCTAAGAGAAAGAATGACAGAGTGTACATCTTCTACACAAACGTGTTCGAAATAAAACACATTTTCCATAGTATTTTGGTTTTTATAGGTAGCATCCAAATAGTAGCTAGCTTAGTATCAGGTATCTTAGTAACTACACTATCTACACTGTTTACAAAATAATTATTAAAACTATCAGCACTAATTTTGGATCTAGATACAAGTTCTTTGCTACCCGATGCTAGATTATCGTTAATGATTTTCCACATTTCTTTTGGTTTATTAATAGCTTGTGCAACCAATTTGCAATTATATTCTAATTTAGCTTTCTTAATACCCATTCTGTACTGATATTTGCATTCTTTATATCTTACTTTGGCATGCAGACAGGATGAATTCTTTGCTAGGTAGTAGAAATTGTTGCATTGATCTTTAAGTTTTCGTAGTTCCTGTGTGTACCACTTATTTTTATTGATAGTCGATACCCTGCTCATTTTAACATATTTGTTCTTTAGTGGCAGGCCAGTGTTAACTGCCCACATGAATAATTCAAGAAAGTTGTTGAACTGGTTTTCTGCTCCAGTGTTACCATACACACACAACAAATTAATTTTTCTGAGACATTTTAGAAAAACAGATATATTACAGTCACTAATTGTACGTTGTGTCTTATAAATCAAAGAAGGCTTGGTAACATTAAAAATCATTGCATCCATGTTTACATGAATAATAATTCCATGATGATAAGAAAGAAGAGTGTCAATCACATTTGTATCGCATTTTGAAGAATGAAACGTTGTCTATACAAGTACCCATGTTTACACTACCAGGTCTGGTTTTAAATAAGCTATTTATTTCCAAGTTGTCAGAAGTACTGGAGATGAAATTAATATTCAAATCAGCCATTAGAATTACATTAACTTTCATTAAAAACAATGTGTTTAATAAGATGTCCAACCTTTCAAAAAATTCTTTCTTATCTTCCAATACTGGGTTTCTGCAAATATAGATAAAGGCTGTTCCATAAGTCACAATGTAACAGGTAGATATAGAGGAAATATAGCCTATGTGATAGAGTTGTACAGGATTTTGGCAACAAGTTGAGATACTTCAGCGACGGGACAAAGCGTGTAAGGCACGATTTCTGCTATCTTCGAAAATATCTCGTATGAAACGGAGATATCTACATTTCGCATGGAAAATTCGAGGTGTGTGGTCAACAACACTCCTGCCTCGTATTTTTTAAACGATATGATATTTCAGTGCTTGTGTTATTCTGATTACGATGCTGAGTTCCTCTAGAGACATGGTTAACAACATGGAAGATTAGGTATGGCTGTGAGTCATGCATGGGTAGCCAAATGCTGAGGCGACCACTCATGATAAGTGGGAAATCCGTGTTCGAGTCAGTGCGGCACAAATTTTTATTGTAAATCCATTTTACAGCACATGGTTGTCCTTATTCGCAATCGTAGATTCATTTAATGTATTTTTAAACTGAGAAGTCTACGTCAGGGGTAGAACTACTGCATACATCCCAGCTGCTAGTGCTTGAGTCTCACTGTGCCGTGGTCGGTGGCAGGAGTCACGAAGGGTTGGGCAGCGACAGGAAGTTGCAGATTAGCCTGGCCTCTGGCGACCACTGGTTTCTCAGCTGGACGGCTCTTCTGCTACACAATACATTCTGTAGATGGCGCTGGAGTAGAATGGACATGACTGGACAGTTCTCCTTTTCGACTTGACACATCGTGTTCAGGTACAACAATGAGCACTACACTCATAAAAAATATCATACGATATATTTCCCCTGTTTCTGTTGGCTAGGATTCGACTTGCGACTCGTAAATAGGTATAAGTGTGTTTAATTCCCAAATGATGTTGCTACAGGCGTCTTGTATGTAGGGTCAGAATGCTACAGGCGCAGTCACCTTGAAGGTTGGATCCCCTCAACTTCCAAATCGGAAGATTACGTCTCAGAGCGAAGTCGACGTTTTTGGGAAGAGAGCTCCCGGCTCCCACTGCCATCTACCACTGCCAAATACTGCAACCATCTGTCTGTCCATCCATCTATCCATCCATCAGTCATCAGCCGCTGCCCAGTGCTCGCCCCCTCCCACTCCCCCACTTCGACTATAACTTCCTGGACTGCCGCCCCTGCCCCCCCCCTTAAACCGCGCGTCCACTCATCCATTCACTCGTCTGCTCCCCTGCTGCCTACTCCCACCTCTACTCCCTTTCCCCAGCCTCAACACCTGCAAAAACTCCCACTCCTGCCCCCACCCTCACATTTGCCTCAGCTGCCACCTCCTTGCAACCCCTCAGATGGTCAGCTTCATACCTCTCACCCTCCCCCCCATCACTTCATCGTCTGCCTCCCCCACCCACATCATGTCATGCTGGGCCACAACTGCCACCATGGAACCAACTTCACTTCCACCACACCTGAAGGATCTGCCACCTCCATGTTAACCTCGTACCTCTCCCCTCCTCCCAGGCTACCCTCACCAAAAGAAAACAGAAGTGCATCAATGCCAATTGTGCTCCCATCACTTCCAACAAAAAATCACCCCCCTCCCCCTCCCACCATCGTCTCCTTGGATAGCACCCCTCCTCCTATCACCCATACTACATCTCCCACCCTCCACACCTATGTCCTGTTGACCACAGACCCCACGTTTCTCAATGCCTGTACCCTCACCATGGAGATATGAAAGTATCTCCCAGGTGCTCCCATCTCCCAACTGATTCCCCCCAATGACTCAGTCCTCATCAAAACCCCCTCCCTCTCCTTTCATATACACCTCCTCTGTAAACTCCCTTGTATCATGTTTTTCCCTCTTGTGTCCCTGACACCCTTCCTCTCCTTGCCAGCCCGAGCTCCCCAATCACCCCCCCCCCCACCTACACTGCTGTGTTCGTCAAACTCAGCCTGGTGATCACGGCTGAACTAAACTCTCATCCTGACCTTGAAATCTGCTCTGGCTACTGTGTCCACAATGCCTGTAGTCCCACTTACCTCATGCGGGTCTTTTCAGAGTCTGCCCCCTCCATCGACCATCTCCTCACCCACGGCACCCTGAATTTTCACTGCCGCCACCCAGTTGAATCCTCCAAATCCCCTTCCCAATCCTACCACTGCCAGTAACTATATTATGATCACCTGACCCCCAACTGTAAAAAAACCCCACCTGTCCTCATTGCAAGACCTCCCATTTTCTCAAAAACTGTCCCAACCTCACAACCCATTCTTCCTGTAACACCTGCAATGGACCACATCCCACCTACTCCCACAAATGAAAGGCTAAACACCGTCCTGCCACCCCCCAAGCTTACTGTTCCTGTCTGTATCATCGACCCCCCCTATCCACTCCAACAATTCCCTTCACCTGCCTCTCATGGCTGAAGACATCACCTGTTTCTTAACCATAGTGCTCCAAAACATCAACCCTTTCCAATGTTCCAACACCCTCCAACAGATCTCCATCACTGCCCACTCCATCTTTCACATCAACACCTTCGCCACTTACTCCCACGACCAAGCCCACTTCACCTTCATCTACGTCAACACCCTAGTTTAAGCCTCTTCTCCCCCCTCCCTTTACCCCTCCACTCATCCAGTCATGGCACAGCACGAGGTCATATCCTCTTCCAGAACATCTGATCCTTCTGCACCAACAAATACCTCCTTGTGAACACCCTCTCCCAACACCAGGTCGACACCTTCCTCCTGAATGAAACCTTTCTCCAGCTCCAACACACTGTCTACACCTCTCCCTATATCCTCTACCAGACTGATACTCCTGGTCCCCAAGTACAGAAGGGAGTTACCATCGGCCACCTTAACCACATCCCCATCCAGCCACAACCTCTCCTCAATGACCCCACTGAACATTTCGTCCTCAGCATGTTTTCCCCCTCCCTTCCTGTCACCTGTGCCGCCATCTATGTCTCCTCCATTGCTCCTATTCCCTCTGACTTCATCTCCCACATTGACCGCACCTTCTCTACCTATGTGATTGCCACTAACATCAACATCCGCTGCCACCCTTCGGCGGTGGCATCAGTTGCTCCCTACGATCCAAGATGAGCTTGTTGCTCTTCCTCAGCCCACCCTTCCCAAAAGCAACACCACTCCTGATGTTGTCATTGCCTCTGCCAACCTCTTTTGGTGTGTCACCATAGAAATCCTTGACCCTACTGGTAACAACCACCTTCCTGTAGATGTCACTGTCAAATGTGGATGTTGACGTGTGGTGGAGGAATGTTGGACATGGATGGAAACTCTCAGGATGCGCCATATTAAAACTCGGCCATGATCTTCAAGTATTTTATTATTCCCAGTTACAGTGCCACATTCCCCTCTGTCTGCATCACAGGGTCCCACGACACTGAGGACGCCACTTTGCTGTCTGCAAAACAACTTGGCACGAAGGGCTACCTCAGAGACCTGTGTGACGTTCTGCAGTGTGCCGGCAGTGTACAGCCACAGTGTTTTGACGACGTCAGGATGCGCTGGCAGCCGACTCAGCGGCCTTCATCCCCTTTGCCTCAGAGGTGCTCCCTGGGAGCTGCAAGGCAGCCTGCTCCATGCTTCTTCGCCATCTTGGTTAAGATCACAGGCTACAACAAGCAGCCGGCCAGGGTGGCTGAACGGTTCTAGGCGCTACAGCCTGGAACCGTGCGACCGCTACAGTCGCAGTTTCGAATCCTGCCTCAGGCATGGACGCATGTGATGTCCTTAGCCAAGTAGACGCACTCAGCCACGCATAAATAAGTGCCAGTTTTCTAACGAGGGGGATTCAAATGTGGCAGATTAACTGGACTGAGGGGCATGTCACACCACCGGCTACACTCAGCAGCAGATGGGGCGCCAGTGTTCCGGTCTACAGCACGTCACTGGTTTGACCCTCTGAGGCCAACGTGGGGTCTGTAGCCAGCCAGCGGTGGGCCACTCGACAGCTTGCTACCACGGGCTGTCCTATTCGCTCTCAATACACGCTGGTGGCATCCCGAGGCAAGTGCCGCAGATTTGGCTCTCGGATCGCAGGCGATTGTTGTAGGCTGGTTCAAATGGCTCTGAGCACCATGGGACTGAACTTCTGTGGCCATCAGTCTCCCAGTCCCCGGGTTGACCTCTAACTAATCTTAAACTTGTTTGGGTCAGCACGTACTTATGACATATTTACTACTACTATTAGAAAACTTATGGTCTAGTCCTCTTAAAACACATAACATGAGACGAAACGTAAAAATTCTTTGGTGGATTACCACTCCACTTAATGCTTGATCAACCCCTTACGCCCTCGGTAATCAATCCACTGGGATTTGGACTACCATCAGTTCCCCCTTAGAATTGGCTCTCTACCTGATCAGAATGAAAACAACACACAACAAAGTTAAGGCTGCGATGGCACTTGGCACAGAGGTGCTCAAAACGATCGTTTCTTGTCGTTGCCTTTCCCTATTTTGAGTGACATGCTACACAAGCCGTTCGGCTGATATGCGCCCCTCTTGCTCTAAAATGAACTGGTTTATGTATCTCAACGGACCTGACTCCAGAGTTTGATTTAACAAAGTCGGATTCTGCCTTGGTAAAAACTCTAAAGTTGCTTCTGGCCAGTAGAGCTGAGGTTGTGTAACATTCAATTGCATGACTCCTGAAATTGACGTTGGCAGATGGAAGGCTGGTCCTATTATGTTACACGCAGTTCCATTGATTAAAATTCCGCTCCCCTCGAGCTCTATACGTTTCGCTTCTGCAAATAATCCCTGCTCAAAACAACTTGCTACTAATATCAAATTTTCAGAGATGGAGAAGATCCAATGCATCCCGACCCATTGCAAGCTCAATTTTGGCTTCACAATGTCCCTTGGACAGTCTATTTCTTTCCTCCTGGCTAAAAATAACTGCATCGTGCACGTGTCAGGATTGGTGCTTATCACCCTGGCTGGACATACCATTACCTTCCCTCTGTGGCAGCTCCATAATTCCTCCATTGTGATTTCAGGGTAGCAGCTGTTAACTGCTGAGATCAGCAATACCTCCTCAGTTTTTACTTCTATAAACTTGCTCAACGCTCCCCATTTCACGGATACGGGTTGACCGTGTAACATTGAAACCTCTCATTTTTCCCTGTAACTGGGAACTGGACCACTCGTGCGCGGTCGGTTGTTACCTTTACTGTTGCAACATGGTGGAAAAACGGCAAATTTTGCCTTTTTAAATATAGCCCTGACTGTAATTCATTCTGCGCCTTGCACAACCCGCGTAAATATTGGCCTGGCGGTAACAAATCGGTACGTATCTGGCCTCGCAATGCGTGACGAAGTGCTTCTTGCAGATTCGTTATCACTCCCTGAACATGCCACAAACTGTCAGCTACCCCATGCAGAAGTCTAATTAACACCACCCGGCTACCTAGGACTTCCAGACGCCCCTGTAAGGTTCCCAAGTTACGATTTATTACCTCTTCCGACGCCTTAGAGTATTCCACTACCTGCCCTGCTGATGAGTGGAGTAACTGTGTGTTATTCAGGACTTGCCATTCAAATGTCCCTATGTGGGTTGTGTGCCAAGCTTCTGCCGCTCTACTCTCCTCTGGAAGTTGCCTCACCGCTTCCACCGTGTTGTTCAGCCCCTTTATATCGCCTTCGTCCACAGTTCCAAAGACTGTTTTCAAAATTCCTCCCCCCCACCCCCCCGTTCAGCCACCCTCATTTCCGTCTTCCCCATGGCACTGCTTCCTCCGTCCGTCCTACCTGCTTCTGTAGCAGCTCATAAGCCTCATGCAATTTCTTATACTCCCCAGCTACTTCCTTCAGCATTCCCTTTCCCTCTGCATATTGCCTAAGCTCTTCAAACACTTCCTCAAGCCTCCTTACTTCATTACGCATTTCCCATGCGTACCATACCAACCTTAATGCCCACTGGTGACTTGACACCACCACATCTTCCTGCCTCGAGTACAGCACACCTCTATCCAGGTGCTGCACCCGCAAGGCATCCACCCCAATGATGAAGAGATGAATTACCGCCAACACTCTCTTTTTCAGTGACCTGAGGACAGGAATCACAATCACCCTTCTCCCTCTTCAAAAAGACTGCTGTACCCAGCAGGCTCACAATACTCGAAACACACACAACATATGAAAACGCAATGCCTAATTAATCTACTAAACCCAATGACACATAACAAGAAACAAAAAACTACAAATACTCTACTACTTTCTGGATCGCAAAGCATACGGTACATCATGCTGTACACTATCTTCCTGGTTTTTCCTGCGCTTAACGCCTCTCTCCACTCTCTCTTCATTCCTCTTCCCTTCCTGTGATATGCCTGGAATCACATCGGGAGAACCCTTAAATGGCCACAACCGCCCAATGTGTACTATCGTTGTTCTAGTTGGCAGCTGAAGCTTAACATTAATGGGGGATGTTGTTCCAACTACTTGGTATGGGCCTTGAAACCACCTGACGAACTTCTTCGTTTTCCCTTTTCGCGTGTAGGGGCAGGATCGCATTACCCATTGCCCTACTCTATACCGTGGTAAACATCCTTTCCGCTTCACTGCGTAGTCATGCCTTTCCAAAGCCCTCGTATTCACCTTTTGCACCCGTTTCCAAACATCCCAAATTGTTCTCGCGAATTGACGTAGAGATTCACCGGTCCGTCCTTTCTGTGGCTTCACTAACTCAAACGGTGATGGCATTTTTCGTCTGTACACTACCTCATATGGAGACAAACAGGTATTGGTATGAACTTTTGCAATGTATGGGTATAAAATATGCTTAAAATTCTCGTCCCACTAACAGTGATGAGAATCCACATAAAAACTCAGCATCTTCCCGATTGTTCTGTGTACCTGTTCCGTCCTTCCGTTCGCCTGTGGATGCAATGTGCTCATCCTCAACTTCTTTACGTTCAATAACTTACACAGTTCCTTCATTAAATCCGACATGAAGTTGGTCCCTTGGTCAGTAATTATTGTCTCCCGTATACCAAACTTCAAAATCCAGTTATTTACAAACGCTTGCGCGACCATTGCTGCCTGTTGATTTGGCATAGCCACCACCTCCACCTCAAAAAATGGTCTACTACTGTCACAACGAATCTGTTCCCCAATGGTGTTCAACTGAAAGGTCCTAAGACATCAATTACCAACAAAGAAAATGGACATGTCGCTTCCAGCAATCGTTGTAGCTGTACCTGTTTCTGACTGAAATCTGCTCTCTGTGCACATGGTATACAATTCTTGATATACTGATCCACATCCACTTTCCTACCTCTCCACCAATACCCCTCCGCCACCCTCCTATTCGTCGCTCTACACCCACCACGACCAGATAACACGTGCTCATGTGCTTCCTTTAAAACCTCATGTCTCAGTTTCGCTGGCACTACTACCATTGGCCCTAACTTCGTTTCCCTGCACAGAAGACCATCGTACATATTAAATTGTGGCTGTGTCCAATACAATTTACAATCACTGTTAGCGTCCTGTAATTCTTGCCAGACTGCTAGGTCACAACCTATGACTTCTACTTTTGACATCTTTCTACTCAGTGCATCTGCATTATCGTGCTTATTACCAGGCTTGTGCACCACCTGATAGTTGAATTCACTAAACCTCACAGCCCATATAGCGAGTCTAGTGGACAGATCCTTCAAACCCAACAACCACTTCAACACAGCATGATCTGTCACTACCCGAAATATTCTCCCATATAAATAACATTAAAACTGTGTGATTCTATAGATTACGTTAGCTTCTCTCTGTTGTTGAGTAATTCCTCTCTGCTGCATTCAACTGCCTAGACACATAGGCTACAGGATATTCTTTCCCATCAATTTCCTGACTAAGAACACACCCTAATGCTTGATTCAATACCTCGCATGCTGGAATAAATTCCTTTTCAGGATCTGAAAACACAAGAACCAGACTTGATGTTAACACTTCTTTCAGTTTGTCAAACGCTTTCTGACACTCTTCTGTCCACTCAAATTTCACACCCTTCTGTAACAATCGCGTCAATGGCTGTTCTAAATTTGTAAAACCCTTCACGAATTTTTTGATAGAAATTGCAAATTCCGACGAATGATTGCGCTTCTTTAACTGTTTTCAGCTCCCTAAAATCCTTTACAGCCTGGGCCAACCTCGGATCTGTTCGCACTCCGTCCTTACTGATGATATTAACTAAATATTTCACATTTTCCAATGCAAAATGACACTTCTCCAGGCTCAGCGTCAACCGAGCTACTCTTAACCTAACAAAGACTTCCCTTAATCGTTGTCTATGCTGCTCCGTACTACTTGAAAACACTGTAATGTCATCCAAATAGACAAGACACTGCCGTGTTTTGAAACCCCTCAACACACTGTCTAGCAACTTCTGAAACGTTGCCGAAGCGTTTTTCAAACCGAATGGCATTCTAATGTACTGATAATGGCCTCCGGGAGTAGAGAAAGCAGTTTTTGGACGATCCTCTGGAGCCACCTCTAACTGATGATAACAACTTATCAAATCCATCGTAGAAAAGTACTGGCACTGTCCTAAGTGATCCATAGTCTCCGATATGTTTGGAATGGGGTATGCGTCCGTTACTGTCTTATTGTTGGGGTATCGGTAGTCACAACATAACCTCCATAGATTTTTTAGGCACAACGACAATGACCGATCCCCAGCAACTATTATTATGCTCTATAAAACCGTCCGCAAGCTGCTGATCAATGAAATACTCCACAATAGGCTGCAAATACCTCATTATTCTGTATGGTTTACTGCAAACAGGTGCTTCGTTCCTTGTTGGTGTCCTATGTTGAACTAATGGAGTTGTTGGTAATGGCCCTTGCAGAAAAAACAAATCCTTAAATTCCCCCAACAATTCTTCCATGTGCTCTTTTTCTTCTCCTTTGAAATGCTTAACTTTGTTACGCAATGCAGTTCTATCGGCAGTTAGTGGTTGATCGCTA
This sequence comes from Schistocerca cancellata, assembly GCF_023864275.1. Taxonomy (NCBI): domain Eukaryota; kingdom Metazoa; phylum Arthropoda; class Insecta; order Orthoptera; family Acrididae; genus Schistocerca; species Schistocerca cancellata. The sequence continues at coordinate 654,213,413 of NC_064626.1, forward strand.
CGCCTACCTCTCGAACACCAATCTTCGTCATCTGGTATATCCAAATTCGCTACTAAAACTCTTTTTCCACAAATTCGTGTCTACCGCGCTAAAATTATACACGTTCATGAGGACTAATCGCACGGCGTTTCTCTCTGGTACGCGTATAATACCGTGCTTCACAAAACAACCTATCTTGTTGTTGTTGTTGTGGTCTTCAGTCTATAAAGGCACATTTGCATGCCGAGCGTGAGTTTCCTCGGAAACGCGAAATATTAATTAAATAAATAATCAGTGACAAATAAATAAAGCCTATGGCACACAACTGCAGCGCTGTGTCGCTGATAAAACAAAAGCACAATTACGTTACTCTTATGTTTTTGATTAAGAAAGGGAGAGCTCTGGTAGAAGTGGTGCGAGAAGCACGAATTTTATTCTATTGTCTGGCACACCGCCATATTTCATGTTATAGAAGAATACTGCGAGTTCCAACCAGACTAGGCACTCGATTCTGTAAAGAATTTATATTTATAAAAGTAAGTAGGATTATGAACTGTAGGCTTATTCATTGAATATATCTGATTTAACTAACTGTGTAACTTTTTTATGTTTAGTAGACAATCACCTCTGTACGACGTATTGGCATGGCTGGCAAATTATTGAAATATTGAGATTTAGATTATGAGTCCGCACCTACCGCAGCAGTCTTTGGAAACGATTTATTTACGAAGTCCGATTATTTCAGTTTTATTTCACGGTCAACTACGAGTAACATTGCCTTTACGAGAAAGCCATTGTCAAGCGTCTGATACCGAATAATTAAACGTCCACGTTCCAGATAAGCAAATATTAATTACAATTACAATCACAATCACCATCATACAGATAGAAAAATTAATATTTAAATAATATTTTTTATTTTATTTATTTTATAAGTCCTGAGACTGGTTTGATGCAGTTCTCCATGCTACTCTATCCTGTGCAAGCTTCTTCATCTCCCAGTACCTATTGCACCCTACATCCTCCTGAATCTGCTTAGTGTATTCATTTCTTGCTCTCCCTCTACGATTTTTACCCTCCACACTGCCCTCCAGTACTAAATTGGTGATCCCTTGATGCCTCAGAACATGTCCTACCAACCGATCCCTTCTTCTAGTCAAGTTGTGCCCAAAACTCCTCTTCTCCCCAATTCTATTCAATACCTCCTCATTAGTTATGTGATCTACTGATCTAATCATCAGCATTCTTCTGTAGCAGCATATTTCGAAAGCTTCTATTCTCTTCTTGTCTAAACTATTTATTGTCCATGTTTCACTTCCAGACATGTCTACACTCCGTACGAATACTTTCACAAACGACTTCCTGACACTTAAATCAATACTCGATGTTAACAAATTTCTCTTCTTCAGAAACGCATTCCTTGCCATTGCCAGTCTACATTTTATATCCTCTCTACTTCAACCATCATCAGTTATTTTTCTCCCCAAATAGCAAAACTCATTTACTACTTTAAGCGTCTCATTTCCTAATCTAATTCCCTCAACATCACCCGACTTCATTCGACTTCGTTCCATTATCCTCGTTTTGCTTTTGTTGATGTTCATCTTATACCCTCCTTTCAAGACACTGTCCATTCCGTTCAACTGCTCTTCCAAGTCCTTTGCTGTCTCTGACAGAATTACAATTTCATCGGCGAACCTCAAAGTTTTTATTTCTTCTCCATGGATTTTAATACCTACTCCGAACTTTTCTTTTGTTTCTTTTACTGCTTGCTCAATATACGGATTGAATAACATTGGGGAAAGGCTACAACCCTGTCTCACTCCCTTCCCAACCACTGCTTCCCTTTCATGCCCCTCGACTCTTATAACTGCCATCTGGTTTCTGTACAAATTGTAAATAGCATTTCGCTCCCTGTATTTTACCCCTGCCACCTTCAGAATTTGAAAGAGAGTATTCCAGTCAACATAGTCAAAAGCTTTCTCTAAGTCTACAAATGCTATAAACGTAGGTTTGCCTTTTCTTAAGCTAGCTTCTAAGTCGTAGGGTCAGTATTGCCTCACGTGTTCCAACATTTCTACGTAATCCAAACTGATCTTCCCCGATGTCGGCTTCTACCAGTTTACCATTCGTCTGTAAAGAATTCGCGTTAGTATTTTGCAGCTGTGACTTATTAAACTGATAGTTCAGTAATTTTCACATCTGTCAACACCTGCTTTCTTTGGGATTACAATTATTATATTCTTCTTGAAGTCTGAGGGAATTTCGCCTGTCTCATACATCTTGCTTACCAGATGGTAGAGTTTTGTCAAGACTGGCTCTCCCAAGGCTGTCAGTAGTTCTAATGGAATGTTGTCTACTCCCGGGGCCTTGTTTCGACTTAGGTCTTTCAGTGCTCTGTCAAACTCTTCACGCAGTATCATATCTCCCATGGTACTGATGACCATAGATGTTAAGTCCCATAGTGCTCAGAGCCAGCCGTATCTCCCATTTCATCTTCATCTACATCCTCTTCCATTTCCATAATATTGTCCTCAAGAACATCGCTCCTGTATGGAGCCTCTATATACTCCTTCCACCTTTCTGCCTTCCCTTCTTTGTTTGGAACTGGGTTTCCATCTGAGCTCTTGATATTCATGCAAGTGGTTCTCTTTTCTCCAAAGGTCTCTTTAATTTTCCTGTAGGCAGTATCTATCTTACCCATCGTGAGATAAGCCTCTTCATCCTTACATTTGTCCTCTAGCCATCCCTGCTTAGCCATTTTGCACTTCCTTTCGATCTCATTTTTGAGACGTTTGTATTCCTTTTTGCCTGCTTCATTTACTGCATTTTTGTATTTTCTCCTTTCATCAATTAAATTCAGTATCCCTTCTGTTACCCAAGTAATTCTACTAGCCCTCGTCTTTTTACCTACTTGATCCTCTGCTGCCTTCACTAATTCATCCCTCAAAGCTACCCATTCTTCTTCTACTGTATTTCTTTCCCCCATTCATGTCAATTGTTGCCTTATGCTCTCCCTGAAACTCTCTACAATCTCTGGTTTAGTCAGTTTATCTAGGTCCCATCTCATTTATTTCCCACCTTTTTGCAATTTCTTCAGTTTTAATCTACAGTTCATAACCAATAGATTGTGGTCAGAGTCCACATATGCCCCTGGAAATGTCTTACAATTAAAAACCTGGTTCCTAAATCTCTGTCTTACCATTATATAATCTATCTGAAACCTTCTAGTATCTCCGGGATTCATCCATGTATACAGCCTTCTTTCATGATTCTTGAACCAAGTGTTAGCTATGATTAAGTTGTGCTCTGTGCAAAATTCTACCAGGCGGCTTCCTCTTTCATCTCTTAGCCCTAATCCATATTCACCTACTACGTTTCCTTCTCTTCCTTTCCCTACTGTTGAATTCCAATCACCCAGGACTATTAAATTTTCGTCTCCCTTCACTACCTGAATAATTTCTTTTATCTCATCATACATTTCATCAATTTCTTCATCATCTGCAGAGCTAGTTGGCATATAAACTTGTACTACTGTAGTAGGCGTGGGCTTCGTGATTATCTTGGCCACAATAATGTGTTCACTATGTTGTTTGTAGTAGCGTACCCGCACTCCTATTTTTTATTCATTATTAAACCTACTCCTGCATTACCCCTATTTGATTTTGTTCTATAACCCTGTAGTCACCTGACCAGAAGTCTTGTTCCTCCTGCCACCGAACTTCACTAATTCCCACTATATCTAACTTTAACCTATCCATTTCCCTTTTTAAATTTTCTAATTACCTGCCCGATTAAGGGATCAACCTAATGGATCCGAAACTTCATTACCCTCCAATGGTTCAATAACACATACTGTACCCACAGGTAGACTTGACTATACACTTACCCAAAACGACTTCCTGGTGCCACTAGACACATACTTACGTGAATTAAGCCTTACTGCTAATTTACGTGGCTCAATTGGTTTGTTCATTACGTTGAACGCCCCTCGCGATAGCTATGCATCGACAACAGTTTCCCACAGTTGAAAAACATTCCACCAAGTTCCATAGTTCGTTGTACGAGATCAATTTTGGCATGATGTTGATGCAAGAAATCTATTCCTAGAATCATGTCGTAGCCATCTCTTACCCATGGTACTACCTCCATGCATACATCAAATGAGACTTCGCTATGCGGAAGTCAACTGTCACTGACCCAAAATGTGTGACCTCCTTATCTCCCAATCCAAGCAACCTATAACGTGGTGGGTCTAATTTCCTTCGTCCCATTAAACTCTTAGCAGCCACTGACACTTTTAAGTTCCTATGGATCCTACCACTGAACATTCCACTTCCACATACTTATTTGTAGCACTGAAATTAAATGGGAGCTCCCTTAGGTGGGTCTTCGGCCCCCTCTACTAACTCCACTTCTCCATCCTCCACGCTGCTGATTTCCACCCCCTCCTGTATTCCTTGATGACTGGTTACATTGACTCTGCACATGTCCCGTACGACCACACTCATGACATGTTATACCTGCTGTAAACATTGTTTGTCTATCACGTACCACATTCGCCACGTCTATTTCCTCACATTGGATTGCCAGCTGAATGGCCGAATACAAATCTTTCGGAGACCCTTCACGTACTTTCCACGCTATATGCGCCGGTAACCCCCTCTAAAATACATTAAGTGCACATTGCTCGGCCTCCTGCAACAGTACACCATTCGCTTCATCGCTCTGACCCAACTCGTAAGTATACTCGTTAATTTCTCTTATCCTGTTTGCAAATTTCTCTACCGTCTCCCCCTGTCTCTTCGTCATTCTACTCAACCTCTCCCTGAAACACTGAGTGCTATTCTGTTTCTTGTACCTCTGTTAAAGCCCCACCTTCAACTGCTTAAATTGTCCTGCCTTCCTTAAGGCCTGAGAACACCTTACATATATCTTCACTTCACCCGTTAATCTAATCTTGGCTACATGTATCAAGTGTTCATCAGACCAATCATTCATCACAGCTGAAGTTTCAAGTCTTCCACAAACGAACGCACATCCTCAGAAGCTTTGCCAGAAAACGGAATAATCAAACTTGTAGCAGCTGGATAAGTCTCCTGCGGCAGCACCCTAGGCAACAACGACTGATCAGATGCGGATTTCCGCTCAATCCTAGATGTTAATTCACTTCTCAACTGCATATTGTCTGCTGTCAATTGTGCTACTTTTTCCAACAAAATCCGTACCGCTTCTGTTTCCGACACACCTTGCGTCCCTGACTCTACCATTGTGTTGCTTTCGCTTCCAGTTAGTCCCATTTCAACCTATAAAATGCCACAGAAACAAAACATTTAACTACAAAAATAAACTGACTTGCTATATATGCAAAACATCATACTCAACCCAATACAAAAGTAATTAAATGCCACGAAAAAAAAATCTTACTGCCCCAAACACACTAACACTTACTCTGACAACACAAAGAAAGAAAACGTCCGACACTCAAATAGAAAAATTGTTTAACACTCACCGCATTTTGTGACTGTCATGCAGGCAGTGGGCTCGAACGTCGTACTGTACAGATGACGCCCGCTATACTGACACCAAATGTAGCTGTCACTGCCAAATGTACAGTCGTGGACAAAACGAGCGAGACCCCTCGCCTTTTCGTTATGCTGATTCGCATGGCTTTAAAGTCTGCTACACAGCATAACAGGCAAGGCGACGAAGTGCTACCAACATACTATGCACAGGCGTGAAATTGACAAACAATCTGAACTTTTTTAGACTGTTTTCAATAATTTGTAAGACTATATTAATGCTGATTAGTGTGTTAAATACAACACGTAAATATAAAAAGGACTGAAAGAAGAAACGCTAATTGGTATGAACTGTATCAATAAAAATGAATTTCAACTTATCGACATAACATAACTGTTTTAGTAAGACATAGAACCCCAGATTGTTACGAATTAGCAAAATATTATTCGCATTCGGCCGCGAAACGGTCTGTGTCAACGTTCAGACCAGTCATACTGGATTATCGTTGCTGACCTACCATGAAAGTGTGCAAATTTAGCAATGCGTGAAGATTCATAACGAAATTCAGTTAAAAATCATTCAGTGCCACACTTAAGTCAATTCCATTATTGACAGAAGCGGAAAAAGTAGGCAGTAACATGTATGAAATTCTACAAGAGTGTCATATTGACATCCACAGGGCGCCAGTACAGAATAAAGGTAGCGATAAAACGTATTGGGGGCGCGAGAATTTCTTAAAATTGCTTTAGTGATATTCTACCTGCCTCCATCGAGATTAGGACCGAAAACAAACCAGACCTTCCTTTCACTACGCTAGCAGACAACCCAGGCAAACAGCCCTCTGTTATTACCCCAGACATGAATAAGCCAGCAATTTCGCAATGAAAATGGCAAAATGATCTGCAGTTTCTGTTGCATAGAGCTTTCTGGACTCAAATACATGAATTTTCTTCCTTTATGTCACCGCTTATGTGACAATCATTCGGGATGTTTATTGAAATAACAAAATACTGTTATTAGAGAGTAAATTTAGTAGGATAATTCTGCACCACCCCAGGAAATAAACGGCTACATAGCTGCCAAACGTATTCTACACTGTTTCGAATTCTCCACTAGACTCGCCACAGCCAGAAAACGTTCATTAGCCGAAGTGTTTCTTAAGCTAGCTAGCAATGGGAATGTTCGCACCTCTAAAACGCGGTGGCATTAATACTGGGATGTGAATTACCACGTGTACAGGCAAATGGATTCTATTTGCATTCTTGTAAACGTGATTTAGATCGAATGGGTAGCTACGATTAATATGGTGATGTATCGACTGCAACTAGAACATTTCGAATAAAGAGTAGGGGGTGTTATTTATGCGGCCGTCATCTTCAGTAGCTGTCGTAGCTGTTTTCGTTGTTAGGATTTCGACACCTAAACCGGTAAAACTGGAACCCTGCTAGTCTCACTTTCTTGACCGTCTATCGGTCTACCCAACCCCTAAAACCCGTTTACACCCAGAACGGGTGGACATAATAAGCGGAGATGTATCACACTTCTTGCGGTAACCGGTTCCTTGGTGGTGTAAAAAAGTGAGCTTCTATGTCAACGCAATCTAAAGATACGGCCGTTTATGTAAAGAAAATTTACGCGAAAGGTCAAACAATGGGTTCAAGAACTATGCGACCAAACTGCTTATGTCATCAGCCCCTAGAACTAGAACTACTTAAACCTAGCTAGCCTAAGGACATCACAGACATCTATGCCCGAGGTAGGATTCCAACCTGCGACTGAAGCAGCCGTGCGGTTCGTGACTGAAGCGCCTGGAACCGCTCGGCCACCGCACCCGGCGCAACCCTATTCACCTCATGTATAATGATAAAATATACTGTCCATTGAGGATAAACTGTATTCGCCAGCAACTCAGATCGTTTGATCACGGAACTTTTACGAAGCCACATTCAAACTTTGTTCGAAGTCGACTGCAATATCCATTTATAAACACCCTAGGAACGTCGTATGCGATAGCCACTTCTGAAGACGCTGGCAGATACTGCAGTACCATAACAAGTAGGTAAGAATTTATTGTTATTGGTCCATGCATGACACTTTATTTCAATATCAATTTAACGCGCCTAGGTGTTCGTATATGGCTGGAGCTAATGAACAAAAAGTAAATAAACAGCAAGCAACGTCGATGTTCAAATCAAATGAAAGTCACATGTCGCAATTACAACATTATTTCGTTGTTACATCTACATGACTACATCATCAGGATTTCTTTGCAATCCATACTTACGTGCCTGGCAGAAGGTTCGGACTATTTCTCTACCGTCCCACTCATTAACAGTGTGCGGGAAAAAGGATCACTTAAATCTTTTCTTGCGAGCCTTGAATTACATTATTACTATGGTTTCTTCCTGTGTAAGTTAACGAGGGAATAATGTTTTGGCATTCAGAACAGATGGTGGTGATTGAAATTTCGTGAAAAGATCTCGCGGCAACGATAAACGCTTTTGTTTTTATGAATGCTACCCCAACTCGATTATCAAATCCGGGGCCCTCTCTCCCCTATTTCGTGACATTACAAATCGTGCTACCGTTCCTTGGACGTTTTTGCGTGCACCGTCAATCACGTCTGTCAAGGATGTTATAGCAGTGGACGGACAAACGTAGTGTAGGCAGTGTTTTCCGTTGGCCTGTTGCATATTCTTAGTGTGCGGCCAATAAAACGCAGTCATTCGTTTGCCTTCCCCACAAAAGTGTGTTTTCGATCGTTCCACTTTAAGTTTTACTGGGTACTGAGATGAACTGACAGTGCTTCGACTTGTGTTTTGTCATGTAACCGAAAGTTAATTATTGTTATTGGACGTAGCTTTCGTGTTTAATGTATTCCTCATTCAACAGAGTACACTCCTCGTACACCACACATAACTGTTTCAAAGTATTAAATTGTTACTGATGTTACCAAGTTGCAGTAGTCATCTTAACTTGCCGTTTTGAAACAAAGGAAAATATTATAGCGAAATTTAGCAACTAAGAAGCGGAGTATCCAAATAAACAAACATTTCCGGTTTAAGTAGTTGCAGTAGGTCTACTACACAGTAACGTAAATTAGGAGCAAAGTCCATTAGTAGATCGTTATCAGGAAAACCACCCCTCATAAAGCAAAATGCCACTACAAGAAAGAAAATTTCCAAACATGTCAATGAGTAGTCGAGGAAAGTGGACGCATTCTGTCTACTGAATTCTAACGCACGCCACTTACGAGGGGACACGCCAGATGTCATACCCCGATCTTGCTGAAACTTCGCTCAGTGAAAGAGGGGACAAAATAAGCGAACACGTGTCTCGGCTTATCTGCTTACACTCTACCGCTTCTGAGAAAACGACGGTCAAAGTTTTCAATGCTATAGTGTAGATACCTCTTAGCGGGTAAGGATTCAACTGAAGCGGTAGCTCTGCGGCTACCATAGCGACTTCGGAACTTTTCGCTGCGAGTTTGAAACCCGGTTTTTCCTTTTTTCCCCCCTCACTCTCTGGATTATCTACGAATGTTTATTCCAATTGATGTTGAAACACTGTTGTCGTTATACGTCAGTTATTTTACTGTGTAAAGAAATAAGTTAAAAAGGGAACACATAGTGCGTAGTGGGGCGATCACTCTGTTGTAGAAATAATTCAGAAGCCAAGATCGCTTAAAAACTGTTTACTGGATAACCGGTTTCAACACACTAAAGGTGCCATCATCGGATCTGAATGTAGATTAACATTTATAGACCATTTGGATATAACGATACATGAGGCAGACTAGATTATTTTAGATCAGCTTGTCTCATTCGTTTATTATTTTTTAAATTCATTAATTACACATAAGTTAACTGGCGAATAATGACAACATTATTTCAACACAAATCAGAAAAAAACATTTGTAGATAATTCTGATAGAGAGGCAGGAAAAAAATAATAATAAAACAAACCAATATGGTCTCGAACACGGGAATCAAAGTTAAGAAGGAAGGACGGTAGCCACTGAGCCACCGCTTCAATTGCGTTCTCGGCTGCAGGAGGTATCTACACTATAGCAACAGCGCGTTGATAACTTTGACCGTCGGTTTCTCGGAAAGGGTCGAGTGTCTGCAGATAAGCCGAAACACACGTTCGCTTATTTTGTCCTCTCCTTCACTGAGCAAAGTTTCCGGACAATCAGCCTATGACACCTGGTGAGTTCCCCTCGTTAGTCGAGTCGCTTCTTACGCCCGGCGAGAACTATGTATGCCTCAGAGTAAACTGCGCCATTTGGAAACACGGCGAACGGGGATAAACACGTTTTCCTTCTTATAAGGCAACCTTCTACAGCTAAAATTCACGAAGTGTTCTTCAGGTTGCCTCAGATATTTTAGAAATGTTTCTTGCGTTAGGCCTGCCGCATATGCAAAACGTAAACATTTCATTTCATGTAATATTTATCAGGATAAGACATGACAAGAGTGGACCAGTCCCTTCTGAGAAAAATTACAGATTCTAAGTTGCTCCACTATGTAATGACACGGGTACGGGCTTGCGATCTCTCGTTTATGCCATCGATTTCCGTATTACACATACTTGGCCACTGCGTTGTGGCTGCCATCGTGGAGGAGGCAGTCTGTTTCCTGCTAGCGCTGTTTCCGCAGCAGATATTAACCGGGACGAATCATTCAGTCAACGCTAAATGGTCCATCTAGATGAGGCAGACAAGGGCGCTATAATAGCACTCTATGCAGAGGGATCTTCAAATGGCTATATAACAAGAACTATGGGTCTTCACAAGTCGACGGTAGCCAGGTGGATCAGACGAAAGGAAGAGAGTGGTAACCTGAATGGGAGGCCTCATGGCCGTCGCCGCAAAACAGCAGCAGCTCAGGATCAGCAGATACGCCGTTTCAGTGAGAACCACCCATTTGTCAACGCACGACAAATTCAGCAAACTTTGGGTCTCAATGTTAGCAGTAAGACTGACACTCGTCGTCTAAGGGAAGGTGGACTGAGAGCAAGAAGCGCTGCTGTGAAAGAGACATTGACTGTTTCCCACAGAGAAGCTCGCCTTGCTTTTGCTGCTGAAAAGTCGACAAGCCTCTCCAGTTTTGGAGGCGAGTGAGTTTCACGGACGAAAAAGTTTTCTCTGCGGCATCAACCGGAAAAGTACTTGTTCACCGGCCTAAAGGTGCTGGGTATAATCGAAAATATATTTACAGTTGCCGAAGGAGTGGCAAGGAGTCGGTAACGGTATGGGCATGGATATCGGCCGAAGGGTGTGGGCTCCTGTGAGAAGTGGAAGGAAGATTCGATGCGCGCAATTACATATCAGTTCTGGAGAACGTGATGTTGCCTTCTGTAACAGCAAGATTTGGGGATGATCAGATCATGTTCCAACAAGATCGCTCGCCTATTCATATGGCACATGTGGTTAAGAGGTGGTTCGACGATCATAGTAATATTACTGTAATGGAATGGCCACCTAAAGGAGCTGACATGAATCCAATTGAGAATATTTGGGCAGAAATGGTCAGAGTAATACGAGAAAAGGGGCAGTCACCGTCGACTCGCCGACAGCTTTCTGATGTGATTCCCGACGCTTGGAATGAGTTACTTGAATCTCTTAGTTATGTAGCTCGAGTTGTGGGCTCAATGCCCAACAGACTTCGAGCTGTTGTGGAAGCCGAAGGAGGCTATACGCGATACTAAGCAGCATCAGCAGAGATGTTTTTTTTTTCTGCCCTTCACCAATCAGCTGTAACAGCTGTTTCAACTTTTTTTTTACGCAGTAAGTGGAATGTGGACAAATAAATTACAAGGTATGTAGTATTTAATTTGATAATAGAAGAAATACCTTATATATTCATGAAGTCTCTAAAAAATACATGACACACGTGTATGTGCCAGAAGGGTCCAAAACAATTCAGCACAAATGAAAAATATTGAGGAGAAGCTCGCCGATGAAGGCGTAATTGGAGAACAATGGTTGGGCTAGAAGGAGAGGTAAGGAGGCCCGAGAAAGCAGAAAAAATCAAATATCCAATAGACTTTGAGTCGTTGTCGCATCAGAGGGCGGTTGGTATATGCAATTCGGAGCAACAGTAGAAGAATAGTTTTATTTACTGATTTTTGCGGCTTTATTTTGTGACGGCTAAACAGTGCTGCATCATGAGACCCACAATTTGTCCACTTGTCCACATGTGGCTAAACATCAGAGGTATAAAAAATTTTGAGAGGTTGCGAAGTTCTCTGGAAGAGTAACGTGTTTTAGACAAGAAGATGATTTTTAGTTCATTTCATTTTAACCATTCACACTATGCTTTGACATTCTAATCTTCGATTTCATTTTATTATTATGTATCTTTTCTTCAGTGAAAGTCAACGGTAGTAAGTTTCAAGATATGAAGAATAACTGGAAGTTTTTAATTTGTGGAATAGCGTATTTAACAGTTAATATTTTCAACAAATCTTTAGTTACAGGACATATTAAGAAGCAAGTCAAAAATGGCATTGTGGAAAGATCAGGTTGGTCTCTAAAGGGTAACGACGGTAAAATAGCAAATACGAAACTATGGGTAACAACTATTGTTAATCGTGAGGAGCCATAATCGATATGCGACTACTCTGTAATTGTATTTCTGAAGTTTATCGTCAATCCTAGGACTGAAACCGATACTCTGTATTACGTAAAGAAATAACCTTCAAAATTTATTTAGCAACGCAGAATATTAAATCATAGTTTATAGATCAGGAATCCAACTGCCTTTAATTTTATTCTCACGGATGACATTGAGACAGTAAATAACAAGAGAAATAACAAAACTCTCATAATCAATATAGAGAATTCAAATGTTCAGTGGATTCAAAAGTTTGCTGTAATAGCGAATAATTGCTTTTACTGACTCCTTCATGCCTACGTTTTCTGTCAGACAATGTTTGAAACTAGGACTAGCAAGGTAAACAATTTTTCCACAAATTTTCAAATTGGAAGTCGGAGAGCCAGGTACATAAATCCAACGCATTTACTGTGTGTTACATGCACAGTATATAAACTGGCAACGCCACCAACACACAATACCACTAACAGGGGAACATCCCCATCGCACCCCCCTCAGATTTAGTTATAAGTTGGCACAGTGGATAGGCCTTGAAAAACTGAACACAGATCAATCGAGAAAACAGGAAGAAGTTGTGTGGAACTATGATAAAAATAAGCAAATTATACAAACTGAGCAGACCCTGCGCAAGATAGGCAACAACAAGGATAGGGTGAGCTCAGCAGCGCCCTGATCCCGTGATTAGCGCGAGCAGCTGCGGAACGAGAGGTCCTTGGTTCAAGTCTTCCCTCGAGTGAAAAGTTCAATTTTTTATTTTCAGACAACTATTATCTGTCCGTCCGTCCGTCCGATGCGAGGTAACTGCGCCGTACTATGATGACGCTACACCTAAACAAACATCGAAACACATGACGTAGGTCGACTACAGCGCACGGAAGAGAGAGTATTCCTGCTAACGAGGCTCCCTGGCTGGCAGTTGACTGTTCGCTACTTTGGACGAGAGTGCATTAAATACGTGAGATGCATTCCGTGGGCAATATGAATACAGCAAATACAGCTTGCGACTTCAATAACAATGTCAATGAATATTTTCCGAACTGTAAGGCATCGGAGTGTTCCTTAAGGGACCGAACGATTGTCGAACATTTGTATGATTATTTCCTACATTTGTTGATAAACAGTACGTGTGGTAATGATTGTCTGAAAATAAAAAATTAAACTCTTCACTCGAGGGAAGACTTGAACCAAGGACCCCTCGTTCCGCAGCTGCTCACGCTAACCACGCGACAACGGCGCTACCAAACTCACATTCTGTTTGATGTTGATTATCTTGCACATGGACTACTCATTTTGGATATTTTGCTTATTTTTTTTCATAGTTCCACACAACTTCTTCCTGTTTTCTCGATTGATCTTTGTTCAGTTTTTCAAGGCCTATCCACTGTGCCAACTTATAACTAAATCTGAGGAGGGTGCGATGGGGAGGTTCCCTTGTTAGCTATGAACCAACTGTAGCAAAACGGAGCATCCTCGTTATCCATGTGATGGATAAGACGACTAATTCTCAACATAAATGTCAATGTAAGCATCAATTTCTGCTGGAACATGCTTACTGGACCAAATAACATACATTTCCTACGTCTTCAATGCGAATCATGTAGCAAATGTAATTTAAAGGACATAAAAATATCGAGTGAATTTACTAACGTAATTATTAACCACTCACGAACATAAATCGATGGTCACATAGTTGTCAAAAGTATTCTACAGTATTGCCATTGTCCATTAGACTAGCAGCAGGAAGAAAATGTTCGCTCAGCTGTGATGAGATATCTTGCACTGACGAAGCTCGAGCTTCGAAGACGCCACAGCATCGTCTGCCACCATTTCATGGGAAACGAAATATCTTAGACATAAAAACTGACCGCCGGCCGGCCGCCACAGAGACTAAGTCCGAGTCGTTCACTTAACGTGGCCACTAAAACACAATCTGGCAACACTGTTAGATGCGGAAGTGTTAGGAGGAAGTGTTGTCTACTTCCGAGATGTTCTCGGATTGTGTGAGCCCGTGGTCTAGTGGTGGCGGCACGGTAGCTCAGTGTGTTCGGTCAGAGGGCTAGCTGCCCTCTGTAATTAAAAAAAAAAACTGAGTTAATGGATCAACAACGAACTGAAACGGGTGTCTTTCGACGTCCGCCCCGAGCAGATACAACGAACGAAAATGAGCAAAATGATATAAACTTCGTGCATTCTAAACTTATGGTCGCCTCTTCGCGTTCAACTGTTTCTTTTTCTTTTTCTTTTTTTTTTTTTTTTTTTACCTCATTTCGGTCTAAAGTTATGAGTCTGATTGAGCATCGAAGATAATTCACTTAACATTCTACCTACCAGCAATAACAAGTATTCCAGAAACAACTCCGCAGGACAACTCGTGGCTGCGCCGCGATCATAACAGCTTACGCTCGAGCGTTTCCTCGCGCTGCAGCAGCTACAGGCCACCGGCCAGACGCCACCCGCCACCTGAAATCCGGCACCGCCCATGTGAACGCGGCGCCACGCTCTCAGTGTATATATCAACTGTCATTTTCGAATTTGAAATTCTAGTTATCATCTTGCAGCTAAGCATTGGATTTTGCATACTTGAAACTCATGAACTACAGTTAAGCATTGTAAAATTGAGTCACAAGTGGAAAAAGGTGCAACATCTGCAACACAACGCTTACTTTTGGTATAACAGAGGGGTGAATGCAGAGGAGGCAGCTAGAAAGATTTGAACTGTGTTTGGAGCGAGTGCTTTTGGGAAAAATACGCCAAAAAAGATATTCATGTTTCAACAAAGATCGTTCTGGCATGAATGATTTTCCACATTAAGGAAGTCTCGACTACTGATATATGTGATAGATTACCATTTTACCATCATGCGACATTTGCTTTCAACAGGCAAAGTTCAGAAGTCTGGTGTAGGAGTACTGCATGCTCTAATTCGAAACAACAAAAATCAACGGAGTGACTATTATTGAACGTCATCAGGTCACTCATCGAGCAGTCCTATGCAGTACTGTTACTGGTGACGTGTTATGATGCCTTTATCGTTAACTTCCTAAGAAGAAATGAAAGGCTGAGCCCCACCAAAAGACGTAAACTCGAGGAAAGAGTAGTGTGAACATAATATTTTACATCTGATAAATCCAAAAGTGTGTTTTGGGCTACGAATTCTGCCCCCAGGGTGGGTGCAACACAGCTGGAATTTGTTGCCAACATCTAAGACACCTTTCGGTCGCAGTGTAGGAAAATCGAGCAACAAAACTACATCACCTGTGCTACTGCATGATAACGCACTATGTTGATTTGAGAAACAAAACTATCCAGGAGATTGATAGGAAAGTCGTCTCTCAGGCACTTGTATTGATAGGGAAGTCCTCTCTCAAGCACTTGTCCCTCTCGTCATATATTTGTAAAATTTTACCTTTCCCGCTCTTGATCGATCAACCGTCAAGGCAATTCATTTCTAGACGAAAATACTCTTAAAACTACTCTGGTTTAATGACATCGTTAGAACCAGTAGGTTTCTATAGGCGTAGAATTTGTAAACAACTTTAGCATTGTCAGATCGTTTTAGATATCGTGAAAGAAAATTCTGCTGCTGATTAATTTCTCTTTGATAATTACTGTTGCGTTTAGTAAACTAATGGAAAATGCAATTAATATATTCACTGTACTAATACAAATTAAATTCAGCTTACTACAGAAACATCACGAAGGCAGTCTGTCTTAATAAAGCATTAAGTGTCTGTGAGACGATTGAGCCTATTTCAACGCGAATTAGTAGGATATTACCGACTTTTGACTTCGAAAAGATCTGTATTTATTTCATTTCCTGTACCATTCGTAAGCATTATGAAAATGTGACATTTCATAGATAAAATTATGTATTCACAACAACAAAAAATATGTCGGCAGAAAACAAAAGTGGCATTATGAATTTGGTAGTACCGTAAGATTTTCGCTCTGACACTAAGAGTTACTGAAAGTAGCAAGACGAATTTTGCTCGAGCGTTGTCTTACGATTCCCTTATTGAGTTTTTATCTGTCTGCTTGTAGCTGTGCTACAAAAGAATTAAAAATCTGGCTTTCAGCGAGTCTCGAAGGGCGAACGAAAGCAGCTTGCACCTGGTAGCTAAGCATGTTACCTGGGAACTGGTTTTTTCCTAAAGTGGGAAGACATCCTTTTGTGGTTGAATTGTTGGCAAATTGTCAGTCAGACGTGTGCCGTTGGTCTAAGCGTTTCGGTGTGTTGAATTTGTACCAATGATTTTTCTACAGGTTTTTTCTGTCCCAAATAGAGAGTTGAAGTCTCCCATTAGTATTTTCACGTCATCTTGGTGAATTTTGCTCATAGTATTTTCGAGTGTGTTCCAGAATTTTTCGACATTTTCGGTGTTTTTCTTATTTTCGATGTTGGTGGGGACACGTGCATTGATGAGTGTATATTTTTTACTGGAGCTCTGAATGAGCATAGTCATAAGTCTCTTGTTGATGGGCCGGCAGCGGTGGCCGAGCGGTTCTAGGCGCTTCAGTCCGGAACCGCGCGACTGCTACGTCGCAGGTCCGAATCCAGCCTCGGGCATGGATGTGTGTGATGTCCTTAGTTTAGTTAGGTTTAAGTAGTCCTAAGTTCTAGGGGACTGATGACCTCCGCTGTTAAGTCCCATAGTGCTCAGAGCCATTTAAACCTTTTGATTGTTGATTGGTGTGATTTCATTGACAGAGTTGATGATAGATCTGTGTTCGAGAAATGCAATGCCGAAGATTGGTATGCCTTTCGCTACCTTTTGTTGTATTTTGCTGTTGAAGATGCAATGGTTTCCCTAATGCAAGGTTTCATTGTCAGTTAGTCGTGGTTGTTGAAGAGCAAGGATGAGAATTTTTTGTCGGTCGATTTCTTTTGTGAGATTATTTAGTTTTCGTGTTTGGATCAATGTATCGATGTTTACTGTTAAATGCATGTTTTTTGCTTGTAGGGAAATTTACCAGAGATCTTTGATATTCTCTGCCGTGCTAACCTGGACTCCCCAGAATCCGAAAATCCAACTCCCGCCTGTCGACATCCGGGTTGTGTACCACCTGGGGTAAAGTTGACTTTGCTTGCATATGTCATGTTTGCTTGTGTTTCATTGGTTTGGCTTGGGTGATTACAGGACGGGACAGGACCAGAGGGTGTTGAAGCCTTTGAAAGCAAATATTTTCAGCCAAGCTCATTGAGCTAACAGGCGGTGACCAGAGTAGCGGTGATTTTCACTCAGACGTGTCTGGATTTTGGGTTCAACGGATTGAGTAGCCGTTCAGGATTTTGTGAGTATTTGGTTCACCCCTAGTATTTGATTTCCTCGGTACCACCCATATTGGGGAGGGTTTCACCTATCCGCCACACGCGATTATTATTATTATTATTATTGTCATTATGTCATCAGCAAATCCGATATGGTGTATCTTCCCACCACTGAAATAGATGTGTATTGTTCGATTCAGTATTTCCATCACATAAATGTGGGTTATAATTACGTTACATTGCTGCTAGTAGACATATTTCTCACTTTTTCTTAGACAGTTGCTATCTGTTACTCCATCATAGGAATTTATGTGCGCAGCATTGTTGCAATACAGTCGTACAAATTACCCTATTTCTGTAATTTCATTTCTATACCAGATCGTTCTAATCGGATTCAGCCAGGCAGTCTTAATGTGGATATCCGACTACGACTCTCATCATATGATAGACTGGGTAAACCACATTCTCAATCGGACTGTTGAATATAGATCACTTATCTATGACAGGGCCTGAATTCGTAAACACTGTAGAAAATAATAATCCAATGTGCTTATTACAAATACGTTATTTAAATATAAATATATTAACTAACTAGATAACAGTTTATTTACAGGAGCAGAGCCCCATCCATCATAGCAGAGCAGTGCGAGATTGGTTTCAGGGCCAAGAGAGGATAAAGTTGTTGTCGTTTGTTCCACGATCACCAAACATCAACCAGATAGAGAATATGTGGGCAGAGGTGACAAGGCCATTGCCACGTGGATCTACAAAAGCAAGCGACCTTTGGACAAATATAGAAAACATATGTTGGGAAGTAAACCATCACGCTACACTGTCGACGACTTAATGAAATCAATTCCCCTACGCCTTCGAGAAGTCTTACGTAATGATCGTGGGTGAGTTGGTTACTGAAAGTATAAAAAAATGTTCAAATGTGTGTGAAATCTTATGGGACTTAACTGCTAAGGTCATCAGTACCTAAGCTTACACACTACTTAACCTAAATTATCCTAAGGACAAACACACACACCCATGCCCGAGGGGGACTCGATCCTCCGCCGGGATCAGCCACGCAGCCCATGACTGCAGCGCCTAGACCGCTCGGCTAATCCCGCGCGGCTACTAAAAGTATACTCGTCCACAAAACCCATGTGGACAATTATCTGATAATCAGTCAAGCTTTGCTTTGTCGCAGCTCTTTAGCATACAAGTCCATTTACTTTCAGGCTCCTCCTTACAATTCTTGCAATGCAAGGTAATTGAAAAAACTCATCCACTCGACGCCAACTGAGGAACTGACTGGTGCATGTGTTGTTCAAGACACAGTAGTTGTCACCCTCACTGGAATCAATGACTGTGTGTGTGTGTGTGTGTGTGTGTGTGTGTGTGTGTGTGTGTGCTTTCGTGTTCATGCACAATCTGAATCAATACTATTAACATTAGAGAGACAACCAACAATAAATATTGCATCAAATATGACTGTAAAGTATTTTAATGCGATGGTAAGTTACAAACAGAATTTTCACCCAACCCACATGCTGCATATTACGTTAAGTAAGATGTATTAACTCCATAGTGTCGTTAGCAGAGACAATGCGCTCTTGTTGTCGAGGTTCGCGAGAAGCGGAGCGATCAGCAGTGCCCAATGCCTCCGCGATGTGTTTATGTTGGCTGAGCGTGGACACTGCAGCAGACGCTTCGCCATAAACAGAAAGAAATCACCTTGGCTCTGACTGCAGTGAGCGGATATCCCTGCCTGCGTGTTCTTATAGTACCCAACGTGAGACTCTATTAGAGGTGCCATGGAGCAATTGCAACGGGCCATCAGCAAGGTTCCGATGACATTAAGTTTCCGCTCCCAGTTGTTCGTGGCCACGCTCTTGAGATTCGCCCTTAATCACAATCCGAGTTGGAGTCTCTCTTCAGTTACATCAAACCAGTGCTCACCTTTTGCACTATTGTTAGAACCGAGATGCAGTATTTTGGATTTAATATTTTGCAAATTTGTGATAAGAACTTATGAGACCAAGCCCCCCCGGCCATTATTCCACTCGCTCGCCCCCACACTGTATTCCCGCGTGGGTTCCGACGATGTCGTGCGTCTATCACTGAAAACTTTAGATGAGCCGCCGAGACCCAAATAATTATGCAGGATGTTTCAGGAGGAATAGTAAATATTGTAGTAGGTGGTAGTATAAACAAATTGTCCAGCATCCATTAGCAACACAGTAGCGGATAACTGTCAAGCGATACACGCACTCGAACAGGAAGTAGAACAATTGAAGCAGACTGGGGCGGAGGACAACAGACAAATACATGATAAGATTGCGGCATTAGCGGACATCGTAGGCACGATGAAGGTGACGGAAAGCGAGAACAATACTACGCCGGTAGCGGTCGCAGAGACCGAAGAAGTGCGTTCGCTTCTTAGATTTCAGAAGGGACAGTTCGAAGTGAACAGGCGGCACAAAGCTGTAACAGGCGAATTACAAGAACGCGTGGCGCATCTGGAAAACCGCATGGCGTGTGATTCCGAACTCGCCAATAGCACTAAAAATAGCCGTACAAACAGTGCAGAGAGGGACTCCGGCCACGAGGGAGATTTTGACGACAGGGAAGAATGTATTTTGAGGGGCAGACATGAGACAAATAGAAACATACAAGGGCCTCGCCAGGAGGAAATGCGGGGATTTGATTTCAAACATTTCCTTACGGTGAGAAAGTTTGAGATATTCCAAAATTCGCAAAAAGGAATACATCCACGTGCGTGGCTCGAGCAATTTGAGTTTTGTCTTCCCCCCGACTGGGCAAGTTCACATAAGATAGAATATATGTGTGGCTATTTGGAAGGCGAACCGGCGATTCGCATGAGGTCGGCAGCGCGTCACTGCAACTCCACTTGGGAGTTTCGACAAGCCTTTCTGTCCGCCTATTGGTCGGAAGCGGCACAAGACAGGGTCAAACATGGCATAATTATGCTGCCAAATTTGAACCAGTCTGGTTTCGGCAGCCCTGCACGCCTATTCGACCACATGCTGCAGGCAAATCAATTTTTATACGACCCATACGGGCCTGCGGAACTAATTATGATTTGCATCACCAAATTGCCGATGCACTTGCGGCACGTCATTCTTGCGGGACGATGCAAAGAGGACGTGGAAACGTTTAAAACACTTCTCCAAGAGTTGGAATATAATACAGCAGAATGCCCGCCTAATCAGGCACAAAGTTATTACGGGGCACAGCAGCCCGATTGCAGTCGTGGCCGTAGTACTAATCAACGGCGTGACTGGTCGTCGCGACGCGAACAGAACAATAATCGGGACAGGCCGTATAGAAACTGGGGTAACAGTCGCGAACACAGGTGGAACAATGGAAATGATCGAGGACGTGGACAAGATCGTGAACGCTACAGGTACGGCAACCAGAATCGATACTACGATGAATACTGTGGGAATAGGACTGTAGGCGGAGCACCTCATGATGTTGAAATTCGGCCAGCTAACCCTAGACATAATCCAGCAAATGGAAATGAACAAAACCGGCAATGACAAACGATCAGCGCAGAAGGCGCCCAATCGGAACAAATGAGCGACATGGCAAATGAGTAGAAAGGACAATGAGGAGTAGAGAGGACGGTGAAGAGAAACAATTGATTAGTTTACATTTGTGATAAATGCATTTTGAATAATATGTTGGTAAAAATAATGATAAAGATGTTTCTATGTGATTGATTGAAGTGATGTTTTAATTTTTTTCTTTCCTTGTGTATTTAGGATTTAGTTTGATTCAAACGTGAAGATAAAAGGTTTCTTTGTGAATGAGTAAAATGCTGTTTATGTTTTTTTGTGTCAATTGGAAAGAGTCGCTTCTGAGGGAAGCAAGATCTGTGTTGAATTAATGCAAAACTCAGGGGAATATCCGATCTGTGGGTATTATGGGACTGGCAAACCCAGGTCCCCAGCTGTTAGTAGCCTTGTTTCCGATTTTCTGCTTTCAGTGCTTCTATCTATCTATTACTATTCTATATCTGTCAGTATAAATGAGGATCTCTTACTATAGTATGCGTGCTGTATGAATATTTTAAGATAGGAGAACTCTGAGAAAGGAAAGAGTAAGTTTAGAATCTTGAAAACAGGATGCGATAATACGATTGTTTAACCATTGGCTTCCCAATATGCGATGATATGTTAATATTAATGATATATGTCTTTTTTGTTCTTTATAGCTGAGTATGTAAAGTGCTGTCTGTGGATTTCGTCAGTATATTGATTCCCTTCAAGGTGAAAGAAGAATTGTGGTTTGTGTAATTTACGTGGCCCTGAAATATTATTGTGGTAGTCAAATACGAGCAGTTTTTCAGCAAATGGAGAATGGAACAGAAATATGGATCCTTTCTG
Source organism: Schistocerca cancellata (assembly GCF_023864275.1). NCBI lineage: Eukaryota > Metazoa > Arthropoda > Insecta > Orthoptera > Acrididae > Schistocerca > Schistocerca cancellata. The sequence continues at coordinate 654,235,201 of NC_064626.1, forward strand.
TAGTCTTGATTGATGTTGAGCCAAAGCCTGGAAAACTTATTCTGCGTTAATACTTGTCCCAGAAAAGCGACGTTTATGTGTTTTGCTGATGCTGTGAGCATTACAGCTTACTGTTTTCGCTGGTGCAGGATGCACTGCAGCCTATATGATTTGTACTGAGGAAATTTCCCTCTTGAATGTAGAGGAAGAGTAAATAATTTTGATTATGGGACCGAAGGAAAGCTTGGTTTAAGAGGTGACCACAATTTTGCCATTCATGAGAAATGAATCCAGAATAACCACCACAGGCGAAATAACTGATTTGGAAGCGAAAGGTAACGTAAAGAAGGAACGAAATCGAAGCAAAATGGGTAAGAAAATGTAGTATAACCTGTATAATGCAGATATTTTTACCGTTCTCAGAGTCATCTGCGTGATTAACTCTTGTCATAACATAATTTTAGATGAAATTTTCTTACTGTTTTATGTGTGAATATATGAGTATGATAAATGTATAATTGCGAGTCTCTTATCAGGTGTGTCAACTGGTATAAATGTTGTGGCGTGTAAATAACCATTGTTCTTCTTACTGTGTATTTTTAAGGAAAGTTCTCCATATTTATTATGTGACAAGACGTATGCCGCGAGCGTCAAGAAGAGGACGAATTAGAACAATGTTGTAGTGGTATATACACGGTGTTGAAATAGCATTGAAGTAGCTTGTTGCATTAACTAGTAGTGTATAGAAGTAGAAGTTTGAGTAATGCATGTTTATGGGTAGTTAGTTTGTAGAATAGACAACAGGTGTGCATGTGTGTGTGTAAATAACATGTGAACCCTATGCTGTCCTGACCTATACTTGCACAAGGCATAATCCTATTCATTTTAGTGAATTAATAAGTAGCATTTGATTTATTAAAACGTAAGTGAACCACATGAGTGATGTGGATTTAAATATTATATTGTCAGTTCATTTAAATTTAATTTTTATACTGCCAAGTCATTTCACTTTTATTTTTTTATATTGTCAAGTCATTTAACTTTTATTTTTATATTGTCGATTCATGTAATTTTTTTATTAAAAAAATTAAGTCTCACTTTCGTTCTTAAAAATTGTGAAAGACAATACTAAGCGGTATTATGTATGACATTTTGTAATCACATAACTATGATGAACAATGTCTTTAAATGCAGTTGAGAACGTGAAAGCGAACCGGCTAAACTCTTACGAGACAGCGGGAGCAGCCGGACTAGTTGTAAACTGGCGGGTTTCCCAGCAGGACACGATGTCAACCGGGCCACTTTGGGAGCGCGGTCGACAACAAAAGAAGGGCATGCGACAAACACTTTCCCTTGCACCTGGAGCTAATGGGCGGCCGCCCCGTGCGACCCTTCCTGGAGGCGATGACCTGAGATAGGCGAGCGTCCATCTGCTGGCAACGCACCACACGCACGCGACTGTGACGAGACGGCCGCGGTGAAACGACAAAAGACAGGGGATAAAAGGGCGTGGAGCCTTTTGACAGGTACTGTCCAGAGAAACTTGCAGACGTCAACGACGCCTATCAACATTTCCTGACGGATGCCTACTGTCAAGCGACATTAAATCATGGTTCGATGTTCTCTGGTCGCTAAGGGTGGCACAAAAGAAGAGCCATTAAGTGTCATCCTTGCCCAGGAATATCAACCTGGCGTGTCAAACGAGGAGACCGCACGAATTTGACAACACAAACATGGAACCAAATCGAGATGTACGTGACACGGGCCACCAAGAGAAACTTCATGAGAGGGCAGAGATGGCGGGATCGCACGTAACAGATGGACAAAAATCCCTACTGACAGCTGCGGCGACGAACCCCCCTCCCCCACCCCTTATATTGTGCCTCGGAACAGTGGAACTAGTGAGTGTATCAGTGAACAGTGATTATACGGTTCTTAGTTCAATGCATATACGTGTGTTTCTGTCACAGAAACTTTGACTCGTGTGTTTTGCAGGGATTCGATTTATTGGTGTTTATTAGACTGACTCTTGTATTTTGCAGGTGTTCTATTTATTGTTTTTTTTTAGACTTTGACTCTTGTATTTTGCAGGTGTTTTATTTATTGGTGTTTTTTTTAGATGTTGACTATTGTACTGTTTTATTGATCAATGTTTGTTCTTGTGTGATGTATTAGATTTGTGATATTTTGTTTCATAAATTCATTCAAGTGGCATTGCTTCGTTTATCAGTCAGATTGCTATTCATTCTCATTGGGCTGTGATCGATTAGCCTTTGCATGGGGCATATTTATTGTGAGGAACCCCTTAAGGGTAACAATCACATAATTATTGTAGTTCCAGTATAATGACACAGTGCTCATTGTTTGCTAACTAATTGAAATATAGTAGAGTGATTAAATTAGTGCCACATAGTTATTTTAATTCTACAAATTATTAGTTTTATAAGATATAGAATTTTTTTGCGATAACCACTTTGTAAAACATGTTTTTTCTCTGATAATTTTTTTTTTTTTTGCTTTTGCGGATTGTGTATTGTAATGTTCTGCTTTATAATACTGATGTTATTTTCATGTTTTTTTAATTGCTGTGGCACCTTTGCTATTTTCATAAATTTTACTTGTTAATAAACAGTCATAAATTTTACTGTGATCAGTTGGCTCTTGCAATGAGCAAATACTGGTGAACTCCATAAGGGTAACAACCAGAAATTGTTTTCATATTAATGACACAGGAACCATTGTTTTTACTTGCTGACCAAATTAGGTCTACACTATCTTTTAAATAGGTGTCACAGATTGTGGTGTTTTTCTCTTTGAAATTGGTAGATTCTAAAGATGTGTTGAAATTATTGTGTTTTAGTAAGTAGCTGGTGACCTTTTGCCTTTTCTTTACATTTTTGGTTTAAGTAGGGTGTGAGAAGCCTGCTTGGGAATGTCCTAGCATGGCCAGAAAATTCCCTGCGCAGTCTTTTCCCGGAGCGTTGGGGGTTATGAAAGGTCTCTGTTGGATTCCTTTCATGTTAATTTCTTAAATCTGTTGTCATTTACGGCATAAATTCCTCTTCTAAATTTACTGTGGCGTTTCTGACTATCTGGGAGGAGACTGAGTAGTGGAACGTGTTACTTTTACACATAAACAAGAACGATCTGTCACACTACTACACTTTAAAACACAGTTTATATGTAATTGATGTCACACAGTCTCATACGGAACCTACATCCGCTTTCTTTTATATACTGTATATGATAAGATACTGTCATCCCCCTTCCCTTCTGTGTGAGAGGATGAATGAGCAAATGTATTTCTAGTTGCATGCTTGAGGGTAGCAGACAAGGCTGTCTGCTAGAGAACAGTAGGACCAACGTCGTAACAGGTAGCTACGCTTTCTAAAAGCAAAGAGGTTTCTATCCTTAGTATGGTCCTGTCCGTCCGTTGTCATGTTGGTATAGGAAGCTGCCCCTCTGGCCACTTCCGTTTGTATTTGTGAGCCACCCCTCAGGAAGGGACCAAGCAGTCGGTCCGGGGCGAGCGTCTGAAGTGGTAAGATCTCCAGCTAAGCGCGTGTCTGCTAAGTCCGTAGGACAATGGATTTCTTAAGTTCAGCCTAACTGAAAATTTAATCACCTTTATTTCAGGTTTAGCTCTAAAATATCTAACGTTATCTTAAATTGCAGCGCAGTGTAATTCTTGTGTGAAGTTCAGATTATTTTCCGGTAGTTGCTTTGTCACTACTTTGTGAGTAAAGTGGAACCACGTGTTGATCAGTAACTCTAACTAAGATCAATCTTAAATGCGAATGCTTGTGTGATTATAACGTCTCGTCTTGACAATATTTTTCAATATAGCAACTTCTCTTTATGTTCAACCCACGTGGGGTGTACTTTGCGAGACCAGTACCACGTGCTTATATAACTGTTTGACCCGTCAGGTTAACAGTAAGACGTTAGTAACCAGTTCAAGGTTTTTCTTTTGTAAATTGCTTTTCGATCTAATTTATTTTAATTATCAAAATTATTGTGGAGTTATATGCTTTGTGTAAACCAAGTTGACCACGTGAAGCATGTGGTGTAATCATCAAGTAGCCCTCAGCTATTCTTTTCGCCAATATTTCACGGAGTTAATATGAATTTAGTATACCAGTGTGTGGTAATTACATGACGGACAGGATTGTGCTACGAACGTAAATTCTTTGGGTGAAAATTTGAATCTGTTGGTAGTGGTTAACTTTCTCTTGCATATGTTTCAACGTTCTTTGTGTGTTGTTTAATGAATGCAGTGTTGTATGCAGTCTCCCAATCTTGGCTCCATAATTGATGTGTTCCGTAAGATTGCAATCTCACATTTTCACATTTACACAATCCTAAATAAGGCACCAGTTTAGTTAGGAATTAATTTTAATATGCTGAAATTTCAATGATCAATCTTAAAATAAATTTCCAAATATAAACTGATTTATTTCTTTTTATTTAAATTCTCTCTTTTATATATATATATATATATATATATCACCGGTTGTCGTATGACTATTAAAAGATTATAATTAATGTTAGTCTGGTTGGGAATTTGGTAAGCTAGACAGGATATCTGGTGAAACAGTTGCTTAGTAATGCAAGATTAACTTCCCCAGACAGCTCACAGCTTTTAACCCGCTTTTATTGAACATCACCACCGCTTACACCACAAAATAAAGTAACAACGTTACAAGGGCCAACAGGACCCTCTGGTGGTTGTGTTGTGAACTGGGTCAGTTGGTCTCTGAACCTCAAAGTGAATACAGAGAATTTGATATTCCCACTAAAACATTTCAATTTCCCGCCAAAATTTCAGTTTCCCACCATTTCCAGGGGAGGAGAGGGGAGGGGTGGGGGAGTTCCTCAAAAGGACAGTTTATCCCCAGGTGGTCATAAATCAACACTCAGGGGGTCATAATCCACTTAACAGAACAATAGGTTAAGGGAAGGGAGAGAGGTTGTAAATCAAGTTTGCCCTTGAATGTATGTGACCAACACTAAAAAATTGCATTTGTAGCCCCCTTGCCCCACTACTGCTGTTCAGATGCATACCTGTTACAGATGACACTAACAGAGTCATTTGTTGAGAGTTTGGGACACGTGCGTGCAATCCTAACGGCCATATTAAACATAAAGAATTCCAAGCCTACTGCTCGAGCATACTCACAGCTGGTGTTGGTATAATATACGTTTCTGGGCGGTAACAAGGCGATGTACCAAACTCTGTTTTTACCCAAACATCAATTCCAACAGATACGTGTGTTCGTCGAGCTCGTTTACAGCGCCTACAATACCGCTTAAATGCCATAATTACCCACGTTGCTAGTTCTTCAAGACTGTTCATTAAAGACAAGTTATCACAAGCTGTATTCTTGTTTGATACGGGATCGGAGATTAGCGTTATTCCTCTAGTGGTTTTAAACAGGTTACTAAAATGTCTATGCCGGCCGCGGTGGTCTAGCGGTTCTAGGCGCTCAGTCCGGAACCGCGCGACTGCTACGGTCGCAGGTTCGAATCCTGCCTCGGGCATGGATGTGTGTGATGTTCTTAGGTTAGTCAGGTTTAAGTAGTTCTAAGTTCTAGGGGACTGACCACAGCAGTTAAGTCCCATAGTGCTCAGAGCCATTTTTATTTAAATGTCTATTTTAATGGCAGCTAATAATCCACCTGTCGAAACGTTTGGTAAACAAACGTAAACATTGGTATTGGAGAATTATTTTTCACCTTCTTGGACTTTCATTGTTGATGATTTCTTGCGTCATTTCTCTCTGGTACTAGAGTGGGTGAATAAATGTCTTATGAAAGGATCGTCACGTGCTCAACTCCTTACTGTGTTGGGTAGTGATTTGCATGATATCCACTGTATGGACTGCGTGAAGTTTTACAGACTAACTGCGTCTCCGGCGAGGTACAGTGCGCCTCGGAGCAGCATTCGTGTGCTTGCGAAACGCACACGTTTGCATTATGCACAAAGACATTACTTTCTCCTGCATGTGTCGTGGTGCAGATTTCGCAGTTGAATGCACAGTGCAGCATACTTAGGGCTCAGATTGAGAAACATCTGGAAATGTGGTATGAAGAAAACGATGCACTGACCTTTCTACGAGAACAAAATCAGCACTTGCAAAATCGGGCAAAGCAGGTGCTTATGGCCTTGGAGCGGGCGCACTTGGTATTAGGACAATTAGACGAAGTGTCTGCCGTGCAGATCGAAGACCTGCTGTCCCCCTCTTCCACACCCGAGACCGGTCAGGTGGTCAATAATGAGCTTGGCCAGCTATCACCGAAGGATTTTCCAGCACTGACCGACTCAATGCTTGCAACAGATACTTATTGCCATTCTACTCATCATCACATCAATACTGTGCCAGAACTGCCAGTGATTAATAGAGCTCGTCACCTGCCTCTGTAAAACCTGCATGCTGCTCAGCAAAAATGTGATACAATGATTAGCGACGGTTCTGCTTCTGGCACTAAGAGTGTTTGATCTTCTCCCACACAGATGGTCAGAAAAAAGATGGAAACTGAAGAATATGTGAGGAGAGCTTTGAACTCTCGTACAATCCCTGATAGCTCCATAATGTATCTGATTTTAACAGTAACTTATCAGGAGCACATTTTTTTGTTCTTGACTGTGCTAATCCTTTTGCACAGTTTCCTATGGCCCCTAAAGACACAATGGACCCTTTCTATTACTACACCTTTGGTGTTGTTCCAACACTGTGTTATGCCTTTTGGGCTGCGTAATGCGGCAAATGGTTCATGCGCGCATTTCTTCAGGATTATCCATTTGTTTTTCGCTGTGTCGATGATATATTAATTTTTTCTACTACATATGAGGCCTGTCTGAAACATTTTCATGCTGTGCACTGTAGGTTTGGGGACTATGGTATCATGATTAATGCTAAGAAGTGTATTTTCATGAAGAAAGAGATTCCTTTCTTAGGACATTTCTCCTATGCTTGAGAAGGTTCCAATATTCAAAATCTGCCTCTCCCTGAGATTTTCAAAGGACTCCACCATTTCTTAGACATATTAAATTATTATTGCAAACACCTTCCCATATTTTCTGAAGTACAAGAGTCTCTTAGCAGCCTCCTAAAAGGAAGGAACACTTCTGACAATGGGAAGATTTCTTGGAATGATAGGGCAGTTAAGGCTTTTGGGGACCTAAAATCAAAACTTGGTCAGGGTTGTTTGCTGGCTCATCCCGTTGCTTACGCTCCCATTGCTCTTTTTCTTGACGCTAGTCAAGTTCTTGTGGGTGTTGTCTTGCAACAATAGACGTCCGAAGCATGGCAACCTCTGGCTTTCTTTTCTAGAAATTTGTCAAAACAGCAACGAACTTGGAGTGATTTTGATAGAGAACTGCTAGCCATTTTTATTGCGGTAACACATTTTCGTCCTTGACTTGAAGGCCAGAATTTTACTATACACGATGATCACGAGCCATTAACCTCCATTTCCAAAAGCGTCACAGAGCTAAATATTCCGTTACAGCTACGCCAGATTGATTTCATGCAGACGTTCAGCATATTACTGGGCAGGTCAATATGGTGGCAAACCGTTTGTCTCGGAATTGTGCAGCGATTACTTTCATTGACTGGGTAAAAGTAGCAGTAGATCAGGGTACAGACCTACTTCTTCTCCAATATCAGCTGCATTCAGAACAAATGGATACATATCTGAAACGGCTACCCCGGGATCGTTCCGCAAATGGTATTTGGTGAAATACTTCTGGACTAAAAATATGTCCATTTACTCCTGAGAAGTGACGTCGAATTGTTTTCAATTGATTTCACACCTTGGCTCACCCCGAGGTAAGAGTGACTGTGCATTTAACTACAGACAAAGTTGTCTGTCCTGTTGCCGTATTTGGGTGAGAGAATACATCAAATGCCAAACATGAAAAATTAGTAGACATATGGCTGCTCCTATTGCTGATTTTCCCACTCCGTTCGGGAGATTTTCTCACTTGCACATCGACATTGTTGGCCGCCTCCCTCCCTTCCGAAAGATATGGTTTTCTGGTCACGATGACTGATGATATACTAATCGCCCAGAGGCTGTACCTGTTCAGAATATTTCTGCAACATCTGTGTTCGCGTATTGGTATCTTTGTAGTTTGTCCGTTTTGGCATCCCACAGGTCATTAAGTCAGATAGGGACGCCAAACTGAATGCCAGTTATTCACAGGACTATTACATATCTGTGGTGCAACCATGTCTGTACTACGAGCTACCATCTCTCCGGTAACAAGATGGTAGAACGTATGCACAGGATCTTAAAGACATCATGCATGCCATCCACAATCTTCGGTCTTGGCATTGTCTTTAGTTTTATTGGCATTGCGTACTAGTGTTAAGGGAGACAAGCAATGTTCCCTGCACAGTTGGTTTATGATGAACCAATAAACGTACGTAACGATTTTGTTCGCCTTCTAAATATCCTTCCTTGTATCTGGAGAGTTTGTTGATTTTTTAAACAAACTACAAACGCTTATGCAAAGTATGGTTCCCAATAACCCTACTAGACGTGGGACCAAACCTGTTTTCGTACAGAAGGACTTGAGACGTGCCACTTTTTTTGGTTACATGAAGGTGCTGTCTGACCTCCCCTGGTCTTTTCAGTGTTCTACAGCGTGATGACAAGGTATTTCTAATAGACAGAAATGGTAAACCACATGCAGTCTCAATTGATTGCTTCGAGCCAGCCTATTGCAATAGCAATTTCGGAACTGTTCCCATGTCAAACAAGGTCAGCAGTAATGTGCCTCAAACTACTTCAAACGTAAGTCTACCTCATGTTGCTCAAACTTGTTCAGGTTGTTGTATGCAAATACTCAAAAGTGTCAGATGCTTCCAATTTTGCAATTATTTCTTGAGACTTCTAATTTTCGTTCTGTTCGCATGTAAATTGTTAGACAAGCCACAGCCCTCCCAAAAATGGGCTCTGACACGAATCCTCCCAAAACCAGGTAGGTAAGCAGGTAACAGGACTGAATTCTCCCAAACTGACACATTGTATGTTGTATTATAGACAATAATATAATTATCTCCGCCATGTTTCTTATCTCCTTCCCCTACTCCTCCCATGGTTTAAACAAAAAAAATATTGATTCGCTTATGCACACTTTGCACGTGATCTTGAGCAGGACTTAGTCGCCAGCACTGTACCGGCTGGACTTTATCTCAATAAGATAAAAGATATAACTTTTAAATATTCAATACACGGGACAATTTTTACATCTTCTACTGTAACTTCATATGCTTTCCTTTGCCTGCTTGGAGTGTTCATAATGTTTAGAACTGCCACCTGCTTCAAATGGGAGGATTCGGTCCCATCGTTTTATAGACCCTCGCAGGCTTGGGAGGATTTGGTACCATTTTTCTGACCGCGGGAGAATTCGGGGCTGCACCCCCAAAAATTGGGCGGGGGTGGGGGGGGTGGGGGGGGGTGGGGGGGTGGGGGAACTAATGTGGTAGAATCGATTTGAATAAAGTTATGAACTTAGTACAGAATACGGTATCTATGGATGAGGACTAAGTTCTTTGGATACCGTTTTCTGATTTATTCTTATTGCATGTCCTCTGAAGAAAGTATAAAACATATTGAAGGAAGTTCAGTGTATTTAATGGTATTTATTCATCAGTCTTACACAGTATACCTAAAATCTCTGTGCATGCATTTCTCTGACCATATGGTTGACAGCTGTTGTGTGTGGGGGAAAGAGACAGAGATTTTGGTGACTCAGTGTTCTGTTCACTATATTAGTGCGGCATGCTGTTTAAGTCTGGACATAAAATGCACGGACTTCCAGAGAACTGAAAGATGTATTAATAGCTACGTATGTAAACGTCTTGTACTTCAGAGAATTTGTACCAATAAACGTGTCAAATAGCGCCAAACAACCAAACTATTACGATCACCACAGAGTGAGTCATACTTTGACGTTGAAGTGGATGCAGGCCTTAGATTTACTGGAAATATTAACAGGGCATTATATCACTTGCACCAGCATTAGTCAAAATGTGTGTGGGCCTCTTAGTTTCCTAGTTGTTGTAGTTTTGGATCTGTCGGACCAAATGAAGCACCTTAATGTTATAATACAGCACACAGCACTGCAACATGTTATTCGACGTACATTAAAGGATATTCTGCATGCATGTCAGCTATCTCCATTTACGAATCCCGTATTCAACGATTTTCTGTATGCAAGTCAGCTGTCTCCATTTACAAATTATGTGAATTGTCTAATTCAAATACAAAACAATTCTTTTTAGGACACTTCCTGGCAGATTAAAACTGTGTGCCAGATCGAGACTCGAACTCAGGACCTTGCCTTTCTCAGGCAAGTGCTCTACCAACTGAGCTACCTAACCACAACTCACACCCTCTCCTCACATCTTTACTTCTGACAGTACCTCGTCTCCTACCTTCCAGACTTTACAGAAGCTCTCCTGCGAACCTTGCAGAACTAGCACTCCTCAAAGAAAGGATATTGCGGAGACATGGCTTAGCCACAGCCTGGGGGATGTTTCCAGAATGACATTTTCACTCTGCAACGGAGTGTGCGCTGATATGAAATTTCGTGGCAGATTAAAACTGTGTGCTGGACCGAGACTATTCCTATCAGTTTCTTTGGGATCCTTGAATATGTCTGGCTTATATAAAAGATATCAGGTACACTATGGCATCCAAACCAAAATTACTTGCGTATTTGATCCTGATTTTCCACGATAATGCCATCATATATGAATATGATATTAGGTTTTACTCCTTCAGGTGGTGGGACCTCATCACTTTGGGTAAAAGTCTTAAATGTAATACCACCAACACATGAAAGTATTTCTTTAAGTATCTGGTACTTGGGTTGAAACAGTGTTATTGAAAATACATATACTTTCTCGAAGCAAATGCTATCTGGACACATTAGCAGGGAGATGAAAACATTCGTCTTCCTGCTGACAGAAGGACCAACAATAATGGACCTGATACTGCTGGATAGAAGAGCCAATTCTTGTTATTCTGTTTTTCTGGATTATCCAGAGATCAGTCAGTTACAATGAAGTCCTTATGTTCTGTCGATACATTCTCACTGAATACTATATTACTACACTAGCATACAGGGAGTTTTGTAGGAAACAAGGTGTCATACATATGCCTCATTTATTTTATGTGTAGCAGGGTATATATACAAATTCAAATAAGTACGCAATTCTATGCCTACATTAGGTGTTGTTGCAAACTCACATGTAGTTCCATGTGCTGACATGCAACACACTTCGAAATACTGAGTTACATCTTCTTCATTGGTATTCTGAGTTTGCCACAAAAGTTCGTGTAAATTCGTTCACAATGTTTCATAGAAGCTATAAACGTAAGGCTGCCAGTTCAATATCTGATCAAGTGCATACCATATGACAAAAATGGTGTACATTAAATCCTTGAAGGTCTGTTCCAAATGACTGTTGATTCTGTTTCATTAAAAATTTTGATTGTTCATCGGCTGTTATCAGCAATATATTGGGTGTGATCACTGTAGATGTTTGAGTATTTCGACTAAACATGCCTACAATCGCTATTGAGATGTCACACAACATTCTGACTCTAATATGTTTACATTAACTGCAATTTAGAGTGAAATAATATTGAAAATGGATACATCCTTCTGCTGAGACGCTTTTGTTTGGGGGGTACTCCACATCATCATCAGGGGAAAAAAATAATATGTTAAACCATGGACCTACAGCGCACTACACCTATACATGTACACAAGAACATAGACGATGCTTACATGATGTTGATTGTTTAGGTGGAACCTGATATTTCATGATGGTGATGTTACCTAGCTCATCATATATGTAGCTAATTTCGTTATGCAGTGTTGACTATTTCATGAAAGGAATTGTATGATAGCTGTATTGCACTTGTGTGTGTGGGGAGGGGAGGGGGGCAGGTTAACGATAAAATCTTTGCTAGGAATGAAGGCTGTGTTGCATGAACATGTTACCACAAATGAATTGACTACACCCATCACATAACTTAAATCACTTTTTAGGTGGATGATGATCTAACAGAAATACTGTTAATGACTGAATTCTGTCAGTTTTGTATCAATGTACTCTCTGATTATCAAAGTATGTACTATTAATTCAGATTCCTGAGAAGTGAAATTTTCGTGAGCCTGCTACAAATAGCACTGAAGGTTGACCAGAAATTTCTGTTGAGTGAGTAATAGGGAGGGGAAAGCATGTTACCAGCAATATGTAGCAGATTGGTTACTCCCTAAATAGCACATCTGAGTGACTAATATGTCAGAGTAGTTTCCCATACTGCAAAATTGCATACTGTAGGGTGAAAAATGTAGAAATACCTATTAAGTTTACACAAACGTCCTTTGTCTTCCACCTTTCTAAGAGCATTTTCATTTAGTAGGAACGTAGGATAGCTATAAATACGTTGAATCAGAAGCATCACAAATAACAGGCAGACTGTAGCAGGTCTGAGATTCCAATCACATGGGAGAGCGAACAGCTATCAGGTTAATCAGATGCCCTGGCTGGTGCAGCAAGGCATCAACATCTACAGTTGATAACAGGACAGCCAGCCATCACTGCACGCATAATGATGTCAAGTGGCAGCTTACACAATGCTGCAGTATCAGCAGGAACTGTTTAGTCACGTCTTGGCCATTTGTGAGCTGAGAGGGCAGTGCTGTTGGTTTTAGTGGCAGCTACTGGACGGCATTGTGGTGGCGGAATGGCCATTGATGTAACATCATACGCCACATCAATAGTGGACTCTTGAGTCTGCCCATGATCAGGGTGGCTAGCCAACTGAGTGTGGGTCACAGTGGAAATGGTGATGACGGGCTGGCCAGATGAACTATTAGCCACAGCATCCACGACCTAACCCCAGGGCGGAGCAATATGGAGGTTCACTGTTGGTGGCTGACACTGTGGTAGTCCTGCAGCATCCAGTCAGCTATCACAGATATCGAGTGTAATGTGACGGCAGTGTGAGCAGCAGAGGCAGCTGCATGGAAGCTATTTTCCTCCTCAGCGGACATTTTCCTTTGCGGTGTGGTGTTGATTCAGTACAAGTGGAAAGATCAAAATTTAGAGGAATTAGAGCTAGGAGGAGTATGCAGGAATTCTGTAAGTAGCCACACACCTCTGAGTGAATATTAGTTTGGGGAGACATGTTTAGTAGGTCAACAGACTGACATCCTTTGTCCAACTCGCAGGTGTTGACTTTCAGGAGGGATGTTTTTTTATCTTTTGTCTTGGAACTGGTGGAGAGGGAGGAAGGGGAAGGTGACCTTGCCCTTGTTCCTGAATCACTGACTTAGACCTGTAGGGGAAAAAAACATCCTTTATCTCAGAAAATATTATGTCATAGAGAGGGTGCCGATATTCCAGCTCAGACATCTTGGATTGCCATCTTGGATTCTGACATCATAGAGCCTGGTGCAATATTCCAGGTCAGCCACCTTGAATCAGCATCTTGGATTGTGATGTCATAGAGCTTGCAACAATATTCCAGGTCAGTCATTTTGAATTCTAGCATGACAATGTGCCAGCTTTGATTTTTGTATTTCTCGCCAATTTATACTTAGAACAACAGACCTACTTCCATAATGACCTCGAAGTAGAGAGGTGGGGAGGCTACTAGCACAATTGGGCTATTTTTTAATTTGTCACCATTTTATATAAAGGGCAATTAGATTTTGTCAGAAATCTGGCAACAGCACATGATGTCATCAATGACATCATCAGAAATCTAGCAGCAAAACACTTTGTGCTTGTTCTCTCCTAGCCTAAATACTATCCATCAGTGTTTTCCAGAAATATTGATCAGGACCCAATGAGATAGGTGAAAGGATTTGATTGTGTTGTCATATACAACAGGTGGGATGACATGATGTGTTCAGAAAATGTATACTTTACATAGATGACACAGCTCAGCAGTGATTCAAGAACAACAAATACAACCTCAATAGCTGGGACAAATTCCAGGCCAAACTGAAGAAAGCATTTGGTGACAGTCAGCAGATATTATACTTCGTGGAAGAAAAAGTTTGAAGAATGGGGAATCGACACAGTCTTACACACAGTAATTTTTGTCCCTATGTCATATTGTTAATTCGAATATGAGAGATCTGACACAACATCACATTTGATGAAAGGAACTGCAGGTAACATCTACCGAGATATTCTGGTAAAGGATGTCATAACAACAGAGGACTTCATCAAGAGGTGTTTTGACATCGAGGAAATGCAACAGAAAGGGGTAAAAGGTATGACCAACTCCTTAATGTGGTTCCCACAGCAGTTGTGGAAGACTACCATGACGTCACATCTCTCATGTGGCAGATAGTATGAGAAGAGGTACAACAGTTTATGGGTTTGTGGCAGCAAGAAATGTCAGCCTGCATACACAATACATAGCGCCCATGAAGGTCAAACCGTTTGCCAGGAGGTAATGGAGAATGTTAAAGAAAAGGTATGTGGACTGTGAGTGCCAATCTCTACCACCAGTCGAGTGCGTTTTGAAGAATGGACTCAGTCAACTCTGAGTTATAGCACAGCCACAAAAAGACAGCTCAGGTTTCGACCAATACAGGTACAACCAAACTCTCTGCCAAGTAAAATGCCCTGCAGAGGAATAGACATTTGGATGATGGAGGACAAGAGAACATTATGTTTCCACTGTGAACATCTTGAACACTAACGCAACTGCAGAACAAGTAGCCAAGTATTCAACAAGTATTACTTCATAAGACTTCAAGCACTGCAACAGTTCCATCCACACCGGTCAGGTGCAGACGATTTTAAACGATTGGTGGGATGAGGGCCATCAGTTTACCCTGGACTAGATCGCTCCCCTAAATGCGATAGCCATTCACCATCACCATACAATTGTACGAACTACTCGCTTACCCACCGAGTTCATGATAATTGAGCGAGGCTGAGACCGCCACAGATGAAAATACACCAAGGACGACATTTACCAAAATGTCAGGAAATATCATCAATTTCATCATCGATGCACAACCTATCGAGACGTTAATCGACTCAGGGACTTTTTTTGTAATGTCAAATGCTTATCATAATGATATGAAGCAATTGTGCTGAAGGTCACAAATAAGAAATGTGTCCAACTGACAGAAACAAAAATTGCAAGAATAAATATCAGTGACAGAACACAGCCCACTGAATATATCGTTTTAATAGCATGTAGTCACAACGTTATTTTCAGGGCAGAGATCATTAGAAGTCTTAGACTGTGGGAGATCAGAGCTCCAGATTGACGAAGCACACATAACAACGATTGATCTGGCAGTTGTTTGCTGTTGAATATATTGTTATCCAGCTGTCATCAACAAGATGAGTTCTCATCGCCAATCTAGACGTTTAGGTGAAATATAAAACACAGACTTGCAACAGAAATCTACATACCAACAATGATCATATGCATTGCAGGTGGCCAAGGAGAACCTTGGATCACTTACTGTCACAAGCAGCCACAAAGCGTCGCTAAATATATGTGGAGAAGTACGGTGGAATCGTTCTAGAATGGGCAGCTGAGTGCCATCGACAAAAAATTGTGCCCTCCTGACAATCACACAATGCAGTGGAGAAAGCTACTATTGAACCGCCAATAGGATCTGGTCTGATCGATGGACAATGTGGGTGAGTAGTAGCCATTCTGCATCGATATTTTGATGCTTTCAAATCCAGAGTGGAGCAAAGATACATTTTCAACTGTGGAAATCATCATCCTGTTAGTCAACACACGTCCTAGGGGGCTAAAGGCTGAATGATGTGTAATTCAGTAAGAAGTGGAAAAGATGTGATGAGATGACATCATTGAACATTGAGACAATCCATGAGCCTCTCTTCCATGGTCTCTGCGAATAAGGACAGAATATCGCTCTTCCTGTGACAAATACAGATAACAGAACAAAATCAAGACAAATTATTATTACCCATTCCACCATATTGATGACGCTCTAGACTGTTTGAAAGGAGAAAAGTATTTCTCAACTATTGACTTGTAGTAAGCTACTGGCAAATAGAGACTGGTGAGGCGGCTCAGTAAAAGACATCCTTCACAATATCTGATAGATTCTATGAGTTCACAGTTATGCCATTTGAACTGTGTGATGGTCCAGCTACTTTCAATTGTGTAATGGACAATCTGCTTCAACACCATAAATGGATGATGTCTTTTCTGTCTGGATGACAATGTCATTTTCCAAAGGCATCTGAAGAACATCTAAACTGCCAGGCCAGATTTTTGGAGTGTGTTCAGACTGAAGGCCTCCTCTTGAATCCGAAAAAGCTCCTCATTGCCGCCCAACAAATAATAATCTTGTAGTACTTATTAATGGCGATGGAATACATCCCAATGCCAAGAAAAAAGAAGTCAGACATTAACTGATTCTGGACATATTCGTGATGCAACAAGTTTTCTTGGGATATGCTCGTACTATTGGCAGTTCATAAAGTAATTCTGAACAAAGGCATGGCCCTTGCAAGAACTACCACAGGCGACGCCAAATATCCGCGGAATGAGGTAAAAGAAAGATATTTTCTCGTACTTAAGGACCTGCTAACACCTATTCCACCTTGTATGACGATAATGTCAATACAGAATTTCACACAGACACTGGTAGGTGGGATAGATGCAAGTATTTTGCAAAATCCAGAATTGCTGCTTCCAGGGTACTCCCCAAGTCCGAGATGAACTATTCCACAAATGAAAAACAGTGCCTTGTAGTTGTCTACACTATCAACACGTTCTGGTCGTATGTTTGGCAATCTATTCACCACTGAGACAGACCACCATGCTCTATGCTACCTGACTAGCCTGAATGGTCCATCAGGTTGACTTGCAAGTGGGCACTGAGGCTTCAAGAGTATGTATCAGATTGTAAGACAAAATCAGATATAGACACAACGACATCAACTGTCTTTCAAGGTATCCTTTGTTGGAACGTGACAGTGTAGATCAAATTCTGCCATTACAGCATGAAATGACGTTGCTGCTGAACAGAGAGAAGATACATCACCGCTGTGAACCATAGAAGCCTTGAAGAAGGAGGAATAGGCCAGAGGAGAATTCTAATTAATAAATGGAACATTGTATAAAAGAACCTATGATTTGATGGGTCAAAAATGGCTGTTCATAGTCCCAATTCATCTAGAGCCAGCTATCATGTATATTTTCATAATGCTCCAACATCTGGTCACACTGGGATTTGTAAAGACTAGACAGAATCAGATACAAGTATCATTGATGAGGTATCTAATAATCCATTAGACACCATGCCAGCCACTGCAAGGAATGCCAGTAAGGAAGCACAGGCTGCAGTTTTTCTAGTCGAGACTAGTGTCAGAGGTACTTCATGTTGCGATATCACCCACAGCATGACAACTGTCTACGACACTTGGCTTCACAGACACTTTAACAAGTCGTTGACAGATATGCAATCGATGTACATTGATGAAGAACAGAGAAATTGGGATACAATACTGGCCATGGTTTCATTCGCATAGAATACAATAAAGTGTGACACTACAGGTTTTACACCATTTTCTCTACTTAACGTTCACTAGACTGAAACGACAATTGATACATATTTCTCGTTTCAATTCGACGATACTCAGGATGACTATTTGAAATATCTCGTCACCAGAAATGAAGAAGGAAGACAGTAGGCTCTCATATAATCCCTGCCTGGTCAGAACAACTGAGAGTACTGTAACACTAAGCAACCAGCCACTGATATACAACTCAAGAGACTTGGTGTGGAATTTTACACCTTTACAGAAGGTAGAAACTATCGAAGATAATTACTAAAACGCTGTTTTCGGGCCGTATCGCATCCTTTGCCTCTTGTCAGACGTAAAATATGAAGTCGACGGTTATGCCCCTTCATCCACAAGGCAAAAGTCCAAAGAATGCATTCATGTCCTCTGTATGAAGTCCTAGCACAGTCCTAAAGTTCAGATCGACGATGGTGGCTTCTTATTCAGGGGAAATGAAGGCCTGCACTATGATCTGAAAGTTTTAACAAGAGGGACTACATCTAATGCTCACCATAGTGAAGAGGACGTGGCAACATGACCTGAATGTGAGGATTTTCCAGTGCCGCCATACAGAGGTACATTAACAAGATCTAGATCCATGGTGCTCTAGTTGACTCCAATGAGAACTTATAAAACAGTGGTTCACTGTTCCACCAGAACAGGAAGCAAACCGTAGATGAGGATCGCTGGCTGGCGTGTTGCAGTCGTCAGTTTAAATCAAGTTACCAGAAAATATTTGTTATTCAATATTTCTCATTTATAGAAGGTTCTCAAAATTTCTTTCGTTTGTAATGCTTGCATATTCAACAACTTTCGATGTTTGTATAAACAGCACAGCACTCTCCAGGCAGTTCTGTTCTTACTGTATTTTTTTTCTATTAGGACCATGCTTTCAGTGCTAAGTTTTGTACTTTACTGATGACACTTCTTTCGTATTTGCATTTGACTGTGCCTAGAATATGATATTATTCCTAGTTATAGATTATGCTGCGTGTAGAGTTCTAACACCCTAAATGAGTTGGAGAAATAGGGGTGGTGGTTTATCTACTAATATTGGAAGTTCATAATTTCTCACTTCACCTAGTCATGTTATAGTAATGGATTTTTTTGTTTTATATCTTCTTAACCTTTTTACGACATTTCCCAAAGGTTGTGAGAGATCCTGCCCACTCATCTCATGTAGCGTGCCTAAAGGATGCTGCATTCTCAGAATGCTGTACAACAATTCAAGCAAATAACATTAACAGTTCTACTTCAATAAATCAGATTGACATTACTTAAATTTGTGATTTAGAAGGGTGTCCCAAGCGATGGGCAACATGCAAATAAGTAATGTTCTTTGCTATAGAAAATTTCCAAACAAGCAATGGATGTGAGTCACTAATAACTGATATCGTAGCACTATCTGCTAGGCCATGCTGATACTCTGCGAATACTGTCCACTAATGTCCGCCGAGGCTGGCAGGAGCGGCGGTTATGTTCACTTCGACTAGATGCCACTCCTATCTTGGTGATGTCCTGGTCAGCGTGCTATTGGCCGTCGTCGTTTCACCGCCTTCTCTGATGTTGCTTTCTTTTTCTTCATTCTAGCGCTTGTGATTACACCAGCACATTCCTTCCCCCAAAGCGAAGGACCGTCGCCGTGTTGGGACTGCGACCAAGGGGGGAGTAGGAGTGTGGGCTCATCGACGGTCCGGAAGCTGTGTCTGCAAGGGACGTCAAGCTTTCGGCCATATCCTGCCATCCAGCCTGCACTCTGGGGTAAGTGTGCCCCAGAAAGCGACCAGAGTGGTGAGCATCCACCTCCTGCTGCCTTGAATCAGATGAAGAAGGTGGCGACTGCTGCGGTGTAGGCGGGTCCATCTCCATCGGCAGGATGAGAGGAGGCAGAGGAAGTGAAGGCTTCATCTCCATGGGGTCCTCCCGTGGTGTCGTGATGACACCCTTCTGGCGGCTGCTGTAGCTGCGCTGCACTCTGGACCTGATAATCTGGGGGAAAGGAGACTGAAAGGTCTTCGTGTATATGACAGAAGCGAAGTTGATTTTGATGGCGGCTCTGCAAGTTATCTGGACCTGAAAGTAGATAATGCAAGTGCCAAGTCGACAGACTATCTCGCCTCGTTCCCACTGTCTACTGCCACTAAAAACGCTGTAAAAGACAATATCATGCGGCGCGAAGCAATACTTGCGGCCTTCCATCGGTGCCAGATGCTAAGGAGGATAGCAGCGTTCGATTTCGGCTGCCGTGAAGCAATTCCGCCGGCAATGCTCCATCTTGTGGGTGCGAACGATATGAGACGAGAAACGTTTGCAATTCTTGATCCCTGTTGTGTGCGGAGCGAAGTGTTTGGCCATCTCCTGCTCGAAGTTTCTGACAAAACGTTCCGCTTCGCCGTTTGACTGAGGATGGAACGGTGCACCAGTTAGATGCTGTATGCCATTTTGTTCACAGAATGTTTCAAATTCATTTGATGTGAACTGAGGACCGTTGTCTTACAGTATTACTTCAGATAAACCTTCTAGGCAAAAAATCGATGACAGCACCTGAATTGTGTTACGAGACGTTGCGGAGTTCGTTGGCACAGCAAAAGGAAACTTGCTATACGAATCAACCACAATCAACCAACGAGTGTTCCAAAGAGGTCCCGCAAAGTCTATGTTCACACGTTGCCATGGTGATGGCGACTTAGGCCGAGCAGAGAACTTTGGGGTGGAGCAGACTGATTTTCCACACATGTGCGGCGCTGTGACGTCATCTGTTCTATTTGGGTGTCCATACCCTGCCAAGTACAGTGTCGACGCGCTAACTGTTTCGTACAAGCAATACCCAGTGTCCTCGGTAAAGTAACTGCAACACTTCTTTTTGCAGAGCTTTCAGGATCAACACACGTGACTGTCAACTGTCATTTTGAACAAGAATTACATCTTTCTGTACAGCGAGGCTCTGCCGACGTGCAAAGTACCGGCGCACTACAGAGTGTCTTATGTTATTCACTAAGTGAGGCCAAGATGTACGAATGTATGTTATCAAAGCATTCAAATCTGGATCAGCTTCCGTAGCCTGTGCAATTTTCTTGTAGTTCAGCGGAAAAGACTGAAGCAATTCAGAATCCTGACCATCGATGTGACAACAAGATGCAGCAGAAGCATCAAAGTCTGCGTCAGGGCCAATGGGAAGGCGTGAAAATGCGTCTGCATTGCCATGTTGAACTGTCAGACGATACACAATCTCGTACTGGTATTGAGGCAACAACAAAGCCCATCTTTGCAATTTTTGGGCAGTTCGTTCAGCAACCGGATTCATCAGATGAAACACGGACTGCAGTGGCTTGTGATCCGTTACTAAGTAGAATTTTCTGCCACACAAATAGTGGTGAAATTTGGTGACACCATACACAATAGCCAAAGCCTCTTTCTCAATTTGTGAGTAGTTACACTGTGCTTTGGACTACACTTTTAATACGAAAGCAATAGGTCTCTCTCTATCACCAATTCTGTGCGAAAGCACTTCACCGATTCCATAAGAGACAGCGTCAACTTGCATTACAACTGGTTTGGCAGGATCAAAGTGAACTAAGCATCGATCAATGAGCATTGCACCTTTAAGTTTTTGAAAAGCTGCCTGGCACTCATCTGTCCGAACAAAGAGGACATTCTTGCGACACAAATGATGCAAAGGAGCTGAGATTTGTGCAGCATTCGGTATGAACCGAATATAATAGTTCATTTTCCTTAAAACTGACTGCAGTTCTGTGATATTGTGAGGAACTGACAAGGCTCCTATGGCTAACAAATGCGACTGAAGAGGATGTACACCTTGACTTTTTATGGCATGACCACGATCTGCAACTCAGGTTAGAAAAAAAATTACACCTGTCCAGTCTACACTTTAGTCCTGCATCAGATAACACACGAAGCAAAGCATGTAAATTTGCAATATGTCCTACAAGTGTTTGACCTGTTACTACAATATCGTCGAAATAGTTCGAACAGTTGGACACTTGTGCAGCCAGCTGTCCCAAATACCTTTGGGACATGGCGGGTGCGGAAGCACTGCCAAAAGGCAAACGCAAATATTTAAGCAAGCCCAAATTAGTATTCATTACATACACTTTTTGATTCTTCATCGACTGGTATTTGAAGATACGCATCGCGCAAATCAATTTTTGAAAAATAGCGTCCAGCGCCTATTTTGTCCATGAGGACCTCTGGGCGTGGCAATGGATAAGTATCAATGATAGTTTATGAGTTGACTGTAGACTTAAAGTCAACGCAGAGGCGAATGCGACCTGCAGGTTTGGGGAACAAAACCAGTGGACTTGCCCATTGACTACCTTGAATGGGTGCAATAACTTCGTTATCTTGCAATCCTTTAAGTTCAGCAGCGACTTTGTCCTGTAATGCAATGGGAACAGTTCTGGCTCGGTAAAATTTCGGCTGAGCATTGTCATTCAGAGTAATACGTGCAACAAAATTGTAAGCTTTGCCTGAACCTTCAGAAAAGAGTACTGAGAATTCTTTTAGCAAGCTAGCTACACTGTCTTTTGCATTGAATGCAGACACTGACAACACATAATCCTGAATGTTAAAGCCAAACAAATCAAATGAATCAAGACGAAAAATGTTCTCACACTCACGTGATTGTAGCACTGTAAAAGTCACTGTTCACGTATGCGAGCAATACATGGAAAGCAAAGTACATGTTCTGAGAACGGGAATGTCTTGTCTATTATAAACCATCAGTTGTGTGCTAGTTGTAGACCGGCGTGGGGAGCCTAATAGTTCATACGTGTGACGATTTAGCAATGTGACAGATTCACCCATGTCCAACTGAAATTTCCCACATTTCCCACAAATAAGTAAATGAACAAAAACTTTGTTTGACTGGCGTATCACTGAAGAAACTGCATGCTTGCTAGGTTTGCTAATGCCTGTTGTAGATTTGGAATATACTGCATTAATGACATGGGCCCGGTCACAAGATTTCTGTGAGTGGGTCAAATTCTTATGTTTGTTGCATTGCAAACACACAGATTGTACATGTCCTTTCCTACCACAAGCGTAACTGTCGGGAGGGGCAGTCTTGGCGTTTGTGCTGTGAATAATACCTAGGACAAGACTTTATTCTGTTGTCCTGTGAAGCCGCCTGTGTAGCAAACTGCTTACGTGGTGTGGAAGGTTGTTTACTCAGTGTGGCTAGCGCACACCACTGGTGAGGAATCGGGTGATGGCAAGCAAGGGACTCAACCCAACAAATAGCTGGCTGCTCAGATGTATGAGCTAACAAGGCACCGGAATCGCACTGATCTAGTATTTGCACTGCCTGCTGAAATGATGGATCAGACTGTTTGAAAATCTGTTCTCTGTGTTTGACATCAGGTACATTGTACATGATCACATCACACAACATAACATCTCAATATAAAGCATCACAAGCACATTTGAATTTTCGTTTCCTTGTCTGTTACCCACTCGCGATAAGTTTGCTCTGACCGTTTTTTTTGCAATTAAATAATTGATACCTAACTGCTACCACATTCAGGTGTTGGTCATAATAGTTGATCAGCGAAGACATAACATTGTCATATGCAGGTTCAGTCGGAGTGGCCTAAAGAAAGAGCTTTTGAATTAATCTGAACACTGCATATCCTACCGTGGATAACAGGTATGGAAGTTTCACAGTACCTGGTACATTGTGAGCTAGGAGGTGGGCCTGAAACTGGGACATGTGTAGGTACATGGTGAAAGACCCCAAGGATATCTGAAAGTTAAAATTTATTAGAAACAAAAAGGGAAACACCGATAGACCGTAAGTGTTGGCAAACTTGTTAATTATGAATGTGTGGTAAGGCGCAGAAAACTGAAGGAAAAAAACATCATTCATTTTTCCTTGTACATAATTTTCTTTCTGACTCTCTTGTATGTAGAAGTTTCTGGTAAGAAGTGTGGCTTGGAGTATGATTGGACCATGAGTGTTTTGTATCATACATGTTGCAAAGTAAGAGAAAATTTGATATCAGTGTTAAGTATTTTTTATTTAAGTGTAGTGAAACTAAGTAAGGAGGATTTTGATATTTTTGACATGCACGGGGATACCTGAAGTCCACTGCCTGCAACTGCAATTGAAATGCAAGAGAGGAAGTCCGATTTGCCAAAAATCGAACAAGCACAACATTTCTAATAATGCAATTGTAATATACTTCAATTTAATTTTTCTTTCCATTCATATACATACCAGTATTAGTATTATTATATGTATTTTTTTACCATCACAACACAACTGGCGACCTATGTGCCAGGACTTCAGGGCACCGCCAGTGAGTAGGGTTTGTTAGCTATTGGTATAGTTGGAAATTTTTATGATATTATTATTGGTTATAAAAACCAATTGTCGGTATTTTCTGTTTCTATGAATCATAACAGGGAGCATATCAAGCAAAAAGGCAAAAATTGAAGAGAAATTTCTGGAAAACAATAACAATTGCACACAGGTCACGTAAAATTTTCTATAGTAAGCTGTTTTCTTCCCACAGCAAAGGTAGGACGGCTACGCAAATTGCTTGCATGCTTACGCTTGGTAGCGACTCTTTTGATGTAGACAGAATCTTTTTCTTCATTATTTGCTTCCCTGGATTTTTTTTGGTGAGTAATTTACTGGAATTTTTCAGTGTGATGTGCATTGTCAGTAGAACATAAAGAACTGCAATACAACAGTTTGTGCATCATAATATACACAAAACAGGCTTTGACATCACGTAAATTACAATTGTCAAGTGTAATAATTAATATATGAAATTTTAACATTTTGTGAAATTTTTATTTTTGCAAATTCATAAAGCATGGCAAAAAATATATGTCCATTATTGATAGCAATATCGAAAACGCGATCAGCCAAGATGGCGTAAAATTGCGAGATCGAACAATTGAAGTTCAGGCACCATGCATGCCTATTGCAGAAGGTTTAATTAGGTCAGAGATGAGTGTCGCAGGTGTGACAAATGATAGTGACGCTCCACAGCAGACTAGCCTTGACGACACAATGTTTACAATTGACAAGACAATGTCATGCATCTCCCACAGCGACGTACCGTTTATGAATGAAACATTGGAGAGCGATTCCAATATGAATTTTGATAACTCGTTACGAACACCACTTTGTCACAACACAAACATTAACTCGGGAAGTACATCTAACAGCAACCACAGTAGTAAAACTAATGCACTTCTATGGCAGTTATTATCTAATATAAACACGAAATTTGATAGTATCAATACAAATTTCAGTGATATGAAACAATATATGACCATGGTAAAACAGTAACAAAACACTGTTACACAAGATCTAAATACAGTGAAACAAGAACAAAACGAGTATTCAAGGATTTGCGAGACACGGTATCACAGAAGTTCTATGACTTAGCCAAAAATATTCGCACTGAAGTCAACAAAAAATTGAGTGATATGAAAAAACAAGTAAAGCATGAAGTAACGTTACGGAGCTAAAATGGAAGGTAGATTCTTTTAACGACCATCGTGATCTAGTAGAGGAACAGATAAGCCAAATCACAACCCCAAACACAAATATTGAAGCCATTCAAAACCAGTTGGTTTTGACAGTAAAAATAGTAGCCACTGTCGTTACCAAACTAAATAAAGACTATGAAGGTGTACCACTAACTGTAGAAGAGCTTACTTTAAGGGTAGAAACATTAGAAGTTGACTCAGCATATGCTAAGAAGGAGAGAGAGAAGATCAATGAAAATCTGAGCGATATCATTAATCAAGCTGAAGCAGGTACGTTAGATAAGGGTAAAACAATTACCAATCAGAATTACAGGTAACTACAATAACCACTTAAATACAACTGAAAATGCCAAGCGTCTATCAACTATTTTTGCAGAAGAAATTTTTCTTTGACATCGACAGTTTCCTACATTCACTACCGAAGGTTAAAGCATGAATCAGATAGTACTTATCAGTGCTTTTCGTCATGTATTTCCACGCAACTGGACGGAATAAGAGAAAATCAGATTTGTCGTGGGATATGAGCAATTTGACGTTCTTTTATGGGCAACTGAAGTGAATGAAATTTGCAGAACTTATATCCAATATGAACGAGCATTCCTCGTCAAATACTGGTCTGAGGCAGTGCAAGAAATACTCAGACGTGAGGTTTTCAACCCTGCATCATTTAATGACAAATGCAGTAGTCTACGTGGATACTTTGAAAAATACCTGTACAAGACACGCTACTGCACGAACACAATATCCCAGGTATGGGTGTTAAAATTTTTGAAAAGTCGTTTACCATCGCACATTAGAGAAAAATTAGCCACAATGCCATAGCATAACACTGAATATTTTCTATCAGTACTTGATTCTATCGACCTAATCTATGATGTAAGACCTGTACCCAACAGAGCAACAGAACATCAGGCACATAGTTATGTAAATCAGTCAGTAAAACGTGATCTAAATACACAGCAAGGATGCTACACACAACAGCAATGTTACATACCCAGAGGTAACGAGTACTGTAACGGGAACGGAAAAAACAAACGATTTAAAAGAAATTTTCAAAACAATTTCAATGCACGAGTGAATTACAGTCCACCATCACAAGGTCCTATACCAAAGATGAACAGAAACAGTCAGCCGCATCCATGGAGGTAAGAATAAGGGGAGATGGCGCTACGTATCCCAGCCGTACTACGTTTTGAAGCCTTGGGGGCGTGGCTCGCTGCCATGACACTCTGACCAAAACATTGCCAATGTGCTATAGCGCTGTGTGTATTACAGTCGCTAATTGCACCATATACGCATGTAACGTCATCAGATTGGTTATTTCAAAGTTTTTGTTTAAAATAAAATATCGTAAAGGCGAGATTCCGCGTTTCTTCTGATTAAAAATAGTTTTTAATGTAATATTACAAATATCTAGCCTTCAATGTAAACGATACAATTTTGTTAATTCAGTAATAAACGTGTATCACAAACTAAATAATAGAAACTGAAAACTAAGTTAGCTATACCCTCCCTCCAAAGCCCCATAAATACATCTTGTTTGTAATACGTACTGGGACATTTCAGTTACGTTACACTGCTGGGAAACACTGTTCATTACCACCAATATTTACTGAAATACGGTACATAGAATGGCAAATCTACACAGTGTCCTGTTTAGGCCTATACTTTACGCCAGTTAATGTAGTGTTAGCTTTTAATTTGGTACATGATGAAGACAAAGTGAGTTACTCAACACTTCGATTATCGACGATACGTACGTATTATACTGAAACGTGAACTTGGAAACTAAGAATTTAATTCCTTGAATTAACATAACTTTTGCAAATGTTTTGGGTGTGTAGGGAAAACTGATGGTACAGCATTTTCTCGGAGCCTTAGTGTTGAAATGGAAGTTCGGTCTATGTCCTCTTCTCGGAAATGCTGAGAACATATAGTGCTCCATTTAGACGCACGCCAATTCTTCCTCCTCACGGCATTCTCCCACAGAGCTTTCCGACTTTCATTTTTAGGAAATCTAAAATCATACAGGAGAAAAACACGCTATAGTACAAGTACCGATGTAGCACACATTCATTCACAATGAAGTTGTAAAATCACACTTAACGAGACAACTTACACATGAAATGTTATTCCCTTCGATTTCGCATCACAATCAGAATGATTCGTACATCCAAACTTCACACAAGTCACCATAATAGCGCAAAATCCTTCCAAAAGCGAGCGACAAGCGTATGCACACAAGTTTACAGCAGCAATGTTTTGGTCGGATTGAGATGGCTACCCTCGGCTTCACATAACTTCACAGCTGTGACGTCACGGCGTCTCCCTCTATTCTTACCTCCATGGCCGCATCATTGGCCGACGCGCGACAATTCCATACCTTACCCTATACCAAAGACCTCGTAAAAAATAACTAGACTTACTGATGGCGCTGCAGTCGCGGGATAATTTGAACCTTCGGCTGGACGCCATTATAGTGGTTGTAGTCTGATGTGTTGTGTAGTACTGTTGTTTATGAAGACCCTGATTCAACGTTGTATATTTGTTGGGACGTACATACAGTATTTGTTACTCGCAATTCTACTGTCTGTACGTTCCAATCAAAAGAAGTACAACGTGAAGAGTAGTGCAACGATTAATTGTACAAATAAATTCGAGAAAGGAACGAATATTACATTTCACAGGTAAGTGAATATTTTAAGTTGTTTTGTATGTCAGTGCACTTGCTTAATAAATGTTTTAGTAACACGGTATTAGCATAATGTCTGTGCATCTATTTGCAGGTTTCCTTTCTCAAAACCACAGCTGTTACAAAAATGGTTACACGCTGTTAGTAGGCAACATTTCCGACCGACAGAAAACCATTTTATATGTTCTGGTCATTTTGAAGAAAGTTGGCTGATCGGTAGTGTTTTCATGGTCTAAGTTAGGTTGACACTTGATAATTTTGCCATATATAACGCACTTCTCGTCATAAAATCTAAAACAAGGTAGAGTCAGAAAATATGTATTAATATAGTGGGCAAATCTTCGAGTATTTTAATGCATTTTGCGTACATCTATCGTAAATGAACTATGAAAAATGCTAGGGGTCCAGTACATAACTTTTAGCTACGGCAGATTCCATGTAGTACGTAAGATAAATTCATAAACAGTGACTATTTGCTGTTCGTTCATAAATTAGAAAGTATATTGTAGTAACGTATTTAAATGAGGCATTATGTTTGTGACCTAACTCAAGGGAAGGCATTTTATAACGAAAAGCGATGTATAAACATTCGAACTCCGCGCGTCAGTTTACCACTCTAATGGCCGCCGCCCAGCTATTCAATTTGTCCACTCTTCACAGTCGACCACTCGTGCGGTTGTGGGGGCCTGCCCTATACCGCAGCCGCCATATTGCAGGTTCTTTTTAGTTGACGCCACTTCGGCGACTTGCGCGTCAATGATGATGAAAATGATGATGAAGGACACACAACATCCAGTCCCCTGCTGGGAATCGAATGCGGGCCCAATGCATGATAAGCGGAAATACTACCGCTACGATATGGAGGCGGACACATATACTACATCATATGCAACGACAAGAACTTTCTAGCTTGTTGTTTAAGTATGCAGAAGTTTTTAGTAAGGAGCCAGGAGTACTCAAAAACTATGAATATAAATTTGAAGTTTATCCACATGAAACATTTTGTTTAATGTCATACCTTATTCCATGGGCAAAACAAGAGACAGTAGGGGAAGATATCAGTCATATGATTAAATGGGGAATTATAATCTCCTCCCTAACAGGCTATGAAGGCCCAACAGAACTGACCAGCCGCCGTGTCATCCTCAGCTCATAGGCGTCATGGGATGCGGATATGGAGGGGCATGTGGTCAGCACACCGCTCTCCTGCCCGTATGTCAGTTTCCAAGGCCGGAGCTGCTACTTCTGAGTCAAGTAGGTCCTCAGTTTGCCTCACAAGGGCTGAGTGCACCCCACTTG
Organism: Schistocerca cancellata; assembly: GCF_023864275.1. NCBI lineage: Eukaryota > Metazoa > Arthropoda > Insecta > Orthoptera > Acrididae > Schistocerca > Schistocerca cancellata. The sequence continues at coordinate 654,264,307 of NC_064626.1, forward strand.
TCAACAGCACTCAGCATACCGGATGGTCACCCATCCAAGTGCAAGCCCGACAGTGTTTAACTTGGGTAACGTGATGGGAACCAATGCTACCACTGCGGCAAGGCTGTTGGCAAACGGGGAATTATACAACCTTCATTTTCACCCTATTTTGTAGTTCTATATTACCAATAAGTAAACCAGGCGGTTCTGTAAGATTAGTTCTCGATGCTAGACTTATCAATAAGATAAGTACATATAAGACCAAACAACTTGGACGAACAGTTTCTAAAGTTCTACAGTTCAAAATATTTCAGTATATTCGATCCAAGATGTCCTACTGGCATATTAAGCTCCACTAAGAAAGTCGAAAATATATAGCATTTGTTTGTGGTGGCAGAAGCTATGAATTCCTCGTTCTACGTTTTGGTCTGTACATTAGCGCAGGCGTGTTTACATGTGCTTTGGACAAGTTTTTAGGACCAGAATTGCTTAGCAGAGTCACTGTTTATATAAACGACATGCTAATAGCCACACCCACTTGGTTAGAACATATCAAGCTCATTGAACAGGTGCTTCAATGATTTGTAGATTACTGAGTAACAGCCAGTTTAAAAAAAAGTCTAGCTTTGGTGGGGAGCAAGTCAAATTTTTAGGACATGTGGTGTCATAACAATGTATAGTACCTGATCTGAAAAAAACTTGATGACATATGCAACTGTCCAGCTCAAAGGAATTAAAAAAACTAAAAGCCTTTTTAGGACTTGCATCCATTTTTCGTAAATTCGTACCACAACAAGTGATGAACAGCGATGCATTGCTCAATTCATAACGAAAAAATAGGCTTTGGTTATGGGATGATAAGTGTCAGGAGGACTTTAATGATATTAAGCAGGCATTAGTGAACGCAAACATTCTTAGCCACCCTGATAGGTCCAGGGATTTTTGTGTATGCACAGATGCCTCATTCAAGGGCTGGGGGCATGTCCATTCCAGATGCGAGAAGAAGAAGGCAAAGAAGTACCCAAGGTCATCAGTTTTGCTAGTTGCACATTATTAGAATCAGAAAGATCTTACTCTGCGTCAGAACTGGAAAGTTTAGCTGTAATATGGGCATTTAATAAGTTTGAATATTTTTTTGTGGGGCAAGAATACCAAAGTTCACTGTGACCATAAGTCACTGTCATTTCTTTTAATATGTAAACTATTGTACTTCAGACTAGCTTCGTGGTGTCTATATTTACAAGAATACAATTTTGAGACCATTTATACTAAAGGAAGTCAGAATGTTATTGCAGTTGCCTTGCTAGGTTACCACATGGTTTAGAGGAATTTGGTGAATTACCAGAGCAAGAAGCAGAAAAAAAATGTTATTAATGCAAGGTACAATGCAACAGTCTGATTACCATACGTTTTGTAATCAAATGAAAATTATACAACAACAAGATCGCAAATGGAGTAAAGTCATGCAAAACCTTATGCAGGATGAAGGTGGTAAGGTAAGTAAATGGTATGACCAGTAGAAGGGCGTTTTGTTTCACAGGAAACATGAAAAATCTGACCAATGGTGTGCACGTATTCCTGAAGATTATATTGACGAATTTATAAGGCACACATATGAAGTATGGGGAAATTATAGAGCAGGCAAATGTACTGAAGAAATTGCCATTTTCGAAATCTGAGAAGGCGAGTCCTACAGGTAACAAGAAAGTGTGCAATATGTCAAAAATCAAAACAGTCCAATGTGTCAAAAAATATTGAGCTACACCCAATACTCGCAAAAAAAACCCTAGATATAGTATCCCTGGACATGTCTGGTCCATATCCAAGAAGTAAAGGAGGAGTAAGATATGTAATATCACTGTATGATATTTTCTCGAAACATATCAAAATGTATACCTTTAAAAATGCAACAGCCACAAATATAAAAAAAAACAAGTGAGGGAGACTATTCGAGAAGAATAGGTAAACTAAAGGTACTACTAACTGATAATGCTTCATAGTTGGACAAAAGAGGAAACAATTTATGACCTCACAGTCATGACCTCACAGTCATGACATATTTATTAGTAAGTCTAGTAGAACGAGTCTTTAAAGAATTTAACCGGTTAATTAGGACATACACCCCTCACAAACACACCTGATGGATAGAATATGTAACTCCGTTCATGCAAGTTGTCAATAATCTTCCACATACTTCAACAGATTTCACCCCTAACGGATTGATGTTCTGTACAAAACAAACGAATAAGTGGGAGTCACCCATACCAAATGAATCCACTACAGAAATGACAAGATAAAATCAAACGAGCCATGGTTACACTAGAAAACATTGCCGAATATAAAAATAAAATTTACAATAAGAAACTGAAACGTGTTACACAATTATTTGAAGGGCAACGAGTCCTCTTAAGAGCATACCATAAATCGACAAAATATGGCAAACTGAATAAGAGGTGGCAATTATGCTATTCAGGACCATATGGAATTTCCAAAATACCATACTGTGGGACAAACAGATTTGTCTATGAGAAAACAGGGACAGACAAGTGTCTCCACCCTTACAATGATATAAAAACCTTTATAGAATGATGAAGCTAGGTAGCATTTTTTTCTATCACAAGATAATTGTACATAGTGTACATACCTCTAAGTGTAATTTTTCTTTTGGAGTGTATTTTAAGATAAAGTAATGTGTATAGGCATAAGTAATTCTTTTGATTTGTACACGTAGGCATAAAATTTACAGCAATAAGGAGTAATACACTGCATCATGCGAAACGAAGGTATAAACAAAATTAGCTTATGGTTCAGCTGTCCACACTCAACAATATGTTCTGACATCACTAGTAGGAGAGGAGGCATTGACCTATGTGCATGCACAACAGACTGGCAGAAGGCGCAACCAAATAATAATGTGATATGCACAAGTACTTAACTTAAATACAAAGTAAACGGAAATACTGAGCAATTACGTCTACTGTCTAATGACTAAGGATCCTATTGATATATGTACACAGAGATTTAATTAAATAATAAGCTATATACATCATATTTACAAGCAAAAAGAAGCATTATGAAAAATTGTATGAGAAGTGTAAGCTAAGGAGGAACGACAAAATAACATAAGAAATGTTAAATAATTTTCTTTGCAGGGTAAGTAATCATATAGTGTAACAGAAAAACGAATGTCTATCAATTTAAACAAAGTTTGGAAATATCTGTGGATGGATGTAATGACCAAATGTATCAGTGGCCGCCGAGCTATGTAATGCAATTAGTTTTAAATTAGTTTTATGGTTTTTCTTTCAGCGTTGTCACACCACAGAAGAAGAGAATTATGTCGAGAGTAGCAGATACCAAATGAAGAAATCGACCGCACCTCGAGTAAATGGTTTAGTTATAAGAACATTTATACAAAGGTCATAAGACAATGAAAAATAAAAATATGCATCATCACAGTATATCTCCATGACATTTATCAGTACCTATTCGCTGCAGAGTACACATAAACATTTAAGCACATAATTTTACAAAAATGCATTAATTTTTATCATGTCACATGAAAGCTTGAATAATGACATTTCCAGGTATTCAAGAAATATAAGTCTACGGTGGTTAAAACTTCATATTTCACACTAAGCTACACGTGCATTGAAGTAAACAACACAAGCTCATGAAGAAACAACATGATACTACGTGAATAATTAGCCAATACACGTTGTTTCCATGAAACAAAAGTTCCTTGGCAACTAATCCGTGACTGTATGAGTAACATTTCCTCATAAATCCATGAACCAGTAGATAAGTATATCCTTTCTTCCCTCCCAAACAAAGGAGGCAGCGCCAAGTGTAGTTAGGCCAGCAATGCGTAATGTTTTAGTTCTATTTCCATTGTTTTCTCCCTCCTCTACCTAAGGAAGAAATGAGCTCCCATATCTGAGAAAAACCTATTTATAAAATGAAGTATAAACGTATCATTTGCTGGTATTGTATCATATTAATGTGTTATGTAAGTAAGTATATGTGATGTGAACGCGGCTAAGTTAAAACTAACAAACAAACTGTAGTAACAGAAGCCAGTTAATGAAAATTTAATAACGTTTTAAAACTTGAGAAATATGTGTTCATAGTATAAGCGATGGGTGGAATGGTTACCATAGGTAAAAACTGTCATGCTGTGTATATTGTTGTAACTCAATAGTTGTATGAATTTACTTTGGAAACCAAACTCCATGTGAAGAAATGCACTTTCAAGTCAAGCAATTTATACAATGTTTTGGACGGCTATATGTGTCTGTCAACCAGTGGATGGAAAATGTGGTGACATTAACATGCTTGTGTAACGAAATAATTTCTGAAGTTTCGTGGCTCACAACACTTGATACATTAGAAAGTGAACTATAGTTGTTCAAGCGAGTACTTACCTCGTCGACGGATGCAATGGACTGTCATATTATGTATATAATATTTCAATTTTTTGTATAACTGTAACATACATATGAGCAGCTGAAGATGGCGGGCAGTTGTCTCGCTGAAATATTGTGTGGTTTTTACAATATTGTCCGGCGTAATTCCTGGGAACCTATCAAGCATATGTAAAGATTAATAGCTGTAAAAATAATACTTTCTTACACAATTCTGCAAGAAATAAGTCGAATAAACCTATATTAATGTAATTTCATGCCTTATTCTCACACATTACATTTATCGTTTTCCATGGATCGCTTGGAGAGGAGTCTCTGAGATGTGGAAAGAGTCAAAGGTTTTAAAATATTCATCGATGGAGTAGAAGGAGTTGGCCAACAGGAAGTTCTTTAATTCACTCTGAAACCGATCTTTATCACTTAGAAGACCTTTGATATGCTCAGGTAAGTTATTGAATATATGAGTACCCATGTATTTGACTCCTCTTTGTACTAATGTTAAGGTTTTATAGTCCTTATACAGATTGTTTTAGGTTCTGGTATTATAATCATGTTTTGCACTATTTTGTGTGTTGGAAATGACAAAGGACATGAATGAGTACATGTACTGAGAATTAGTAGTTAGAATACCAAGTTTCTTAAAGAGGTCTCTGCATGATGATCCAGGACTGACATGAGATATAATTCTAACGACTCATTTCTGAATTTTGAAAATGTTCTCTTTGTGAGAGGAGTTTCCTCAAAAGATGATTCCGTAACTCATTAGTGAATGGAAGTAGGCCGAATAAACTAACTTCTTCATTTTTAAATCGCCTCTTTCTGCTATCATGCTTACTGCAAATGTAGCCGAACTAAGGTGTTTCATTAAGTCTAGAGTGTGAGTTTTCCAATTTAGGTTGTGGTCAATTTGTAGGCCTAAAAATTTGACACTGTCTACAGCTTTAATTTCATTCTTTGAATACATTATACTTAGAGGGTCAGATATTCTTTGTGAGGTACTAAACTGTATGTACTGGGTCTTGTCAAAATTCAGTGACAATCCATTTGCTGTGAACCACCCATTGATACGTACAAATATTTCACTAGCTGATTGCTCAGTGAGATCACAGGTACTGTTTTTTATACCAATACTTGTATCATCTGTAAATAAGACAAAATTTTCATTTTGTGACACTGCATATGGAAGGTCATTAATATGTAATAGGAACAACAAGGGACCTAAAATGGAGCCCTGGGCACCTATTGTCTGATAGTTTCATATTTTGAATGACTATTGTTATGTTGTAAGTCTGATACAGAGACACACCGTTTTCTATTAAAAAGATATCATGCTTAACACAGATAAATAGCTTTAGCCAGATCACAGAATGTACCAAGTGGTAATAACTTCCGACACTTTTGAAAATATTGCCAATAATGAAATGGGGCAGAACTTTTCAACTGATGATTTGTCTCCTTTTTATGTAATGGTTTGACAATATAATATTTAAGACTCTCTGAAAAAGTACCAGTGTGGAGGGATTCATTGCATAAGTAACTCACTATGACACAAAGTTCTGAGGAGCAACATTTAATTATGGTAGTGCTGGTTTCATCATAACCACTGGAACATTTTTTTTTAAACAGAGCTAATAATATTAGAAATCTCTTTCGGTGAGGTAGGATATAGTTGAATTTTGTCAAACTTTTGCGGAAATGCATTTTTAAATATTTTAAGCTGTACAAAATAGTTAAGGCTTTCGTGGCCAATTGTTGACAAACTGCCTATTGGCTTCTGTCTCGGGTTCTTCAGCCGAAGAACCCGAGACAGAAACCATTTTAAGCTGTCTTCTAATGAACTATGCAAACATAAGTTGTCTGCTACTGAAAGGAAAAATTCGTTGAAAGTGTCTGCAATTTTGGAGGTATCTCTAATCAACTCATTATTTACATTTAACGTAATTTCCTCATTTGCCTGATTAGCTTTTCCTGTTTCATTTATGTTCCATTTTTTATCTTGTTATTAGAGGCATTTATTTTTTCTTGAAAATAAATACATTTTGAGGTTCTGATTACTTTGTTTAGAGTTTTCCAATATAATTTGTAATGTGATTTAGCTCTGTAGTCATAGTTTTCCCTTGACATTAAGTACAGTCTTCTTTTTGTTTTTCAAGATACTTTTATTCCACTTTTTATCCAAGGTTTTGAAACATTTAATCTATTTGCTTTGATTACTTTCTTAGGGTAGCAGTTTTTAATGTGAACTATGACCATTAGAGAAACAGTTATATTTTCATTTATCCCAGATGAATTGTATACATCTTTCCAGTCTGTATTCCTCAAACAGTTTTTCATACTGTCAATTCCTGTTTCATTTATTATTTGTATAGTTTCTTGTGGTGTCACCGCCAGACACCACACTTGCTAGGTGGTAGCTTTTAAATCGGCTGCGGTCCGCTAGTATACGACGGACCCGCGTGTCGCCACTGTCAGTAATTGCAGACCGAGCGCCACCACACGGCAGGTCTAGAGAGACGTACTAGCTCTCGCCCCAGTTGTACAGCCGACGTTGCTAGCCATAGTTCACTGAGAATTACGCTCTCATTTGCCGAGACGATAGTTAGCATAGCCTTCAGCTACATTTGCTATGACCTAGCAAGGCGCCGTATTCAATTGCTATGGTTCAAATGGCTCTGAGCACTATGGGACTCAACTGCTGTGGTCATAAGTCCCCTAGAACTTAGAACTACTTAAACCTAACTAACCTAAGGACATCACACACATCCATGCCCGAGGCAGGATTCGAACCTGCGACCGTAGCGGTCGTGCGGTTCCAGACTGTAGCGCCTTTAACTGCTTGGCACTCCGGCCGGCTATTCAATTGCTATAATACTTCTGTATCATCAAGAGCAATGTTCTACAAATGTGGATTAAAGTTAAGTATTCCAGAAGCTACGTACTTTCCTTTATAGCATTCATTACGTATCCTGTTTCAGACCTCACGGCAGCCTGCGTGAGCTTATAGCGTGCATTTCGGCCTCCTCTAAAAACAGTGTTGGCAATTCTGCCGACACTTCATATTGGCGCCGAGTCCCAAAAAGGATCTTGTTCTTTCTACTTGCTGCACTAATTGACTTGTCATGGCTTCGCCACATTCTCCAGATGTACTGTCCGAATTTTATCACTTGCAGAATCAGCAGACGCAGACCTTATTGGATCCCCTTGGACAGCTCGTCCAGGGTCAACGTGCAGTGCAAAACGATGCGGCCGTCGCCGCCGCTTCATCGCTACCGCAGCCACAACACGCAGTTGCACCAACTTTTCGGCCTTTTGGTTCAGCTATGGAAACCTGGACGGAGTGGTCACGCCAATTTGGATTCCATCTCGCCGCCTACAGAATTCAAGGTAACGAGCGGCAGCCTCATTTATTATCGTGTGTCGGCGTCCAGACCTACCGTGTGATAGTGAAATTGTTTCCCCGACACAACGTAGCAACTCTGTCCTACGAAGAACTTTTGTCTGCTTTAGATGCCTATTTCAAAGAAACAGTCAATGTAGTTGCAAAAAGGTATACTTTCTTTCGTACCAAACGTACGGCCGGTCAGACTAATCGGGAGTGGGTTGCCACTTTGCAAGGCCTTACACGGGATTGTGCTTTTGAGTGTGAATGTGGACTCCCTTATTCAGATACTATGGTGCGTGATGCAATTGCACAGAACGTTTCTGATGTTCGCATAAGGGGACAGATTTTGAAACTAGTCAATCCCTCCCTTCAACAAGTGATAGACATATTGGATAGGCAAGACACACTTGACTTTGCTCAGGAATCAGTTGAAACTTCGCCAGCTGTGTGTCACATTAACCGGCCCGCCGGGCGAGCTGCACGGAACTGTAAACAGTCCTCTCGCCCTTCCGCGCAGCCCCGTGTGCCGCATAAGCAAGCAAATGCAGTGCTGAAATCATGCCCGCGGTGTGCAACTAGACATTCGCGTGAGAATTGCCCGTCACGCCAAGCTATTTGCTTTTTCTGTAATAAGAAAGGACATGTTGAAAGTGTTTGCCAGAAAAAGCTCCGATCGGACACTCACAAACATTCCAGGCCCTTTGCTTCGCGGCGGAATCGAACCAAGAATACTCGGGCTCGTGAACCTTCGCCCATGGAAATTCATGTAGTTAATGCCACTCCGCCCAGTGCTTCTCTCTCTAACAGTGACTGTGTTCGTCCCACAAAAAGTGTGCGTCGACGTCGACGGAAATCCCGCCAAGTCGCAAGTGCTTCTGTACCAGAAACAGTTCACGCTGCACGAGACAGTCGCTCTTGTCGTCAGCAGGAAAATAAACTTTTTGTAGATTTGGACTTTGATGGACAAGTGATACCATTCCAGCTCGATACTGGAGCTGCAGTTTCATTGATCAATACAGACATGTACAAACAACTGGGCGCACCTCCGTTGCGTGCCGCAAATGTTAAGCTAACTACTTACTCAGGACAGCGTATCCCTGTGTTTGGACAGTGCAGCCTTCTTGCAACATACAAGGGACAAACAAAACTTGTGTCATTTTACGTCCTTCGTTCTTCTTCTGCAGTGCACTTGTTTGGTTTAGATTTATTTCAGTTGTTTAACTTGTCTATAGTCAATCAGGTCCTATCAGTGAACCAGACTGTGCCTTCAGCCAGTGTTTCTCGTCTATGTGAAGAATTTGCAGACATTTTTCCACCGGGCCTTGGTTGCGCTAAGAACTATGCAGCACATTTGGAACTGAAAGTCAACGCACAACCGAAATTTTTCAGAGCGCGCAATGTTCCCCATGCATTGCGTGATGAGGTCGCAAGAACATTAAACGATTTAGAATCACAAGGTGTAATTGAACGTATGCAGGCTTCTCTCTGGGCTTCACCCTTAGTCATTTTGCAAAAGCCTTCCGGAAAATTGAGACTTTGTGTGGACTTCAAGGCAACAGTGAATCCACAACTAGTGACTGCGACTTTTCCTTTGCCCCACCCGGAAGATCTTTTTGACAAACTGTGCCCGGGTACATATTTTTCAAAGTTGGACCTAGCAGAAGCGTACTTGCAAATACCGGTGGACGAAGAATCCCAGCGCGTATTGGTGGTTAACACGCATCTTGGTTTGTATCGGTTCAAAAGACTACCATTCGGGTGTGCATCCGCCCCTGTATTGATTCAGCAATATTTACAAACTGTTTGTGCGTCAGTCCCTACTGCTGCAAACTATCTGGACGATATTGTGATCTCCGGAAAGACGGTGGACGAACATTTAGACAATCTCCGAACATTATTTCAGGTCTTGCGACAAAATGGTCTTGGCTTGTGGAAGGACAAATGTGTGTTTTTTGCTCGTGATTTGCCATATCTGAGACATGTACTCAATGCCCAAGGTATACATCCCAGTCCAGAGCACCTTCGTGCCATACAAGACTTGCCTTCGCCGCAGAATTTGAAGCAGCTACAGAGTGTACTGGGTAAGATAAATTATTACCATCGGTATATCCCCCATGCCTCTTCCATTTCAGCTCTGCTTCATCGCTTAGGCCGTAAAGGTGTTCCGTTCGTCTGGTCGACGGAATGCGAACGCGCCTTTCGCCAGCTGAAATCGGCGTTGCTTTCTAATACTTGCCTTACGCCATTCGATGCACAGAAACCCCTTTTGTTGATGGTAGATGCATCGGATTTCGGGATCGGAGCTGTGCTTGCGCACAAAGATGGTTCGCATGATCGCCCTATTGCCTTTGCGTCCAAATTGCTCTCGTCAGCGCACAGAAATTATTCACAGATCGAGAAAGAAGCTTTGGCTCTCGTGTTTGGTGTTACAAAGTTTCACGATTTCTTGTATGGTCGTCACTTTACCATCATCACAGACCACAAACCTTTGACATCGCTTTTTCATCGGTCCAAGCCTGTATCTCCACGTACAGCGCAGAAATTCATTCGCTGGTCTATTTTCCTCTCGCAGTACCGCTACGATATCTTGTATCGGTCCACTGCTCAGCACGGAAACGCCGATGCGTTGTCCCGTTTACCTGTTGCTGAGGATAGAGCATTCGATTCTTCCGAACTTGCTTGCATGTTCATTGATTCGGAAACCGATGACGTGGTAGAATCGTTTCCAATTGATTTTCGTCGTGTAGCTGCAGACACAGCAGCTGACTCTGTGCTTGCTGCCGTTTTGCGTTTTGTTGCTACGCAATGGCCTTTGTCAAAGTCACGGATCGAGGATCCGTTTGTTTGCAGATTTTTTGCTCACAAGGAGAGACTTTTTGTACGACGTGGTGTTTTGCTGTTGCGTTCTGATAATGATCAGTCCAGGGTCGTGGTCCCACGTTCGTTACAGTCCTCTGTCTTAAAGCTTCTCCACCAAGGGCATTGGGGTATAGTGCGCACGAAACAACTTGCTCGTCAGCACTGTACTTGGTTCGGAATCGATGCTGCGATTACGAATATGTGCTCTTCTTGCATGGCGTGTGCCGAACAACAATCCGCGCCACCGCGGAAATTCTTTGCATGGCCAAAAGCCACTTCCCCTTGGCAACGCTTACACATCGATTTTGCTGGTCCCTTCTGGAATGCTCGATGGTTGGTTGTTGTCGATTCATTCAGTAATTTCTCTTTTGTTGTCCGGATGTCTTCCACGACATCTTCTGCCACCATCCAAGAGTTGTCCGCTATCTTTTGCATTGAAGGTCTACCACAGACAATTGTTTCCGACAATGGCCCACAATTCATGTCCGCCGAATTTCAGTCATTCTGCAAGGCCAATGGTATTCAACATCTGACATGCGCGCCGTTTTCGCCTCAGTCAAACGGTGCCGCTGAAAGATTGGTCCGGACTTTCAAGTCCCAGATGTTGAAATTGAAAGAGTCGCATTCTCAGGAGGACGCGTTGTTGCTCTTTTTGTCTTCGTATCGCTCTCAGCCCCGCGATGGTCGCTCGCCAGCTGAGTTGCTCCATGGTCGTCCTCATCGAACCTTGATGTCTTTGCTACATCCGCCGTATCAGGTTCCTGTACAGCGGCAGACGCCTGCTTTTGCTTCTGGCGACGTTGTATATTATCGCAACTATCGCGGTTCACGGCGTTGGCTCGCAGGGCGCATTCTTTGCTGCCTCGGCCGCGCTATGTATCTGGTTTTGGGGGCCGCTGGTGAGGTGTGTCGGCATCTCCATCAGCTGCGCCTCTGTCGTCGCCTGGGTTCTGCCGCTCCCCGTCTGCTTTCAGCGACGGTGCCGTCCGGTCAGCGCCCTGGGGACCCATCTACTGGCTCGCCTCATCCCCAGGTGTTACCGACGATGCCTTCCATTTCGCCCCATGGCGTCGCGCCGCTGCCGCAGCCGCCGCCGGCGCCGCCCGCAGTGGACGCGTCGCTGCAACCGCCGGGCGCTTCCCGGGGTCACGCGCCGCCGATCGCTTCCCGTGACCAGATGTCCTACGCTATGGAACTCTTGCCCGCTCCGGACCATCTGTCGTCTTCGCCAGTCGGGTGCTCCGACTCAATGGAGGTCGACCCTTCGGCCCCTCCTGACTATCTACGGGCGCATACCCCTCATGTTGGCGTGCACCCTGGACTAGGTTTTCAGGCGTTTCCTAGCTCCCCTCGGACCGAATGGCCGGGTGCGGGTGGCACAGCCTCGCCCATTGTTAGGCTCCCCACCTCGTCGCATACGTCAACATGGGATCCTCCCCACGGCGGGCGGAAGCCTTATAACACAACCGTTCGCCGATTTGCGGGGGAGGAATGTGGTGTCACCGCCAGACACCACACTTGCTAGGTGGTAGCTTTTAAATCGGCCGTGGTCCGCTAGTATACGACGGACCCGCGTGTCGCCACTGTCAGTAATTGCGGACCGAGCGCCACCACACGGTAGGTCTAGAGGGACGTACTAGCTCTCGCCCCAGTTGTACAGCCGACGTTGCTAGCCATGGTTCACTGAGAATTACGCTCTCATTTGCCGAGACGATAGTTAGCATAGCTTTCAGCTACATTTGCTACGACCTAGCAAGGCGCCGTATTCAATTGCTATAATACTTCTGTACCATCAAGAGCAATGTTCTACAAATGTGGATTAAAGTTAAGTATTCCAGAAGCTACGTACTTTTCTTTATAGCATTCATTACGTATCCTGTTTCAGACCTCACGCCAGCCTGCGTGAGCTTATAGCGTGCATTTCGGCCTCCTCTAAAAACAGTGTTGGCAATTCTGCTGACACTTCATTTCTTTTATTAGTTGAATCAGAGCCCACTATATTAAATATAAGCATCTGGGCATCAGTATCTGAAAGGCTATTAAGTATATGATTTATACTATGATTTGCTAGTGTGGTAGTATCTACGAAAATATTATCAATAGCAGTACTGCTGATACCCATAACCCTGGTTGAGAAGTGTACCAAGGGAATGAGATTATAAGAGACTCTAGTACGGATCTTGAGTAACTATCCTACAGAGGATTTTCACCTGCTGGTTTTTCTGATATTGAAGAACCTGTGGCGATAACACAGAGTAAACTGAAGTATAAACCAATTTCAAACACCACATGAAACCTTAATCTGCCAAAAAACTTATCAAATAGTTACTCAAATGGTAGTTGTGTCCACACTGTGCATCATTTCCTCAATTTTTTTTTTACATTTCCCTTTCGAGTAATTGCTTTTGGACAAATACCGGTACACCAAAACAGCACATCAGAAGAGTGTTGTTTGTCAAACCGAACATCTCGCTGTTTACACCGAGGATATAGGTAATTAAATTTCTTGAATGAAATGTTCGTATAACAATATTATAAATGACTTGATGCGTCTTGCATGCAATACATGAAAGTAATTTATCATTATCTTTTACAGTTTGTGCTGTGGTAAAACTGTTTTTTTACAAGATATTTGCGTGCCAAACATTCTGCGTTATACTTGACACCAGCACAATGTTTAGTTTTTGTGTAGGGTAAATGGAGATATTTTCGTGGTATAAGTAATTTCGTGATAATTTTTTGTTTGTGTGCAGCATACATCCCTATGCAAGGAGAAGGTTGGACCTTGTTGTGGTATTTCCGTGCTTCCTGCCAGAGGGCACCATATGCCTGTTTCTGTTCCACCACGCTTAAAGTCAACAATACAAGCTTAAGGGGACAGTGAATTTCTTAGTAAATTCCACTGCACACAATGGTGTCTTTGCATGCGCTCTTATTTTGCGTAATTTTATGAATTGTAAACGTGATAGCTTACTGTACTAAAGCAAAGTTATTGCTAATAGTGTTTTCTACACGTCTGTACTTCTTAACTTATGTTTTGACGAGATTACCTAACTATATTTAGTGCAGGCCACATACAAGATGCCAAGGGAGCGTTCAAAATACCGCAAGTATACTATTCAGCAACTTCTAGCCGCTGCTGAATTAGCGAAAGTTAATAATGTGTCTATATACAATCCTTCAAAGCAAATGGATGTTCCGTGAAGCACATTAAAAGTTTACCTCTACAGAAATGTGAAAGACAGTCGAGGTCCTCCTAAATTAGGAAGACCATTTGTTCTAACGGCATGTCTTGAGACAGAAATATACAACCACACTATAAAGATGCAAGAACTGGGTTAAGGGTTGACAGTTATGATGGTGATAAAAGCGGCATACGAATTAGCAAAACGAGTTCTCTCTCTCTCTCTCTCTCTCTCTCTCTCTCTCTCTCTCTCACACACACACACACACACACACACAAACACATACACACACTCACTGGTCTTACCAGACTCGAGAGTCCTTTGCCGCAGCAACGTATTTTCGCCATCTGTCCCTGTCTTGGGCTATTTCCTTCGATTCACCTTCAATACCTAGGCTCCTCAAATCAGCCTTCACATTGTCCCCCCATCCACACCTCGGTCTCCCCACAGGATGTTTTCCTTCTAAGTGCCCTACCAGTACTCTGCACGCTGCCCTGCCCTGCCCTCATCCATTCAAGATATGTGACCCGCCAATCGCAGCCTACATAATTTAATAATACTGATTATGTCAGGGCTTGAATAGAGTTCGTGAACCTCTTCGTTATGCAGTGTTCGCCACTCTCCGCTAATGTCATCCCTTTTTGCTCCGAAAATTTTCCTCAAAATTTTGTTTTCAAATACTCGAAATCAAGGGCGTACCCAGTATATGAACTAGGGGAGGGGGGGGCAGGTCATACTAGTCTCAGGAAACAAGGACTCGAGACAAAATACAGCACTTTTTATTAAATAAAACAGTAAACCAGTGAAAAATGCCTTTAATAAACATTTTAAATACAAGAATGGGCTTGTGCAATCCGAGAAAACATGCAGCATTTTTTTATTAAATAAAACAGTAAGCTAGTGAAAAACTGCGAATATCTTCTAGGGCGAGGGGCAGCTGCCCCCCCCCTCCTGCCCCTCGCTGGGTATGCCCATGCTCGAAATGACTTTTCATTTTGCAAAGTGAGAGACGAACTCTCACATCCATACAGCATAACTGGCAGAATAATACACTCCTGGAAATTGAAATAAGAACACCGTGAATTCATTGTCCCAGGAAGGGGAAACTTTATTGACACATTCCTGGGGTCCGATACATCACATGATCACACTGACAGAACCACAGGCACATAGACACAGGCAACAGAGCATGCACAATGTCGGCACTAGTACAGTGTATATCCACCTTTCGCAGCAATGCAGGCTGCTATTCTCCCATGGAGACGATCGTAGAGATGCTGGATGTAGTCCTGTGGAACGGCTTGCCATGCCATTTCCACCTGGCGCCTCAGCTGCACCAGCGTTCGTGCTGGACGTGCAGACCGCGTGAGACGACGCTTCATCCAGTCCCAAACATGCTCAATGGGGGACAGATCCGGAGATCTTGCTGGCCAGGGTAGTTGACTTACACCTTCTAGAGCACGTTGGGTGGCACGGGATACATGCGGACGTGCATTGTCCTGTTGGAACAGCAAGTTCCCTTGCCGGTCTAGGAATGGTAGAACGATGGGTTCGATGACGGTTTGGATGTACCGTGCACTATTCAGTGTCCCCTCGACGATCACCAGTGGTGTACGGCCAATGTAGGAGATCGCTCCCCACACCATGATGCCGGGTGTTGGCCCTGTGTGCCTCGGTCGTATGCAGTCCTGATTGTGGCGCTCACCTGCACGGCGCCAAACACGCATACGACCATCATTGGCACCAAGGCAGAAGCGACTCTCATCGCTGAAGACGACACGTCTCCATTCGTCCCTCCATTCACGCCTGTCGCGACACCACTGGAGGCGGGCTGCACGATGTTGGGGCGTGAGCGGAAGACGGCCTAACGGTGTGCGGGACCGTAGCCCAGCTTCATGGAGACGGTTGCGAATGGTCCTCGCCGATACCCCAGGAGCAACAGTGTCCCTAATTTGCTGGGAAGTGGCGGTGCGGTCCCCTACGGCACTGCGTAGGATCCTACGGTCTTGGCGTGCATCCGTGCGTCGCTGCGGTCCGGTCCCAGGTCGACGGGCACGTGCACCTTCCGCCGACCACTGGCGACAACAGCGATGTACTGTGGAGACCTCACGCCCCACGTGTTGAGCAATTCGGCGGTACGTCCACCCGGCCTCCCGCATGCCCACTATACGCCCTCGCTCAAAGTCCGTCAACTGCACATACGGTTCACGTCCACGCTGTCGCGGCATGCTACCAGTGTTAAAGACTGCGATGGAGCTCCGTATGCCACGGCAAACTGGCGGACACTGACAGCGGCGGTGCACAAATGCTGCGCAGCTAGCGCCATTCGACGGCCAACACCGCGGTTCCTGGTGTGTCCGCTGTGCCGTGCGTGTGGTCATTGCTTGTACAGCCCTCTCGCAGTGTCCGGAGCAAGTATGGTGGGTCTGACACACCGGTGTCAATGTGTTCTTTTTTCCATTTCCAGGAGTGTAGTTTTGTATATTCTAATCTTTAAATTCCTAGACAATATCAGTGGAAATTTCTTAACTCCGAAAAAGGAAGTGCCAGTTAATGGTGGTGGTTGAGCTGCAAGACGACGTACAATCTTCCTTTCCACCTATGATTATAATCAAGGGAGTTCGGTGGAGCAATGTGCTAAAGCATGAAAATCTTCAACATTCATTAGTAAAACTCTCTCTGAAAGACTGGATTAATAGTGATTTGTCTGTAGAATGGTTCAATTTTTGGGGGGGATGTCACCCCCCCCCCCCCCGATCGTCTTGTCATCCTCCTGATAGATTCTCAAGTATCGCATATTAACCCTGATGTCATAGCATTGTCTATTGTCAATCAAATTTTGTTGTTGACATTTCCCGCCCACACATCGCATTTGCTGCAGCCACTTGATGTGGGTGTGTATAAAACCTGGACCAGTACATGAAAAAAAGAATTCCGCTGATAAGCCGAACAGAAGCAACTTTCATATAGTTTTAAATCCAGAATTTATTCGGAGTTTTTGTGCGAATATCCAAAACGCCTTCAGAAAAGATGGAATTTTCCCATTCAACAGAAATGCAATTTCTGGAGAAGCTGCTGCTCCTTCACAGTTAACAAATAAGCCTGTTCAACCTACACAAAGTAGGCCCGTGGCACAAGACAAGGAAAAAGATCTGTTGACTCTGCTAACAGCAGCGATAAAATCCAATAGGCCTACTGTGAATCAGAAAAGAGTAAAAAAAGATTAGGGAGCGAAGAGTCTCAATAAAAAACTGCAACTAAAAGTATCTACATCGAAATCAGAGATCACAAAAACAGCTCGCAAAAAAGACAAGACAGAAGATGATTGGGTTTGTGGTACATGCCATAAATCTTGCTCAAGTCATGAAAGAAAAAAAAATGGAGCTAAATGGATCCATTGCTCGTTTTGCTTAACACCATACCATGTCCTTGGCTAGCATTCCGGCGCAGAGGGGGACGTTTATATGTGCGTCATGCGACAACTGTTCGAGGATTCAGGCATCGTAAGCAACAATGCCTAGCAGTGTGTTATAACAATAATGAAGACGATTTTCACTTTCATGATCATTTGTATTGTTAGTGTGTAAAAAAAGAAGTCATGCAATAAATTTGTTGTGAAATTACCGTAATTATAATTTATCACGAAATTAGATTACTACTATCGCAAAATTACCTAGCTGTGCCACGAAATTGCATACTTCTTATCGTTTAGATGCGGCAGTATTTATTCAGTAGCACTATTTAAATAAGAAATACAGTCTAAAACCGTTGTATTACGTCCGATTCCTGACAGGCAAGTATTCATAAAATAATAATTTCATAAACATCAGAAGTAATTAACAAAACAAATTTATCTCGAATGTATCTCCCTTTACCCTATCGTGATTTTCGTTGTTTATTGACTGTCAATTGTTGTTTATTTAAAGGAGAAATAGTATTACTGATCTGTTCTTATGCATATGTGCTAATCACATTGTTGCATTTATGTATGGCCCTACGACAAGTTCTGTCATATATGGTATGGTACTTGATATCTGCATTTTCAAAATGATCCGTTTTCGTGATTTATAATATTGGACACCTGTCAAAATTATATTTATAGATATTTAAATAGGAAGATATCATTGATTCGTTCTTGTGTGCATGTGTTAAAAGAACAATTACTTCTATCAGAGAGTAAAACAGCTTTGTTCTTCATGTGCACTGAGACGTCCATTCTGCGAGGCCTGGTGTCTGTTTAACAGCTGTACTGCGTTTTCATACTGGAGGCTCCGGATTGTGCAGAGTAGGTTATGAAACCACACACGGGGGCGGACAGAAGCCCAGAATACCAAAGTAGGCACACTCAGAAGGCATACCGCCGTTTTGTAAACACAAACGACTACCAATGAGAAGCCAGTCGGAGAAAATAATAAGGTGCTAGTTGCGCTTCAATAGATGCACAAGCTACGAATACTCGACTGAGACAAGTAAGCCGCTCGTGCAAAGTAGCTTTCACAACTGTCATGCCAGAAAGGCACGCGAGTATAGTATCTTCTAAATTATCAGACTCCATATTTGATCCTTTTCATCTTTGGTTTGTAAATGATGTTTGGATGAAGGGCGTGGCTTTCGGAGATTGTCTGTTTATGTTTACAAAAGTTGAAATCCCTGCTTTACTGTAGGTGACACGAGAACCACAAACAATCAGAAAAATAATAATAAATAAAATGGAGTTGTAAAAGAGAAAGTATGATGTTCTGAAATTAAAATGGCAGTTCTAGAGAACTATGTTCGTCTTTTAGAGAAAGATTCAAAGCTTGTTTTGAGCGCGTGGAAAGCTTTCCAGATTATATTTTATACAGTTATATTCTTCTCTGGAATTGCAACAAGTTATTGTGTCAGTGGTATAACAGAAAGTTTTGCAGGCAACTGTTTCCTATTTAGCAACGTTACTTTTCTGCATAATGGGAACACACAAAATGAGTCTAGAAAGTTGCATTTACCAATTGATGCTGAAAAGACTTTATGGGGTAAAGATTCTACTTGCGAATTCTGTCAGTATGTACCTGTTGCAGCAGTTATATTTTCATTGGTGTGGGCCACTTTGTTTATGATGTGTGGTAAAGGCGGGAAAGCAGTATCAGGGTAAGCAGTAACACTTGGAGGATGAATATTATTTTTTATCTAAGTTTGTATTTAATCAAGTTTTACAATTTTTAGGCTCCCACAGCCTTGGCGGATAGTATTCCCTGCATTTGTCTTCAACGTGATATACTTCGTTATTTCTCTTGTCGCCACAATACATCTCGTTAATGGAATTGATACTTTCTGCCTCAATTTTATAGAGAATAACGGCGTGGCACAGTACGTATTTTTGCAATAATGACAATAAGATGGAATAAGTTATTAGAACCTATTGTAATGGTACTTTAAGCCGCCTTTCCAATGAGAATGAACGAAAAGTGCTTTGAACTGTATTGCATTTACTCAAATCACTCAGCAATTGTGAAATACATTTTGCTCACAAACAGTAGATTTTTTTGTGTGTTACTGAGTTAGGTGTTCAGCAGCAGATAACAATATGCAGTGTTGACTGCTTTCATTGCTGTCTGTTTTCTGTAATTTCAGTTGCAGTGTTCTGACAAAAATAGACTTGGCTGGTAGATCAGGACAGCTGACATATGACTTGATGGTGTTCTCAAAGGTAAAATTAAATAAAATTACTGTCGAAATCTAGGTGCATCTTATTAAATATTGAGAACTGTGTTTTATTTTAAAGGAACTGTAGGATAACAGTTTTTTACCTGCACCATTTTGGTGATAAATTCTTATAATGGCTATAAAGAACACTTTAATTGTTACCATTTAATAATGTTTATCCATATCTCTGATTAAGTGACCATCAAAATCACATATTGGGAACAGGAGACACTCCATAGGAATTTTTAGGATGTGCTACCAACATTTTTCCAAATAAACTAAATTTTTAAAGCTTCGTCAGCAAGATCAGAATGGATTCACAATTTAGTGTCATAGTAGTATAAACTGCAAACACTGATTTTTTTTTTTGTTTCCTCCCTGGAATCCTGTATTCATATTGTTCAACTAACTTAGCATGCTTGGATTGAAATCTGCATATTTCCCTTTGAAACATCTTTTCTGTAGAATTTATCTAATGTAACTGATGAAAAACTGAATGAGCAGTTAATTTCAAACATTGTGTTTAGACAAAATTCAAAGATTGTTGTTATGTATCTCAATTTCTGTCACATTTTTGGAAGTGGTTTACGAATTCTATAATTTTGCATTTGTATTATAAGTTTATCAGGTTTGAAAGGAAAATTACTCATAATTTGGGCATTATATGTATCAACATGCTCAAAGATGTCATTTTTTAAGTAATCTTCAGTGCCAACCTCATCATCTCAGAGTAGCACTTGCAAACCTATGTCTTCAATTATTTGCTGGATGTGTTCCAATCTCTGTGTTCCTCTACAGTTTTTGCCGTCTACAGCTCCCTCTAGTATCATGGAAGTCATTCCCTGATGTCTCAACAAATGTTCTATCACCTTGTCCCGTCTGCTTGTCAGTATTTTCCACATATTCCTTTTCTCTCTGATTCTGCACAGAACCTCCTCATTCCTTACTTAGCAGTCCACCTAATTTTCAACATTCATCTGCAGCACCACATCTCAAGTGC
The DNA here is from genome assembly GCF_023864275.1 of Schistocerca cancellata. NCBI lineage: Eukaryota > Metazoa > Arthropoda > Insecta > Orthoptera > Acrididae > Schistocerca > Schistocerca cancellata. The sequence continues at coordinate 654,284,818 of NC_064626.1, forward strand.
TTCGATTCTGTTCCGGTTTTTCCACAGTTCATTCTCAGAAATTTCTTCTGCAAATTAAGGCCTATGTTTGATGCTAGTTGACTTCTCTTGTCCAGGAATGCCCTTTTTGCCAGTGCTAGTGTGCTTTTGATGCCCTCCTTGCTCCGTCCATCATTGGTTATTTTGCTGCCTTCATCTACTTCGTGACCATCACTCCTGATGCTAAGTTTCTCTCTCTTCTCATTTCTGTAACTTCTCATTACTTTTGTTTTTCTTTGATTTACTCCCAATCCGTATTCTGTACTCATTAGGTTGTTCATTCCATTCAGCAGATCATGTAGTTCATCTTAACTTTCACACAGGATAGCAATGTCATCAGCAAATCGTATCATTAATATCCTTTCTCCCTGAATTTTAATTCCACTCGTGAACCTTTTTTTGTATTTCCAGCATTGCTTCTTCGATGCACAGATTGAACAGAAGAGGTGAAAGACTACATCCCTGCCTTACACCCTTTTTAATCTGAGCACTTCGTTCTTGGTCTTCCACACTTAGTAATTCCTCTTCGCTGTTGTACTCGATATTACACTTCTGTAGCGGCACTGGCATTTAAGATAGGAAAAGGTTAGCTTCGGCGCAGTATTTCAGAGCATACAAGTTACAGCCAGATGCAGGCCTGTTGACAGTAAGTTACGCTTCCAGCAGTTGCATAGTAGAATGGAGGCCACAGGGCTGTAGACCCACTGAAAAGTGTAAACGCAGTGATTTGCATGGTGCAAGTTATGGTCAGAAGGGGCCCACTGGCCCATCCCGGATGTTATGAGTACACAACTCGAAATGGTGCGTTAGCAAAACAGAGGCGTGCAGCCACATATAAATAGGTGCTGGTTCACTGTCAAGGTATTCAAGTGTGATAGCTCTCCTGTATGGCGGGGCGTTTGACACCACCAGCTATGCACAGCAACAGATGGGGCACCAGTGTTCCAATCCACAGCAGGTTGCAGGTTCGACCCTCTGAGGCCAACACGGGGTCCGCAGACAGCCAGTGGTGGGCCAAGGCTTGTTACTACGGGCAGTCTTGTTGGCTCCCAACACATGCCAGAGCATCCCGAGGCGAGGGCCGCAGATTCGGACGTCAGATTGCGGGTGTTTGTTGTCACCGCTTTCTTAGCCACACCGGCGAGGAAGCATGCTGCGGGTCGCCTTACAGTTTCCTGTGAGCGGCACTGAGACAATGGGGACGGAGGCCGCTGAGTCAGCTGCTGGCGCAACCTGATGTTGTCACAACTCTGTGGCTGTACAAGGCCGACACACAGCAGTGCACTTCTCGGGTCTCTAAAACAGCCATTCCAGGCCAAGCCATTTCACAGACAGCGAAATGAGGTCCTCAGCATTGCGTGACCCAGTGACTCAGACCGAGAGGAACAGGGGCACTGTAACTGGAAAGAATAAATCACTTGGGAAACTGGGACAAGTTTTCATATGGCTCATCCTGACACCCCATCCTCGTCCAACATACGCTCTACATTTGGTGTCAGAATAGCGAGCGTTGGCCGTACAGTACAACCTTCAGCCCACCCCCTGCATTACAGTCGCAAAATGTCGTGAGTGTTGACCCTTTTTTTTTTTTTCTTCCAGAATAAGTGTTAGCGTGTTTGGGGCATTGAGATGATGTTTTTATGGCATTTGATTACTTTTGTATTCGGTTGAGTATGATGTTTTGTATATCTCCTCCTTTTACATCATTGCCTAAAACATAAGATGAGATACTGAGCTGTAGGAAGTCAGTTTATTTTTGTAGTTAAATGTTTGGTTTCTGTGGGATTATATAGGTTGAAATGGGACTAACTGGGAACAAAAGTACACAATGGTAGAGTCAGGGACGCGAGGTTTGTCGGAACCAGAAGCGGTACGGATTTTGTTGGAAAAAGAGGCACAATTGACAGCAGACAATATGCAGTTGAGAAGTGAATTAACATCTAGGAGTGAGCGGGAAACCGCATCTGATCAGGCGTTTTTGCTTTGCCTCAGCAGGGGATTGGTCCAATCGCCACAAGTTTGATTATTCCGTTTTCCAGCAAGGCATCTGAGGATGTGCGTTCATTTGTGGAAAACTTGGAAACTTCAGCTGTGATGAATGGTTACTCTGATGAACACTTGTTACATGTAGCCAAGATTAGATTAACGGGTGAAGCGAAGACATAAATAAGGTGTTCTGAGGCCTTAAGGAAGGCGGGACAGCCTAAGCAGTTGAAGGAGGGGCTTTTACAGAGGTACAAGAAACAGAATAGCACTTGGTATTTCAGGACAGAATAGCGCTTGGTATTTCAGGGAGAGGTTAAGTACAATGACGAAGCGGCAGGGGGAGACAGTAGAGAAATTTGTGGACAGGATAAGAGAATTTAATGGGTATACTTAATAGTTGGGTTGGAACATTGAAGCAAATTGTGTTCTGTTGCAGGAGGCCGAGCAAAGGGAACTTGATGTATTTTTGAGGGGGTTACTGCTGAAAGTGTGTGAAGGGACACCGAAAGATTTGTATTCGGCTGGCAATCGAGTGTTAGGAAATAGACGTGGCAAAGGGGGTATGTGATAGACAAGAATTGTTTACAGCGGGAATAAAATGTTATAAGTGTGGTTGTATGGGACACATGCAGAGGCAGTGTACCCAGTCACCAAGGAATAGAGGAAGGGGTGGAAATCAGCAGCGTGGCCAGATTTCTTGCATCAACATGTCAAAATTGACTTTTGACAACAAACTGTGGAACTTGGTAGAATGTTATTTCAGCTAGGGGAAATTGTTGTTGATGTAGAGCTATCGCGAGGGGCATTCAACATAATGAACAAACCAGTGGAACCGGTACATTAGCATTAAGGCTTAATTCACATGAGAGTGTGTCTAATGGCACCTGGAAGTCGCTTTGGGTAAGTGTAGAGTCAAATCTACCTGTGGGTACGGTATGTGTTATTGAACCATTGGAGGATAATGAATTTTTGGATCCATTAGGTTGTTTTGTGAAACATAGTATTGTACGCATACAAGAGGGAAACGATGGGTGAGTAGTCTTCATGGACGTGGATAATTTTAGTGCTGTAGATGCGAATTTGAGAACAGGAGTTTCAGTAGCGAATTTGGATGTACCAGATGATGAAGACTGATGTTCAAGAGGTAGGCGTAGCGATCAACCACTAACTGCTGATAGAACTGTATTGCATAACAAAGTTAAGCATTTGAAAGGAGAAGAAAAAGAGCACATGGAAGAATTGTTGTTGGAATTTAAGGATTTGTTTTTTCCGTGAGGGTCGTTACCTACAACTCCATTGGTTCTACATAGGATACCAAGAGGCAACAAAGCACCTGTTTACCATAAACCATACAGAATACTGAGGTAATTACAGCAGATTGCGGAATATTTCATTGATCAACGGCTTGCGGACGGTATTATAGAGCATGGTAATAGTTGCTGGGGAGCAGACATTGTCGTTGTGCCTGTGGATGGAACTAAGAAATACGGGTTCTGTTGTGACTACTGATACTTCATTAATAAGACAGTAACAGACGCATACCCCATTCCAAACGTATCAGAGAATTTGGATGACTTAGGACAGTGTCAGTACTTTTCTATGATGGATTTGACAAGTGATTATGATCAGTTTTAGGCGGCTCCAGAGAATCCTCCTAAAACGACTTCCTCTACTGCAGTACATCAGAATGCCATTCGGTTTGAAAAACCCTCCAGCAATGTTTCAGAGGCTGCTAGACAGTGTATTAAGGAATTTGAAACCACGGCAGTGTCTTGTCTATTTGGATGACGTTACAGTGTTTTCAAGTAGTATGGAGCAACATAGACAGCAGGTAAGGGAAGTTTTTATGAGGTTAAGAGCAGCTCAGTTGACATTGAGCCTGGAGAAGTGTTAATTTGCATTAGAAGAAGTGAGATATTTAGGTCATATCATCAGTAAGGACAGAGTGCTAACAGATGCAAGGTTGGTGCAGGCTGTAAGGGATTTTCGGGAGCCAAAAACAGTTAAGGAAGTGCAATCATTAGTCGGAATTTGCAATTTCTATCGAAAGATCGTGAAGGGTTTTGACGCAATTGTTACAGAAGCGTGTGAAATTTGAATGGAGAGAAGAGTGTCAGAAAGTGTTTGACAAACTGAAAGAAGTGTTAACATCAAGTCCGGTTCTTGTGTTTTCAGATTCTGAAAAGGAATTTATTCCAGCATGCGATGCATCGAATCAAACATTAGGGTGTGTTCTTAGTCAGGAAATTGATGGGAAAGAACGTCCTGCAGCCTATGTGTCTAAATGTGTCTAGGCAGTTGAATGCAGCAGAGAGGAATTACTAAACAACAGAGCAGAAGATGCTTAGCGTAATCTGTGGAATCACATATTTTAAATGATATTTATATGGGAGAAGATTTCGGGTAGTGACAGATCATGCTGCTTTGAAGTGGTTGTTGGGGTTGAAGGTTCCGTCCGCTAGACTCGCTATGTGGGCTGTGAGGCTTAGTGAATTTGACTACAAGGTGGTGCACAAGCCTGGGAAGAACCACAGTAATGCGGATGCACGGAGTAGAAAGGTGGCAAAAGTAGAAGTCATAGGTTGTGACCTAGCAGTCTGGCAAGAATTACAGGACGCTGACAATGATTGTAAATTGTATTGGACACAGCCACAATTTAATATGTACGACAGTCTTCTGTGCAGGGAAACAAAGTTAGGGCCAAGGGTAGTAGTGCCAGCGAAACTGAGAGATGAGGTTTTAAAGGAAGCACATGAGCGCATGTTATCTGGTCATGGTGGGTGTAGACAACACCGACTCAAAGGAAGGCCTCGGCGCTTGTTGGTGACGTCACGTCAGCTAGGCACGGCGAACGCCAGGTCTGTTGTAGGCAAAAATGCCGAGGCATGCGTATCGCTATAAATCTCTTATTTTTGCACAAAATGTTTGGTATTGTTTTGGATTCTGCAGTTTCATTTAGTTGAAAGATTTTCTTACTATCGCAAAGCTACAAATGAAGATCATAGTTCTGTATTACTGAATCCTGTCAAAACAAACGTAGATCAATATGAGAAGACGCTTTGCCCCATTGCAAGCTTCAGAAATTTTACATTCAAGTAACTATATTTACTTGATCCATTTTGTTATCAAAACTTAACCCAACCCCCTTACAATGAAATCGTTTCTTTTATTTATTTATTTTCGTTTGACATCATCGCTGGAAATATGAACTAATTTACATGTGTAAATGTCCAACTGTTGCCAGTCATTAGATTACAGTCATTTTCAACAAAATCAACTCTAAACAGGAAACAAAATAGCTTCATACATCGAAAATACTGCTGAGCTTAAACTTTTTTAAACGTGCACATTAGAAAATATAAATATTCCCCTCTTGCAACTGAAAGGAGAAACTTTATAAGATAAAAAAATTTATTTGATAAAACAGGTATCTCTCTTTTGCCTCTTCTTCTGTCCCCCGCCCCCTCCCCCAACGTGTACAATTGCAAGATATTTCATTAACATTCAGTGCTCCTCACCCCATAGTCAACCAAGGTACCTAAAGAAGAGCACCAATATGTTCACAGTTTCTTGTAAAAGCAACCCAGTACAAACGTAACTTCCTCATATTTACAAGTAAGGTAAAGAAGCACGAATTCTGTTGCTCCTGGATCATGAAGTTGTTTTTGTATGTCAATCCTTAAAACAGGTGGAAATTTAAGTTCAGGAGTACACTATTTGTTAAGAAGTGTAATGAATTGCACAATTACTTGATTGCAGAAATCTCTCAGAACAATGTGTGTTGGTCAACTACCGTCAATAGTTTCACATTTTCCTGTGTCAGGGAGGGAGACACCACCATTATGAGTATGCCTGCAACAGACCTGGCGTTCACCGTGCCTAGCTGACGTGATGTAACGAACAAGCGCCGAGGCCTTCCTTTTGAGTCGGTGTTGATGTAGAGTGATGAATAGGAGGGTGGCGGAGGGGTTTGGTGGAGAGGTAGGAAAGTGGATGTGGATCAGTATATCAAAAATTGTATACCATGTGCACAGAGAGCAGATTTGAGTCAGAAACAGGTACATCTACAACGATTGCTGAAAGCGACATGTCCATTTTCTTTCTTGGGAATTGATGTCTTAGGACCTTTCAGTTGAACACCATTGGGGAACAGATTCGTTCTGACAATAATAGACCATTTTTCAAGGTGGAGGTGGTGGCTATGCCAAATTAACAGGCAGCAATGTCGCGCAAGCGTTTGTAAATAAATGGATTTTAAAGTTTGGTATACCGGAGACAATTATTACTGACCAAGGGACCAACTTCATGTCGGATTTAATGGAGGAACTGTGTAAGTTGTTGAACGTAAAGAAGTTGAGGATGAGCGCATTGCATCCACAGGTGAACGGAAGGACAGAACAGGTACATAGAACAATCTGGAAAATGCTGAGTTTTTATGTGGATTCTCATCACTGTCAGTAGGACGAGTATTTGAAGCATATTTTATGCGCATACAATGCAACAGTCCATACCAATACCTGTTTGTCTCCATATGAGGTAGTGTACAGGCGAAAAATGCCATCACCGTTTGAGTTAGTGAAGCCACAGAAAGGAAGGACCGGTGAATCTCTACATCAATTCGTGAGAACAATTTTGGATGTTTGGAAACGGGTACAAAATGTGAATACAAGGGCTTTGGAAAAGCATGAAGATGCAGTGAAGCGGAAAGGATGTTTAACATGGTATAGAGTAGGGCAATGGGTAATGCTATCCAGACCGTATACGCCAAAAGGGAAAACAAAAAAGTTCGTCACGAAGTATCGAGGCCCATACCAAGTAGTGGAAACCACATCCACTGTTAATGTTGAGCTTCAGCTGCCAACTAGAGCAACGATAGTACACATTCGGCGGTTGCAGCCATTTAAGGGTTCTCCCGATGTGATTCCAGGCATGTCACAGGAAGGGAAGAGGAAGAAAGAGTGAGTGGGGAGAGGTGTTAAGTGCAGGGAAAACCAGGTAGATAGAGTACACCATGACGCACCGTATGCTTTGTGATCCAGGAAGTAGTAGAGTATTTTTAGTTTTTTTTGTTTTCTTGTTATGTGTCATTGGGTTTAGGTAGATTAATTAGGCATTGTATTTTCCTATGTTGTATGTGTTTTCGAGTATTGTAGCCTGCTAGGGACTGCAGTCTTTTTGAAGAGGGAGGAAGGCTGATGGTGATCCCTGTCCTCATGCCAGCGAAGTGGGGGAGCACTGAGCAAGTTTGTAGAAGTAAAAACTGAGGAAGTATTGCTGATCTCGGCAGTTAACAACCAGTACGCCGAGATGACAAGGGAGGAATTACAGAGCTGCCATAGAGGGAAGGTAATGGTATGTCCAGCCAGGGTGATAAGCACCAATCTGGACATGTGCATGGTGCAGTTATTTTTAGCCAGGAGGGAAGAAATAGACTGTCCAAGGGACATCATGGAGCCAAAATCGAGCTTGCAACGGGTCGGGATGCATTGGATCTTCTCCACCTACGAAAAATTAATAGTAGTAGCAAGTTGTTTTGAGCAGGGAGTATTTGCTGAAGCGAAACATATAGAGCTCAAGGGGAGCAAAATTTTAATCAATGGAACTGCGTGTAACATAATAGGACCAACCTTCCATCTGCCAGCATCAATTTCAGGAGTCACATAATTGAATGTTACACAGCCACACTGTACTGACCAGAAGCAACTTTAGAGTTTTTGCCAAGATAGAATCTGACCTTGTTAAATCAAACTCTGGAGTCAGGTCTGTTGAGATACGTAAACCAGTTCATTTCAGAGCAAGAGGGGCATACATCATCCAAACAGCTCGTGCAGCATGTCGCTCAATGTAGGGAAAGGCAACGACAAGTAATGATCATTTTGAGCACCTCTGTGCCAAGTGCCATTGCAGCCTTAACTTTGTTGTGTGTTGTTTTCATTCCGATCAGGTGGAGATCCAATTCCAAGAGGGAACTGATGGTAGTCCAAATCTCAGTGGATTGGATACCGAGGGCGTAATACGGGTAGGTAAGGGGTTGATCTAGTATTAAGTGGAATGGTCATCCAGTAAGGAATTTTTACGTTTTGTCTCATGTCATGTGTTTAAGAGGACTAGACCACATCGAAGTTTTCTAATAGTAGCAGTAAATATGTTCTAAGTATGTGCCGACCCAAACAAGTTTAAGAGTAGTTAGAGGTTGAACCAGGGACTGCGTCTTTTTGAAGGGGGAATAATGTAGTGGCACCACCATTTAATGTAGCGCCACTGTATAAGGTAGGAAAAGGTTAGCTTTGGTGGACACAAATTACAGCAAGGCTGTTGACAGTAAGTTACACTACCGGCGGTTGCAAAGTAGAATGGAGGCCACAGGACCGTACACGCGCTGAAAGGAATAAACATAGTGGTTTGCATGACACAAGTTACGGGCAGAAGGGGCCCACTGGCCCAACCCGGATGTTATGAGTACATGACTCAGAGCAGCGTGTTAGCAAAAAAGAGGTGCATAGACATGTATAAATAGGCGCTGGTTCACTAACAAGGCATTCAAGTGTGACAGCTCTCCTGGATGGCGGGGTGTGTCAGCCCACCAGCTACATGCAGCAGCAGTTGGGGCGCCAGCGTTCCAGTCCACGGCAGCTTGCTGGTTCGACCCTCTGAGGCCAACACGGGGTCTGTAGCCTGCCAGTGGTGGGCCACGCCATGGCTCGCTACTGGGGGCAGTCTTGTTGGCTCCCAACAGACTGGGAGGAATGTGGGCACTGTAGCTGGAAAAAATAAACCAGTTGGTAAACACGGACGAGTTTAATATGGCACATCCTGACAGCCCATCCTCGTCCAACATCAATCTACACTTCTCTCTCTCTATAGCTTACCCCTACTTCCCATGGTTTCTTCGCAGTTATTTTCTTTGTACCTATGTTTTTCTTTCCAACTTCTGTGATTGCCCTTGTTAGAGATGTCCATTCCTGTTCAACTGTACTGCCTACTGAGCTATTCTTTATTGCTGTATCTTCAAGTGTATCTTGCTCGCCATTGCTTATTGATTCTTCCTGACTAGTCTCTTAAACTTCAGCCTACTCTTCATCACTACTACATTGTGATCCGAGACTGTATCTGCTTGTGGGTATGCCGTGCAATCCAGTATCTGATTTCAGAATCTGTGTCTGACCATGACATAATCTAACTGAAATCTTCCTGTATCATCCAGCCTTTTCCAAGTATATCTTCTCCTGTTGCAATTCTTGATCAGAGTATTCGCTATTACCAGCTGAAATGTACTACAGAATTCAGTTAGTCTTTCTCCTCTCTCTTTCCTTGTTCGAAGCCCATATTCTCCTGTAATCTTTCCTTCTTCTCCTTTCCCTACAACTGCATTGCAGTCCTCCATGACTATTAGAGTTTCATATGCCTGGCTGGTATTTTGCATTATTTTAAAATTGTCAAGCACCATAAACAGTTTCATTTTTACTTTATACACTAGTTTTCATTTTTTCCGCACTTTTTTGGTGCCCTCTTCTTGATTTTGCCACCTCCAATAATTTAACTCTTTGACAACAAGCTCCCTTTCTATTCAGTACACAGCTTTTATGTAGTTCACAGTAGACTGAAATGCTATTTCCTCTAAAATGTTTTTCTTGCTTTGGATGCCATCACTAAAAAATGAAACGGTAGCATAAACACTATTAGCAAATACATTTCTTTTACCAAGATGGTTGTCAGCAACCTTTCCGCTACACAGTTTTTAAAACTCACAATGAGTTCCAACATGAAGACATTTTTCTACATCTATACTCTGCAAGCCACCATGAGGTGCATGGCAGAAGGCGTGTCCCATTGTACCAGTTATCAGGGTTTCTTCCTGTTTCATGTATGGAGCCCGGGAAGAATAATTGTTTGAAAGCATATGTGCGTTAAATAGTTATTCTAATCTTATCCTCATGGTTCCTGTGTGAGTAATACATAGGGGATTGTAGTGTATTCCTAGAGCCATCATGTAAAGCCAATTCTTGAAACTTTGTTACAAGACTTTTTAGGGATAGTTTACATCTATTTTCAAGACTCTTCCAGTTCTGTTTCTTCATTATCTCTGTAACATTCTCCCATGGGTTAAACTAACCTGTGGCTATCCATGCTGTCCTTCTGTGTATACATTCAATATCCCCACTTAGTCCTGATTGGTACGGGTCCCACACATTTGAGCAATATTCTGGAAGGGGTGACACAAGTAATTTGTAAGCCTTCTACTTTGCAGACTGATTGTATTTCCCCAGTATTTGACCAATAAACCAAAGTCTACCACCTGCTTTACCCACAACTGAACCTATATGATCGTTACTCTCAGGTATTTGTATGAGTTTGCTGATTCCAACAGTGGCACACTGATGCTTGGTCATAGGGTACTACTTTTTGTCATTTTGTGAAGTGCACAGTTTTAGACATCTCTGAACATTTAAAGCAAGTTGCCAATCTTTGCACCACTTCAAAATATTATCAAGGTCAAGATTAATGCAGCTTCTTTCATATAGTATTTCATTTAGATAACTGCACCATCTACAAAAAGCCTGTTGTTATTATTAATATTGCCAGCAAGATCACTAATATACAACACGAATGGCAATGGCCCCAACACACTTCCCTGGGACACACCCGAAGTTACTTCTACATCTGACAATGACTCTCCATCAAAGATAACATGCTGTGTCCCCCCTACCAAAATGTCCTCAACCTAGTCATAGATTTCACTCAATACCCCATATGATCGTACTTTTGACAGTAAGCACAGGTGTGGTACTGAGTCAAATGCTTCTCGGAAATCAAAAAATGCAGCATCTCTTTGAAAGCCATGATCCAAAGCTTTCAATATGTTATGTGAGAAAAGTGTGAGCTGGGTTTCACGTCAAAGATATTGGATGTTCGTGTTGTTGATCACTTCTACGACCCTTCTGGTAGACAGGTGTGACCTGTGCCTTTTTCCAAGAACTGGGCATGGTATTTTGTTTGAGGCATCTATGATATAGTTAGAAGAGGGACTAAGACAGCTGGAAACTCAGTATAGGCTCTGATAGGGATTCCATCGGGTCCTGGAGCTTTCTTCAGTTTTAACAATTTCAGCTTTTTCTCTTTCAAGTGGTATGATGATCGAATTGGGGCGATTCTCCTGGGTTTTCCTTTGTAAAGGAACATTTGAAAATGGAGTTAAGCATTTCAGCTTTTGCTTTGCTAACCTCAATTTCAGTTCCTATCTCATCCACTAGGGACTGAACACTAACTTCAGTGCCACTAACAGCCTTTACATATGATCAGAATTTCTTCGGGTTCTGTGAAAAATCATTTGACAATATTCAGCTATGGTAGCCATTGACCCACATTGCTCTTGTGACAGCCCAATTTGTTTCATTCAGCATCTCTCTATCTGTGGGACTACGCTTTGTGTTACATTTGTTATGCAGGAGTCTCTGTTTCTTTAGAAGTTTCTTTACAGTTACTGTATACCATGGAGGTTCCCTCCCATTAGGGACTGTTCTATTGGGTACATACCTATCCAGTGGTTGTTCAACTATTCTTTTAAACTTGAGCCATAGTTCCTCTACATGCACCTGCCCTATGCTGAAAGTTTCAAGTTCCTCATTGAGATATGGCACCACTGATTTTTTATCTTGTTTACTGAACATGTCTATCTTTCTGCTTATTTTTATTGTCCTTTGCACTTTGGTAGTCATTGTTGCCACAACCAAGTTATGGTCACTGATACCAGTTTCGACGTGGAGGTCGTCAAAGAGCTCAGGTCTATTCATCAATATTATTTTCATTTGAAAGGTTGCCGAATATTGGCACAATGCCTTTGATTACTGCTATTGATAAAGGATGCCTGTATTGATTTTATTGGTAAAAACAAATTCCCTTCTTAGAGCATTTGGTAGTAATTTCATTCTTGAAAGGTTGCAGACTTTTACCTCTGGTGTGACAGTTGTTGAAGCATACTTTGCCATGCATTTGCTGCCCTGATAACATTGTTTATGGCTGAAGCAGTGCATTCTTGGCTTATTGTGTGGTAATATATCACAGATGTGCATAAAACAATGCAGTGAAGTTAAATACAGAAAACCACATTGCCAAGCTTTGAGAACAGAGAATGAATGCAAAATAATTTATCGCCATAACAGTGGAAAACAGTAGTGATATTGAAAGTCCTTTATTCCATGCAGGCCACCTTCTGAGGAAAATATCCTTTATCTCCAAATTTAAGGGGGAGAAATATTGTGATATTTGATGGGAGAGCTCTGAATGAAGAAACGTGGCGCTGCATCTTGGTACACGTAAGACAAAATAACATATCCTAAATTACATCATGTGTGTGTTATCTGTCTACATCTGTTCTGTGTAAACCATTGTGAAGTGTATAGCAGAGGGTTTCTTCCTATCCCATTCTCATATATGGCACAGCAAAAATGACTGTTTAAATGCTTCTGTGCATGCTGTAATTTATTTAATCTTGTCTTCGAGGTCTCTGTGGGGGTGCAATGCCTAGGGGGGGTTTATTTATCCCTAGATTCATCCCTTAATACTTGTTCCTGAAACTGTGTAAATAGGATTTCACAGGATAGGTGGCACCAGTTTTCAAGCATTTTTCACGAAACGTTTTTCAGCATCTCCATATCGCTTCCCAGGTATCAAACAAACCTGTGACCAAATGTATAGTGCTTCAATGCATACAGTCAGTATCACTTGCAAGTCCTGTTTTGTGCAATATATTCGAGTGGGTTGCAAGAGTGTTTTGTAAGCTATCTCCTTTCTACACCGAGGGCATTTACCCCAGCAGGTTAACAATGCTCTAAGGTCTACCACTTCCCTGGGTTTTGTGATCATTCTAGTTTTGGCTGATTGATTTGATTTAATCAGAGACACAAAATAACAATGGTCTTAGCCCCCCTCCCCCAAAATTGCTTACATCGAAACTAAGTATATTGTGCAGTTTCTCTCCCTCTCAATCTAATAAAAAAGCTCCAGAAGAGTGGTAGGAGACAATTTTCTAGGTCTTTAGGAATGAATGCACTAATATTCTGTGTCTTTGGCTCCCAGTGGTTTGCACAGGGAATTTAAATGTGGTTCTGTTTCATCCTCCACACCACATAGTTTGCACGTGGGGGCTTTTCTCTCTAAATATACATCATGTGTAGGTATTTCTAAAGTTTCCATCTCCAATGGTTAGTCCTACCATGATTAGGTAGGAAGCTCCCATGCTGGAAACTATTGTATAGTCAGCTGGTACGTACTTGACAATTCTTATATTTACCACATTCATGATATTAGCTTGTGGTTCAGATTATTCTAAATGTTTCCAGTTTTTTTAACCTTTATACTCCTGCCGCTGCCTCCAGTGTAACCTAAAGACGTAATGTAGGCATGACCAGTGTGGTCTCCATACCAGCAGTGGATATGCTGCCTTCCCAAGCTCCTTAGAACCCACCTTTTGTTCTGCTTTATTTCACCACTGTGCAGCCCTATATTATCATCATAGGTCATATTATAGGGGTGTACACTGATCAGCCGGAACATTATGACCACCTACCTAATTGCCAATATGTCCACCTCTGGCATGGATAACAGTGACGACGCATCATTGCATGGAAGCAATTAGGCCATGTTAGGTCGCTGGAGGAGTTGGCACCACATCTGCACACACAAGTCACCTAATTCCCGTGAATTCAGGGAAGGGAGGTGATGAGCTCTGGCATCACATTGTCACATCCCAGATGTGTATGAGTGGGTTCAGATCTGGTGAGTTGGGGGGCCAGCATATCAATTGGAATTTGCCCCTTATCTTGTTGAAAAATGCCACTGCTGTAGAGAAACATGATCATTATAAAGGGATGTACATGGTCTGCAGCCAGTGTACAATACTTTTTGGCTGTCATGGTGCCTTGCATGATCTCCACTGGAGTCATGGATACCCACATGAATGTTCCCAAGAGCGTAATGAAGCCACCACCAGCTTGTCTCCAAACTGCAGTACAGGTGTTAAGGAGCTGTTCTCCTGGACAATTCTTGCTCTCCCATCGGCATGATGAAGAAGGTATCGGGATTCATCAGGCCATACAACACTCTGCCACTGTGCCAATGTCCAGTGCCAATGGTCACGTGCCCATTTCATTTGTAGTTGCTGATGTCGTGATGTTAACATTGTTACAAGCATGGATCATCGGCTGTGGAGGCCCATTGTTAGGAGTGTTTGGAGCACTGTGTCAGGGTGTCTATGATCCGGGAAAAACCCGGGAATTTTTTTGAATTCTGGGAACTTTTCATTGTTTTTGTTCTCAGTTAAATTTTTGTAATTTTGACTGGTAAGAACCAATACTCTAACAAAGGATATTACTGTATCCTGCTACAGCAGGATAATACTGCAGCAATAAAGCATGAATGAGAGAAAAAACTGAAATAAAACTTAAATTGCAAAGGAAATGCGCCATATACAGCAACTAAACAGATTGCTCATATAAGCGTCTGCCAACAGCAAAATTTGTCAAAGGCTTTAGGAAGACTATGGAATGCTTCGTAACAACAAATTTCCTCCGACGAGCATGACGTCACAACTGTTAACATTAGATTTGTTTTAGCAGTTATGAGTGGGATCATGCGCAGTCGCGTAGTACCTTCTTCCGCTTGTGGCTACAGAAACATGGCTGTTGGCTGTGTAAGCAATCGCAGCAAAACAAAAAGGCAGCTAGGTGCTACCAGAAAAAATTTTAGTGGTGCACCCAAGCTGCCAGATTGTGCAGCAGCCATGGATCTAGGAGTGGGGGGGGGGGGGGGGGGGGAGCGGGGCAAATTCATATTCTTGAGGAAAAAACCTTGTTTCACAAAGCGCCTAGCATCCAGCGCATGTTGGTCTATCGATTATTCGTATGACTTTGAAACGTGCCCCTGTCGGTTTTTGAACATTGTTGAACACATTCTAAGTTGATTTCTGAATGAATCATAAGTAGATTTGTGAATGCATGCATAGTGTACGTAATGTCTCTGTCAGTGTAATCCTCATCGTATCTAGAAATAAACTTTCCTGCAGACAAAAGGGGCTATACGAGCTGAGCAGAGCATAGTCGAACGAAAGAAAGCCAACCACTGTCTGATTATGTGGTTGATTGGGTTTGTGAACGATGAGCATTGTTATGATTACCAGAGAAATCCATAGATTCAGACTACCAGAGTGCGAATAAACTACTAACAGGAATAACAGGTAAGAAAGATTATGTATTATCTTCACGGTGTGCCCAAGAAAATGAAATTTTGACAGAAAATTTTTGGCCAGATCGATATACTAGCAAGGGCCAGTTGTACAGTCTCCGGCTAGCAGCCGCTTTAAGGTCTATTCTGGAAGTAGCGCGGAAAACGAGTTGTACGATCACGTAATAACGCCCAACCTGAGAATAATTGCGGGATAACTAAACTGGTGATTCTGGCAGAGTTAGTCAAGTTAACCGGCAAATAAGCTTTGACACTGGCAGGAATAGATACAGAATTAGTGATGACAACATTGTTTGTTAGAACGAGGGAGGAGAAGAAACCGTGACATCACTTAAATTATGCAAGAATATGACGATTTCAAATTTATAAAAAAATTTCGCACTACTACTTTTCGATCTCATGCTTGAGAAACTGGAGCATATGAATGAAGTGTAAAGCTTTTTTGCTTGTTGGAGGCCTAATAGGCATTTGATATTGGTACTTTGTGAATTATATTTTGCCATGTTATAAAAATGACAATTTCTGCCAAAACAGTCTCGTTTATTCGGCATATGTTACAATTGCTGCAATTTTATAAAGGCCTATTTTGTTTTATCTCGCAGACAGTGACAAAATATAGGTAATCAGGTCGAGAAACCACACCAGTCTTGGGTCTATTTGTAATTACAGCTTTTTCAGTATTAGACAGCAACATTTCAATTTTTCGTGTAGCAAAACGTTTGACGAACTTTGATGAGGTAACAGATCCTTTCGCAGAAAGGAAAGCACGCCATGTAAAGCTGTGGCAAGATTAGAGAGAAAAAATTATAGGAGCTAAGGATTGAAGAAATGTGTACTGTCTTGCTTGTCTCTTCTCTTTACTGGTTCTATGTATCCTATACTTAATTTTATGTCACACAAAGCAGCAAGTTGTTAGCTAATAGGGAATAGAGTGTGCAAATTTTCTGATTTAAAAATAAATAAATAAAGAGGGCAGGATGTCAGACCAGCCGACTAGTAGCAGGAGAGGCACCATATGACATTTTAATTTCCACTTTCCTGAATATAGTTTGGTGGCATCCAGTACAAAATATACACGTTTCAATTCCACAGACCGAAATACAGTGACGTGCGATAGAAGAATGCTGTGTGAAGAGGTGTGGCGCTGCCCTTTGGCACACTTAAAATCAGATAACATGTCTTACAATTCCTCGGACACGTATGTTTTATGTATCAGACTCTTCAGAAAGATGTGCGCTACAAAATGAACATATTTTTGAAAATTCGATTTTTTTAAAATTTTTGTCATTCTATCTCAAACGCTATACTATTGCCCCGGCTCGGAAATATCGTAGATGCGGGTGTGATGCGCAGAGGAGTCTATGTTATAATAGGGAAGTGGGTAGTCTCAACGTGACATGTGTTTACATTTAGTGATTTTGTTGTTTCCTCTTTGTCTACTGCACTTACGTCAAATGAAAACAAAATTGATTTTTTTGGACGGGAGCTATCATGTGAATTAAAATACATTTACATAATTACGGAAGGCTAAAATACGTTATTGGTTTCAGATTTAATTTGATTTCCACCTTTCTGATAGTCAAGCATTAATTGCCATGCAGAACAATGAAGTTATTTTTATCGGTCTGCTGAAGAAATTTTCTTTTATTAATGTTTTTCACCAAGGCAGTCAATATATTTGCAACAAAGGGTTTAATTTCAAACTATTGGCTAGTTTCAACTGTTTGGTGCATTTCAAGTGTACTTTTTCATCTTCTAGCACGTATGGCATTATGCCACAACAAAGAACCAGACATGAGATAACAAAGTACTGGTACCCAAGGAAATTTACATCCCGAAACCACACTGAAAAGCTTAATATCAGGTCGATGCCTACTTCACTGGGAATCTGGGACTCATTTAAAAATCAGCTCTTTGATGACAAGCCATGTAGAAGAACTTATCGCCCAGAAGATCACACTTTTGTGTCGTTATTAAAAAATTTATGGCACATTTGTGTGATATATCTTAAAATGTAATACATGAATAAAAGACCAATATTATATGTGAAAGCTTAGCTTCTCTTTCAGTGTATTGGCCTGAGAGACCAATATTATATGTGAAAGCTATGTTTTTCTTGCAGCAACATTATATATATGAATTTAAACCATTAACTTTTCCTGTTCGTGTGTTTGCGCTACTTAACATGATGTTTCTATTGGCTGACTACATCACGTGTCCGAAACTCTGAATATCCGCTGTCATCGGCTAGCGAGATCACATGACATGAGCTATGACTGGCTTACAAATACGCATCGAAATCTCGATTTCAATGCTTCAGAAAATAACATGCGGTGTTTGGTGGAATTCAAATTTATACTTTCGTAATATGAAAATATGCAGTGTACATGTTACTGCACATCAAACATCTTTCCAAAAGGTGTTTTTTCCCCTGAGTTTCATTTTCTAAAGCGCCGGGGAATTCTACACCCATGTATAAAACCATAACCACTCAAAGGATTGATAAGTTATACAGTTCCGAGAAAAAATATACTGTCAATTAACAGGGAAAAACTATGTTCCACCCGGGAGAAAGTGTATTTTTAACCTGGAAATCCGGGAATTTTTTTTCCTTGTCCACGTATACACCCTGTGTGTGTTCAGACACACTTGTACTCTGCCCAGCGTGAAAGTCTGATGTTAGTTCTGCCACAGTTCATTGCCCGTCCTGTTTTACCAGTCTGTCCAGCCTACGACATTCGACATCTGTAATGAGGGGTAGTCGCCTAACCCCATGACGCCTAGACGTGGTTTCCCCATATGTTGAAGACACTCGGCATAGCATTCCTGGAACACCCGACAAGTCGAGCAATTACTGAAAACCTCGTGACGAGCCTTGCTCAGACTCTAATAGATTGTGTACTTCTCCATTCCACAGACAGCACTCTCACTGATACTATATGCACCATGCGCGTCTCTGACTAGCAGTCGTTCCTTGCCATGTGATGCTGGTATCACCTGAACAGGTTTATATTGATGTATGTCAGTGGTCATAATCTTCTGGCTGATCCTTGTGTATCCAGTAAATGATCCTGGAACTTAGACCCCCAGTTTTTACCGTAGGCACTTCCAAGTGCACATGAGAGCACCTTTTTCCTTGAAACTTACATTCTGTATGTGAGGTGGCCATGTTAGTTTTGCGTTAAGGATTACTGTTATGTACACTATCCTCTCTACTGGTAGAATTTCATTGTAGAGCTTAAGATTCCAACATGTGTCCTGGTTTTGCTTCTTTGTGAATGGTTCTACAAGAGTTTTCCTGGGACTAACACTTAGATCCTGTTTCCTACACCAGTTATGCACAATGTTCAGCTTGTGTCATGCCATTGTTCTAATGCTACTTGGAGATTTGCCAAGTATTACTGTGACTAAATGAACTAAGTATCCTTGGCAAAAGTAACCTCTGTCATTTCATTCTTTAATGAGTTCATTCACTACTACATTCCACAGTAATTGGGGACCAAACCCTACCTTGATTGCCATTTTCACATCCATTGTGGTGGCTTCTGCCTATAATGTACCCAACATGGTCTTAATCCTCTTACATACAACAGTCTTAATCCAATGCTCTTCCGCATTGTAACTCTGGATTCAAAGCTCGTTTTGCCAAACATTTCCTCAATATCCAGGAAGATGCAGAGAGCAATTCCCCCGAAGTGTATACCTCTCCCTTTTTTTTTTTTTTTTTTTTTTTTTTTTTTTTTTTTTTTTTTTTTTACCTTCCCAGCAAGTTGGTTGAATGCTGTTTTGTTTGATGTGCCTGACTGTGTGTGTGTGTGTGTGTGTGTGTGTGTGTGTGTGTGTGTGTGTGTGTGTGTGTGTGTGTGTGGGTGGGTGTGGGTGTGTGTCCGTCCGTGTGGGTGTGTGTGTGGGTGTGGGTGGGTGGGTGTCAGTTTTCATGTAGAGAAACCACAACTAAGCTCCATTCCCTAATGTGCACACCAACCATTTTTTTCTAATATCTTTAAAGAAAGGAGGACAGACTAATTGATTGTTTATCCTAAGCATTGATATGATCAATTATCCATGACTTTGGAATGAAAACAATCTTCACTGTCCTCCAGGCATCAGGAATGACTCCTGTTGCTAGACTGGCTCTATACAATCTGTGTAGTAGTCTGATTAATCTGTCTCCTGCAAATAGCAGCAGAGCCAGAAAGTTACTGTTTGGACTTGATGGCTTGAATGCTTGAAACATTCCCAACACCCACTGGATTTTCTTGAAATCAACACTCGGGCAGATTCCCATTTCTCTCATCGGTTTAGAGACTGGATCTCGATTTGTATCTTCTGCCAGAGTGCATTGAGGGACATGAGTCTTGTGGGCTATTCTTATATACTCATTGTCTTCCTTCTCTAGTGTGATTTCGGGATTTGCTGTTATTCTTGTGAGCTTTTTGTGAAATTTGTCCCTTACAGTTGTACCTTGCATCTTCTCACAGAATATCTTCCAGGATGATTGCTGCACTTGCTTAATAGCAAGATAGTATTCGACAATGGCCTCCCAATATTTTGCTCATTTTCCTTTCCTTCTTGCAAAGTTTAACAGTCTTATTACCTGCTTCCTTTCCAATTCAGTATTATTTTTCCACAAAGGTACATTCCTCTTTTAGCTCTTCTTGGTGACTGGGCGATTTTCTAAATATGGAATCGCGATGGTAGATGTCATTTCATTTGCTATTTCCTCTGAATCTAATGGATTTGCTATTGGAGGTCTAACTTCAGATAAATGTGAGTTTAGGTCTTTCCAAATATAAGTCCCTGTCTGTTTTTCTAGAATTCCTATGAGATACAGTTTCTTTAACACCCATTTCAGCCCCAAACTTAACACCTTTTGCTATGGTGAACTTCTGTAGAAGTTGGGAGTGAACATGCCACTCAGCCGGTGGACTGCTGCAGCAGTCCAGTGTCACCCAGCCGGTGGACTGCTGTAGCAGTTCCACCTCACATCATCACTACGCTCAACTTCTGTGGAAGTTTGACCTATGAACCATCTAGCGGCTTTGTTCAAAGTCTGTAGTTAACACCAGAGTCACTAGATGGCAGTTGCATACTGTTTCGAAGCATTGGTTTCGCTAGAGTTGTGCTGCTTATTTCCTGCCTTGTTTCTAATCTGAAGTGTCGTGTTGCTAACCTCAGTTAGTTTCTACTAGAAATGATACGGCAGATAAGTGATATACTGTGGTGGAAGCTCTTTCTCTTATACTGGGTAGTGACTTTGAAGATGAAAGCAAATCATCATCCGAATCTGACGATGAACATGAAACACTTATTGTAGTGCTTCTACATCA
Source organism: Schistocerca cancellata (assembly GCF_023864275.1). Taxonomy (NCBI): domain Eukaryota; kingdom Metazoa; phylum Arthropoda; class Insecta; order Orthoptera; family Acrididae; genus Schistocerca; species Schistocerca cancellata. Next base: position 654,305,391 of record NC_064626.1, read on the forward strand.
GGTACACGGGCTACTCCAGCTGTTCCATTGACATCCCCAGACTTGGACTTGCGCACAGACCGACATACAATATCAAAAACGTGTGTGTTTTGTATAAATATTTTCCTGAATAAATATATAATATAAAGTCCAATAATTGCGATAATACTAAGAGTGTGAGAGTAGGAGAGAGTAGCGCCACGGTGAGCACGAAAAATGCGCCGTACAGCGGACACTGCCGGCGGGACTGGCACTCATCCACAGCGTATGACACAACAATCGCGGCATCATCATGAAAGAGTTAATATTCTTGTGTAAGGATGGCTCCACTGCCTTATGCCATTGTTTGACAAAACTACCTATTAAGATGGGCCCAAAGTTTATGTCAGATACTTCTTCCCTCATATTCCTGAAGGGTGGTTCCTTACCTCTCTTAAAGATCTCTTAGGTTGCTCTACAATAGGTATTCGAGTAGGTAGCCACCTCCAGAAAGGAGGAACACTGTCCTTGTAAGGAAGGTGAGCCGAGGCCAGTATAATTTTTTTCATGTTCCCTTCCACATGCTGTTTCATCATCATCATCATCTTCTTTTCCTGGTGCCTTTGTCCAACAGTGTCACAGGGTCGGCATGGCTATGGTCAGATTTGGCAGGGTTAATTTAAGGGGCGGCCGGATGCCCTTCCTGTCGCCATCCCGTTACGTGAATGATGACGAGCATGATGAAATGATGAGGACAGCACAAACACCCAGTCTCCGGGCAGAGAAAATCCCCAACCTGGCTGGGAATCGAACCCGAGACCCCGTGATCAAGAGGTAGCAATGCTAGCCACTAGACCACGAGTTGTGCCAGTTCCTCCAAGATCTGATATGACCCCCCTTATATAAACCAGCTTCTTTGATCAGAGCCACATCACCATACTGCCTTCCCACAAGACTTCTCAAAGTGATAGTTGCTCCTTTACTGAGCTGCAAGTTATCTGCAACATTTCAAGCTGCTAGCATGCTGCCATTGCTGCTTCTCATGTCCTTAATCACCCTGACAGTAAGTAACCTGAAAGAACCCAAGGTCGCCATTTCATTTTATGTGCCAACCCCCAAATTGGTGCACCCAGTTATTTGTATTGGTTGACTGGTTCGAGTTGTGACTCACTGACATTGTAGTCAGAGGATATTATGTTCAGTATGTGAAGTGCACAGTTTTACATTTAAGCAAGTTATGGACTACACATCACTTTGAAAAACTTATCAAGGTATTATTGAGTATTTATGCACTGTTTTTGAGATAGTACTTCATTATAGATGACTATATCATCTCCAAAAACTGTGAGGTTATAATTAAAATTGTCTTTCAGATCATTAATATACAACATGAACGACAAGAGTTCCAGTGAATTTGGTTGGTGCATGCCTAGAGCTACTTCTCCATCTTTTGATGACTTTCCATCCATGATAACCTGCTGTGTCCTCCCTACCAAACAATTCTTTATCCATACACATATTTTGTTTGATAACCTATATGATCATACTTTTGCTAACTGTTAGTGTAGTCTGGAGTCAGTTGATTTTCGAAAGTCAGGAAATACTAGATCTACCTTATTGCTTTATCCATGGCTTTCAGGATGTCATGTGAGAATGGTATAAATTTGCTCTCATATGACAATCAATGCTGGATGGAATAGAGGTGGTCATTCTGTGTGAGATATGTCATTACGTTTCACACTGTCTCTCAGATTCTACAACAGATGGATACCAGGAAAATTTGGTGGTTGTTTTATGGATCACTCCCGTACAGATCATAATTCAAGGGATCTATATTAAATTATGATTAAAATAAGGTTGCAAATTCTGTATAGAATGTGATAGAGATTCCATCAGGGCCTGGAACTTTGTTGAATTTTAGCAATATCTGCTGCTTCTGAACACTGCTGACATTAACGTCTATATCACTCATCTTTGGAATGGTGTGAGAATTAAACTTGGGTGGTATTTGTGGATTTTCCATTGTAAAGAAAGATTTGAGTACTAAGTTCAACAATTATGCTTTGGCTTTCTACCCTCAATTTCACTTCCTGTGTCGTCAATGAATGTCTGGAAAATAATGTTGATGTCACTGTCAGCCTTTACATATGAGCAGATTTTTATGGTAGTTGTAAAGGCTTCATATGTTGGTTGCCCTTTTGACAGTCAAAAGTGTTTCATTTAGCATCTGGGTATCTATGATTCATGTTATTCCTATTGTGTTGTAGCCACTGGTTCTGTAGCAGTTTCTTTATGGAGACTGTATACCATTGAAGGACCTGCCTATCATGAACTGCCTGACTGACCCACTGTTCTTCTGAGCTTGAGCTAAAGTTCCTCTACATGCTCCTGCCAGAGCTAAAAAAGTCTTTCTACTTGTTTCATTGCCCCTTGTACCAGGTGTTTAAAATGAATATTGGGATTTTAAGCTATAATAGCATTTATTGTATTCAGCTTAAAATTATAAATAATACATCAAATTAAAGAACAACTCCAACAGTTTTTCATACATGTGTTCAAACTGAACATCAGTCGTCACACGGCACCCATCGAGGCAGTAGGTGAGTTCTTCCTAAACCTCAATCAGCATGTCTGAAATAAATGTTGCAACAACTGTGGGAGTTATCAAAAGTGAACTATTTTGCAGTGTGGGTTCTCATGCTATTAATTTTGAGACAAAAGGCTTTCAGGCAAATTTTAACCACTCACTTTCAGCAAAACATAAGTGTAACTTTGAAATTAAATGAGGACCACAATAGTTACATTTGGAACTTCTAGATCAGACACAAGCTTCAAGTTTGGTACTTGTGCCAATATTACAGGTGTTAAGTACTGAGAATAGTTTCACCACTGCTAAACTGATTTGGAAAATGAAATCAGTGATTTCCAGTTACTCTGTGGATTAATCACATTATGCTTGTCACGTTTCAAGATGATGTTCCCTGATAGTGTTCCTGAATATTTTTCACTTTCTTGTAAGAAAATGAGGTACCTAATAACTAATGGACTGGTGTCATATTTCCAGGAACACATGCGTGTTCATCATATTCCACATCGAGTTTCAGTGATACTACCAGTATTAGAGATGAAGAAGAACTACAGAGAATCATTATATTTTGGTGATGGAGTAAATGTTGCATAACAGCGCATCACCTAAGAGCTTTCTTTATCAGCAAAGCAGATGGTGAAGAATTTTCTCAAAAAAAAAAAAAAAAAAAAAAAAAAAGGTTCTTAGGCTTTTAGATAGTGTTGTCCAGGAGACTCGAGGCAGACAACTTACAAACATTGGAACTTCTAACATTCGTGCAATGCATAATGCCTAAGTAAAGAATTTGGCATGTTTAGGTGTAGAAGCATCTGAATTCCTGACCAATATTTACCACTATTTTGACGGTTGACCTGTTCACTGGGAAGAATTTGAAGAAATTAAGTCTAAATTTAATATTCCACATCATAAGTTTTTTAGGCATACAACCACAAGGTGGTTTATTTTAGGACCTTAGGCCAACAGTATTTTGGAAGAATTAGATGGTATTCCGTATTACTTTCATAGTATATACCTGAAAAAAAGAAAAAAAAACTTACAGTTTCATTGTAAATACTATAAAAATAGTCAATGAAAACAGAGCTTCATTTCATGATTATATTTACACAACTATTCAATAAATTCACCAAGCACCTTTGACTCACAGTTTGAGTAGAGAAATAGAAAACATACTTCAAACCTTTTTGGCTTGTGTTTTAAAGATTTTGGAGAGCTTCTAAAGTTCTTCATAATGAACTCTTTACTTTGTATAATCTAATTCCTCATGGACGCATAGTTGTTGGTGGACAAGTAACTGAAGAGGTAAACTGGGAGAACATGACAATTTCTATCTATATCCGAATCCCGCTCCAGCTACTGCCGGGTCTGGGTGCTGACGAGTCCTCTCCATTTGGCTCGGTCCTCCCACCACTTTTCTTCCTCCACCGTGTTCTTGGGCGCCCTCTAGGTTTTTTCCCATCCATCTTTAGTTCTTCCATAATTTTGGGGAGTCTCTGCCCATGCATCCTCTTAACATGCCCATACCATCTTAATCTCTGTCTTTCAATTTCTTCTCTCATACTTTCTTGTTTGAGGTCCTTTCTAATCTCTACATTCGTTACTCTGTCCATTCTTGTTTTTCCCTTAACTGCTCTGAGAAATTTCATTTCCCCTGCTTGCAGTCTGCTCCAGTCCCTTTCTTTCATTGTCCATGTTTCTCCACCATAGGTGACAATAGGGAAGTAATAATTCTTATACATCAGGAGTTTTGCTCTTTCTGAAACTTCATTATTCCAAATCAGATGTTTTATTGTTTGGTAGAAATTGCCTCCCTTCTGTAACCTCCTATTAATTTCGTTAGTTATTCTTCCATCCCTAGATATTTCACTCCCTAAATAAGTGAAACTTTCTACCACTTTGAGGGGTTCTCCATTCAAGGTAATATTTCCATTGATTCCTTTCTCTCTTCCAAATACCATTACTTCACTCTTATCTTTATTTATTTTTAATCCATACCTTTTCATTATTTCCTTCCACGCATCAAGCTGTAACTGTATATCTACCTCTTTATCACCCCATATTACCATATCATCTGCAAAAATCATATTTTTGTCTTTTTCTTTTACTATATCTTTAACTGCCCTATTCATTCCCTCCATCACAACATTAAAAAGCGCAGGAGATAGAATACTTCCTTGCTTAAGTCCTTGTTGTATTTCGAAGTATTCAGAGTTCCCCAATGGTGTTCTAATTCTACAATTGTGGCCTCTGTACATTGTCTTTATAACATTAATGTATCCATCTTCTATATCTATCTTCTTCAGTTCTTCCCAGAGTCTTTCCCTGTCAACTGAGTCATATGCCTTTTCTATGCCTATAAAAACCATTAGCACCCTTTTGTTATACTCCCAACTTTTTTCCATCAGTTGACGGATAGAAAATATCAGGTCGGTTGTGCTCCTTCCTTTCCTAAACCCATGCTGTTCTTCACTCAGCTCTTTTTCTATCTTTTCACTTATTCGTTTTAGTAAAATTCTTTCAAAAATCTTGGCTGTATGACTCATGAGGGTTATTCCTCTGTAGTTTTTACAAAGTCTTTTATTGCCTTTCTCCAGTCGCCAGGTATTTTACTATTTCTCCACACGTTTGATAGTACTCTATACAGCCACTGCATTCCCACTGGACCTGCTGACAATTTCTGGTTTCTAAATAATGGCCAAAAACATTACATTGCAGCTAATAATGGCCAAAAACATTACATTGCAGCTTACAAACCTGTGATGGAAAAGACATGTATATCAAGTTCGCCACTGAAAAGTTATAGGTTGTTAGACCGCAAAGAAAGAATAAAGAGTAGGAGCTTAAACGTTATGTTAAAGGTTTTAAAAAAGTTGTCATTCTATGACCAGTAAGATAAATAATTAGATGAGTACAAGGGTCTACAGTTAGAAAAAGATGACCTAGCTTTAGATACAAAGGTATTGACAGTTACTGGTAGCAGCACACCTCAAAAAGAGACTCATCATCCATAAAGTATCCAGATGTTTCAGAACTTGTTAAGGCTTCTCTTACATTGTGCCATGGAATTTAGACAGACAGAGAGAGAAGATACTTCAATTTGAAGCATATATTAGAAGATAAAAAAAAGCAGTTAAATAAAAGACATCTTGAGGAGGAGGATTAAAAACCCAATAACAACATGAAAAATCAACTGACTAGAAGATAGCTCTTTTGTGATACAACCAACTTATTATGGCTATATTAAGAACAGTCGTAAGTTGTACAGTGTTCTTTATTAACTCAATTATTGAGTTAATAAAAAATATTGTTCAACCTATGACTGTTTTTAATGTTTTCTCTCTCAAGCTTCAGCTAAGCTGAAGAAAGCACTAGAAAAAAGAGTAAAGGCAGCAAAATTGGCGCAGGGTATGTTTGAGGGTGCACAAATCGTGAAACTAGAAGAAAGAGCGAAAGGAGGAGAAAAGAAAATCTAGTATGATAACTTCATTTTTTAATAAGATTCTTAATAAACAGTAATCCAAAAATATATTTTTTTGATCTTTTTCCAGTATTGAAGTGTAGAATTTCGTTACAAGTACCAATATCGAATTATTGATGTACCTGCATTTATAAATAAATATGTATGAAGGAAAAAATGGCCATACCCCATATAGGATCATGACATATACAGGATTATCAAAAATGAAAACAATTCATTTATGTCATATCTCTTTATTGAAATAATTTGTCGGTTTTTAAAATATCTTATCACATTTTAATCACTTTTTCAAATATTTTGTCACCTTCCTCATCTTTTTCAAATGACACCAAGGCTGCTCACTCTGCAGTCTGCTGGAATGAGTGGTGGGGGTAAAGAGGAGGTGTAATATGGGGGTGGGGGACAGGATAGCAAGGTAGGGGTGGGGGAAGATGTTGTGCTGCCATTGGGAGCATGCAGGGATGTTGTGGGAACAGGATGGGCTACTGGGTGCAGAGTTGGAAGGTTGGGGAGTTGAGGGAAAGGGGGGTGGGGTAGGGAGAAGAAGAGAGGGTAGAGAAGTAGGCAGAGGGAGAATACTAGTAGGGGCATTGGTAGGTTAGAAAGCACATGTAGTGCTGAAGTGGGAACAGGGAAGGGGATAGGTATGTGGAGGACAAATGGAGGGTGAAGCCATATAAGTTATGTGATGAATGATACATTACAGGGAGAGTTCCCACCTGCACAGTTCAGAAAATCTGGTGTAAGTAGTCAGAATCCAGATGGTGCAGGCTGTGAAGCAGTCATTGCAGTGAAGCACATCGTGTGGGACAGCATGTTCAGCAACTGGGTGGTGCACCTGCCTCTTGGCCATACTTTGGCAGTGGCCATTCATTTGGACAGACAGCTTGTTAGTTGTCATGCCCGTGTACAAAGCGGCACAGTGGTTGCAATCTAGTTTTTAGATCTTATGGGTGATTTCATAGTTAGCACTGCCTTTGATGCCTGTAGTAGAACTGGAATAGGTGGTGGTTTTAGGCTGTATGGGGCAGGTCTTGCATCTCAGTCTGTTGCAGGGATATGAGCTGTGAGGCAAGGGGTTGGGGTCAGGGTTGAAGTAGGGATGGGCAAGAATATTGCGTATGTTTGGTGGGCAGCGGAATACCACTGTAGTTGGAGTGAAGAGGATAGTGGAGAAAATATTCCTCATTTCAGGGCACATCGTGAGATAGTCGAGACCCTGGTGGAGAATGTGATACCATTTAGTCAATAGAGGATTGCTCCTTTGTGGTCAGACAGTGTATGCAGAAGGTGTTAGCTGACTGGAGAGACAAGGCATGAGAGATCTGTTTCTGAACAAGGTTGGAAGGGTAAGTTTGGTCCAGGAAAGCCTCAGTGAGACCCTTGGCATATTTGGAGAGGGAATGCTCATCACTAAAGATGCGACTACATGAGGAAGGGACTACTTTTCAGGAATGGATGGCAGCCGTTCAAGTGTAGGTATTGTTGGTGGTTGTTAGGTTTGATGTGGGTAGAGGTGCTGAAGTCCTCAGACGAGATTGCAAAGATGTCACTAATGAATGTGAACCAGCTGAGGGGTTTATGATTCTGGGCAGTTAAGACGGATTCTTCTGGATCGCACATTTATAGAGTGGTATAGGATGGCGCCATGCGGGTGCCCATTGCTGTACCATGCATTTGTTTATAGTTGATGCTTTACAAGAAGAAGTAATTTTGAGTGAGGATGTAATTGGTCATGGTGACCAAGAAAGGAGTTTATAGTTTTGGAGTTATTTGGGCATTGGGAGAGGTAGTATTCAATTGTGGTAAGGCCATGAGGGTTTGGGTGTTAGTGTAGAGGGAGATGGAATCAACAGTGACAAGCAGAGCACCAGGTGGTAAAGGAACAGGAACTGTGGATAGTGGGTGGAAGAAATGGTTGGTGTCTTTTTCACAGGAGTGTAGATTACGGGTAATAGGCTGAAGCTGTTAGTCCATGACAGCAGAGATCCCCTCTGTTGGGGCACAGTAACTGGCCACAATGGTGCGACCTGGTTGGTTGAGTTTATGGATTTCAGGAAGCATGTAGATCAGCTTAACTGAGCCACATTGGAGGAAGACGAGTATTTTTGGACTGCGCATGGCCTGCTTAACATTAACCACTGAGGAGAAGAAAGAAAAGAAAAGAAGAATAAAACAGTATGGACCAATGAGAGAATAGCATTGTGTGGTGTGAGTTTCAAATTGAAATTTACTGTAACTTTACATAAACTGAATATTATGGACTTTTTTTACCTGCTCACTTCTTGGGTTATGTTGATTCTTTCTTTAGGCCACATGCAGCCTGCAAGTTCCAACATCCCTGATATAAGAGGTAGGAGTGCAGGGAGTCGTGGGGGTGAGGAGAGAATAAGGACTCATGGGAGAGATTCTGAGGTGGACATAATGATTTGTAGAAGGACTGGAGATCCTGTTGTATTTCAGGAATGGAGTCACTGTGGCAGGATTTGTAGGTGGACATATCTCACAATTGTCAGAGGCTCTCCTCCAGGTAATCCCTGCAGTTCATAACCACAGGTGTGGAGCCTTTGTTGGCAAGTCGGATTGTAAGGTCAGGATCAGCTTTTAGGTGGTAGATATCGGTTCTTACTGTGGATGAAAGTTTGGTTTCCTTGTTGAAGGATTTGGGGATTGATGGGGAGGCAGTATTTGAGACTATAAAATATTGGAACGTTAACAGGGGATGATGTGGAGCAGTGGGAGTGGATCATGGTTGGATGGAGGAGTGAACTGAGTCGGGCAAGGTTCACTGTTGGTTTTGGGTTGTGTCTGATTGGTAGGGTTGGTGGCAAAAAAAGTATTTCCACTGTAGGGATCAGAATAAGGAGAGAAGGTCTTTAACAAGCCCAGCATGATGAATTTGAGAGTGGGGTGAAAGGTACGCCTTTAGAAAGGACTGGTATTTCTGTGGAACTGAGGCTTTTGGGTGAAATGTTCATGACAGTATTTCAGGTCTGTTTAGGTTCAGGATTCTGTGGTAGGATGGAGCTTCCGAGTGTGTAGTAAACATAGTAGGTGTGTCATGCAGGGTTTGTCGGCTATGGGGGAGGTTTGGTGCAGGCTCTTTTAGAGGTCATGGATAGTGGTAGTTCAAGGCTGGAGAAGGTGGTGAATAGGTTGGAGAGTCTTTTTCGGAGGCATTGTGCATGCTGCTCTAGTTCCTGGAGGGCAAGAGTGTCAACCTGGAAGGTGAGATGCACGAATGTGGGATTGCAAAGCAGGAGAATGTTATGGATGGAGAGAGGAGGTGTTGGAATGAGGTTTGGGCCTGATTTATAAGATTTTTGGGGCTAGTTTCATAAGAGTTATGGACTGATGGAATTTGAACAGATAAAGGTCATTGCAGAAGGAGGGGTTGCAGGTGCAGATGGGTAATTTGATGGTCAGGCTATTTGGGGGGATTCCATGGGCCAAGCAACAGTGCAGGAACAGTATGTGGAACTGAATTCTGGCTAAGGATGGGGAAACTTTTCTTTATTGATGCAGGTGGAAGGGGCAAGGATCAACAGTGGTGAATAAAAATGCCTAATAAAATGCAAAAAATTGCAGAAACCCAAAATAGATGAAGTATAGGGAAAAAAAGGGCAATCCTGAGGACATTGGACCCATAGTGAAAGATGATAATGAATCAAAATTAACATAAAAACACAATGAGGTAAAAGAGAAAAATAAATAAAAAGATAATAATAGTGTGGTGTAGGACAGTGTGTGGATACATGTGAAAAGAGGGGGTAGCAGGTGAAAATGGATTGGGGGAGGTCAGTATGTGCATTCTGGAATAAGGGGAGAGAGAGTAGCAGGGAGGTTGTTATGTACAGAGTTCAGCGAAGTATTTGTTAACAGGAACATATAGAAAAGCACATGCGAAAATATGCAAGGATGTGGGAGGATGGGTGATCAATTTGAAGGTATAGGAATAATTACATCAGCAGGAAGAATGTAGGACAAGAGATGCTACATGAACAATCCACACAGTCATGTAGCCCTGTGTTGTGCACAGACGAGACTGTTGATACAGGGTGTTTTGGAAGTCAGAGTATCTGCAGGTCAGAAGGCAACAATGAAACACAGGAAATAAGATAGAGATGGATGGACATAGGGTAAAGTAATGTGTAAGGGAATAGTAACAAAGGAAAACAGTGCTAGATTGGGATAGAAGGAAAGCCTGTAAGCAAAAATCAAACCATGGAAAGTCCAGATTGGAATAACAGCCAATTGATTGCTGAGTGTACTGCCCAGCATGATGTGCTTCACTTAAGTGACTGCTTTACAGCCTGTGCCATTTGGATTCTTCCACTCAGCACCAACTTTTCTGAATTGCATAGGTTGGAACTCTCCCTGCAACATGTCTTTCATTCACATAACGCCACTGGCCCCAACCTTTACTAGTCCCTGTCCTCTACATGCCGTGTCTATCACCTTTCCTGCTCTCACTCCATCACTAAACGTCCTCAATCCCAGCAACATACCTACTAGTCTTTACCTCTTTTCTTCTTCTCTCCCCCCGTCACCCTCCCTCAAATGCAGCCTCCTGACTCTGCACTTAGCAGCCCATCATGTCTCCACCACATCCCTGCACCCTCTCACAGGCAGCACGGCATCTTCCCCACCCCTATCCTGCTATCTCTCACCACGCCACACCCCACCTCGTGCAATCTACTTATCGCTACCACCCACCCCAACAGACTGCAACACCCCTCTATCCTCCTCACCTCTCCTACAGAAGTATCTTGCCGCTCACCCTCCAGTCCTGTCACAGGCATCACATACCTCACTGAAGGCAGGTTATTGTGAAAGCAACATGATCTGCTTCACTTCATTGACTGCTTTACAGCCTTTGCCATCTGGATTCTTCCTACCAACACATGTTTTTCTGAATTGTGCGGGTGGGAACTCACACTACAATATATCTTTCGTTCAGGTATCCCCCCCCCCCCCCCCCCCCTCCGGCCTTAATCTTCACTAGTCCCTATCCTTCACCTACGTACTCCCTTCCCAGCTCCCAGTCAAGCACTACACACACTTTCAATCTCACCAACACACCTACTAGTCTTTTCCTCTTCTTTACTTCTCACCTCTCCCGTCTCTCTTTGCCCATCAGCCCCTCTCTGGCACAGGAGCCCATCCTGTCCCCACCATGTCCCTGTACCCTCCCACAGGCAGCACAGCATCTTTTCCCATCCCTACTCTGCTATCCCTTCCCCACCCCACTCCACCTCCACCCATCTCCCTACCCCTACCACCCACCCCAGCAGGCTGCTGCTCACATCAGATGGAATCACAATCCACAGTTGGGCCCCCGCTGTCAGAGACTGTGCCCATGTGTGTGTAAGCTGCGCTTGTGAGATTATGTGTATGTTTTCTGAAGTATCTTCTGTCTGAAACCTTAAATGTTTAGCAGTCATTTTCATTGTGCCTGTCTGGAACTCACTGTCTCCTTTATGTGGTGAGTAACAATCTAACATTTTCTTATTGTTGTTTACTCTTCAGAGAAGGCATTTGATAGTGTTTTGCAGGATGTATTGTCACACCCACTGTATACAAAATTGTAATCATCCCAATTGGTTGTTGAGTTATTGAAGCCTCCTCAAAATAAGACAGTATGTTTGGGGAACATAATATGTGCTAGCAAGGATGAGCCTTTCTCTGAGTTTTTCAGTTACAGTTGGGTGTAAGTCTGGTGGTTGACACAGGCTCCAGTTATAAGTTTATGCCCACCTTTGGTACCAAGTTTTGCCCAGACAGTCTTGCATGCAGCTTCATTTTCTATCTTGTTGGGTTTATATGTCATATGTACTAAGATGAATGCACTGCTTCAATTGCCCATTAGTCTGTCCTTTTGATATACTCTTAGGTTAACCTTGAAAATCTCTGTTGTCAGTTTCATATGTTAGTGAAACTCCGCCAGAAGTAGTATGTTCTCAGTTATCTGTCTGCAGTGAGGTGCATCCAACTTTCCAAGGGTGATAATGTGATACTATTGACTGGAATATACATTGCATAACACCAGCTGAGATAGGAATGCCTCTTTGCCAGTAATCAGAATAACTGGAATTGAAGTGATAGACACAAGTTTGGGATTAGGTATTTAAGGGGTGTAGGACGTCAAATGGGCCGACTTGGAGCCGGAGAGGCACCACAGGACATTTTATTTTCTACTGTCTATACATTTACAAATAAATTCATAAAACTTTGTCAGCATGACCAGGAAGGATTCAGGATTCACACTCATAGCAGTGGAAGTGCAAACACATAACGAAATAAATATTTTTAGATATGAAATTACATCATTTTTTCACTTACTGTTGGCTGCATTTGTTGTTATAGGTACATTTTTCTTCACAAGTAAGAGAGATTCTTTGATGAATTTTGCACACCATACAAACCATACTTACAGGTGTATGAAACTGTAGAATTTTCCAAATCTATTCAAAACTGTGGTAAAAATTGAGATAATTAACTACAAAATTTGATTTTTCTCTAAACATAAAGTTTAAAACGTAACAGCTCATTCATTTTTTCATAAATTAAATAGATTCTATAGTTTCAGACACCTGTAAGTATGGTTTGTATGCTGTGCAAAATTCATTGAACAGGCTCTTTTACTTATGAAGAAAAGTGTACCTATAGCAACAAATGCAGCCAACAGTAAGTGAAAAAAATGATGAAATTTCACATGTAAAAAAAATATTTTGTTATGTTTTTGAACTTCTGCTGCTACGTGTGTGAATCCTGAATCCTTCCTGGTCACGCTGACAAAGTTTTATGAATTTACTTGTAAAAGTATAGACAGTGGAAATGAAAATGTCCTGTGGTGCCTCTCCTGCTCCAAGTTGGCTCGTTTGACGTCCTACCCCCCTTAATGTGAAGATGACAGGTTTTTATGAATTACTGCATACTGGTTCAGAAATATACATAATGAAATGGAAGTACCTGTTACATAAATTATTTTGATTCTATACAAGTGGTTTCCATTTTTAATGATTAGGTTTTGAAAAATGCCTTTTTCATCTTTTCGTTATCTTTATATCTATATGATGAATGAGTCAGTTTCCAATCTAGTTTATTGTGAGTGCAGTGTATAGAGGTTGTTATTTCTGTTCTTAATACAAACTACCATAATTCATTTTTGAAGATGTTTAATAGTGCCCTTTTACAACTGATTATACATTTTTTTTTAATTGATGGAAGAGTAACTGCAAGAAGAAATATTTTTAGTGTGCTTAAAAAGTTCAGTCCCTGCTCACCAGATGCCATCCATCACTTTTATAATGCCTGCAACTTTCAAGGAGGTTCACCTAATTTCAGGAATACGAACAATTCCTTGTCATATGGCCTTGGTGGTTTTCCTAGCTATGTAATAAGACAGGTTGGCAATGAAACAATATAACTGCTACACAATATAAACTTCTCAATGAGTACTGGCATTATCCTTCAACCATTCGAAACCACCTAGACAGTTCCATTACACAATAAAGGGGACAAGCATGAGACCAGCAACTATTGACCTCTCTCCCGCCTCCTGAATTTTTTTCCAGAATAATAGGAAAAATTATATATACTCAAGTACAGTTATTTCTTGAAAGAGGGGACTAATGACCTCAGCAGTTGAGTCCCATAGTGCTCAGAGCCAGAGCCATTTCTTGAAAGTAACTCGCTACTAACAGCACAGCAGTTTGACTTTTTAATTGATCTTACAAATGCATTTGATCTTCGTCATTCACATTCTGCTTTACTCATAATGGATGCTAATGGTAAAAAAGCAATCTGTAATGAGTGGTTTCAGTCATATCTGTCAAATAGTGGGTAACTGGTGGAAATAACAACACATGGTGGAAGAACAACTCATTCAATTATGTCACCTCAGGAGTTTCATGGGGTTCTCTTCCTTTTATTTATTAATGACTTTCCAGAAAGACCACCTTCAACAGTACATGTGTTACTTGCTAATGATACAAAACCTCTTTTATAATGTTTCTCCATGACAAAGGAGAGCTGATTCGGTTGATAGCAATGAAAGTCTTCTGTACTGGCTATATGATAATAACCTCTTACTTAACAATATTGTAAATTCCTAGATGGAAAAATACGTAAAATATGGGAAAGGCAACCATTTCCCTATAGTGGATTGATGCATGATGTGCAGAAACACATAATAGAAAACAGTCAACCTTAGCCTTTGAGCTCTTGTTCTTTTCCTAGTAAGAGTACACTTGTTCTCCCACGCAGACATACAAACATACAGATCCATGGTAGCAGCGAGACTGGTTATTGAATATCAGTTACTGAAAGCAGTTGCTGCATAGATCGAGGTGGGGAGGAGCTAGGGAAAGATGCACGAGGAAGGAGGGGTAGCAGGGTAGTTTGAAGGAGATCTTTGACATATGACCCAGTGGCTGTACAACAAACTGTTTGAGAAAAGCTGTTGTACAACACAAGCAGCCTTTCCTACCATTAGAGCTGAGTACTTTGCACCGATTGCCATGTTCATTTTTATGGTTTTAATTTCTGGGGCTACGCAAAAACAAATTGTCAAGATCATGATGGTGCCACCATGTGCCCCTACCAATCCAACCTTCAAAGAGCTGAGCATGTGATCTGTCCCATGCAATATATATCCTAGAGACTGTTTCATTTGCAAATAACAGTCTCTGTCTCTTTGAAAAACATGGTGATGTACATGTTCACTACACTATTGCTAGTGATGACGTTTATCTGATGAGCCAGAGACAGATTAAATGTCATAACAGTGTGATATACATAGGGAGCATACTCTATAATATGAGGGTTGGAACTTTAATAGTGGCAACTATTTATTTACAGTTCGTACAAAATAGATACATGTTTCAAAGTTTACTGACCTTCAGTTTAGTCACCGGCATTGTGTGTAACCCATTTCCAGTGATGTGTAAGTCGTAGGATACTCTTAGCAGTGCCAGTTGTGTTGACAGTTCAAGCAGTTGCGAATTTGTAACAGTTATGAAGTGAATGCTGTGAAGTGTTTCCTTCAGTTTAGAAATCGAGTTGAACTCACGAAGGCTTCAGTCAGGGGAGCGCAGTAGGCAGTATGGCACTTAGCAGCCCCATCAGTCAAACAAATCAGTAACAGCTTGCACTGTGTGTGCTTGAGAAGTGTCCTGCAAAATGATGATCAGGTCCTGCAGAAAGTTTCATCACTTTTGTCTCTATGCTGTTCATTTTTGGAACACAACCTACGACCAGTTCACTATACACTGGTCACATCAGCCATACTTTGGAACAAGCCGCCAAGTAAGCTTGCTGTTTATCACTATGTATGCTAGAAGCCACTGCATTTGTTTGACATTATCATGCTCTACTATAATTGGCTGCAGGTAGAAAACAAACATCCGAGATGTTACAATTCGGCAGTTTTCAGTGTATTTTCCAATCTTCAGTTTATTTCACCATGTGAGCTATAAATTTTTGCTGTTTTTTAAGTGTACATAAAATAGAACAACCCTCAAAACTGTGTGTTTTAAGGTATAATTTGTGGCAATAGTGTGTTGGGAAATGGTTCAATTACCTCGTACAGCATTATCAAAAGTGACAATCTTTTCAATTATATGCCCTACAGTATTACTAGTGGCAAAACCCATTTTTTCCCTAATAGGTCTAATATATAATGTAAAATTTTGAAATTTCTTTCTTGTTTGTTTAAGAATTTGCAATTTGGTTATGTCAGTTAATGTTATGAATGTTGGTACAATAGGTACCTGGGAGGAGAAGAATGAAATTGCTGAAGTCTGTATAGTTATTATGTAGTGAGCTAAACAAAGTGGCAAGATCATGTTACATATGTTTGTGTGGTGTGGTGGCTGTGCTGGCTGTTGGGTGACGTAACAAGTCGCCAGCCAATGAGAGTTCACTAGCCAGAAATGCACGACGTTTCCATTTTCTTCGAGGCTCAGTGTTTGAATTTAAAAGGTTGACAGTTGATATTGTTGCTGAGTACTATACATAAGAAATACAAGCAAAAAGATGAGACTGAGTTATAAGGGGCACAAGAAAAGATAACAGCTGGGCGTCATCACCATGTATTGGCTCGGTCTGGAACATTTCGCATTGACTGTTATGTTTTTCCATTGCTGCCACAACCTAGCGTTAGTTGTATCATAAATGTGTGGTAAAGCTAAACGTTGCATGTTCTGTTGGCAGTGCTGATCGTAGATTACATCAGCATTTCCGCTCTCACATCTCCCCTCTCTGCAGTGGCCTAAAATATTCCCTTTACGGGGAAAAAATGTAAAATCCAGGAATTTCTAGCATTGATCTTGTGGATTTTTCACAGGGGCTACGAATTTATGGTGAAGAATCGTGAAAAACATAAAATCGTAGAACGTAAAATCGAAGTTTCACTGTATTGCTGTAACTTATATCCCATATTATGAATATGATTTCATGGATAGATAAATAAGTAAATAAATAAAATATTAATTCTGGAAGCCATGATAGTGTACATACTCTTATACGTGCTTATTGGCAGCATTGATATGTGCCCTGAAAGTACAAACTGGTCAACCATTCTGTCTCATATTTCATTGTTTTCTCAAGAGAATTTTTACTTTTAATAAAATTTTAGTGTCAATAGACGGGATATTTAAAAGTCTCCCATTGTTGTACAGGAGATAGCAGTGTACAAAAATAAGGAGAAAAAATTCTATAAACATGTCTGGAAACAAATACTTGTTGAGAATACTTACTGAGACATGGACTGTTGTGTACTATGACAGCCCCTGGTTTGTAAGCACTACAGGTTGTGCTCAATATGGCTACCACTCATTTTTACACATTTTTCAGCTCTCCTCAAAGAATCAAGCACCTATTTGAACATACATGGGTATGCTCAGATTTGAACTCATGTATGGGGTGTATGCTCCTCGAACGTGTACATATTGTCGTTGGGTTTCAAATACAGCTTCGCTTCAAATGCTCAAATGCTGTAACGAAAACATAAGTGATTAAGTTCTGGTGAATGGGGAGGACATGCAATGGGACCTCCTTGTCTAACTCATTGCTCATCAAAAATTTTTGTTATGCACACTCAAAGGAGGTGCATAGAAAATGGTGTGGTGCCATGTTGTGGATAATCATGTCTGATCTCTTCCATCAAGGGTATTGTTCCCCAATGATGTGTATAATTTGTCATATGGAAATTTGTGATAAACAGCACCTTTCATTGCCTAGTTTATTTAGAGTCCTATAAGTCTGTCACCCATATTTCCTGCCACATAATGAAACTGAAGTGAACCTGATGCCTTATAAATGCTAAGTACAGAGACAAGTACAACCAATAGGAAATGATCACTGAACATCACCAGGAAGACAATCTATCTACTGAGAGCATTCACTGTTATCAATACAAAAAAACGATCCATATATCAGATTATTTATTGTGGACTAAAGTCTGTAACTGGACAGTGATTTTCCTCTGCAGTGCATAATTCATATATATTTTTTTTCATTAAGAATGGGAGGATAGTGTCAACTAAAAGTGATAATAGAGGTGATAAACATTGATCTGTGGTGTTGGCTGATGTTTGGATTAGGCTGGAAGATGATAGTTTGGACGTAAGTTGACAAAGACAATGAATTCATTGATGTGGTAAAAGTTCAGCAAGAGTTACTAATGTTGTGAGAAATAGCTTTGCTCCAGTTACTAGATAGTTTAAATAATTGATTTTTTTTCTGTATGTTAGGTGCCAATAAATTGTTTTTATTGTTCTGGCAAATATATTACAAATTTTCAGGATTAAGATCTCTCTTTTTCTGAATACATGCTTTTTGTGTGGTTATGTCAAGATGTAGCACAATTACTTCAACTCATTTCTATAAAATACGTTCTATGTCTCTACTCCCTCTCATTGGTGCTTAAATCCAATCATTGATAAATCCCCTTGCATTCCCATTACACCTCACAGTGAGTGCTGCCTTCATTGCTTTACAAATCATGTTAGTAATGGCAAACTCTGTTCTATAATCTTACTGAAAAAGAAGATTGTGTGTGTGGTGTGTATCGGGGAGGGGTGGGGGCTATGACATGAGTTGCCAATTAGGAAATGAAATTCAGATTTTCTGTTTATCTGAATCATGTTAGATTTTTGTAGCCACCAAATGACTTGAAAGTAGCTTATTGGGATGTCTTTCTTCTATTGTCTATCATTAAAAGTGTTCAGAAGGTATGTTCTATTTTTGAAACCATTACTTCAGAATAAAACAGGTATGCTTCTTCACAGTTTCTGGTGATAGTTTTGTCTTTCAGGGTGTCTCAGTAAACTATCAAAGGAAATGCCTATAAATCTATAATCAATGCATAGAGGTTTCATTAATAACTCCAATAATTTGGCAGATTTAGAAAATAGGATACCACTGCAAAATGACCAAATAGAATATTGTGGAAGTTTGATGAAACATAGACATTATGTATCATGTTTCAGGTATCTGCTTGGATTAATACAGTATGTTGGTTACTGGGAACATGCCTGCTTCTCTTACGATGTTTCTGCATTGCTGATTTTGAGCTTGTTGAAATTACTGTTTCAACATATGAACCCACAAGGATCTCGGTAATAAATCACATCAGTGTACATCATTTGTTATTTTATTTGTTGGGTGCATTTTTGTCAGTGGAAAAACATCTATTATAAATTACCAGGCAGAATTTATGATCTAAACAGTCCTTCAGCTCAGTTCATTTATTAAGACTTAGCAGTGACTGTGTAAAGTAAACAGGAAGCATGCACAAAAACTGCATTCAGTTACAGAATTGAACACAATGGATTGTCACACTGTGCTCCAATGAATACATTTTCAGGTGTTAAAAGTCTATTTACATCTATAGTGGCACCTTTTGAGTGACTGAATTTCTTGGATTTGTGCAGTCCTGGTAGTAAAAGGTTATTATTTAAAGTCATGAAAAATGTAACAAATGATAGCATTTCTTTTTGCATCTTTTCTCATAAGTCTTTGTTCAGTTTTTTATCTTTCTTTGTAATTTGAATCTGATGTTTGTGGTTTAAAAAATAACTGCATCTTAACAAGAATGTAATAATCCACAAATTGCACCAGCTTTATAACTAATGTGTGTACGTAAATGCACTGTTATCACATAGGTTCATAAGGATCTGAAAACATAGTGCAACATAGTAAAACAAAAGCTATATTGTGAATAAGTTAACTTCAGATTGTTAAACTACTAGCTGTTAATTATGACATGAATTTAGCAGAGTACTGGCTGTTTATTATACATGAATTTAGCACACACAACACTACAGTTGCAGCATCCACTGCTGTGGATAATTGCAAAGTCAATCACATTCTACTGATGTCAAAGTCTGACTGAGGCCAGGATACAAGAGAGTGTATACAGTTAAATCAGAAAGACTGATACTTAATAATGAAATTCAGTAAGTGATACCAAAGAGCAGTGTTTACAGCAATTCGATGTATGAAATGAGGTAAGGCTCTTGGAGAACATAAAGAAGTTAAAGTTGAAAGCAAAGTGATACAAAAGGAACTTGCATAATTTTGGCAGAGTAAGATGATTCCCCATAACTGGAACAATATTTTAATTATTGTACTTCACAACAAAACTGACAAATAAGGACGGGGTAAAACAAAAATAAATAAGTAAGCAAACAAACAAACTAGACACCTATCAGCCTGCACTCAGCAGTGTACAAACATCCAGCAAAATTATCACCACAGCATAAACATTGGATTTGAATTGGGAAAAGGAAAAGGGTAGTGTAAAAAAGTGGAGATAAGACAATGGGTCATTTGTACATCATGACTGATATTACACAATAGAGCAATGAGAATGAGTTACCAGTCTGACAGAGATTCATAGATTTTGAAAAAGCTCTTGATTCACTTTCAGTAGCATGTGTACCAACAATCTTTGAAAAAAAAAGATGTTGATTCAACTTTTATTAGTATATTGAAGTATAAATAATGGAAAGAGTGTGTCTGAGGCAGTGGCTATATTTACATAAATGCTGCAGCTCCTGTTAGGCTTTATCAGGACAGTGAGAAACCCAGAATTGAAAGAGGAGTCATATAAGGTTCTGTATCATTAAAACTATTCTTAGCAGTCTCAGAACAAGTTTTCAAATTGTGAAACACGGAAAACAAAGAGGGGATATGAGTCAACAGAAAATGCAGTAGTCTGCTGGTGAGTGTTCAGTTTACTTCTTGTTCAGATAAGTAAAGCATGGCTGTTATCAACTTCAAGATTGATTTGAACACCACAGAACTTTACTTGGCACAGCTTACTGGTGGTAGTATACTGTTGCCTTCCTCGGAACTAACTGACCCATCCAATTACAGGGGAACCCACAGTTTAACGTGGATTCTGAACCATGGTGCAATTCGGCATTTTTCACTGTAACGTATGTTACCAAAGGTGAAAGAAGTGAGAAGTGACAGGTAAAAATTCTAGGATTGACAAGATATCAAACCTGAGACTTTTGGATCCATAGTCTGGCATTTTACAACTGAGATACAAAGCCACACCTTCAGTAACTGTTGCAATAACTTTGAACTTCAGTAATCATTGGAGTAACTTACTTGAAAGAGTTTGAAAGTGAGACAGTATGTCAGTTATAATAAAACTAAAATAATGTACAGTGAACACACAAAAAAATTGTACAAATAAACAATGATGGCAAAGAATCTCTGGACAAGTGTCTGTATTTGGGGCAGTTGTAGGTAATGTCTAGATGAACTGCAAAAGAAAAAAACAAGAGAAGAAATGGCATGAAGTGCATTTATAAAATGGAGTTTTAGAAACTAAGCATCCAGTGTACCTAGAAAAAGAAGTTTGCAATCAGTATGTGTTAAGAGTTGTGACTTTGTGGCTGTGAGTCATGAACTTTAAAGCTGCAGTGTAAAAACTGAGAATTGCTAAATGAAGGTACAGAAAACTTCCTGGGGAAAAATTAAGACAAACAAATGGATCAGTAAACAGACTGGAATCTTGAATGCAAGATGTAATTACAACTGTATTGACAATGTGGTGGAATTGGTCAAGGCTTGTAACCAGGCTAATTGATGAGAGGGGAGCAGAAGAAGTTCTTGGCTGAATTTCAAGGGATGAGGAAAGACCTAGATGATGACCCGTGGTACATTGCTCAATGATATACAGGAGGAACATTTTTGTTTGTAAATGAAGAGGTGATGCATGGAAAAGTTTATGTAGCACAGGCTGCCAAATGGCTGTTCATAATGATTTTCCCAGTGATGGAAGGGGGAATGCTGTGAAATGCCCCAAACATGAGGTATTGATAGAACTGGCTATGTTGGATTATGAGCTGGGGGAGCTAGAGATTTACATTCAGCAATGACACTGATAACAATGCTATTGAGTACTGACCACCACACTCATCTATAGAAAAATTTTGTTGAATTTATTTGGAACTATTTTCAACTAAAAGTGTTCTGTGCCTTTGTCTCCAACATTTTTTATTATTATTTTCTTAGGAAGTTGGATGTGAGTGATTCATTATATTGTTTTCTTCATTTGCTCCTAGCTTTATTCTTTTGATTGTTTCCTCCTGGCTTTAATACTGGAGTTCATTAATACATGTTCATCTGCTCTGAATACGTAAGTGATATAAAGTTCAGCATTGGTTTGCAGGAATGGTAGTGAATGAACAACATTTTCTGTGGAAATTTATGTACTGGTTTGTCGATGCCATACTTTTCAAAAAAGCTCTTTCAGTTGGCCCATTTTGTGTATATTTGCTAGTAATTTTGGCAACAGTGTATTCTTTCTTCTTTTTGGCCATTTTAATGCAAAATACAGGAAAAAGTGAAGTGTATATATGCAGCAAATTGTTCCTGCTGTTTTTTAATAATAGTCTTTCTTTTCTATTTTCAAAGTACAAATTCACAGCTAATTAAGGAGATCTGTTCTATTAACTTCATTATGGGTAGGATGTTGAAAATTAGGTGGATTGATAAGAACAGAGAAGATTCTCCGCAGGAGTGTCGAAGAGAGAGAAACATATGGAAAATACTGTCAAGAAAAAGTTAAAAGGTGATAGGACATGTGTTAACACATTATGACATGTGTTAAGACACTAAAGAATAGCTTCTGTGGTACTAGAAGGAGCTGTACAGTGTAAAAAATGTAGGGAAAGACAGAGGTTGGAATACTTATAACAAATAATTAAGGACATAGGGTGCAAATGCTACTCTGAGATGAAGAGGTTGGCACGAGAGAGAAATTTGTGGGGTTTCCATCAGACCAGTCAGAAGACTGGTGACTAAAATAAAATAAAATATTCTGTATTGCACACAACTTCTTAATAGTTAAAAGAGAAAGGTAAGTAGGAAACAACCAGCTTGGCCTTTTTTAAAGCCATTTGTGGCCACATTGGTTAGTGTGTCATTCAATTCTCATTCAGGCTGTGACGGTGGCATTTGAAATTGCTTAGAGTTCTATGAGTACAGAGACTCCAGATGCTTACATGAAGTCATTCATCTCACAATATTAAGACTGGTTCATACTAGGCCAGTAATTTAGTCAAGTGGTGAGTGCTTAAGTAACTAAATGTGGGTGAACAACTGTTCTTATTCAAGTAGTTTATTAAAATGATCTTGTGGACCTGATCAAATGAGTTTGATAGTAGCCAGCCAAGTAGCTTCCTTTTCCAATCACTTACCACTGTGTGCACCCACTGGACAGGTTTTGAATACCATCTGTTTAGCAGAGCGCTTTGGTTGTCTGTCTTTGTTCCGTTCTTGCATTTCAATTATTTGTTTGTTGTTAACTGACTCACTGGAATGACGAATAGAGTGATCAAGTTTCTTACTTCTGATGTAGAACGGGAGAGCTTGTGGAACATGAAAAGTCCTCTCTCCAAAGGAAAGCATCTAAGAAAACCCCACTTGATGAGTTGGAAAAGGCAATGGGAATACCAGCGTTTCAAGAGGAATATATCAAATAGAATATTAAAAAGATAAGGTTGTAAATGGTGGAAGGAGTAAACATAATGACTCACCACATAGTTGAGGTGATGAGTTGTTGATAGGCACATAAACAAGATGAGAATGTTGCTAAGCTTTCAGATAAATCCTTCTTCAGAGCTAACAGCATGCGTGTGCACGTACAGAGCGTCAGCTGACTACATTGTGGTGGTACACAGTTTGACTGAGGGGGGTATTGTGTCAGGTGGATTGAACAACAGGGGAAAAGGGGGAGGGTGAGAGGTAGGATTGCAGAGTAGTGTGGTTGCAGCTGGAATGGAGAGGCAGCAGGAACCCAGTATAGCTATGAGGCACAATTTTCCTCACTTTGGTGCAGCCAAAGAAACAGCGCAACAGATCCAAGATAGCTTCCACTTCCTCGCTGTTGAGGGGGCCACTGTGATGTTCATGTGGGTTCCTGGTCATGTTGCTGCTGCCAAGGCTGCAGTCCTCCTTCTCTGGCCTGCTAGCTCTTCCATTCCGTCAGATGATTTCTGTGTTGCCATCTGGTGGCAGATGGTGTAACTCTCATATCACCACTTGTCCTCTTTTAAAGATAACAAGCTCCAGGGAATTAAACCTCTCCCAACAGCTTGGCCAACCTCCTGTCAGCCCTCTCATTGCGAGGAGATCATTTGAGTTAGGTTGCAAATTACATCAGCATATTGGCCACATCTTGGTAGGTGATTGTTACAGTGTCTGTGTGGTTATGGGTTACATTTTGTGTGGCTTATCAAGCCAATGGCAGCACGAGATCTCTTGCTAGATTTGTCACAAGTATATCTAGGTGCTGAGGCAGGAGCAGCAGGAGCATTGTGAAGCTTTTTCTGCCTTAATCAGTCTAACAAGCCTTCATCATGCTTCAATATTCCAGATGATATATCATTACACCACTCTGGTCTCAGGCTAATCCGTGCCTCCCACCTGTTGGTGTTGACGCCAAAGCTCTCCATATCTCATTTACAGGAGTCCTTGAATCTCAATACAGGACTTCCTATGGGTCTTTTCATTGTAGAAATCTCTACAAGCTTCACATGCTAATCTCTCATGATCCAAATAGTAGACATGTCCCAGCCAGCAGAGTCGCCTCTGCTTCAAGATAGCTGAAATGCTGTTGCAGTTAGTTTTACATAGCACTGCTTCGTTGGTCACTCCAAGGATGGATCTCGGGCACCGCATGTGGAAAGCTTTAAGGTGACATTATTGTTTGGCATAGTAGTCCATGTTTCTGATGCATACAAAAGACTACTGAGGACGCAAGTTTGATATACAAGAATTTTGGTGGTCATAGAGTTTGTTGTTTTTCCAAACACGTGCAAAGAACTTGCTAAAAGTTGTCGCAGCTCTTCCAATGCGAGCATCAATCTCCCTGTCAACAGACATGTTTGATTCCATAGTGGATCCAACGGGCAGAAGTTATCCACGACTTGCAGAGTAGTTCCATCTAATGTGATATTCGGCTGTGTATTAGCACCCCGAACCATAATTCTAGTCTTACTGCAGTTTACGCTCACCGAGAATAGGTGGCATGCATGACTAAATCTTGATACTAGCTCTTGCAGCTCTTCTGCAGAGTTTGCAACAATTGCAGCATCATCAACATATAGGAGTTCATGAGCGATTATCTCATAGTGCTTTGTCTTACTCATTAGAAGACTGACTTTGAAAAGCATTCAGTCTTTCCTAATATGCAAGTGTACTCCAACATTGCAATTCTCAAAAGTCAATTGGGGCAGAGCTGAGAAGAAAATTCCGAAAAGTGTAGGTGTCAGCGCACAGCCTTGTCTTACGCCACAGTTCATATTGAAGGGTTTAGATGTAGTGCCATTGAAGATTACAGAGCCATTCATATTGTCATGAGAAGATCTTATTAAGGACAACAAAGTTGGTGGACATCC
The DNA here is from genome assembly GCF_023864275.1 of Schistocerca cancellata. Lineage (NCBI taxonomy): Eukaryota > Metazoa > Arthropoda > Insecta > Orthoptera > Acrididae > Schistocerca > Schistocerca cancellata. Next base: position 654,330,337 of record NC_064626.1, read on the forward strand.
AATTTTTTTCCAATTTTCTGTAGAGTCCCTCTCTACTGACGGCGTCAAAGGCTTTGCTGAGACCAACAAAAGCCACTTATAATGGCTCTCTATGTTCACAGCACTTTTCTTGCAGCTGGTGCAAGGTGAATATCATGTCACTTGTGGATCTGCCAGCTCGAAATCCGCACTGTGACTCAGGGTACATCCGAGCAGCCAAAGTTTCCAGTCTTTTCAGGATTATCCTTGCATACATCTTTCCAGCAGTGCTCAACAGAGATATTTCTCTATAGTTGTTACAATCGCCTCTGTTGCCTTTTCCCTTGTAGACTGTTACTACATTTGCATCTCGCATATCTTGGGGTATTGTGCCTTCTTACCAGCACTGCAATAGGATTTGATACAATATCGGGGAAACACAGTCACGTTTAATGATTTCAGTCGGTAGGTTATCACAACCTGTACTCTTGCCTAGATTTAGACATTTAAGTGTGAGTTTTAATCATCAAGCTTAGACATAACAGGGTAAGTTGGTAAAGTACCCAAAGCTTCTGAAGAAATGTTGACCTCCTTTGAGTATAGGTTAGTATAGTGCTGCACCCAACTATCTAGCTACTGGTTTTTATCATTGATTGGGTCACCATTAACATCTTTTATTCCTGCAACCCACTCAACTCCACATGTAGTGACCCATCACTCCTGTGGAAACAGTTGTTTGAGTCGAGAGAAAGCTTAAATACGTCTCAGGTGATGCAGTGCCTGTGGAGAGGACATTCCGCCTGCCAGCAAAGGTGCAGATAACAACACCAGCAGTCACAGTTACTGGTTTTAAGCCTTGTGCTGAGGGATGTGTTGAGGGGCAAGGGATGACACATCAGTGGTATAGTCCATCGTGGCTAATTGACTGGTTATCAACCGCCTCAAGCTGGGCAGCCCCCCAGTCAGTAAGGTATTAGTCTGTCCCCCACCTTGCACTTCTATGGGTGTATGGAGCAGCAAGCATCCTGCAGTGCTTGATAATAGGTAGGTTACTGAGGCACATGGAAAAACAACAATAAAGTAGCTCATATGAACAAAACCAACAATTCAATAACACGATTTGCCACCTGGAATGTCAGAACTGTTAGCCGGACATGGCACTTCTACAGTTGGTGCCCCTGTAGTCAGAAAAACAGCCATAATTGACAGAGAACTGCTGTCTTTGCACTAATGTGGCTGCATTTCAGGACACTAATCTCTCAGGGGAATGCAGCATGTGTGAAGATAATTACACCTTGTTCTGGAAAAAGAGATAAATCGAAGAAAGATGTTCTAACGACTTTGGACGACAATTAAGTGCAAAGTAAATATACTAACTTCCACTTCTTTTACGAGATGACTTACTTGACACGCTTGGCCGACTTTACTTGCTGGTTTGTCTGCTGCTGCAAACTCTCTTTCACTTTCTTCTTTGAAGTATGCTGCTAGGTATAGGAATTTTGTAAGACTCTCTGTACTTATAAAAATAAGTAGACATACCAATTTCATTTGCTTTAACTAACGATGTATATTTGAACTTCAGACATATTACAAATCTCACTCTTCATGTAAATATAAACTGCTTCGTAAGCCTCTCATGTCTCCAAACATTAGAAACAAACTAACTTAAATATAGGAGAAAGGTGGCTTAAACACCATGTCCAGTCTCAACATGAACCATAATACATATCTTCCCTTCAACAAGGCTAAGACAAGAGTTTTTCTCAAGAGTACTTTCTCAACTGTTCTTGTTATTATGGTCACTGACACAATTAGTACAGAATAACATAGAAGCGATATTTTATGAACAGTCATTGTGTAAATAATATCACTCATAACAACATTTCATATCGTAACAATATACTTTTCTTATACATGTTTATACATACATCTTTCACTTCAACAACAATCTTTTTTTTTTTTCCCCTAGAACAATCTTTAGCTGAACATTTCTTTATTCTGTTCTTACTTTATTTTGATATCCAGACGTGAGCATTTATTCATGGTTCAATCAGCTTCCCTAGTATTTAGGAATTGTAAGGACTCTTTCCTTATTTTCAGTAGTAAACTTCAGTTGTTCATGACACATGAGTAATCTACTTTCCGTTATTCTCTCTCTCTCTCTTTCTCTCTCTTGTACTACATTTCCTTAGTATATACTATTTTTTGTAGTTTGGAGGAACTCTGGGCAAAATGAAAGTGCTCTTTTTGACACTCGTAAACTTACATGAAATGTAACAATGCTAGGTGTGCATAGAATTCAGACTTTCCAGAATAATCCCTATAAAATTTGTGACTTTTGTCACAATACTGTCCCCTTCTAGGATTAGTACCTATACCTTGCTTGTGGGTTGACCTTGTGAGAGAAATTCCTCTTTCCATTCTTATAGGTACACCCATTTATAAAACATTCGTATTTTTTAGGCCACAGGTCGTCCTATCTCCATGTAGGTACGCCTGTCCTATATACTTAGCAAGTGCCAGGTACACCCCCACTTATCTTTTCTGAGTAGGCCTCATGGTTCATTACCCTAGTATACATTCCTATGTACACTATAATTAAGTATTCTCTGGTAAAAATAAAAATCTATTTTAAACTTAGCATTCACTTTTTACTGCTTCATTTACTCCCTAGAGTCCTCCTCTACTTCTCAACTTCTATACTCTTAGTATCTACTATGTCAATATAAACTATTCAAGTCCCACTATCCTACAGTTTGTCAGAGTATTTATTAAACTGACATTTCCTAATGATCAGCATGACTAGTGCCACTCCTGCTTTCTTTTTCTTTCTTTGCTCACTTCTCTTCCTTTCTATCTCGTGCTCATTACTGCTTTATAGTTATCCCACAACTCACGTGCTTTTGTCTCCCTCTTTGCGCATGAGTACATTGCCACTATTCGTGTGTGTGTATCCACATATTCTTTCCCCTACAATACCTGGCAATTCTCATATTGTGACAGGCTTTTTAGTCTGTAATTTCAATGTTTGTGTCTAAATGTATTTTTGTGTGTATGCAGACGTGTGTTCGTGTAGTCTGATTCTTCGTCCTTCTTATCTAAAGAAGAGATGTAGGTTATTAGAAACCACAGAAACAAGGAAGGACTTCAGCGATAGAAGTTTGTGAATATGGAAAGAGGGAAAACATAGATAGGTCCTCAAATGAGAAGTAAGAAAGGGGAAAAAAATAGATATGGTTGCTAAGATCTAAGAAGAGAAAGAAGATAGCCCCAAAGACAGTAAACCCTTCCCACCCTCCTTCCCCAGGATACCTACTCCTCAGGTACTTGAGTGAGACGCTGGAGGAAAGTATTTTTGTGACCACTAAACATTGAGGAATTCGCCCAGCAAATATAAAATTTTTCTGAGATGGTCAAGCAACCAGTGCTGGATCATTTGGTATGGATTGACCCTAACTTTAAGTATAGTAACTACCCTAATAAAGTTCACTGAACAGTTTGTACCACTTTGTACTAAAAGATTAAAGTTCTGTTTTACACTCACCCGGTGGAGAATTTGCAAAGCGTCAGTGTGCGGATGCGGAGACAGGTCAGCACCAGTGAACAGCAACTGGTGCCGGTTGCGTCGGATGTTGGTTTCCACGTCGGCAACTCTGTAACGTATATGAGAGCTCTACACTCCCCACACCGGATCTTCTTAATCAAAGTGTTCTAGGTATGTCTTCTTAGAGAAACACACTGGAATCTTCTTCTCTAATTCTCAGCTAAAAATTTTGCTTCTTTAATACTTGAGCATGTTCTGTTGTCTTGGAGTAAATTCTTTGTCGTATTTGGTTTAGTTGCTATGGCAAAATACAACAGCTTCTTTCCTTGTTTTTTTTGTCTTAGAATTCCTGTTTTTTCAGTTCTTTCTCACTGGTTGCCATTTTCTAATGGCTTTGGATGACAATTAAGTGTGAAGTAAATATACTAGCTCCACTTCTTTTACGAGATGGCTTACTTGACATGCTCGGCCGACTTGCTGGTTAGCCTGCTGCTGCAAACTCTCTTTCACTTTCTTCTCCGAAGTATGCTGCGAGGTACAGGAATTTCTTAAGACTCTCTCTACTTATAAAAATAAGTAGACATACCAATTTCATTTGCTTTAACTAATGATGTATATTTGAACTTCAGACATATTACAAATCTCACTCTTCATATAAATATATACTGCTTTGTAAGACTGACATGTCTCCAAACGTTAGAAACAAACTAATTTACATATAAGAGAAAGTTGGCTTAAACACCATGTCCATTCTCAACATGAACCATAATACACGTCTTCCCTTCAACAAGGCTAAGACAAGAGTTTTTCTCAAGAGTACCTTCTCAACTGTTCTTGTTGTTATAACAATGGTTACTGACACAATTAGCACAGAATAACATAGAAGCTCCATAGTTCTTCAGTACACTTTCACTAAAATTTCCATGGATCGCCCGACAAGTACTTGTTGTTGCCATTCGACCATCGCATCTACATTCTCGAGACTGAATTTCAAACCTGCAAACACAAACATGTGATGTGCAGTAGGCTGGATTCTATCATCCCACACTCACTTCTAAAATATCATGTGTTTGAGATGTTAGAAGGCTGAGTGGTTCTAGAATTTACGCAGAAATTCTCTAAACACTACGGTGTGAGCATGGATTTGGCTTTGGAGTACGAAACATCTTCTTAGCTGCTGCAAACAACGAAAATCTATTTCTGAATTATTAACTACTTTGAGATTAAAGACATCATCAGGGCCCATCACATTAATCTCAGCATATGTTCCCACTGTGAAAGCACCACCTGAAGTCAAAGACAAATTTCACGGAGATCTGTGGAAATGCCTGGAGAATGTTCATAGAACAGATAAGCTCTTGTTACTGGGAGACTTCAATGCCAGGACTGGAATACATGCATTGGCCCACATGACACTGGAAATATGAACGAGAATGGTCAGCGACTGAGGTAACTTGGCACCTCTCTTTCTCTCTGCATCACCAACACTTACTAACATGGAAACACCCATATTCAGGCCATTGGCATCAGGCTGACTTCATCATGACCAGAAGATGTGACCTACATCATGTCCTTAACTCCTATACATATCACAGTGCTGACTGTGATACTGACCACTCTTGAGTTATGACCAAATCATGGTTCACACCCAAGAAGAGTCATTCAGCTGAGAGCATTTGTCGAAGAATGAAGATCAACACCAAAGGCTTCCAAGATGATGCGTTGTATAAAAAGTTTGGAGAAGATATTGAGACGAAACTGCATACTGAGCACTGAAGAAAAGGGGTGTCTAGCTAAATAAAATATTATGCGAACAACTATTAGAACATTTGAGAGGCAGTGTAGGACTCAGAGCGACTGGTTTACTGAATGTGAAAGTGAATTGCGCCCATATAGAGACAAGAAACATAATGCTCATTTACAGGCTGTGAATAATTCCTAAAGAGCAATAGCTGATTACAAGGCCTTGAAAGCAGATCTGCTATGAGTTTCTCATATTGTGCAAATAGATAATATTGGACCAGCCTCTGAAAATCTGTTCAGATGTGCCAAGACAAAGATTGCCATGACATGTATCTAGGCATCAAAATGTCCATTGGACCAACAGGCAGGAAGTATGCTACAATAAAAAAATAATAAAAATAATAAAAGAGGTTGCATATTGGGCACTGTCATTTTAGCCATCATCATTTGTTAAGTGATGATTCCCCACCACTTTGTGCTCATTGTCATCAGCCTTTGATGGTTTGCATTTTCCTGACCAAATGCCTCTTTTTTTTTTAAAAAAAAAAAAAAAAATCAATGTGTTTGCCGTCTGAGTTTTCGGCAGTTTTAGTGAATGATGTGCAGGGTGTCAAATGCATTTTAGTTTTTATTCTTCGTAACAATATGGCAAAGGGCATTTAACCTTTGGGTTGTGACCACCTCTGTCTCTACAGCATATTTTGTGGACCTTCTCCAAGGGGAAGTCATTGTTTTCAGCTCTCTTTCCTTCCTATGATTGGGCTTAACATGTCACTTTTAAGTCTTTTACTTATTAGTGTTCTAAGACAGACATTTAGGACCTGAGTCGAAACAAGGCCCCGGGAGTAGATGACATTCCATTAGAACTACTGACAGCCTTGGGAGAGCCAGTCCTGACAAAACTCTACCATCTGGTGAGCAAGATGTATGAGACAGGCGAAATACCCTCAGACTTCAAGAAGAATATAATAATTCCAATCCCAAAGGAAGCAGGCGTTGACAGATGTGAAAATTACCGAACTATCAGTTTAATAAGTCATGGCTGCAAAGTACTAACGCGAATTCTGTTCAGACGAATGGAAAAACTGGTAGAAGCCGACTTTGGGGAAGATCAGTGTGGATTCCATAAAAATATGGGAACACGTGAGGCAATACTGACCCTACGACTTATCGTAGAAGCTAGCATTTGTAGACTTGGAGAAAGCTTTTGACAATGTTGACTGGAATACTCTCTTTCAAATTCTGAAGGTGGCAGGGGTAAAATACAGGGAGCGAAAGGCTATTTACAATTTGTACAGAAACCAGATGGCAGTTATAAGAGTCGAGGCACACGAAAGGGACGCAGTAGTTGGGAAGGGAGTGAGGCAGGGTTGTAGCCTCACCCCGATGCTATTCAATCTGTATATTGAGCAAGCAATAAAGGAAACAAAGTAAAAATTCGGTGTAGGTATTAAAATCCATGGAGAAGAAATAAAAACTTTAAGGTTCGTCGATGATATTGTAATTCTGTCAGAGACAGCAAAGGACTTGGAAGAGCAGTTGAGCAGAATGGACAGTGTCTTGAAAGGAGGGTATAAGATGAACATCAACAAAAGCAAAAAGAGGATAATGGAATGTAGTCGATTTAAGTTGGGCGATGCTGAGGGAATTAGATTATGTAATGAGACACTTAAAGTAGTAAAGGAGTTTTGCTATTTGGGGAGCAAAGTAACTGATGATGGTCGAAGTAAAGAGGATATAAAATGTAGACTGTCAATGGGAAGAAAAGCATTTCTGAAGAAGAGAAATTTGTTAACATCGAGTATAGATTTAAGTGTCAGGAAGTCGTTTCTCAAAGTATTTGTATGGAGTGTAGCCATGTATGGAAGTGAAACATGGACGATAAATAGTTTAGACAAGAAGAGAATAGAAGCTTTTGAAATGTGGTGCTACAGAAGAATGCTGAAGATTAGATGGGTACATCACGTAACTAATGAGGAAGTATTGAATAGGATTGGGGAGAAGAGGAGTTTGTGGCACAACTTGACAAGAAGAAGGGATTGGTTGGTAGGACATGTTCTGAGGCATCAAGGGACCACCAATTTAGCATTGGAGGGCAGCGTGGAGGGTAGAAATCGTAGAGGGAGACCAAGAGATGAATACACTAAACAGATTCAGAAGGATGTAGGCTGCAGTACGTATTGGGAGGTGAAGAAGCTTGCACAGGATAGAGTAGCATGGAGAGCTGCATCAAACCAGTCCCAGGACTGAAGACCACAACAACAACAACAACAAGGTTATGACAAGGGCGCTTGTGACCTCAGTTGTTTTTGCGCCTGCAGTGCGCAGCACACAGTGACATGGAGGAGTGGATTGGGAGGGGGAGATAGAACCAAGAAAGACAGGACTGCAGAGAGGAGGGTATGAGAACAGGATGAATGAAACAGGTGGTTGTGGTCGCAGGGGTGGAGGTCAGTGTTGGACGGGGACTAGCAGAGATTGACAGGAGGAGTATTAGGTGATAGAAGGGTGTGTTGCAAGGAGAATTCTCATCTATGTAATTCAGGAAAGATTCAGATGGCATGAGTTTTGAAGTAGCCATTTAAGTTGATCAGTATGCTATGCTATGCTATGCTAGAAGCTTTTCTAATCCTGCAGGCAGTATAACCCCTCACACCTAGGTCACAGACAGATTTCCCATGAGATGTCCACACATTCCCTGTAACCCTCAGACCACCCCCATGAAATAAATGCAAAGGAAAAACCCCCTCATCACCCATTATGACCGTGGGCTGGAACAATCATATCCTTCACCAGTTATTCAGCACTTATCATTGTGCCCAGAAATGAGGAACATACTTTCCACAATCCTTCCAAACCCTATCAAATTGCTGTTCCAGTACCCAGCTAATGTATGAAATATCCCAGGCCATCCTTGAGAGAGCCACCCATGACAAAACTATTCCACCAAGCAGGCAAGATATGTGAGACAGTCGAAATACCCTCAGTCTTCAAGGAGAATGTTATAACTCCAATTCCAATTGCAAAGAGAGCAGGTGCTGACAGATGTGACTGTTACTAAATCATCAATATAATAAGTCATGCTTGCAGAATACTGATGTCTAGTATCAGAAGAATGGAAAAATTGGTAAAGTCAACCTTGTAAATGATCAGTTTGGGTTCTAGAGAAATGTAGGAACATATGAGGCAATTCTGCCCCTATGATGTCTTGTAAGGTGGGCTAAAGATAGACAAGTCCACGTTTATAGTATTTGTACATTTAGGAAAAGCTTTTGACAGTGTTTATTGGAATACACAGCTTGAAATTCTGAAAGTAGATACAAAATATTTGAAGGAGAAGGTTATCTACAACTTATTCGCAAACCAGAGAGCAATTATTGTAGTTGAAGGACATGAAAAGGAAGCAGTCGACAAGAAGAGCAAAGAGTATGAGACAGAGTTGTAGCGTATCACTGATGTTGTTCAGTCTGTATATTGAGCAAGTAGTAAAGGAAACCAAGAAAAATTTCGGAAAGAGAATTCAAGTTGAGGGAAAAGGTATAAAAGCTTTGATGTTTGATGGCGAAAAGCTGAAGGATTTGGATGAGCAGTCAAACAAAGTGGATAGTATCTTGAAAAGATATTATGAAATTAGCATCAACAAACATAAAACGAGAGTAACAGAATGTAGTCAAAATAAATCAGATGACACTGAGATAGCTAGATTAGAAAATGAAACACTAAAAGTAGCAGATGAATTGTGTTATTTGGGTAGTAAAATAAGTGACAATAGTTGAAGTAGAGAGGATATAAAATATAGACTGACAGTACCAAGAAAAGCATTTCTGAGAAAGAGAAGTTTGTAAATGTGAAATATAAATTTAAATGTTATGAAGTCTTTTCTGATGATACGTGTAGTGTCACCTTATATGGAAGTGAAACTTTGACAGTAAGCAGTTCAACCAGGAAGAGCATAGAAGCTTTTGATACATGGTGCTACAGAGGAATGCTGAAGATTAGATGGGTACATTGGATAACCAATGAGGGCATACTGAATTGATCTGGGGAAAAAAGGAATTTATCACATAGCTTCACTAAAAGAAGGAATTGTTTTTAGGACATATCTTGAGGAATCAACAGATCTTCGATTTGACCATGGATGAAAGGTGAGGGGTAAAAATTGTAGTGGGAGGTGAAGGCTTGATTACAGCAAGCAGGTTCCAGTGGCTGCAGGTTGCAGTAGTTATGCAGGGGTGAGGGGCCATGAACAGCTTCAGATGTTGGATTGTTGCTGTGAAGGACACGGAGATACTGCTTTGTCAAGTGAGGCACCATTATCAGCAGCAGATAGAGTTTGAAAGTGGCCTCATTGCAGGCCTCTAACTGATTACCTGGTAGAATTATGTGATATCCGGATTTGTGGGCCATTCAGATGTGACTGAAGACTGTTGTTGGAATACATGGGAAAGTGAGGACAGGCATACTTGCCAGGGTTCCAGTCTCAGACTGCTGCAAGTCATATCCAAATGAAATAGAGATTAGTCACAAAATTGTCAATTTAATAAATCCTGGGGTGACTTATACACTACCTGACAAAAAAAGAAAGAAATTGAATCTCTTAAAAGTGGAGGAAGAAATAGAATAATACTTCACAGAATGAGAGAGAATGTGATGTTATTTCAGTTATTATAAATTTGAGTCAAATTTCAAAGAAATTAGTATTATGAGCCCATTTATCAGTATGACACTGCATCCTCTCTGGTCTAATGTATGCAGTAATTCTGTTGGAAACAATGTCATAAAGCCATTGTATCCTCTTCCGAGGCAATCTTGACCCCAACTGTTGTAGCTTATCCTAGATACTGTCAGAGGAACAGAATTGACATCCGAGTTGCCCCCTCCCCCGACACACTCTATTGGGGCCTGACCTGGGGATCCTGCTAGCCATGAGAGCGCCTCAACATCAAGCAGACAGTTTATAGAGACACATGCCATGTGTTGATGAGCTCTGTCATGTTAAAAATAGCAAGACAATACTGTAGAGTGAGAAGTTACACATGAGCATGCAGATTGTCAGTGACATACCACTGTTCTATCAGAGTTCCCTCAACCACTATCAACCATGACCTGAAGTCACACCCGATGGCTCTCCATGCCGTGACGCCAATAGTAACACTGCTGAGCCTCTCCAAAATAACACCACATAGGAGGATCACCATGTTGTCCACCAAGCATAACACCTTCTTTGAATTCCATGAACTCCCTGCCACATTCTGTGTCATTGAATTTTATTGGTTGGAAACTAGAAGCAGCCAGAATAAGGAATTACCATCCCATGTGTAGGTTTCCATTAACACCACAACACAAATGGCTGGATTCAGCATGGTGCAGTAACCAGGAAGCACAGAGTGCTGAAGAATGGCTTCACGTTGTTTTCAGTGTGAAATGGGGTTCTACACTATTATGGATGGCCATTTTTGCTGATTATGACAGTGACCTGGGGCGAGTTCACATTCTTCCAATATTTTGGAGAGACTCAGCAGTGTTACTATTGGCATCATGGCTTGGAGAACCATAGGGTATAACTTGAGACATGGTTGATAGTGATTGAGGGAACTATGATAGAACAGTGATATGTCACTGTAGTAGCCACCAGAAAGATCGCGGGAGGCGCACATTGGCACGGCGCGTCACGGACGGTAGTTGCCGCCAGTAGAGTCCCGTCCACCAGAGGGCACGCGAGAATTCGGACGCGACCTCTGCCGGCGTAACAACAAGAACAACAACAACAACTCCGGCAGGACAGGCCGTGCGCAGTCAGTCAACATCGGGCATGCCTAGGACACAGTCCTGGTCTACGCTAAGTGAAGTGCGACGTAACGTGAACAGTGTTACTACACAATTGGCGACGAGTAGGGTCGTTCTTTCGCGTGTTGCGTCGTTGTTCCGGTTCGCAGTTTCTCCACGGCATGGAGGATTTGGTGCGGGTTTTGGTTGCGCAGCAGACGGAGCTCATGGCCACCATGAAACAAGTGCTTCCGGCGTTGCTCTCCACGCCGTCTGCTCCGGCGCAGTTCCCTCCTCCCTTTCCCCCGTATGACGAGACGGCAGAGGATTGGGACGCATATGAACATCGCCTTCGGCAGCATTTCCAGGCGTTTCATGTTGCCGATGCGGAGGTATGTCGTGCTCTCTTCTTGTCTTGGATATCTCCCTCGCTGTATCAAGTTTTGCGGCAGCTAGCGCCGTTGCAGGAACCCTCGTCCTTGTCGTTTGACGCATTGTGTTCATTGCTGTCTTCATATTATCGCCGCCGCACGCATGTTGTGGCGGCTAGGGTCGAGTTCTATCAATGCAAGAAACAGCCCCATCAGTCTTACCAGGCGTGGGCCGCTACCCTGCACGGTCTTAGTCGCAAGTGTCATTTTGTCACGGAGCAGTCGCGGGAGTCGTATGCCCATGTTATGGTCCGCGACGTCATTGTTCGTTCGGCCCCTGATCGGGAGGTCCGGCAACGGGCCCTGCAGTTAGAAGACCCTTCCCTCAAAGAAGTCCTGTCCATTGCTCAATCGTATGAAGTCTCTCACGCAGCAGGTCAACAGCTGGAGGCGTGGTGCGACGTCGCGGAGGTTCAGGGCGGCGCGGCCGCGTCCACTGTGTCCGGGGTGGACGACGTGCGAGCGGTACAATCCGGCCGCTCCCGCGCGGCGCGTAAACAGAATTCCGGCTGCCGGCCCCTGTTGCCGTCCTGTGCGTCGTGCTATATACATCACGATCGGTCAAAGTGCCCCCAGCGTTGGGCCGTTTGTTGCAAATGTCATAAAAACGGTCACATTGCTAAAGTTTGCCGCTCAGCCTCAAAGGAATCGAAGGAAGCAAGTACAGAGGACATGGATGTTGACATTCAGGAAGTTTCATCGGGCCAGGCTCCCGACGCATCGGCACGCAAACTTTTTATCGAGGTGTCTGTTTGGTCGTGCCGGTTACACCTGCAGGTAGATACGGGCGCGGCAGTTTCGTTGTTGAATGCACAAACGTATTCCGACCTTGGATCGCCCCCGTTGGCGCCAGTTTACCGGCGTCTACGCGGTTATGGTAAACAGTTCATTCCCCTCCTGGGTCAATTCACTACCGACGTGACTTACAAATCAGTCACTCGGCCTATTACTTTTATTGTTGTCAGTGATGCGAGCTCCGCTAACCTTTTTGGCCTGGATGCCTTTCAAGCTTTCGGTTTTCCCCATACAGTTGGTCTCCGAAGACGTTCCCTATCACTCATTGGAATCTTTGATCTCAGACTTTCCAGATATTTTTGAGGAGGGCCTGGGGCATGTTTCAGATTTTGAAGCTCACTTAACGTTGAAGGCGTCTGCTCGCCCGCGTTTTCTATGCGTGAGGCAGATCCCCTTGGCTCTCCGCCCTCAGGTAAAGGAAGAGCTCGACCGGCTGACAGCCCTAGGGATCGTTCTTCCCATTTCTTCCAGTGAGTGGGCTTCACCCCTCGTTATTGTCAAGAAGCCCTCAGGAAAATTACGTCTTTGTGGCGATTTTAAGGCCACCATTAATTCCCAATTGGTGGTGGACACCTATCCTTTGCCTCGTGCTTTGTTCTCCGCCGTGGCGGGAGGCCACTATTTTTCGAAAATCGATCTGTCAGAGGCTTATCATCAGATACCACTTGATGAGGACTCCAAACGGCTGGCAGTCGTCAACACCCCGTTTGGCCTTTACCAATACCAGCGGTTGGCTTTTGGGATATCCAGTGCCCCGGCGATATTCCAGCGTTATCTTGAGCATGTCACGTCGACAATCCCTCATTGTATTAATTACCTGGATGACATCATTGTCACGGGCCGCAGCATGACGGACCACTTGCACAACCTTCGCACCCTCTTTCTCAAATTCAGGTCTGTGGGCTTGTGTTGCAACCTGCATAAGTCAACCTTCTTCCAACCGTCCATTGAGTATGTGGGCTACACCATATCTCGGCACGGCATCCAGCCACTAGGAAGTTTGGTCCACGGTATCGTCAACCTTCCTCGGCCCACTTCGCTGAAGGAGTTACAAGCATTTTTAGGCAAGATAGCCTATTACCACCGGTTCATACCCAGGGCTTCCACTATAGCCCACCCCCTGTACTGCCTTCTGCACAAGGGTGTTCCTTTTGATTGGTCGCCTGCATGCGAGCGAGCGTTCACCTCGTTGAAGGGCCTCCTCACGTCAGCCCCTTGTTTGGCTACTTTTGATCCCCATAAGCCGTTGGTCCTGGCTACGGATGCTTCGCAGTATGGGGTGGGGGCGGTCCTGGCCCATCGCAACGCAGATGGTTCCGAGCAACCACTGGCGTTTGCGTCGAAAATGCTTAGTCCCGCGCAGGCCCATTACTCCCAGATGGAAAAAGAGGCTTTGGCCATTGTCTACGCTGATACCAAGTTACACCCTTTCTTGTATGGCACGAAGTTTCAGTTAATCACTGACCATAAGCCGTTAATATCGTTATTTGGCCCCGCCTCTCAGATTCCGGATAGGGCGGCCCACAGACTACAGCGCTGGGCCTTGTTCCTCTCTAAGTACCATTATGACATTCGTTTTCGCCCTACAGGCCAGCATGCCAACGCCGACGCTCTTTCCCGTCTTCCGGTGGGCCCGGACCCTACATTTGATCGAGAGGAGATTATGTGTTTTCATTTGGATGTGGCGTCCTGCCAAGCGGTTGATGGCTTCCCGATCACTAGTTCTCGAGTCGCCAGGGAAACGGCGGCTGACCCGGTTCTCCGGCAAGTAGTTCGCCTCATTCAGCAGGGGTGGTCGTCCCGCCCTCCGGGCTGGGCCTCGGACCCTCTTCGTAATTATTTTCTTCTACGAGACCGTCTCTTGGTCTTGGAAGGAGTTCTCCTTCTGGCTACCGATGATACAGCTCCTCGCGTGGTTGTTCCTGCAAGTTTACGAAGGGAGGTCCTCAAGTTATTACATGCGGGGCACTGGGATGTTTCCCGTACTAAAACCTTGGCTCGCAGACATGCGTACTGGCCCGGTATTGACAGAGAAATTGAGCACTTGGTGGCCGCTTGTTCCCAGTGTGCGAGCCAACAAGCATCTCCCAGGGCAGCGTTCTCTTCATGGCCGCCGGCAACCCTGGCGTGGGAACGTGTTCACATCGATTTTGCGGGCCCGTTTCTCAATGGCTTTTGGCTCATTGTCATTGATGCTTATTCCCGATTCCCATATGTGGTTCGCTGCTCCTCAACCACTTCAGAAGTTGCAATCCAGGCACTAGCAAAAATCTTTTCTGTGGAAGGTCTGCCAATCACCCTGGTCTCGGACAATGGACCGCAGTTTCTTTCGCAGACTTCCAGGATTTTTGTAGGCGCTTCGGTATTCGGCACGTTTGCTCTCCCCCGTTCCATCCACAATCGAATGGGGAAGCTGAGCGCATGGTGCGCACCTTTAAGACGCAGATGAAAAAGTATGTGCACGAATTTCCTGCCGAGGAAGCATTGACGTTTTTCTTGACGGCATACCGGACCACAACAATGGGAGACCGCAGCCCCACAGAGCTCCTCCATGGGCGTCAACCTAGGACTCTGCTGCACCTCCTCCAGCCTGGTCCTCACCAGTCTTCACAAAACGGAGTACCTGGCTTTCCACTGGGTATGTCAGTCTGGGCCCGTGGGTTTGGTCGCAATCCACATTGGATACCAGCGGTGGTCCTGCACCGCCATGGCCGCAGGCTCTATACCTTGCAGGCGGGGAACCGGGTGGTACGTCGTCACCAAAATCAGCTCCGTCCACGTTCGGGCACCCACCCTCCGACCTCTCGGACACCGGCTTCCCCATTGCCGGCACCTGTATTGGTTTCACAGGGGACGTTACCTCCTCTCCCCGCTGTGACTCTGCCACACTGCGATGGTTCTCAGCCTTGGCAGCCTCCAGTGGCTCCAGCACCGGCATCGCCGTCATTCGCGATGCCCCAGCGAGAGCCGGCCCCCCTAGCCGGCCCGGTTTCGCAGGGGGCTAGTTCCCCTGTGGTCGTCCCTTCCTCTTCGTCCCCGCCACTGGGTCTTGCCCCTCCTGATGTGGAACAGGATCCAGACTTCGACAGCTTGTCGCCCGTGCTGTCCCGGGCTCCGGTTGTGGGACGACGGGGGCCTCTTCGTGTGGGTCACTTCCAGCCGTATTCGAAGGTTCCAGCTCGAGGGTTGGCAGATCCCCTCGACTCCGGCCATCCAATGGATGTGGAGGTCATCGCTCCTGCCTGACGCTCCACCTTCCGACGCAGTGGATCACAGTGGCTTCACCCCCCGAAGGAGGAGGAGTGTAGTAGCCACCAGAAAGATCGCGGGAGGCGCACATTGGCACGGCGCGTCACGGACGGTAGTTGCCGCCAGTAGAGTCCCGTCCACCAGAGGGCACGCGAGAATTCGGACGCGACCTCTGCCGGCGTAACAACAAGAACAACAACAACAACTCCGGCAGGACAGGCCGTGCGCAGTCAGTCAACATCGGGCATGCCTAGGACACAGTCCCGGTCTACGCTAAGTGAAGTGCGACGTAACGTGAACAGTGTTACTACAGTCACTGACAGTCTGCATTCTCGTGTGTAACTTCTTGTGTTACAGTAGTGTCTTGCTATTTTTCAACGTGACAGTGCTCATCCACACATGGCACGCGTGTCTATAAACTGTCTCACGATGTTGAGGCACTCTTATGCTCTCATGGCCAGCAGGATCCCCCAATCAGGCCCCAATAGTGTGTGTCCAGGGAGGGGGCAACTCGGACGTCAATTCTGTTTCTCTGTCAGTACCTATAGTATCTAGGATAAGCTACAACAGTTGGGGTTGAGTTTGCCTCAGGAGAGGATAGAATGGCCTTACGACATAATTTCCAACAGAATCATTGCATACAGTAGACCAGAGAAGATGCAGTCTCATACTGATAGTTGGGCTCATAATGCTAAGGTCTTTGAAATTTGACTCAATTTTGTAACAACAGAAATAACATCACAGTCTCTCTCATTCTGTGAAGTTTTATTTCATTTCCTTCTCCACTTTTGTGAGATTCAATTTCTTTCTTTTTTTGGCAGGTGTATAAGTCCCTCCAGGCTTTATTTTGAAGGATTCTCCCATTTGGTTTGCACACTTTATTCAGTCTCTACATCATTTGGATATGACTTGCAGCACTCCTATAAGTGAAATTAGACACTCGTTTAACAATTTTTCTTCTATTGTAACTTTTTATCTAACAGTCTGTTTTCCCATAAGAGCCATCACCTTTTTCTAATCTTATGGACTTCAAAGGTTGCCAATTGTAAAAAATATTAATTGTTGGCCATCAGTATTTGTAAGGCATCTTGTGAATTTTGATCCCTCCACATCCTCTGCGATGTTAAAATGTTCTGGCTGTTGTTTCCACAGTCTAACATCAAAGTTGGTTAGGTCCTTAAAAAAGTGGGGTGTGATACTTTATCAGTATGCTGGAGATTACATAAACCGTGAATGAGACATTATTAGCATAGGAGCTCCCTTCCTAGAATGTATTTGTTCCTCAGTGATGATAGCTTCAAATATTTATGGAGGCTTCATGTTAAAAATTTTCTAATAGATTTTGTTTACTTATTATGTAGGTTGATATATTCTCTCTCTCTCTCTCTCTCTCTCTCTCTCTCTCTCTCTCTCTCTCTCTGTGTGTGTGTGTGTGTGTGTGTGTGTGTGTGTGTGTGTGTGTTCCCCCCCCCCCCCCCCCCCCCCAGATGGAAAGGTTGTCTTCTGCAGCTGGCATTGATTTGATGAATAAAAGTAGTCTTTTCCTGTTTCTGGAGAAAGTTTTAAAATTGAAATCTGACAATCTGTCAGGAGAACAGCTGAAAACAGGTGACATTTCAAATATGGTGGATGCACAGTGGATACAAGTGGAACAAATGATGAGGAAGACAAGGGAGAGCTAGAGCAAGCAAAAGCATTTCTGAACTGTCAGGAGCCTTCTGTTAAATAAAGCTGTACCATAGAAGATTAACAAAATTATATATTGATCCTGCTATTTGCCTATCATGACTGATGTTGGACAATGAAGCAAAGTGATTTAAGCAATTACAGGCATATGAAATGAAATTTCAGAGCAGAGTTGGAGTAATGAGGGAGATGGTAAAGGAAGTAATCTTACAGGAACATACAAAATCAGCAAGTCTTAGGTGGTATAGACATTTGCTAGAATACGAAGGAAGATTCATGGACTGAGGCTCCAATGCAAAAAGGCCCCGAAGAAGATCACGTAATTAGCGGCTGAAAGGAACGGAGGATAATATTCAAAGAAAAGGAGAGGACTAGAACAGGTTGGTGGCATAGCGTTGTTGGGAGCATTGAGGAAAATGGAGAAGTTTATGTTCCAAATTTATGCATCATTAGTCTGTCAGTCTGTTTCAGAAAATCTCACTATTCCCTCCTTTACCTCACAGCTTCTTCATCTGTCCATTGGTGTTGAAAAAGCTAAATCTGTTCGTACCATCCCCAGATGTTACCTCAATATCACCTTAGTGTGTTTAATATTGGTTTAAGTGTTTCAGGATATTGCAAGCCACAGCCTGCTTCCCACACATATATCAGCGTCGTAGCCTGTGATGTGTGCCTCCCAACTTTCCTTGTGAACATTTTAAAGTAATCTCTCTGCTCACACATTGATTTACATTGTCCAAGATCCTCACCATTGCTCTTCATTTGTAACAATGAGACATTGCATTAAATCATAAAGTTCTAATTTAATATGATTTAGCCTCAGCATCATAGTAGCCATAGTATTAAACCTCTAAGATGCCAACTGAATGTAACATGTGAATGCTACACAGTGGATAAACTCACCAATAAAATTGTGTTGGCCTCCTGTCTGTTGACATTTGGAATTTCCACTTTACAGCAGAAAGATCTTTTCTTTCCTAATTCACAAAGAAAATTTGTATTAGGAGTATACAGAGTCACAAGGGGGAAAAAGTGTTATATTGCAGTCCGAATGTCATGTAGAGCAGTATTTCATGCAGCAGTCATTCGAACAGATTATTGCGATACTGATTTAACTTAATGACATAGGTATTAGAATATGTAAGAGCTATAGTCATTAGATAGTGGCGATGACATTTAGACAAACTATGTGGAAGAAATGATTGCCAAGTAGCAATGAAAATGATGGTACTGTGCATTTGTATACCAGATTGTTGTCTAAATTACAGCCAGTGACAAAATGCACTAACACAATAATTACCAGCTTGAAGAATTAACTAAAGAATAAATAAATAAATTAATTAATTGGCAAGTAATTTCTGTTTATTACGTATCAATTTGCTTTATTCTGTGTTTATAGATATCCTCAGGAAGCCGTCCAAGCTTAGAAGCTCTTGGAGAGACATCGGAGTCAGATGCACCATAAGACTACAAAGCTTTTTTGCTTTCACCAGTAATCTTACACATATATGAAAATTTTAAACAACAGTATTTGCAAGTTTGCTCACTGTATCCCACTGAACTAATTGTGTGCTGTTCTTCTTGCATATATTGCAAATATGCTCTTTGCTCACTGTTCAATTGTCTGATGATTTTGATAGCTATCTAATCATCTCATTTTATACGTTGTACTTATATTTTATACACATAAATATTTATTCCATACTATACTTGTTAGTAATATAAATGCATTTAAATGTTATTGCATTTTCAAATGGTTAACAGTATTTGATATCTTTGCTCACAGTATGTATTCCCTCCTCAAATGACAATATTTGATATTACAAATAACTTGTGCTTAAATAAAATGATTGTATTTAAACACGCAGTTGTTTTACTTTCTAGACTAAGTGAAGCTGTTCTCAATCCTCAACCTCAAGGTTTGTTTGACACAGCAGTGCTTTATGAAGCATGGCCCTATTCCTGGTGGTATGCCCTGTTGGACTGATTTACCCAGACAGCCGTAGGGGGAATTATACAATTTAGCCAGGGTGCCACTTGGCATTTTTTATGCTTATGTATCATAACAAAGGCTGCAAAAATGATAAATGATAGAATAAAACCCGGGACCAGATTAGGGATTGAACCTCCAGACTTCTAGAGTCCAGCAACTCAACAAGTTCAGATGCAAACTATCTCTTCCCATCTTGTGTTACGAGACTTCCCACACAGCCAACTCAGTCCAATTTTAATTGAAACTGGGGCAGGTATTAAACTCCTATCATCCTTTCCACAACTTAGATAGAACATTAGAAAAGCAAAGTGGAATTTATGTGCTAAACATCTGGACAAATGACTCATTTGGTTTCCCCCAAAAGGAGGTTGTTGGAGCTATGATAACTACAGCAGACAAAGCAATCTCTAAATTCTACCACAAGCAGTGAAGTGAAACTAACGAGAAACAGTATGGTGCATTTATAAAAAGTGGTAATCCAGGAATAGCAGATAACCTACTTAGTAACTTCAATATAACTGTATATAGAAGATGAATAGAGACTGTTCAGTCCAGTCACTCTCCAAACATCAAGTAGAGAAGCATGGTCATTGCTAAGGAAGTTTGGTGGAAATGAAATAATAATAAGGGGCAACATTCATATATCAGTTAATAGAATTGCGTCACATTTATTCTCAACATCCAGAGCCCCAAGGGATAAAGCTCATACATGATCCATCAGGTGCATACTTATATCACTCAAAAAGAACACTAATGAGCAATCTGAATTCTCAAGAACTTTCTCTGTACCTGAAATTTTTGTTGCTCTTTAAAACTCAAAGCTGTAAAGGCACTAGGAAGTGATGGTAACCATCCCGAATATCTCCTGCATTATTATACTTGGTCAGTCCCATAGAAAATGAAGCAATTAAAAAAAACAGAGCAATACTCAAACCTGGCAAGTCATCTTATGAGCCAAAGAACTATCAGCCAATTCGACTATTGAGCACTTACCTAAAAGTTCCTTGGAATAATACTATACAGTTAGATTAGTCCAGTGACCTTTCAGAACCTTTTGTTGAGCTGGATGCCAACCAGAATGGAGCTGTGCTGATCAAGTCTTACCACTAAGATCATTCACAGGAGGAGGAAATCAAATGAAGCAGAAAACATAAATTGCTTTTGTTGAGCTAAGAGCAGCAAATGATAGTATTTTGAAGCAGGGGCTGCCTTATAAATTATTAAAAGTTATTCTGTGCAGATGTTCAACAATACTAACTGAGAACGTTATAGTTCAAAGACATTTACTGCCACTAGGAAAAGATACTAGGTGCCCAAAAGTATTGAATAAGGGCTTACCACAGGTATCTGCCCTCAGTCCCCTCATGCTTAATTTAAATATATCTGATATTCCTCCCAAACAGAATGTCTGGGTATGCAGGTGACTGGGCAATAGCTCCCTGACACAAAATCTTTTAACAACTGAAGAAATCTTAACTTTTGATACAGACATTTTATGCCAATACTTCTATAAATGGAAGTTACAGTCAAATTCATACAGAATTTGGATGTCTTCATCTGTCCAATAGAATGGTCCACACAGCACTGGATGTCACTTTTGAGGTAAAAAAACTTCATCATAATATGCAACCAAAATACCATGGGATCACTTTAGACTCCACACTTTCTTTTAAGGAGCACTTGATGCGAATATTTGCTAAGCTCAAAAGCAGAAATAACTCCTTCTTAAGCTCTGTGGCACTAGATAGAGCTTGCCATTAGATACTATTTGAGTACCAGCACATGAACTGGTGCCCTCAACAGCAGAATGCTGTGGGTCTGTTTGGCTAAATATTCCATATGTGAAAATGATAGAAGTACTGCTTGATGAATCTGTGTATTGTTAGTGGGTGAATAAATTTACTTCTACATACTGGTTATCCATGTTGAGTCACATTCCATCTCCTGATAGCAGATGAAAGAGTCCACTATTATTATGTGAATATTGGAATACTGTTTATAACGCTGACCCTCCAATACTGAATCATGTAGCAAGAAAGATATCTCACTCTTACCACAGCTGAAAAGGGATTAAGAGCCACGGATGAGCAGAAATCTGATGGCAGCAAAACTGTACTGCACAGTGCCTGCTACTGTCCTGAATCGAGGAGAAACTCCCATGGATTTGACAAACCTCAGCCAGTTTGGACTACTCTGAATCACATCTGAATGGGCCATAGAAGATGGGCAGACACTATCCAGTAGTTTGATAAAATACATAAAAGACTTTAACTTACAATAATGCAGCTGCATGAGGTCATCATCGACAACCACTGATGCTCTGCAAACCTAAGTTTTAAATTCCCTTGTACAGCGCTGTCTTGCTCCACTTTTGCCTTGAAAATGACAGGGTAGTCACGCATTGAAATGTCGGTGGTTTTTGATGATGGCACCTGCCTGCATTTCTGTGTTATTTGAACATTGCACATGCTGGGAGAAACTCAGGCCTTATATAAAAGACCTTGTTATTTGCTTATAACTATTGTTATTTGTACTATGTTATGCTGGGCAGCCGTGTTCAAGTGTTGGGATGCTTTACTTTAGTAATCTTTGTAAATGTATAACTACTCTTGTGATTCAAAAACTCTTAATGTATGCCTTATGATAAATAAATACAGTGTTGATGGGATGGTACTTACCCTCCATGGTACATAAAACAGCACAGGACACAACTGCAGAAGGAAAAAGCATGCCATATTTAAAAGAATGGAAAATCCCCAAGATTGGCAGTGTTTTACAGAAGCTTGAAATTCAGGGTGAACTTCAATACGAGATCCCTTTAATAGTTTCCACACTGAAACCCTGTCTCGAAATCTGGCAAAAAACCCAAAGAGATTCTGGTCGTATGTAAAGTACACCAGCAGCAGGATGCAATCGGTACCTTCACTGCACTGTAAAAATGTTGTTAATAATGACAGCGCCACTAACGCAGAGTCACTCAATACAGCTTTCTGAAATTCCTTCACAAAGGAAGACAAAGTAAATATTCCAGAATTCAAATGAAGAACAACTGCCAGCAAGAGTAACTGGAAAATAAATATCCTTCGTGTAGTACAGCAGCTTAAAACAGTTAAGAAAGGAAAGGCTTATGATCCAGTCAGGTTCCTTCCAGAGAATGTCGATACAGTAGCTCCATACTTAGCAATCACATATGACCGCTTGCTCGCAGAAAGATCCGTACCCAGAGACTGGAAACTTGCACAAGTCACACCAATACCCAAGAAAGGACATAGGAGTAATCCACTGGATTACAGACCTGTATCACTAATGTCAATATGCAGTAGGGTTTTGGAATATAAACTTTGCATGTACACTATGAACCATCTTGAAGAAAATTATTTATTGACAAATAGCCAATACAGATTCAGCAAATATCATTCTTGTGAAACACAATTAGCTCTTTATTCTCATGAGGTAATGACTACTATCGGCAGGGGTGTCAAATTGATTCTATATTTTCAGATTTCCAGAAGGCTTTTGATGCCATTCTTCACAAGTGACTTCTAATTAAATTGTGTACCTATGGACTATCATCTCTGTTGTGTTAGTGGATTCATGATTTCCTGTCTGAAAGGTCACAGTTCTTAATAACTGATAGAAAGACATTGACTAAAACAGAAGTAATAGCTGGCTTTCCACATGGAAGTGTTATAGGCCATCTGTTGTTCCTGATCTACATAAATGATTTAGGAGACTATCTGAGCAGTCCTCTTAGATTGTTTTCAGATTATGCTGTCATTTACCATCATGTAATGTATCAGATGATAAAAATGAATTGAAGAGTGATTGAGGCAAAATATCTGTATGTGCAAAAAGTGGCAACTGACTGTAAATCATAAAAAGTGTGAAGTCATCCACATGAGCACTAGAAATAATCCGCTAAATTTCACGTACAAGATAAATCACACAAATCTAAAGGCTGTAAACTCAACTAAATTCTTGGGGACTACATTCATGAATAACTTAAGTTGGAACAATCACAGAGATAAGGTTGTGTGGGAAGAAAATCAAAGACTGTGATTTTTTGGCATAACATGTATAAATGAAACATGTTTACTTTTTGAGATGCGTACACTACAGTTGTCTGCCATTTTCTGGAGTGTTGCTGTGTGGTGTTGGCTCCATATCAGATATGATTGGAGGTGGACATTGAGAAAGTTCCACAGAAGGGCAGCACATGTATTGTATTATCATGAAATTAGGGAGCGTATGCCATGGATATGATACACGAATTGAAGTGGCAGTCATTTAAATAAAGGCATTTTTTGCTGCATCAGGACCTTCTCATAAAATTTCAATCACCATCTTTCTCTCCAGAGTGTAAAAATATATTATTGGTGCACACTTACACAGGGAAAAATGATTATCGTAATAAAATAAGAGAAGTGAGAGTCTGCACTGGAAGATTTAAGGTTTCATTTTTCTCATGCGTGTTTTAACAGAGGAAAAGTAGAGAAGTAGCTTAAAGGTGGTTCGATGAACCCTCTGACCCTCTGCCAGGCATGTAATTGTGAATTGTAGAGTTATCATGTAGATGTAGATGTGCTTGAAGAGTCACACAGAAGAGCAGGGGGCGGGAGGCAGCATGCAACTTCCAATCTAACCAAAGCAGTATCTGTTTTACTCCACTGATTTCCAGTGATTTTGTTAGATGTTTCTTAGAGGTTAATGGTAATGAAAGACTGCGCTGTGGAGTATATAATTACAGCTGAAATGGCTACTTTGAAAAGAATAACAGTCTGACTTAGGCAAATTGAGGGATCTGAAAGAACACTCATTTAGCATCTTTCCTCAAAATATAAGAAGCCACACAAATAGATACAGTAAACTTACAGTACCAATACAGCAAAATCAAACTACAAGTAGAATACTGGCAAATGTATTGTATTTATCTGAATGTCATTTGGAAACCACTGAAACTGAATGGATATATCCAGATGGACACCGTCTAATACCATTTTTGTATCCTGCCTGGATAGGCGGCACATGGATCTGCTCCTGTGAACTGCTTCTGCAAAATAGGCCGAGAGTGAAGGACGCGAGTAGGTGCAGGAAAAGGTGAAATGCTTCGGTACTGTGTATAGGTTAAAGCTCCTTTACTGGTGTATGAACATATACAACTGATAATATTACTTAGCTTCATGTACAGATCAGCACATAGGTGCGAAGCCGTTCATATATCAAAGCTAACAGCTAATCGAAGTTACGAAGGCAAATCTGTTTTGGCTCGCCCACTATGAAATAGAAACAATGTTGCTTGGTCGTCTACTCGGGCTCAAATGGGCAGAATATGAAGCGGCGCTCGTAGAGCTGCACAGTGCTGGCTAGAGGCACTGTTGTTGATGTCAGTGTCATAGTGCCAACCTAAGAACTTTTACCTACGCCGTGGCACCGTAGCTATCGATACCACATTCCTCCCCCCTGAAACGGCACACTGTCATTGAGTAGGGCTTCCAACAGCAGGTGGAGGGACCAAGGGGCGGCGCAGCTGAGGGAGCGGATAGCGAAACTGCTGGGGCATGCTGCCCACCTGTGACCCTGAATTGCTTGTGAGGGGCGAGGGAAACACCCCGTGGAAAACCTGCCCAGGCTACGCACCGCCACTGGATACACTTGGATGAGGAGGCAGAGCAACAACCTCCATGGGCAACGGTGTGATGGCAGCCTCAGCGTCCATCAGTTCCGGCACTGCGGAGCAACACGGCAGCGGCCAGAGGTGGGGTCGTGGCGGCGTCGAGAGGCACCCGCCAGGTGCATGAGACCAGATGGGCGACGGAGGCACGAATGGTGGAGGTGCCATTGGTGTAGTCGTTGGCTGAGGCGGCAGAAGCTGCGAAGCCTCCAATTCTGCCAGAAAACAGCCAGCGGCAGAAAACCGAGGACGGCACAAATGGATCTGGTTCTGGTGTCGCTTGACAATGCCGGAGGGACCAGAAATGACAAATAAGGTGCAGCCAAGCTGGCAAAGAATGCGCCCCTGCTCCCAGCACTGCCTGCCAGAGAAAATGCGATAGGTCACCAAATCATGCAGTGCCAAGTCAGAATGGGGTGAAGCAGTGGGAACCCGCAGCGGCGGGTGCAATAGCTGCAGGAGCGATCGATGGGCGCGGCCATGTAGCAATTCTGCTGGGGAACGGGTACTGCGTAGCTGGGAGCAATATGAAGCAAGGAAAGTCCAGAGTGCGCACTCGCGAGAGTGCGTGGCGTGCACCTTGCTCATCTGTGACTTACACATACACACAAAGCGTTCAGCCTCACCGTTCGACTGGGTGTGGAATGGGACTGAGGTCAGATGGCGAATGTCATTGGCAGCACAGAATGCTTCAAACTCGGAGGACACAAATTGGGGGCCATTGTCGGAGACAATAACTTCAGGAAGGTCCTCAGTACAAAAAATAGATGTCAAAGCCTGAACAGCACTGGAAGATCTAGTAGAAGACATAGGTACAGCAAAAGGAAAGTTGCTGTACGCATCAATAGCTATCAACCAGTGGGTGTCCCAGAAAGGACCCGTAAAATCCACATGAACGCGCTGCCAAGGTGCAGTAAGAGTCAGCCCTGCAAAGAAGCGCTGACAGGCAGCAGATTGATGCTACGCGCAAGAGCGACAATTAGCAAGCAAATTATCAATGCCGACCCAAGTGCAGTGATGACGCGCTAATTGCTTCGTCCGCACTATACCCCAATGACCAGTGTGCAGTAAGCAGAGGATTTCTGACTGCAACGAATGAGGTACAACCACACGAGACTGATCAATACCAGTTCGTAACAAGATAACACCATGGTGTACAGGCAAGTGGTGCCGTTGAGCAAAGTAACGTCGAACAAGTGGATCATGAATCTGCGTAGCAGATGGAGGCCATTGAGTACGAATATGCTGCAAAAGAATCTGCAAAGAAGCATCGGCGGCTGTCGCAGAAGCAATGCTATGAAAATCCACCAGAAAACCATCAGCTAATTCCTTATCTTGCGAATCAATAAACATGCAAGACAATTTGGAAGAATCAAACATTGTATCAGGACCGATAGGCAGATGAGACAAAGCATCAGCATTGCCATGCTGGGCCATAGGCCGAAACAAAATTTCGTAATAGTTAGACAAAAACAAAGACCAATGTTGCAACTTTTGTGCAGTACAGGCCAGAACTCTGCTTTGACGGGTGAAACAATGATGTCAAAGGCTTATGGACGGTGACCAAATAGAACTTGCAACCATACAAAAAATCATGAAACTTTGTCACTCCGTATACAATAGCTAAAGCTTCTTTCTCGATTTGAGAATAGTTTTGCTGGGCAGAATTGAGCAACTTAGACGCAAAAGCGTTTGGGCGATCGACAGAATTAATGCGGTGCAACAGAACTGCTCTGATGCTGTGAGAAGATGCATCAACAGCCAAAACAACTGGTTTTGAGGGATTGAAAGGAATGAAACAGCGATCACTCAACAAAGCAGATTTGAACTTGTGGAAAGCAGCGTCACATCCCGAAGACCAAACAAAAGGAACATTCTTCTGCCGAAGGTGATGCAAAGGCGCTGCAATCTGCGCTGCATTTGGTATAAACCGAATATAATATGTAATTTTGCCCAACACAGACTGAAGTTCTTTCAAGTTCCTGGGTGCTGGCAAGTCTCTAATCGCACGGAGATGTGATGGGGAGTGCTGGATACCCTGTCCGTTAGTTGTATGTCCCAAATATTGAATCTCAGTTTGAAAAAAATTGCTCTTGTCTCTGTTACACTTCAGTCCTGCCTACAAAAGTACAGTAAATAAGGCACACAAATTCTGCAAATGTTCATCAGTGGTGCAACCTGATAAAACTATATCGTCCAGTTAATTTGAGCAACCAGGCACAGTGGCACACAACTGCTTCAAGTAAGACTGAAAAATAGCAGGAGCCGAAGCACAACCGAACAGAAGGTGACAAAACTTGAACAAACCAAGGTGGTGTTGATCACAAAGTAGCACTGCGACTGTTCATCGAGCGGAATTAGAAAGTATGTGTCCCGCAAGTCAATCATGGAAAAGAATTTTCCCGCACCAAGCTTATCAAAAATGTCTTCAGGACGCGGTAAGGGAAATGTAGCAACCACTGTCTGGGGATATACTGAAGACAAAGTCAGCACAAATATGGAGACGACCATTTAGTTTCTTCACACTCTCTATAGGTGAAGCTGAAACAGGTTCAATGACACCTCTGTCTTGCAAATGCTTAAGTTCAGCAGCTACGGTATCATTGAACCTGTTTCAGCTTCACCTATAGTGTGTGTGAAGAAACCAAATGGTCGTCTCCAGGTATGTCTTTAATTACAACATGCGCTGCAAAGTCAGTGGCACAACCAACGCCATGAGAAAAGAGTTCAGCAAAATCATTGCACAGTGTGGCAAACACTGTCTGCATGGTCACTAGCGTTGATGCAAAGTACATTTTCCTGAATTGCGAGGCAAAAAAGTCCAAATGCATCCAAGCCAAAAATGTTTGTAGCATCACTAGAGCAGAGAACGTGGAAAGACACTGTGCGGGTCATTCCACCATATGTGGCTTGCAAACCACACACTCTGAGCACTGAGATTTCCTGTCCAGTAAATGCAGTCAGCATGGAATGCGAACAACAAAGTGGGGGCAAACCAAATAAGTCATATGTTGATCTGTTCAGTAAAGAAACTGATGCACCAGTGTCCAGCTACGTGTGAACAGAACGTCCACAAATGTTCAAAGTCACAAAAAGCTTCCTCGCATCATGCTTAATGCGAGAGAAAGTGTCTGGCAAAACTTGTTTATTCACACGATGAACTGTAGAGGCATGTGAAGCAGAAGACATTGTATACATGGCATTAATGTCCATAGGCTGATGTGAATCATGATCACGGCAGTTTCCGTTGTGGTGATGCCCACGCGAGTTACACGAACGGGAGACAAGTTGTGAATTAGAGTTTTTCTTATTACACACATCTTGCACATGTTGTTTCTTATTACACAAATAACACTGTGCTTGACGGGATGGGCAACTGTCCCATGGATGGGCACGAAAACAGTTCGGACATGATTTCAGTTTCAGGTGCGGCGAGCTGTGCTGGGGCTGGGCGGGAGGGCACATGTTGTGCTGCGCTAACAGTACACACACCCAGGGTCACATCAAATGTGGAAGTAGCCATATCTAATGTATCTTGTCTGTCTAGCAAGTCCACTACTTTCTGCAAAGACGGGTTTTTAAATTTGAGGATTTGCTCGCAGATGTGGTGATCCGCCACATTCTGCGCAATAGCATCTCTAATCATTATATCGGCATATGAGCGTCTACATGAGCAATTAAAGTCACAATCAGAAGTTAGTCCCTGAAGGTCCACTAACCATGATTTATTTGACTGAGTAGGGCCACGCCTGAGATGAAAGAATTTGTAGCGTGCAGCTACCACATTTACACTGTCATGGAAGTGGGAATTCAAAGCGTCAACCACTTTGTTGTAGGTTTTAGTTTCTGGGCGAATGGTGGGAAATAGTTTTACGAGCACACGGTATAACGCAACACCCGTGTTGGCAACGAAAAAGACAAGCCGCTCTGTACCTGGTATGTTGTATGCCGCGAAGTGTGCCTTGAGCTGTGCGATGTATTCTGGCCAGCATTGAACGTCTGGATTGAAGGCATGAAATGGTGGAGCCGGAGGCATTGTTGGCGGTGGTACACGCAGAGATGTCGGAGGCGCCGAAGTAGCTGCAGTTTGTAGTGTAAAGAGTCCATTTCTAGCAGCAAGCAGCTGTGTCATTTGCTGAGCCTGAAAATGTACAAGATTGGACAGCAAAGCCTGTTCTTGTGGCGAAGCCATGGTTGCAACAAATGAAAGTCTTAGAGTGAAGGGTGGAAGCAGTCACACTGGGCTAGCATGAAAAGAAAGCAGTACCGAGCAAAAAACAAAAGATAAGAGGAGAGGAAAAAAAATTTTTAATCCCATCCTCATCACCGGCTTTTGTATCCCACCTGGATAGGTGGCACATGGATCTGCTCCTGTGAAGTGCTTCTGCTAAATAGGCCGAGAGTGAAGGATGCAAGCAGGAGCAGGAAAAGGTGACATGCTTCGGTACTGCATATAGGATAAAGCTCTTTTACTGGTGTATGAACATACACAACTGATAATTATTACTTAACTTTGTGTACAGATCAGTACATAGGTGCTAAGCCGTTCATATATCAAAAGCTAACAGCTACTCGAACTTATGAAGGCAAATCTGTTGTTGCTCACCCACTATGAAATAGAAACAATGTTGCTTGGTCGTCTACTTGGGCTCAAATGGGCAGAATCTGGAGCAGTGCTCGTAGAGCTGCACAGTGCCGGCTAGAGGGCGCTGTCTTCGATGTCAGTGTCGTAGTGCCAACCTAAGAATTTTTACCTATGCCGTGGCATCACTGCTATCAATACCACAACCATACTACTAACTGATTACCCAGTTACTTGTTTATACAGTCTTCTGTCAGACACAAAAAGGAATCAAACCTATCTAAAGTGTAAAATCAAAATTATTTTATTTGCAGCCCACCCACTGACTTATTTTCAAAGCTTCTCAAGAGTGTGTGTCAAGGTTAAAGACATTTGGTTGAGACTCGTGTACATGTTTTGCCAAAACAATTAATGCTCTCCTAATGTCCTCCACCAGCAGTCCACATCATTGTTTGAGGGTGGAGAGCATGTGATGCACTGAAATATTGCTAAGGAGGCACAGCAACACTATTAGATGCATTGTGGAATGTAAATTTAACCCCAGCTAATGTTACAGCTAGAATTTGGAGGTATGTTATTAAGCAGTAAGTCTGTTCTGTATGTTTGGAAATCACGTCTAGTGCCACATCAGCATTCACCCTTGAGCATCTGCACTCTGAAACAGCAGTTCAAAATGGAAAAGCCTCAAACAACATGCAGCAACACTAGAGACCAGACTGGTTTGAGCCAGTACCAGGACTGGGAAATGCAGTGATATCACCTGTCATCACTGACATCATCAAGATTGTTTAGTTTGAGATAAGTGCCACATTTCAGTGCAACACAACATTGTATCCATTTTCTAGACCCACTCTGATACTGTTAGTGCAGCAGTGTTAAAGACAAGTACAGAGAATGCTGAAGATGAATGTGAGTAATGTCTGTGCCCTGAACAAATCATTAAGAGAATCCACAGGTAGAGCAAGTTTTTTCAAACAGAAGCTGATCAAAAAATCTGACACACTTGAATAATATAAAAGGCACAATAATCTCAAGACTGTTCAGGATTCTAGAGAACAGCAGACGAAGTACAGATGAATTGGTGATGAATCTTGCCTGAGACAGATGACACTGTATGACATTGTCAAAAGTCATAGTGTAGGACATAGGATGCCAGGAGCTATGGAACTTGGACCCATAATCATAAACAAATAGTTTTGAAATCTTCGGAGTGAAGAAGAAACTTGTGAAGTCAGTTCTGACCCGGTATATAGATCCCTCTCCTGAAAGAATATAAATTTTGAGTAGTTAGCAATGTCAAACTTCCTTACCCATTATTATTTAGTGGACTGATTTAGTATTTCACAACTTTGAAACGTCTCAGGTCATATAACCATGAATAATTAGTGCACTGATGTAGAATGTATAGGAGCAATATGTCTAAAACAAGCTAACAAAGTATGTTAGAATGAACTGTCTGCTGCCACAAGTGGAATAATAACAGGGGTGCATGATCGACTAATAACAGAGACTTACCTTCTGGTTCTGTATGCTAGAAGTACATACACATATCCTCTACCTGATAAGACCTACCTACCCTTACCTGGTTTGCAGTTGTTCATATGTTGCACTCCCACTGGTTTGGCATAGTTAATCTTTGCATTAACAAAATACAAATAATAAATAACACAGTACGTTGATAAAAAATCGACTATATTATTGAGGCCCTACGTCCACTTATTGGTTTGGTGCAGAAAATGACAGGACAAATGCAAAGATACAGCTGCCATGAACCAGAATTCCTGGAGCCTGTACAATAGTCCCTAAATCTGATTGGCAAGAAACGCTTAAATTTAACCCGCTAGAAACTCCCATCTGGTGTAACAACAATACTCTTTCCATGTGGAACTTTGAAAAAGAAATGGTAGCTTAGTTCTGAATCTACTTGGCAACGAAACCCAAAGTATTTTACAAGATAAGAAAAATTGACATCAACAGTAACCATAAAAATGTCATCAGTGACTATTTAACATGAGAATATTGACAACAAGATGATAAACATTTTCCTACTTACCATCAACAAACTTAGAGATGAAATAATGATGTGACATGAACTTTGTTCATCTAAGCTACCTATGATTAAGGGCTGCAGATATCATCACATTGAAAAATATAATTGCAAAATGGCAATTAAAATCACTTCCTACATGTCTGTCCATATTTTGACTTTGCCAACATAAGATGAACAGTCAAACAGCTTTTTGTGCCACTGAAGTGATGATAATAATGTTTGGTTTGTGGGGCACTCAACTAGGCAGTTATCAGCACCCGTACAAATTCCCAACCTTTGCTCAGCCCAATCTCACCACTGCCGTGAATGATGATGAAATGATGAGGACAGCACAAACACCCAGTCTTCTCGAAGTAGGTGAAAATCCCTGACCCCGCCGGGAATCAAACCCAGGCCCCGTGCTCAGGAAGCAAGAATGCGACCGCGAGGCCATGAACTGCGGACTGAAGTGGAACTGCCATCAGCTACAAGGCCATTCCCAGACAATTCCCATCACGTGCTATCTCAATCAAGAGCCTGCGACCCCTATTTATCATGGTTTAGCTGCTTGTGACACCAGAAACATCACTTTCCCTAATACATTCAATTTTGATATGACAATGCTACACACTGGTTCCTACAGTATCGGGCTTTCTAGTAACACTGGTTGAAATAACTTTATGTTTGTGTTATCTCCTCAAAAACATATTTTTCTGGATGCTTCTCCCACCCGTCCGGCTTGAGAACAGCACAACCGCCTGCTGCTTGGGGGTATCTGCAAACTGTGCCTTATTTATGACTACAAAACTCTCCTAATACTTCACTTTGACCCTGCCTTGTGTGACTTTCATTTCTACTGGGTCTCGGCAAACTTCACTGCACCAGTGGTTGGATGCAGCTGTTACACACTATTATGATGTTTGCACTCAATTAAAATTAAAATATCTACTGATCTAAAAATTAAACAGAGCATATACTGAGGAAATGTTCCACTATCATTTCTTCTCTTACTCTACTGACTCGATTCCATAACATTAGTGTTAGGAAATGAGGGTGGCCAGTGAGACAGCAGATCACTGCCATGTCTCATACCCCTCCAGTCATTTTAAAACTACGGAAATTTTGAAAATCAACACTTGGAACACAACTCTCCATCACAACTTATACTTTACAATTTTTCAGCATGTAATGTCTTGATATTTTTTCTTTTTTCTAGCTTGCCATTTATTCCAGACCTTTTTGGCTATAAAAAGTTACTGTAACAGGCTGCCATAACACAAAGAATCTGCAAAGACTTAACTGAAAAAAAAAAAAACCACAACAACTGCTAGGTGCAAAAAATAAATAAATAAATAAATAAATAAATTACAGTTTACAACTTCCTAACACTAAACACTTTTTATACCACTTACAGTTCTCCTTGTCTCCACATTTTACTACTCTCTCACACTTACAACAAATACTCACAGCACTTGCTCTCGAGGCTATGACAATGGTCGTTGCATTTACTGTAGCTATGGTTGTGGAGGGACTCTTGGTCTCCATCCATACTGCTTCCTTCAGTAGTGTGGCCTACTTAAGAGATACGGGGCAAGGGAGGTTTATTCTTCTGATTACAAAGATGTGACGATGTCACATCCTTCCTTGTAACATATGATGTCTGTGACTCTCCATTAGCTTTTTCTAACTGTGAGGTAGGTTCACAAACCTGAGAACTTGGAATTGCAGTGGTACCTTAATGCCACCAATTGCTGATATGTGTGCCAATGATATGTTGTGGCCTATACCCAGTTTACTATCTCTTGCTCCTTTGCCATGATATCATCTCATTTCTGTTCACTTCAACTGTTAAAACACTGTAAGCCTTTCCCAATTCTTTCCAGGCATCTAACAAAAATGGCAATAAATATAATCCCTTTAAAACTAGTCCTTCAAACCTTTGGAATGAAACATTTTTAAGTAATGAAGCTTATGTTGTGTTCTGCCCACTCGTCTAATACAGGGTGCCTAGGAAAGCTGCTTTCTCAGATCGCTAGACAACAATTCAAGCAAATTGTATTAATGAAGTTTATTACAGTAAAATAAATGACAATACTTAACTTTGTATATTTACAAAGGTGTGTTGCAAGCAACTGGTGACATGTAAATAATCAGTGTCCTTCTGTACATACAATTCCAATTCAAACAAAACAATACAGTTCATAAGTCACTGCTGTAGTGTTCGAAGGATGGCTCGTCTTCAACTTGCACCGCTGCTAGGTGGCACGATGCTTATATTCGCTTTGTGTAGAGCCTGCTCCGGTCTCAGTGTCTTCCTAGAGAGGGGTCTGTCAGCATACTATTGAAAATGACCAGAAGAGTATGTGTCCATCTCCTGAGGTCAATAGCAAGAAGTTGAAGGTGTTGGCTGCTGCAGCGTGGCCGGATCCAGCTCCATCGGTAGGACAAGAGGAGGCGGAGGAGGCAAAGGCTCCATCTCCATGGTGTCGTCCATGATGTCGTGATGACATCCTCTGGCAGCTGCTGTGTCCATGCTGACCTCAGGATCCATGAATCTGGGGGAAGTGACACAGAAGGATCACTGTGCACATGACGGTGGTGAAGATGATTGTGATGTCGGCACTGCAATCCATAGGACCTGAAATGAGATACATGCAAGTGCCAAGTCAACGGACGATCTCGCCTCACGCCCTCAGTCTGCTGCCACTATAATCCCTGTAAAACTCAATATAAGTGGCGCAAAATGATACTTGTGGCCTTCCTTCAGCACCAGATGCTGAGGAGGGTGGAGCAGTGTCTGATGGCAGTGGCCGTGAAGCAATTCTGCTGGCAATGGTCCATCTCGTGGATGCGAACGATAGGAGGTGAGAAACAGTTACAATGTTTGATCCCTGCTGTGTGCAGAGTGAAGTTTGGCCATATGCTGCTTGAAGGTACTGACAAAACATTCCGCTTTGCCGTTTGAATGTGGATGGAATGGTGCTTAGTCAGATGGTGTATGCCATTGGGTTCACAGAATGTTTCAAATTCACTTGACGTGAAATGAGGCCCACTGTCCAATACTATGACTTCAGTTAACCTGTGAGGCAAGAAATAGAGTACAACACCTGAATTGTGCTATGTGACGTTGTCAAGTTCATTGGCACAGCAAAAGGAAACTTGCTCTACGAGTCAACCACAATCAACCAACAAGTGTTCCAGAAAGGTCCTGCAAAGTCTATGTGCACATATCGCCATGATGATTGCAAACTAGGCCAAGCAGAGAATGTTTGTGGTGGAACAGACTGATTTTCTGCACATGTGTGACACTGTGACATCATCTGTTCTATTTGGGTGTCCATTCCCTGCCGAGTACAGTGCCGACGCGCTAACTGTTTCGTATAAACAATCACCCAATGGCCATGGTGAAGTAAATACAACACTTCTTTTTGCAAAGCTTTGGGGATCAACACATGTTACTGTCCAACAAGAATCACTCTGTGCTGTATAGCAAAGCTATGCTGAGATGCAAAGTATTGGTGCTCCACAGAGTTCTTTATGTTATGCAAGGAATGAGGCTAAGATGTGTGAATGTATTTTAGCAAAATGTTCAAATCTGATTCAGCTTCTGTGGCTTGTGCAATTTTCCTATAGTTCAGTGGAAAAGACTGCAGCAATGAAGAATTCTGAGCATCAATGTGACAACAAGATGCAGCCGAAGCATCAAAGTCTGTATCAGGGCCAATTGAAAGATGTGAAAGTGCGTCCGCATTACCATGTTGAGCTGTCAGATGATACACAATCTTGTACTGGTATTGAGACAACAACAAAGCTGATTGTTGCAATTTTTGGGCAGTTCATATGGGAATCAGCTTCGTCAGGTGAAACAAGGATTGCAGTGGCTTGTGATCTGCTCCTAAGAAGAATTTTCTGCCATAAAAATAGTGGTGGAATTTGGTGACTCTATCCACAATAGTCAGTGCCTCTTTCTCCATTTGTGAATAATTACACTGAGATTTGGACAACACTTTTGATGCAAAAGCAATAGGCCTGTTTTTATCACAAATTATGTGCGAAATCACTGCACCAATTCCATAATAGGTAGCATCAACTTGCAACACAACTGGTTTGTCAGGATCAAAGTGAATCAAACACTGATTATTGAGCAATTCATCTTTAAGTTTTTGGAAAGCTGCTTGGCACTCATCTGTCCAAACAAAGGGGTCATTCTTGCGATGCAAGTGAGGCAAAGGAGCTGCAATTTGTGCAGCATTTGGTATGAACTGAATATAATAGTTCATTTTCCAATTCTGTGACATTGTGAGGAACTGGCAAATCTTGTATGACTAACAAGTGCGACTGAAGAGGATGCACACCTTGACTGTTTATGACATGACCAAAATACTGCAACTCATGTTTCAAAAATCACACTTGTCCAATCTACACTTCAGTCCTGCAGTAGATAACACACAAAACAAAGCTTCCAAATTGGCAATGTGATCTTCAGGTGTACGACCTGCTACAACAATATCATCCAAATAGTTTGAACAGTTTGGCACTTGAGCAGTCAACTGTTCCAAATACCGTTGAAAACTGGCAGGTGCAGAAGCACTGCCAGAAGGCAAACACAAATATTTAAATAAGCCCAAATGAGTACTACTACATACACTTTTTGAGATTCATCATCAAGCAGTATTTAAAGATAGGCATCATGCAAATCAATTTTTGAAAAGTTGCTACCAGCGCCTAATCTGCCCATGAGATCCTCTGAGTGTGGCAATGGGTAGGTATCAGTCACAGTTTGTGGGTTGACCATAAACTTAAAGTCAACAAAGAGGTGAATGCGACCTGAAGGTATGGGGAGCAAAACCAGTGGACTTGCCCATTGACTAGTTTGTATGGGCGCAATAGCTCTGCTATCTTGCAATCCCTTAAGACCAGCAGTGACTTTGTCCAATAATGGTTGGTTGGTTGGTTTGTTTAAAAGAGGAGGGGGAAGGGGAGAGGGACAAACAGTGAGGTTATCGGACCCTTGTTCCTGGTAAAATAAGTACACAAGGAAAAGAAGAAAAGAAAGGAGATGTACAGGACAATAACAGGAGAAAGGAAGAACCAGAAGAACGACAGAAGGACAACCAACACTACTGTGGACAAAATGGAAAAAAACCACGGAGAGAAGCAAGAAACAGGTAGAAGGGGTAAAAACAAGAGAGCAGATGATTGTGGCTGGCCGACCATGAGAATAAAAAGGAAAAGCCAGCCACTCTGCTACACATTAAAACATCCACCCTAAAAGCATTAGAGCGGAGAACACATGGGACAAAGGACAGGCACTAAAACTTATATAGAATGATAAAACACACCATCACATATAAAATGTAAAACTAAATTGGCCTATGAGGCGTTGTCAGCTAAAATTAATGCCAATCAGTCCGGTAACTGAAGAGTCCATCACAGGGCAGACGAAGAAGGACGCTACCACGATATGGGCCACTGTCAGCCGAGTGCCGCACCGACACTGAGGTGGGTCATCACGGTGCAGGAGGTAGCCATGTGTCACCCAAGTGTGGCCAATGCAGAGCCAGCAGAAAACCACAGAGTCCTTGTGAGAGGCCCACATGGAGGACTGCCACACAGTTGTAGTCTCCTTAATGGCACACAGTTTGTTGGGCATGCTGAGGTTATGCCAAAGTCGCAAAACCTTGCAGCATAGTACTGAATGCAGGTCACTTGCAGAGAAGCTCCATAAGTGGTTTCTGCCTAGCCTGTTTGGCCAGCCTGTCAGAAAGTTCATTGCCTGGGATTCTGACACAACCTGGGGTCCAGACAAACACAACTGAATGACTGGAACGTTCCAAGGCATAGATGGACTCCTGGATTGTCGCTACCAAAGGATGATGAGGGTAGCTCTGGTCGATAGTTTCTAGGCTGCTCAATGAGTCAGTACACAGAAGAAATGATGCCCCAGGGCATGAATGGACATGCTCAAGAGCACGAGATATAGCCACCAGCTCGACAGTGAAAACACTGCAACCATCGGGCAAGGAATGCTGTTCAATATCTCCTCCATGGACATACGCGAAGCCATCAAGCCATTGGTGTAAACCATTTCATGGCCTTGGTAAATGTCAAGAATCGAAAGGAAGTGGCAGTGGAGAGCAGCAGCGTTAACTGAGTCCTTAGGGCCACGTGAACGGTCCAGGCGAAGCCACACACTAGGTGTACTCCATGGAGGTGTACGTGAATGGACCTCAAGTATAGGTGGTAAAGGCAAGGACTCGAGTTAGGAAAAAAGGGATTGGACATGAACTGCAATTGGAAGCCCTGACCTGGGCCACCGATGTGGGAGATGAATTGCCATGGGTGGGAAAAGAAGACGGTGATTCAGATGCACAGGAGAACTACAAACATGTGCATCGTAACCGGCCAGCAGTTGTGAATGCCTAACCTCCAATGGAGGGACTTCGACCTCCACACGGACACTTGTCACCAGACTCGTCCTAAAAGCTCCGTTGCTAGGCGAATGCCACGGTGGT
Organism: Schistocerca cancellata; assembly: GCF_023864275.1. Taxonomy (NCBI): domain Eukaryota; kingdom Metazoa; phylum Arthropoda; class Insecta; order Orthoptera; family Acrididae; genus Schistocerca; species Schistocerca cancellata. Next base: position 654,368,299 of record NC_064626.1, read on the forward strand.
AGACTGGGTCCCATAAACACAACGCTGAGGGTGCCGCCGAACCATAAAACAGACGCCCATAGTAGAGGCAGGATTGAACAAGGGCTCTGTAGAGCAGCAGCAGTGTAGAGCGATTTGCACCCCAGTTGGTGTTGCTTAGGCAGCGGAGGGCATTGAGGTGCTGCCAGCACTTCCACTTCAGCTGATGAAGGTGAGGAAACCAAGTCAATCAGGCATTGAAAACCAGTCCTAAGAATCGATATGTCTCCACTACAGTGAGCAGATTGTCACTAAGGTAACGTTCTGGTTCTAGATGAATGGTATAATGCCAACAGAAGTGCATAACACACGACTTTGTGGCTGAAGACTGGAAACCGTGGGCTAGATCCCATGACTGTGCCTTGTGGATGGCTCCCTATAGGCGCTGCTCAGCAACACCAGTACTGGTGGAGCAGTAAGAAATGCAGAGTTCATCTACATACAGAGAAGATGAGACAGACGGCCCTACAGCTGCTGCTAGACCATTAATGGCCACTAAAAATCCAGAGACAATACAGAGTCCTGTGGGACCCCACTCTCCTGGATATAGGGGGAACTATGGGAGGCAGCAACTTGGAGATGGAAAGTACGAAGAGACAGGAAATTTTGGGTAAAAATCGGGAGCAGGCCTCAGAGACCCCACTCGTATAATGTGGCAAGGATATGATGCTGCCAGGTCGTGTCATATGCTTTTCATAAATCAAAAAAGACGACAACCAGGTGTTGGCTTCTGGAAAAGGCTGTTTGGATGGCAGACTCAAGGGACACAAGATTATAAGTGTAGAGCAACCCTGGCAGAAGCCGTCCTGACATGGAGCCAGTAGGAGACATGACTCCAGGACCCAACCCAACTGCCAACACACCATACGTTCCAGCTGCTTACAGAGAACGTTGGTGAGGCTGATCAGCTGATAGCTATCCACATCAAGTGGGTTTTTTCCGGGTTTGAGCACTGGAATGATGGTGCTCTCCCTCCACTGCGATGGAAAAATGCCATTGCACCATATCCGGTTGAAGACGATGAGGAGATGTCACTTGTAGTCAGATGAGAGATGTTTAATCATCTGACTGTGGATCTGGCCCAGGAGCTGTGTTGGGGCAATGTGAAAGGGCACTGAGGAGCTCCCACTCTGTAAATGGGGCGTTATAGGATTCACTGTGGCACGTAGTGAATGAGAGGACTTTCCCTTCAAGCCGCCATTTGAGAGTGCGAAAGACAGGAGGGGGGGGGTTAATTCTCCAGTGAAGAAGCTCGAGCATAGTGCTCAGCAAAGTGCTCGGCAATTGCGTTTGCATTGGTAGATAACACGCCATTTATGTTAACACCGGGAACACCTGTTGGGGTCTGGAATGATGGTGCTCTCCCTGCAATGGAAAAACATCATCACATCAGATCCAGTTGAAGGTGACACGTTTGATCTTTGTCCAGACTTGGGACAGTGAGATATGGCACCCAACACTCCTGCTTCCATCATTTGATAAGTTAGTGAACACAGGCATGGAGCCATTTAAAGGCTACGAGGTGCTCCAGGGAAGGGTGCCACTTATGCCACTGTAGAGCTCACCGACTCTCCTTAATTGCCTCAGTGACTTCCGACGACCACCAAAGGACTCCCTTTCGCCGGGGGCACCCTTAAGAGTGAGGAATCGTGTTTTCTGCCACAGAAATGATTGTTGTAGTCACCTCCTCAACCATCACATCAATGTTACCATGTGGGGGAGATTCAGCAGTGACAGCAGAGGTGAAAGTTTCCCAGTCTGCATTGTTTAAAGCCCGTTTGGGCAGGCGTCTGTGGGTCTGATGCCGGGGCAGTGACGGGAAGATGATCACTACCACGCAGGTCGTCATGTGCTCTCCAGTGGATAGATGGGAGAAGTCCTGGACTGAAAATTGATAAATCAATGGCCGAGTAATTATGTTGAGCCACACTGAAATGTGTGGCACCCCCAGTATTTAAGAGGCAAAGGTTGAACTGAGACAGTAAAGTTTCGATATCTCTGTCTCAGCCAGTAAGCATGGTGCCACCCCACAAGGGGTTATGGGCGTTAAGTCTCCAAAAAGTAGGAAAGGTTTAGGGAGTTGGTCAATCAGTGCAGTTAATATATTCAGGAATACTGCACCATCTGGAGGAAGATATACATTGCAGACAGTTATTTCCTGTGTTGTTCTTATTCTGACAGCCACAGCTTCAAAAGGGGTTTGAAGGGGCACATGTTCACTACAGACTGCATTTAGGACACAAACTCAAACTCCACCTGACACTTGATTGTAGTCACTATGGTTCCTGTAGTATCCCTTATAGCCACAGAGGGCAGGGGTCCATTTTGCCGGGAACCAGGATTCCTGGAGGGCAATGCAGAAAGTAAGTGTAAAGCTTAACAGTTGCAGTAGCTCAGCCAGGCGGTGGAAAAAAACACTTCAATTCCACTGGAGGATGACGTCATCATGAGACTGGGAAGGCATGCAACATTCAATGAGGCCACCTGCTGCCACCGACTTTTTGCCTGAGCAGTTTATATCCATTGTATCTGAGAGTCCAGCAAGATATATGTCCTCAGCGGATGCCAGAATCTCCACCTCATCCACAGATGCACTGCTTGTAGGTAGCGGTGGTGTGGGTGCCACTGCAATTCCCTTGGTCTTGGGAACCTTCTTTGTGGATTTCTCTTGCTGCTCCTTGGGTTTCCTCAGCTGGGAGGACTTCACTGATTCAGTCTCTGGGACTGAGGATGAGCGTAAAGCCCTACAACCAGTTGCTTTTGGGCTCTTCAGTCACTGGTGGGTGCCATCTTTCCCACTGGCAGGAACCTGGGAAGGGAGTTGATCCAAAGGACCCCTTCCTCGCTAGGGGAGTCGCTTCTCCGACTCAGAAGTAGGGACTGATATCCCCAGTGGTTGGGGTGGGTGTTGCTCCCGAAGTAGGTGGTGCGGGAGCAACAGGGAGGGAAGTGCACCCCCCCCCCCCGCCCCACCTTTAAGGGGGCAGGTGTAGTCTTTTGGTTCTGAGAGGTGACAGGAATGTGAGGAACTGATGGGGTGACAACTGTTCTCATAGCGGCAGTGTAAGAGGAGGTCATAGCCACAGGATGGAGGTGCTCAAATTTCTTCTTAGCCTCAGTGTAGGTCAGTCATTCCAGGGTCTTAGATTCCATGATTTTCCTCTCTTTCTGTAAAATCTGGCAGTCTGGCGAGCAAGGTGAATGATGCTCTCTGAAGTTGACATAGATGGGAGGCAGGGGACATGGAGTATTGGGATGTGATGGACATCCACAATCTTGACATGTGACGCTGGAAGTACAGCGGGAAGACATATGGCTGAACTTCCAGCACTTAAAGCACCACATCGCAGGAGGGATATATGGCTTAATGGCACAGCGGTAGACCATCATCTTGATCTTCTTGGGCAACGTGTCACCCTCGAAGCCCAAGATGAAGGCACCGGTGGCAACCTCATTATCCCTCAGACCCTGATGGACGTGCTGGATGAAATAAACACCTCACCACTCTAATATGGCATGCAGCTTGTTGTCAGGTCCCTGTGGAATATAATACCCTGGACCATATTTAAGCTCATATGGGGCATGATGGTAACAGAAACATCTCCCAACTTGTCACAAGTGAATAACGCCCGTGACTGGGCAGAGGATGTTGTTTTTATCAGGACTGACCCAGAGTGCATTTTGGACAAGCCCTCCACCTCCCTAAACCTGTTCTCCAAATGCTGCATGAAAAACTGAGGCTTCATGGACATGAAAGATTCCCCATCAACTCTCATACATATGAGGTACCGGGATGAATAAGCTTCACTGCCATCCTTAGCCTGGCGTTCCTCCCATGGTGTGGCCATGGAGGGGAACAATTTGGGTTCATATTTCTTAGCACTGAAGTTAGACTTTGCTCGCTTAGAGACTGCTGGTGGCAGACCACCAGCAAGCGATGATGTACTACACTTAATGACGTGTCATCCACCCTGATGCCACCCACTCCGACCAGGGGCCCTCCCCATGGGCGCCGTCCAGCGTCAGCAAGGGCCACCTGGCAGGATGGCCATTGCCAGGAGTCCTGATGCCCCAGGGAGATGGGCATCTACTCCATGGCATACGTGGAGAGTCAACGGCGCAGGCATCAGCAGAACAATCCCTGTGTTGTCAGGTGGCTACAAACAACGGGGTACATGGTGGCCCCGCCACAACAGACTGGCTACCATGCTGGATATGAAGTGCTAAGAAATCCATGGTCATCATCAGCGCAGAAAGCGACACTGCATAGTGGATGGTGGAAAATGCACCCAGGAAGGTGTCCTCGCCCAAGAGATGGAGAATGAGCAGGACTGCAATGCGATGACGAGAAAGTGGGCTAAAGATCTCAATGCATGATGGACACAATGCACCATGTAAGGTGCCCTTCCCCAATTGGCTCGTTTTTTGGGAAAATTTAGTAAGATAAAGGTCACACCCGACAGGGGACCATCACATATATGCCGAAATGTGTGAGACCCCTTTTAGTCACCTCTTACGACAGGCAGGAATACTTCGGACCTATTCTAACCCCTGGACCTGCAAGTGGGTGCCCCATAATCCAATGGAAACAGTTCTGGCCCAGCAAAATTTCAGCTGAGCGTTGCCTTTCATGGTAATATGTGCCAGAAAAAAAAACATTAGCCTTGCCTAAACCTTCATAAAAGATTTCAGGGAATTCTTTCAGCAAGCTAACTACACTGTCTTTTGCATGGAATGCAGACACTGACAACACATTGACCTGAATGTTAAAGCCAAACAACTCAAATGAATCAAGGCCAAATATGTTCTCACAATCGCATGATTGTAGTACCATTCACATATGCGAGCAATACATGGCAGGCAAAGTACATTTTCAGAGAACGTGAATGTCTTGTCCATCATAAGCCATCAGGTGCATGCTAGTTTTATACAGGCACAGGGAGCCTAACGGTTCATATGTGTGACGATTTAGCAATGTAACAGAGGTACCCATGTCCAACTGAAATTTCACACATTTTCCTTAAAGAAGTAAATGAACAAAAAGTTTGTTGGACTGGCAAAGCTCTGAAGAAACTGCTCGCTTCCTAGTTTTGCTAATATCTGTTGCAGGCGTTGACTACATGGCATTAATTACATGAGCCTTGTGCCTAGATTATTGTGAGCAGGCAGAAGTCTTATGGTTGTTCCACTGAAACATACGGATTGTACAGGTCCTTTCTTGCCACAAGTGTAACACTGTGCTTATCGGGAAGGGCAGTCTTGTTGTTTGTGCTGTGAATAACTCGGAGGGCATGGCTTAAATCTGTTCACTTGTGTAGCTGCCTGTTTAGCGAGCTGCTTACGTGGCATGGAAAACTGTTTATGCGGTGTGGCATGCACAAGCTGTTGCTTAATGGGCCAGTCACTAGCCAGGTACGACTCTACCCGACAAATGGCTGCTCAATTTTGTCATCCGACAGAGCACCTAAATCGTACTGATTGAGTATTTCCACTACTTGCTGAAATGATGGATTGGACTGTTTCAAAATCTGTTCCCTGAGTTTGACATCAATAACATTGCACACCATCACCTCATGCAACATAATATATGAATATAAAGTGCCACAAGTACATTTGAATTTGCATTTCCTCATCATATCCCTCAAATCTGTTACTCACTCATGATAAGTTTGTTCTGACTGTTTCTTGCAATTAAAGAATTGGTACCTAGTTACTACCACATTCATTTGTTAGTCATAATAGTTAGTTAGCGGATCCGCAGCCTAATCATACAAAAGTTCACTCAGAGTGGCATTAGGAAAATGTTTTTGAATGAGGTAGAACACTGCATTTCCTACCGTGGTCAATAAATAAAACAATTTCACCGTACCTTGAACATTGTGAGCAAGTACACAGGCTTCAAACTGTTGCAACCACTTGAGCCATTCCTCTTCTTGTTCATGAAACTGGCGAAAAGGCAGTACAGCACTTGCAGCTGCTGTAGGTGTTGCTTGTGCTGCATTAGTAGTCTGGTTCGCCAGGAGCTGCTGTAACGTGTTTAGCAGCAAGGATATTTGCTGGCTCTGAAACTGAAACATCTGCATTAGCTGTGTTGCATCTAATGCTTGCAGCTGTGGTGGCTGAGCAGGGGGTGGGATAGGTGGGGTGGGCATGTGGAAAGAGACAAATGCAATAAACAGACAATGCAAGCAAAAAAATAAATAAATAAATAAATAAATAAATAAATAAAAAAAAAATAAAAAAAAAATCCTGCAACGCCCACCTGAAAACACTGACCAGAAAAACATGATAAAAGACTGTTAAAGAAAGTAAACACCCCTGCAAAGAAAAGACAAGAGAATTAAGGAGCCAGCAAAACACAAAAGAAAATCCTGTGGCAGCGAGGTGCAGGGTTCTTTTTCTTTTGAATCCTTGTTATCAATTTGTATTCTGCCCACTCGTCTCATATAGGGTGACTAGGAAAGCTGTTTTCCCAGATCGCTAGACAACAATTCACCAAATCATATTAATGAAGTTTATTACAGTAAAAAGGTGTGTTGCAAGCAACTGGCGACATGCAAATAATCAATGTCCTTCAGTATATACAATTCCAATACAAGCAAAACAATACAGTTCATAAGTCACTGCTGTAGGGTTGAAGGATGGCTCATCTTCAACTTGGGCTGCGGCTAGGTGGCGCGGCGCTTATATTCTCTTTGTGTAGAGGCCGGTCCTGTCCTGGTGTCATCCTAGAGAAGAGCCTGTCAGCATACTACTGGCTGATGTCGTCTCACAGCCCTCTCTGCTGTTCCATTTCAGGTCAATGTGCCGGCACTTGACATTAGGGCGGAACAGCTTACACTTTCTAGATTCTTACATCCATCTTACTTTAGTCCTTAAATGTAAGTAAATCAGAACTTCACTATCCTACACTGGTGCTCGTGTTCACTCAGATCATTTAATTTCACAACAACACAAAAAACTAGCATTATGACTGCTTTGTCCATTTTCTAACATACATAAGATTAAACTCTACTGTACCTATATTTCTAGTGTCCAAGGCTGCTTAGTCTCTTTTCGTAGAGTCCATAGTGATATTTATCATTTATAAAGTTGCTCATTAATGATAGCTTTACGCTATTGAAGACTATATGTATTGACACATCTAACAGTCTGTCTGTTGCCTCAGTTTCCTGCCTTATATCATTTCCAACTAAAATTTTTCCACAGCTTTCCATCCAGTAAATTTCCATCATTGTTAACACCAGTGATCTCTTGCCAATTTGCTGTCATCCTAGAATCGTCAGTGCTCTCTCTAATTATCCTTAAGTTGTCTTTTCCACTCATATATTAAAATCAAAGCTAACAACCAATTCAGATTTATGACTTTTATGTTTCATCTTATATGCCCACAACTACATTCTAAAAACATGACTTAAACCTCAAAATGATCTTGCCTCCCCTTGTACCTGTAACATCAAAACACAAAAAATAACAACTGCGCATTGAATAAATAAAAAGAAAAAGATTATTCTAAGGGAGACAGAAGAACAAGGAAAGGAAGAATTGTTCTACACATCTCGAGTGCGCACAGTCGCTCAACCTTGGTCTCCAAAGACAAGGAACCTGGCTATGCTTCTTTCTGCATTTACTGAATATACCTCTTTAAGTCTAACACATTTCTTAATCCGAAAACACTTTTTGATCTGGGATATACTACATGATGGGCAATGGTAGGTGGCGGATTCTTGATTAGGAACAGATCATGTTCAACTAGCAAAAACTTCTAAATTTCCTGTGGTGCCTTGCTTGTTACTCTCTTGTTTTTACTAGCACCAAATAATCAAGTTTAAATAAAGTAGGCTTTGCCCTCTCATCACGCCTTTTCTTTCTCCACTTTGCTTTCTCCAACAATTGCTCCTTTGCCAGTTCCTCTATTTCAACCTTAGTTGTCTCACAACAAAAGTAACTTCTTCACTTTCTGCCAAACATTAATTCACATCGTGCAAAACCAATGGCCTTATGTCAAAGATCGTTTATGATGGCTTCAAATCACAGAATAAAGTTTGCCCAGGTCACACTTCTCCAAGGAAAAAAGGAACACCATAACCGATTCAACTCTCTCATCACTTGCTCATTCATGTTGCCTTGTGGAAAATACAGTGAAATTTTGATATATCTAATGTTATTTCTTTCCAGAAGTTTTTGAAATTTATTTGTTTTCCATTTTCTCCACCACTACTTTAGCATTTGCTCAGCAACTGGACATAACCCATGTGTTTGGAGAAAAGTTTCATATGATGAAAATGTAGGTCCACCCATCTCTGGACACTGGCAACAGACCAAATGAATCCATGACACTAATTTCTTGGCACCTCAAATTGTGTATTCTGTCTAAGCATTTGAATCAATATAGAAGCTGTCTTCTCTTTTTGCACAGTTCACAAATTGTAATTATCTTTTTTACATGCCTCCACATCTTTTTGAAACAGTGTTTCTGTGGTAGGTCTTTATTTATATTTGTCAGGTGGCTTTATAGTTAATGTACACTCAAAATATTTCACACCTCCTGTGAAATCAGCGAGTACAATACTGTTCCTCAACAAGACTATCTTTAAAGTTTAAAATTGTGTCCCTGGTAACATTTTAATATTGTTACATCTACACCTACATCTGTTGTTGTTGTTGTGGTCTTCAGTCCTGAGACTGGTTTGATGCAGCTCTCCATGCTACTCTATCCTGTGCAAGCTTCTTCATCTCCCAGTACCTACTGCAGCCTACATCCTTCTGAATCTGCTTAGTGTATTCATCTCATGGTCTCCCTCTATGATTTTTACCCTCCACGCTGCACTCCAGTACTAAATTGGTGATCCCTTGATGCCTCAGAACATCCCTTCTTTTTGTCAAGTTGTGCCACAAACTCTTCTTCTCTCCAGTTCTGTTCAGTACCTCCTCATTAGTTATGTGATCTACCCATCTAATCTTCAGCATTCTTTTGTAGCATCACATTTTGAAAGCTTCTATTCTCTTCTTGTCTAAACTATTTATTGTCCATGTTTCACTTCCATACATGGTTACACACCATACAAATACTTTCAGAAGCGACTTCCTGACACTTAAATCAATACTCGATGTTAACAAATTTCTCTTCTTCAGAAACGCTTTCCTTGCCATTACCAGTCTACATTTTATATCCTCTCTACTTCAACCATCATCAATTATTTTGCTCCCCAAATAGCAAAACTCCTTTACTACTTTAAGTGTCTAATTTCCTAATCTAATTCCCTCAGCATCACCCGACTTAATTCGACTACATTCCATTATCCTCTTTTTGCTTTTGTTGATGTTCATCTTATACCCTCCTTTCAAGACACTGTCCATTCTGTTCAACTGCTCTTCCAAGTCCTTTGCTGTCTCTGACAGAATTACAATGTCAATGGCAAACCTCAAAGTTTTTATTTCTTCTCCATGGATTTTAATACTCATTCCAAACTTTTCTTATGTTTCCTTTACTGCTTGCTCAATATACAGATTGAATGGCATCGGGGAGAGGCTAAAACCCTGTCTCACTCCCTTCCCAACCTCTGCTTCCCTTTGGTTTGATTTGATTTGATTTTTTATTGGTCCAGTTTTATCATATAGCACAAACTGTACAATTGATATTGGACAGGTCAAAGATAAGATACAATAATACATAGTATTAGCAATTAAAATTAGGTACCTACTACAATTAATTTTGTTACTAGAGTCCTCTTCCATTTCCATAATATTGTTCTCAAGAACATTGCCCCTGTATAGACCCTCTATATACTCCTTCCACCTTCCTGCTTTCCCTTCTTTGCTTAGAACTGGTTTTCCATCTGAGCTCTTGATATTCATGCAAGTGGTTCTCTTTTGTCCAAAGGTCCCTTTAATTTTCCTGTAGACAGTATCTATCTTACCCCTAGTGATATAAGCCTCTACATCCTTACATTTGTCCTCTAGCCATCCCTGCTTAGCCATTTTGCACTTCCTGTCGATCTCATTTTTGAGACGTTTGTATTCCTTTTTGCCTGCTTCACTTACTGCATTTTTGTATTTTCTCCTTTCATCAATTAAATTCAGTATCTCTTCTGTTACCCATGGATTTCTACTGGCCCTCATCTTTTTACCAACTTGATCCTCTGCTACCTTCACTATTTCATTCCTTAAGGCTACCCATTCTTCTTCTACTGTATTTCTTTCCCCCATTCCTGTCAATTGTTCCCTTATGCTCCCTCTGAAACTCTGTACAACCTCTGGTTCTTTCAGTTTATCCAGGTCCCATCTCCTTAAATTCCCACCTTTTTGCAGTTTCTTCAGTTTTAATCTACAGTTCATAACCAATAGATTGTGGTCAGAGTACACATCTGCCCCTGGAAATGTCTTACAATTTAGAACCTGGTTCCTAAATCTCTGTCTTACCATTATATAATCTATCTGAAACCTTCTAGTATCTCCAGGGTTTTTCCATGTATTCAACCTTCTTTCATGATTCTTGAACTAAGGGTTAGCTATGATTAAGTTATGCTCTGTGCAAAATTCTACCAGGAGGCTTCCTCTTTCATTTCTTAGCCCCAATCCATATTCACCTACTACGTTTCCTTCTCTCCCTTTTCCTACTGTCGAATTCCAGTCACCCATGACTATTAAATTTTTGTCTCCCTTCACTACCTGAATAATTTCTTTTATCTCATCATACATTTCTTCAATTTCTTCATCATCTGCAGAGCTAGTTGGCATATAAACCTGTACTACTGTAGTAGGCGTGGGCTTCGTGTCTATCTTGGCCACAGTAATACGTTCACTATGCTGTTTCTAGTAGCTTACTCGCACTCCTATTTTTGTATTCATTATTAAACCTACTTCTGCTTTACCCCTATTTGATTTTGTATTTATAAACCTGTATCCACCTGATCAAAAGTCTTGTTCCTCCTGCCATCAAACTTCACTAATTCCCACTATATCTAACTTTAACCTATCCATTTCCCTTTTTAAATTTTCCAACCTACCTGCCCGATTAAGGGATCTGACATTCCACGCTCCGATCTGTAGAACGCCAGTTTTCTTTCTCCTGATAACAATGTCCTCCTGAGTAGTCCCTGCCCAGAGATCCAAATGGGGGACTATTTTACCTCCAGAATATTTTACCCAAGAGGACATCATCATCATTTAATCATACCGTAAAGCTACATGCCCTCGGGAAAAATTACGGCTGTAGTTTCCCCTTGCTTTCAGCCGTTTGCAGTACCACAACAGCAAGGCCATTTTGGTTAGTGTTACAGGGCCAGATCAGTCAATCATCCAGACTGTTGCCACTGCAACTACTGAAAAGGCTGCTGCCCCTCTTCAGGAATCACACGTTTGTCTGGACTCTCAACAGATACCCCTCCATTGTGGTTGCACCTACGGTACGGCTATCTGTGTCGTTGAGGCATGCAAGCCTCCCCACTAATGGCAAGGTCCATGGTTCATGGCGGGGTACCTACATCTATACTCTGCAAACCACATGGAGGTACATGGCACAGGGTGCATCCTGCATGCAGAAATTATATGTTAACTATACATAAGGGGGTAATCATATAAAGCTGGTTCTTATAACTTTGTTAACAGACTTTCTTGGGATAGTTTATGTCTATCTTCAAGGGGCTTCCAGCTCAGTTTCTTCAGTATCTCTGCAACACTCTCTCACAGATTAAACAAACCCATGACCATTCATGTTGCCCTTCTCTGTATACATTCGATATCATCCATTAGTCCTGTCTGGTACGGGTCCCACACACTAGAGCAATATTCTAGAACTGATTGCGCAAATGATTTGTAAGCAATCTCCTTTGTGGCTTAATTGCACTTTCTCAGTATTCTACCAATAAACTGGTTTCTACCACCTGCTTTACCCATGGCTGAACCTATTTCAAATCCCTACAAAGTGTTACAGCCATGTGTTTGTGAGTTGGCCAATTCCAACACTGACTCTTTGATATTCTAGTCATAGGATTCTACATTTTCTGTTTTGTGAAGTACAAAATCTTATATTTCTGGACATTTAAAGCAAGTTGCTAATCTCTGTTCCACTTTGAAATCTTATCAAGATCTGACTGAATATTTATGCAGCTTCTCTCAGATAGTACTTCATTACAGATAACAGCATCACCTACAAAAAGATTTTATTCTTAATATTGTCTGCATGGTCATTAACACACAACATGAACAGCAAGGGTTCCAACACACTTCCCTGGGTCATGCCTGAAGTTACTTCTACATATGATGATGACTCTCCATCCAAGATAATGTGCTGCATTCTCCGTAACAAAAAGTGCTCAATCCACTCACAAATATTACTTGATACCCAGTATGATTGTACTTTTGACAATAAGTGTAGGAGTGGCTTGGAGTCAAATGCTAACCAGAAATCAAGAAATACAGCATCTACCTGACTGCCTTGATCCAAAGCTTGCAGTTTTTCACATGAGAAAAGTGCAAGCTGGATTTCACTTGATCAATGTTTTTGAAATCCATGCTGGTTGGTATGGCGTCTTTGATTCAAAGTCCATGCTGACTGGCATTACATCTTTGATTCTCACATCTGTTTCATCCCTGTTTTAGCTCCTCGACCATAGGGTTGCTCTTTTCATCAAAATCTCCCTTTCCCTCAACTCTAAGTCCTTGTACAATAACTAGTCATAATTTCACTCCTTGCTTTCCATCCAATTCTTCTGCTTACTTAGCTTCTAAGGTAAACACATTTCTCCTGTTGTTTTATAAAATGATCTGCTACAGTATTTTCTTCTACCAGCAGTGTCAATTGACTTCACAAAATGCAGCTTACAACAATAAGTATATAGAAAATCAATACCTATAATCATATTTACACTAAGCTGCAGAATAATTAAAAATATATGTGCTGTGACAACATTCTGAATGTGCAAAAACAGTGTGGCATTTTACCTAATAGCTTTAAACAATTTCCCTGTTGCTGAAAATCTTGACACTTAAACAATGGCTTAACTACCATGTCTGTTATTGCCGCTAAAACAATATATATAGTAATAAGCTTTATTTCAAAAGAATTAGAAATAAAATCATAATAATAAATATAATTTCAACCACCAAAATTTAATATTCAAGCAATAGAAATTAAAATAGCAACATCACCAATACGATTAGAAAGTGCAGTTAACATACCTGCACTATAAGATTTCACATTTTGGTAATAAATAACTAAACAATAAGAAACTAAACCCAAACCATCTCATCCTAATAAAATTCTAATCAAATTAGGGCTAATAATTAAAAACCCTATAGAAAGAATAAATATTAAAACAATAATAATAAAACGATTTATAGTCTTTTCTCCTGATATAATAAATAACCAAAGAAGAAATATATATAACAAAAGACATAAAAAAAAGAGACATTCAATCAAAAATTAAAGTCATAACAACCATAGAACTATTTAAATTAAAAAGTTCTCATTCAACAAAAACTCTATAATCAATTATTAAATAATAAATACCCAAAATAAAAATTATAGTTCTAGAAAAAAATAAAGAAAAAAAAAAACTCAAAGAACAAATAGAAAATAAATTCACGGCCTAAGATGAAAAAGATTCATATCATTGATTCCACAAAACAACATTTTTAATTAAAATACTTAAGCAACCTAAACAAAAAAATATTCACCCTTTAAACAAAGAATATTTAAAGGCAATCAATGTAAAAGTAAAAGATGATATTCACAAAAATAACCAAGAGAACAATACTCTAGTAAAATCCAGAAATTTCAGAACCACTGTCTATGAGTAGCACCAACTCTAATCCCACATACTACTACAACTAAAACAGGACTAATGTTATCTCTAGTTTTCAGTGACTCCTTGTCATGTAATAAATCTTGAATACCACTTTTTCTTTTCTTTTGTTTTCTCAAAACTGGCTTAACCAGTGAAATTACAGGTTGTGCTCTCCAGAAATGCAAATGTAGGAACTCTTCCAGCATCCTGTCATGTAGTGACAGGTCACATAAGCATTGTACTTTGCACCATTCTACTTGCATATAAAAAACAATGACATTATTATAAGCACTGAAGGACAGTTTGTATCTGGATTTTCAGTCAGATACAAACTGTAGACAATATCATTTTCTTCCAAGGGTACTTACACAGTTTGTAATTATTGTGCTTTATCAAATTCCATGGTTTGCACTTTGGAAAGATTCACAACCTTGCATACTCTCTAGTTCTGTTTTGGAGTCCAAAAATCCCATACTTGCCAACCACATAGTTTTTTAATTCCTTCTTTTCCTACTGCATTATGTTCTTGGTCATTATATAACCTTGCAATACAGGATGTGTCATCCATTCAAAGCTCGTCTAAAATGATAGGGTTATCTAACTGCCAAAATGGAATCAACTTGACACTGTGCCCAAGTCTTTCATCACACTCATCCCCCACCTATATTTGTCAAGGTCAAATGCATCACTCACAAGACCAGTGTCATTATAATGTCCCATCTACCTGGCTGTCCCATCTACCTGGGCAGCTGGCAGATTATTTGTCTCCTGGCACCCCTGTGTTTTGTAATTATAAATTTACCACAAGTATTGAGACCTCAACCTCATTGTCTCTAGCAAATCCCACACCAAGACACTATGTAGTTTAATATGTCACGGGGAAAATGTTGATTGCTATATTCCACCACTTTGCAGTGGCTCCCAATGTGTTGTGCATTTCATGAGTTTGGTCACTCGCAGTGTCCTCACATCATACCTACCAGCCTACTGCCTTCTTGTCTCAGCTGTACATTCTTATATCTACCTTATGGCCTTGTAAACATCACACCCTTACCAGGAACGTTATGTAATTGTTATAATGGTCTGTCAGTGCTGCAGTCAACTCTCTACAACTACAGAATGGCAACTTGTGCTCAATACCCACAGTAAACAACTCTGGAGCCATTCCCACACTGATATACTTAATACATTTCTGCCAGTACTCACAACAACCACTTCCTCCAATTTTCTGATGACCAATATTCCTTCAGAAATTCATTACAAAACTTTTTTAAACTTGAACAAGTATTTGCAGTTTAATTTGCTCAGAAAACTGCATCCCCTTCTAGATGTCCTCCCATAAAAGAAATCTGTTCCTGACTGATCAAGATACCAGCAGCACATCCATATACTCTTGGATGAAAAATTTTGGGTGTTTGTGAATCAAAACAATTAAACTTGATATATTTAATAAAGGCTGCTTCTGTTGAAATAACAGGCAAATGCTGTGTAACACTTTAAGACAACTTTAAAACTGCTTGCTCAGTTGTGAAAAATTTCTCGTCAACAATGTTATTATACTGCAATAGTCCCTGTTGAAATGACTGATGTGATTTTCACTTCACATCCAGTGTGCGGTACGTCTCTGTTACATAATTACTAAAATTATGGTGATCAAGCATTATAGTATCACTTATATTAGATAATTCTTTACACACAGCCTCCTCATCTATAGCTTGCAGTAACTCTATCTGTTCAATGAAAGTCCATAGATGTTTTCATTTGCTTCTAACCTTTTCGTTACCTGTAGTTCAGATTCTTCTGCGTGTTTCAAAGCTTTTGTGGACAGTACTGCATTTCACGGGGACCTTTTAAGTAGTTGTTATCAGCTATGAATCAAAATGGTCCTCCAAATGTACTCTGTATAGGGCAAACTGTTTTTCATTGTCTTGCTTCAACTTGGATTTCAATTTAAAAATTTATGTAGGGATGTGAGTTTGTACATTCCTAATTTCAGATGCTAGACTGGAATTTACTTAATCAACATTGGAATTTACTTTGTTAGGAAAAGGATAGATCCCCACTCACCGTAAAGTTGCGAACACACACAATAAGAAGAATGTTACACATTACAGCTTTTGGCCACTGCCTTCTTCAGCAAAGAAAACAAACACACACACACACACACACACACACACACACACACAGGCCTTTACATATGACTGCTTGTGTCTGTATATGTGCGGATGGATATGTGTGTGTGTGCGAGTGTATACCTGTCCCTTTTTCCCCCTAAGGTAAGTCTTTCCGTTCCCGGGATTGGAATGACTCCTTACCCTCTCCCTTAAAACCTACATCCTTTCGTCTTTCCCTCTCCTTCCCTCTTTCCTGATGAAGCAACCATGGGTTGCAAAAGCTTGATATTTGTGTGTGTGTGTGTGTGTGTTTGTGTGGTTTTTATTGTGCCTATCTACCAGCACTTTCCCGTTTGGTAAGTCATAGCATCTTTTTTAATATATTTATACCAGCAGCTCCAACCAGAATGTGGCTGTCATGTGAATAGCAATGAGGAGTGGGATCCAGATAAAAGAATTTTGTGGCCATGATGTTCGGGGGGAGGGGGTTAAGGATTTTGTGGTTTAGGCAGCATTTAAGGAACACAATGTAAGGCTGGGTTTTAGCCAGGTAAAGGGACAGTTTTTTGAACTGGTTCAAAAAATGGAGCAGGTGTCCGTTGTGGCAGGGATGGTGTTGGGAAACCCAAACAAAAGTAGGAAAAGGTATTATGTGTTTGTGAGGAGAGCTAGATAACAGAAAAAAGACACATTTATGAGTGTTTATGTGTGTTTTATACAAAAACACACATAAATATGTGAAAATACGCATAAAGATGTGAAAACAAGTACAAACATGTAAAAACCATACAAAAATGTGAGAAAAAAGGAACAGATGAGGTATGGGAGTTTGTTTGCTGCAGGCAATGTGTGAAAAACAGAATGTCAAAACACGTGAGGATGAGAGAGGAAATACACGTGAGGATGAGAGAGGAAATGGAGTCAATAGGAATAATTATAAATATCAGAGGGAACAATTTATATAATTGGATAGATAAAAAATCTACTCACCAAGCAGCAGCAGCAGAACACACACATAAAAGACTGTATAATTTTCATTATGATAGGGTCCGCAGCTGTGGGGGGGGGGGGGGGGGAGGAATTTTTTGAAGTATTTCTTGAAGCCTTGAGTTGCCACTCTCTTTATTTCTTGTGCAATTGTACAATTTCAGCCTTAGGCCATTATCAAGTATCTAAAATGGAAGTATAATACATTGGATAATTTAGTGACACTTGTGATCTAGATGTAGGAACAAGTTATAATGCACCTAGTATATCCTCAGATATAACTTGTTCCTACATCCAAATCACAAGTGCCACTAATGTATCCAATGTATGATACTTCCGTTTTAGATACTTGAACATGACCTAAGACCAAAATAAAGAAAATGGCAGCTGAAGGCTTCAAGAAACCTTTCAAAAAATAAAAAGACTGTTGTGATTGGTGAGCTTTTGGAGCCAGTGGTTCCTTCTTCAGGCAGAATGGCAGAAGGAGAAGGAAGAAGGGTGAAGGAAAAGGAAAGTCACCCAGAACTTTGGGTCAGGGGAGGCTTACCATACATGATGAGAAGGAAAGATTGACTGTTGGGCACTGCATTGGATAAGATTTGGAAACCTGAGCTCATTCCGTATGGTAAGTCTCCCCTGACCCACAGTCCTGGGTGACTTTCCCAAAATCTACCCCTTTTCCTAGACCTCTCCAGTCCCTTTCCTTCACCCTTCTTCCTTCCCCTTCAGCCCTTATACCTAAAGAAGGAACCACTGGCTCTGAAAGCTTGCCAGACACAACAGTCTTTTATGTGTATGCGTTCTTTTATCCCTCGGTGAGTAGATTTTTTATCATCCAGTTAAATAATTTTATCAATAATTGTTTGTTTTCGTTGTTATATTAGCTCAGTGGGAACAATTTGGAGCATGAGATGCTGCACCAACAATTTGTGTGGTCACATAACTGTGTATTGTGCACAGATTGTTGATAAAGTGCTGCTCAGAAATCAGACCATGTGCAGTTCAGCAGCTGATGAAAAAACACAGAACGGAAGATAAGGAAGGGGCACTGAGGATAATAATGCTTTAGAGAATAGTAACAAAGGAAAACAATGCACAGACATGGATGGAAGAAAAGGCATTAAGCTAAATCAAACAGTTGAAACTTCTGATTGGAATATAAAATTAATGGGAAAAGGATAGATTGCTATTCACTGTAGAACTGACCCACTGAGTAGCAAACAGGCACAACAACAGGAATGTTACTCATTACAGCTTTCAGCCAATTCCTTCTTCAGCAAAGAAAACACACACACATTCACACAAGGAAGCACACCTCATGCTCAGAACTGCTACCACTGGCAGCTTCAACCAGAATGTGACCGCCATGTGAATAGCAATCTGGAGTGAGTGGGGAAGGGGGAGGGACAGCAGGATATGGGTAGGGGAGACAAGAGTGCTGTCTGTTGGCTCATGCAGGAATTAGATGACAGCCTGATGAGACTGGCAGGCACAGCATTGGGAGGCAGAGTGTGGTAGAAAATATAGGGAGCGGAAATAGGACCATGGAAGGGGAAGGGATGGGTGTGTGCATTGGCAGAGGGCACCACTCAATGAGGGTGAGGGGCCATGAAAAGGGAGGAGCTGATAGAACAGATGGAGTGGAAACTGTTGGGTGGTGGATGTGGAGACAGCATGTTACCATAGGTTGTGGCTGGGATAATTTTGGGAGTAGAAAATGTGCTGTAAGGATAACTCGCATCTGTGCAAGTCAGAAAAGCTAGTGGCGATGATGGAGGGGGGGGGGGGGGGGAGGGAGGATCCAGATGGCCTGCATTTTGAAGCAGCCTTTGAGATCAAGCATGTTATGGTCAGCTGCATACTGCTCTTGCCCACAGTGGCTGCTCATCCTGGTGGGCACCTGATTGGTAGTCATACCAATATAAAAAGTTGTGCAATGGTTGCAACAGAGCTGGTATATGACATGGGTGCTTTCATGGGTGGCATGGCCTTTATGGGGTAAGATAAACCCGTGAAAAGACTGAATAGGAAGTGCTGTGTGGTTGGATTAGACAGATCTTCCATCTGGGTCTTCCACAGGGACTGATCCTTGTGGCAAGAGGTTGGGATTGGGAGTGGAATGTGGATAGACTTAGGATGTTGTGTAGGTTGCTTAGGCAATGGAACACCAATATAAGAGGGGTGCCAAGGATCTTGGGTAGGATCTCCCTCATTTCAGGGCATGATGATGGATAATCAAAGCCCTGACAAAGGATGTAGTTAAGTTGTTCCCATATGGGATGATATTCAGTGACAAAGGGGGCATTCCTTTGTAGCTGGCAGTTGGGGGTGGTGGCAAGTTTGGGGGTTTGTGGGGAAATGGTAGGGAAAATCTGTTTGAAGGCTAGATCCAGAGGATGGTGCCTGTCGGTGGAGACTTTGGTGAGACTTTCAGCATACTGTCATTGCAGATACAGCGTCCAAGGGTAGCCAGGCTGTATTGGAGAGAGTTTTTGGTGTGGGACGTATAGTAGCTGTCAAAATGCAGGTACAGTTGGTGGTTGATGGGTTTCATATAGACAGGAATGTGAATGGAGCCATCAGAGAGGAGGAGGTCAACATCAAGGAAGGCAGTATGCTGGGTTGAGGAAGACCATCGCAAATGGACGGGAAAGAAGTTGCTGAGGTTGTGAAGGAATGATCATAGGGTGTCTTGGCCATGAGTCCAGATTATGAAGATATTGTCAATGAACCTGAACCACACCAGGGGCTTGAGGAGGCTAGGAAGATTTCCTCTAGGTGGCCCATAAACAAGTTAGCATAGGAGGGTCCCATGTGGGTGCCCATGTCTGTGCCATGGATTTGTTCTTATACCTTCAATTCAAATGAGAAATGGGATACAGTTAGTTAGGTGAATGAGGAATGAGTTAGTGGGTTTGGAGTATGAAGGATGTTGGGAAGATAGTGTTCGATGAAGCAAGACCACAGGCAGGAGGGATGCTGGTGTATAGGGAAGATGCACTAACGTGACTAGGAGGTAAAGGGGTGGAGGTGTTGGAGAGATGATGGAGGAAGCAGTTCTTATCTTTGACATGGGAGGCCAGATTATGGGCAACTGATTGGAGACATTGGTCAATGAAGGCCACAATCCTTTCAGTGGGGGCACAATAACCAGCTACAATGGGGCATCCAGGATTGTTGAATTAGTGAATTTTAATGAGCATGTAGAAGGTGGGTGTGTGGGTTGTCACAGTGATGACGACAATAATGGAGGTTCTGAGAAGGGCCCAAGACTTTAGGCACAAAGGGGAGGTTATGCTGGGCTCCTGGGTTGGATAATGCCGGCAGATTTTACAGGTGAACAAGTCAAGCAACTGGCAGAGGCCTTCTGCCAGGTAGTCACTGCGACTCATCACAACAGTAGTGGAGTCTTTCTCTGCAGAGAAGATGATTAGATTAGGATCTGTTTTGAGACTGTGTGTGGTTGTCCTTTTCTTTGTTGAAAGTGTGTCGTTCTTAAGAAGTGACCTGGGGAAGGATGGTGAGGCAAAGCTGGAAGTAAGGAATTCCTGGAAGGTGACCAGGGGTTGGTTAGATAGGAGGGAGGGGGGGGGGGAGGGGGGGGCAACATCACAGTTGGATGGTGGTATGAACCGGAAGAGGAAGGGTTCAGCGTTGGGATTAAATTGGTTGAAGGGATTGGTGGCAAAGAAGTGTTTCCATTCCAGGGCTCAGGAGAAGGAGAGTATGCCTTTGACAATTCCAAAATGGTTAAATTTTGGTGTAGGGCTAAAGGTGAGGTATTTGGATAGAACTGAAACTTCTGTAGAGCTGAGGGTTTTGGTGGAAAAGTTAGCAACAGTGTTCTGGGATTGTGTAGGCTCTGGGTTTGGATTTGGAATGTTGGTAGGGAGTTTTGGGGGGTGTAGTAAGTTGAGAAGGTCCACTAGGCAGGATCTGGTTGTTATGAGTGGTTGACAAGGAGGAACACTGTGGGTAGGATAAGGATTAGATAATGGTGCCCCAGAGTGGAAGTAGGATGTCTGCAGGTTGGATATCTTCCAGTGGTGGTGTCTGTAATGCTCTTCCAGGTGCTGGAGAGCACAGGATTCAATTTGAGTGATGAGTGTCATACGTAGTAGGGATTGCACCGTGGTAGTATCTTACAGAGGGAGTGGGAGTGGTACTGTGATGCCTGTGTCAGGCAGTATCAAGTAGGTGAGGGGCAGGGACTGGTGCAATCTGAGAAGGTGAAGGACATTATGAAAGGAGGAGTGGGATCTAGATATAAGAATTTTATGGCTATGACATTGGGGGAGGGGGTGGGGAGGGGTTTCATGGTTAGGCAGCATTTAAGGAACACTATGTGAGGCTGGGGTTTAGCCAGGGAAACGGATAGTTTTTTGAACTGGTGCATTAAATGGAGCAGGTGTCTGTTGTGGCAGGGATGGTGTTGGGAAATGCGAAATAAAGTAGGAAATGGGCAAATGAAGGTCTTGGGTGGTTGTGAGGAGAGCCGGAGAACAGAAAAAGATGCATAAGAGTATCCACAGGCCCAAAAAAACACATAAATACGCACAAAGAGGTGAAAAAACATAGAAACATGCACAAATATGTAAAAACCATAAAAAACATGGGAAAAAAGGAACAGATGAGGTATGGGAATTCACGTGGCGTGGGCAGGTGTGAAAAATAGAACTCTGGAAATGAGGGAGGAAATATGATCAATAGGAATAATTATAAATATTATTATTAGAGCATGAGATGCTGCATCAACAATTTGCAAAAAAACACAAGAAGAATGTTACACATTACAGCTTTTGGGCAATGCCTTCTTCAGCAAAGAAAACCCACACACACCTTCACACAAGGAAGCACACCCCATGCATAGAACTGTTACCACCGGCAGCTCCAATCAAAATGTGACTGTCATGTGAACAACAATTTGGGGTGGGTGGGAAAGAGGAGGAATAATAGGTTACAGTGGAGGAGGGGGGGGGGGATGGGGAAGAGAAGAACACTGTCTGGCAGGTTGTGCAGGGGCTAGATGATACCCTGACGAGTGTGCCATGTGCAGCTTCAGGAGGTGGGGTGTGGGGGACAAAAATGAGGAGTGGAAATAGAGAGGAGCAGGGAAGGGTAAAGCATGGGTGGGCATATTGGCAGAGGGCAGCACACAATGAGGGTGAGAGGCCTTGAAAAAAGAGTAGGTGACAGGTCACAGGGGGCAGAAATTGTTGGTGGTGGATGTGGGGAAAATAGGTTACCGTAGGTTGAGGCCAGGATAATTTAGTGAGCAGAGAATATCTTGTAAAGGTAATTCCCATCTGTGATGGAATGTAACAATATGAGAGAAGGAAAGTTGCTACTCACCATATAGCGGAGATGCTGATCCGCGATAGGCACAATAAAAAGATTCACACAATCATAGCTTTTGGCCATTAAGGCCTTTGTCAGCAGTAGACAAACATACACATATGCACACACACACACACTCTCACGCAAGCGCAACTTGCACACACATCTGCAGTCTTAGAGAGCTGAAACTACGCTGCGATCAGCAGCACCACTGCATGATGGGAGTGGTGACTGGATGGGGGTAAGGAGGTGGCTGGGGCGGGGAGGGGGAGGGATAGTATGGTGGGAGTGGGGGACAGTGAAGTGTTGCAGTTTAGACGGAGGGTAGGAAACAAGGTGCAGAGGGGGGAGGGGATAAGTAGCGGAAAGGAGAGAAATAAAAATAAAAGAAATTAAAAGACTGGGTGTGGTGGTGAAATGACAGCTGTGTAGTGTTGGAATGGGAACAGGGAGGGGGCTGGATGGGTGAGGACAGTGACTAATGAAGGTTGAGGCCAGGAAGGTTATGGGAATGTAGGATGTATTGCAGGGAAAGTTCCCAACTACGCAATTCAGAAAAGCTGGTGTTGGTGGGAAGGATCCATATGGCACAGGCTGTGAAGCAGTCATTGAGATGAGGGGTATCATGTGACTTCTGAAATTTTCCCGGCGTATTTCTTCTTCTAATAATTTCCGGGTATGCAGCCGGATCCCGTCGAATCGTGGCAGAATGTCGACGGGATCCGGCTGCATACCCGGAAATTATTAGAAGAGGGGTATCATGTTTGGCAGCGTGTTCAACTACAGGGTGGTCCACTTGTTTCTTGGCCACAGTTTGTCGGTGGCCATTCATGTGGACAGACAGCTTGTTGGTTGTCATGCCTACATAGAATGCAGCACAGTGGTTGCAACTTAGCTTGTAGATCACATGACTGGTTTCACAGGTAGCCCTACCTTTGATGTGATAGGTAATGTTAGTGACTGGACTGGATTAGGTGCTGGTAGGAGGATGTATGGGACAGGTCTTGCATCTAGGTCTATTGCAGGGGTATGACCCATGAGGTAAGGGATTGGGAGCAGGGGTTGTGTAAGGATGGACGAGTATATTTTGTAGGTTTGGTGGACGGCGGAATACCACGGTAGGAAGGGTGGGAAGGATAGTGGGTAGGACACTTCTCATTTCAGGGCACAACGAGAGGTAGTCGAAACCCTGACGGAGAATGTAATTCAGTTGCTCCAGTGCCGGATGGTACCGAGTTACAAGGGGAATGCTCCTCTGTGGCTGGACTGTGGGACTTTGGGGGGTGGTGGGAGACTGGAAAGATAAGGCATGGGAGATTTGTTTTTGTACAAGGATGGGAGGATAATTACGGTCAGTGAAGGCTTCAGTGAGATCCTCAGTATATTTAGAGAGGGACTGCTCATCACTGCAGATGCGATGACCATGCGTAGCTAGGCTGTACAGAAAGGACTTCTTGATATGAAACGGGTGGCAGCTGTCGAAGTGGAGGTATTGCTGGTGGTTAGTAGGTTTGATCTGGACGGAGGTACTGATGTAGCCATTTCTGAGGTGGGGGTCAACTTCTAGGAAGGTGGCTTGTTGGGTTGAGTAGGACCAGGTGAAGCAAATGGGGGAGAAGTTGTTGAGGTTATGGAGGAATGTGAATAAGGTGTCCTCACCTTCAATCCAGATAGCAAAGATGTCGTCAATAAATCTGAACCAGGTGACGGGTTTAGGATTCTGTGTTTTTAGGAAGGATTCCTCTAGATGGTCCATGAATAGGTTAGCATAGGAGCATAGGATGGTGCCATGCGGGTGCCTATAGCCGTACTGTGGATTTGTTTGTAGGTAAAGCCTTCAAAGAAGTAATTGTGGGTGAGGTTATAGTTGGTCATGGAGACTAGGAAGGAGGTTGTTGGTTTGGAATCCATAGGGCATCTGGAAAAGTAGTGTTCGATAGCAGTAAGGCCATGGGCATTAGGAATGTTTGTGTACAGGGAGGTGGCATCAATAGTGACGAACAGGGCACCGTGTGGTAAAGGGAGAGGAACTGTGGAGAGTCGGTCAAGGAAATGGTTGGTATCTTTTATATAGGAGGATAGGTTCCAGGTAATAGGTTGAAGGTGTTGGTCTATGAGAGCAGAGATTCTCTCAGTGGGGGCACAGTAACCGGCCACAATGGGGTGTCCCTAAATAATAAGGAGATACACTTTAAATAAATTGCTGGAAAGAAAAAGAACAATGAGATTGTCTAAGTTTACTGCACCAAAATACAGCTACAATCAGAATTTTCAATTTATTTGCATTTTCTGGAATAATATGCACAGAAAAATAAAACCACTAATAGTAATGAAATGCAGTCACCCTTTTTTTTCCTTTTTTTCCCCTGTGGAAAAAAGCACCTCAGCCACTGTAACTGAAGAAGTCATAGGCAGTCAGCAAACACAAAGGTGTCAACTTGCCAGCTGCAGCAACAGGGTTATTTATGCATTTCAAGGCAGGCCTGGCTGAGCATCTCAGTCCTGACAATGCAGCAGGACAGGTTGAGCAGTTTCTATACCACTGAACCATGGACTTCATAAGGCTGGAAGCAGTGCATCAGCACAACAAATGAGCTTCTAACCTGTATAAATAACCATCAATTTTAGCAGAGAAATACCTCTGCTAAAATTGACTATTATTTATATGAGGCCAGCTGTTGAGTGAAGCTGTGAAGATGAAGTCTGCCACATTTGATGTTGGACACTACGCTACCTCTGTTATTTCAATTGACCATGTGATGGCTAAGACTTCTTCTGAGGTAGGACCTGATAAATTGATGATAAACACATCTTGGACCAATCTGTCTTGTATGAGGCTCTTCACATAAGACTTAGCATAACCCTCTGCTGTGCAAGGGAATGTACAGCATCTGCTAATGCCTTGGAGTTTAGTGCCCCATTCTAAGCATGTCTGCCCTACAGTGGTAAGAAGTAGTTTGGACTTTTTTTTGCCAGCCACAGAGATTAATATTTTGTCTTAAACATCAACATTATGATCTTTTAAAGACTTCAGTATTGACAGTGAAACATCAATGTTTAAATCTAAGGCATCGATATTTTGTAAATATCGATGATCGTCATACATTTCAAATACAAGCACATAATTTTCTGTACAACTGTCCCTCCACGGTTAAATTCACACATATGCTTCCTTCTTCATATGTGATACTACTGCAGCTTGCTCTCATAGATATATTTGTAACAGAATACCCAAAAAGAGTAATTTGTACCACTCAAACATCTGCATCTTATACACCTGTCCCTGACATAATTTTGATGGTGTTTTCAGTAGAAAGTCCACAAAAGAAACAGGAACTGACTACATACATGGACTTTAAAGTCATCATTGTATCTGAAAGTATAACTGTGGCATAAGAGATAGGGAGATGAATTCCATTCCGTTCCTGGACATATATGACAAACTTAATGGGTTTGCTAACAAGTATAATATTATCCATCCATTTACATTATTATTATTAAACATACTTGACTATGTGGCAAATATGGACCCCAAAGATTGGAAAAGTGAGCTCCTTGGATAATAGATCAAATAAAAAAAAAAAGCTTATGACTCTCAGAGATGCTGCACATTAGGTGCACAAACTATATCCCCCCTCTGAAAATAATGTAAGCAGAGTGGAACAGCAGCTGATTTGTGGGTAATGCTAAACAAAAACGTACCATACATTAACTGACTACAGACACAGACCAGCTATTCTATGGAAAAACCTGCATGGTTTTGGTATAGTCAAAGAAAAAGCTGCAGCTGAGCCTATTTTCATGACACTGTCCTGGTCAGATACAAAAAATGGAACTTCACACAATTTAATTGCAAACAAAAAAAGACTTACTGATTATTTCACAAGGATACTGATGGTAACCACTTAAAATTCTGTCTGAAGCATTATACTGCCAATACCGTGCAAAAATCGGTTGTGCACATCATATCAACATATACTGGTCATGACAGCATCACAGTCCAAATGATCAAGATTGTAACTGATCAACTAGTACCCACAAAAGATATATTCATTCATTTCTTGATTGCAAGCACTTTCTCTGTAGCCTAGAAACAAGGACCTTACAAGCTGCTCTCCCAACAAGGATGCAGTCAAAGTGCTGCCCCATTTATATATTTCCAACACTGTTCAAAGCCTTAAAATAAGTAGACCATGACCACCTAACCAACTACTTAACTACAAACAACCTCCTAGATTAATTCTAATAAGGTTTACACACACATCTGCTTTAATAAAGGTAACAGATGACCTGAAGTTAGCCATTTACAGACAAGGGATTTTAGCAAATCCTCTGACACTGTCAACTGTTGTACTTTACTTGTCAAACTAAGCAGCCAAAATTTCTCTCGACTGGCAGTGCAATGGTTTTGCTTGTATCATATGTCTTGCTAACAATGTGTCATAACTGAAAACACAATGTCACAATGGAGACATGTACTATCAAATGTCCCCCAGTTTATTAAGTCCACTGCTTCTCTCATTGTACATCATTGATACATCATTAGTTCTGTTCCACTGTAAACACCATATGTTTGTTGTTGATCTCCAGTTACATGCAAGTGCAAAACCAATCAATTTGGAAACAGCTATCAAGAATGTCAATGCTGACCTTTGTGTTTTATCAAAATGGACACAGAATATAGGGTTAAAGCTCAGTCCATCCAAAATGAAAGTGTCCTGGTTGGTGGTTCCAGTCTCTTTAGAGCCAACTATTGGGATTCCCTACCATATTTAATATTAAATAAGACAATTATAAATTTCTCTTCCTCAGCATAGAGTCTAAGAGTAATAATAGGTGTAAACAGGGCTTAGTGTATAGTTTAAATGTTCAAGAAGACATAAGCATTTCTCCACACTTTGCAAAACATATAAAAAACACTCTTCCCTTTTAACCTGAACATGAAACCGGTACAAACACTTGTGTACTTTCAGTACTTGATTACAGTGATTTTATCCAGCATGTTCTGAGAAAGATCATGCCGGATAAAATTGCTGTAATCAAGTACCAAAAGTACACAAGTGTTTGTACCGGTTTCATGTTCAGGTTAAAAGGGAAGAGTGTTTTTATATTTTTTGCAAGGCGTGGAGAAATGCTTATGTCTTCTTGGGAACATCCACAGGACTTGGAATTGGTGATGAACACCTGCATACAACAGGGGTCCGGGGGGGGGGGGGGGGGGGGGGGGAATTAGTAAAGCTAAGCTTATATATCATCATCATTATTTATAGTGACTTAATGAGAAACAATTACAATAAGTGTTCAGACTGCTAACTACCCACCTCAAAACACTTCTGAGCATGATGCCGTGAGGTCAAATTAGGAGAGCATGCAGGGTACTCTGTGGTACCCCTTCATCCAATCCAACGATCCGGTGTATTGTAACCCTATGAAACCGGGCTGGTGTGCCATCATGTCGAAAGAAAAAAGTACATCACTTAACAAAGCACACATGGCTGGTAAAATCAATGATTCCAGCATCTTCAGGTAACTCCTGCCAGTAATCATACTTTCAAAAAATAAAGATCCAGTCAATACCCTAGACGATAGGCTGAACCAGATGTTAAATCTACATTTCCACACATACTATGCATGCCATCATACGGTGCATGGTGGAGGGTACCCTGTGCCATTTCTGTAATTTCCTTTCCTGTTCCACTCGCAAATAGAGTGATGGAAAATTTGCTGTCTGTGAGCCACTGTATGAGCCCTATTTTCTCGTATCCTATCTTTGTGGTCCTTACGCAGAATGTTTGTTGACAGCAAAAGAATTGTTCTGCAGTCAGCTTCAGATGCCGGTTGTCTAAATTTTCTCAGTAGTGTTCCTTAAAAAAAATATCACCTTCCCTCCAGGGACTCCTGCTTGAGTTCCCGAAGCAGTTCTGTAACACTTGTGTGTGGTTCGAATCTACCAATAACAAATCTAGCAGCCTCCCGCTGAATTGTTTCAATGTCTTCCTTTAAACCAGCCTGTCCAAAGAACTTAGGAATAGGCCACACTAACATCCTACACATAGTCTCTTTTACAGATGAACCACACTTTCTCAAAATTCTTCCAATAAACCAAAGTCAACTATTCCCTTTCTCTACCACGATCCTCATATGCTCTTTCCATTTCATATCGCTTTGCAACATTATGCCCAGATATTTAAATTATGAAATCGGCCAGCTATAGACCGCATACAACTTAAGACTTTTGATGTGTCTTTTTCTTCCATTCTTCCCAGTACTACTTCATTTTCTCGCCAACTGCTCATCTGTCCACACCCTCTTGGCTCAAGGTTTTGGCTCATCTTCTTCATAGTTTGTGTTTTCTATAAGTAGCCTAAAGTGATTCCTGTGATGTATTATTTCTTCTGCAACACCTATTTTGTTGGCATCTTTCTTTACTGCTTCTATCCATCCTACAGTTTTTTTCAGCTTACTAACGTAATTAAAAATTTTCTTTGTAATCCGTGTTTCTTCCATTCTTTTTAAATGTCCATAAAATTTTAGCCATCTCTTCCTCATTGTATCTGCGATCTTTTCTGTATTTTTGTATAGGTCTTTATTTCTCCTTTTAATCCATCTATTTTCCTTGTTTTTCTCAGGACCTAGAATTTTTCTTAGTATTTCTCTCTCTCTTTTTTCTAGTTCTCTTAATACGTCTTTCTTATTCAATGTTCGGCACTCTGATCCATACGTTGCTTGTGTCCTAATAGCTGAATTATAATGTTTAATCTTCACATGTATGGATATTAATTTCTTATTGTAGTAGTTTTTTGTTAATTTATATGCAAATTCTAACTTTTTTATTTTCTCTTTATTTGCTGTGTTATTCAGTCTATTGGCTTGGATCCACTCCCCCAGTCATTTGAATCTATCAACTCTTTTAATTTTTCCATACTTTGTTTTCATAAACTTTTCTGTATTCTGTTTGTGTCCTATATACTCGGTTTTTTCATAGGATCGTTTTAGTCCAGTCTTTTCAGCAATCTCGTGTAAGAGATCAAGCATAACTGTTGCGTCTGTTTGGTTTTCAGTTATCAATGCCATATCACCCACAAAGGCTAAACATTTCACTTCAAATTTGTTCTTTCTTTGGCCCATGCTTATACCATTTGTGCCTCTGTTTTTTAATGTTCTTGCCCATGTTTTTACTATTTTCTCTAAAACCAAGTTTAAGAGAATTGGGGACGGTCCGTCTCCTTGTCGAACTCCTGTTTTGATTTTGAATGGTTCAGAAATTTCGCCTTGAAACTTAATTCTTGATGTTGTATATGTGAGAGTTTGTTCAGCAAGTCTTCTGTTGTTTTCATCTATCCCCGATTCATTAAGTATCTGGAATAGTGTTCGTCTGTCAACTGAGTCATAGGCCTTCTTGAAGTCTATGAAAGTAAGTACTGTATTTTTATTTTGTATAGCTTTCACTCTCAAAATTGTTTTTAAATTAAGACTCTGTTCTGCACGTGTTCTACCTTTTCTAAATCCTACTTGATAATCTCTTATATTAGGTCCTGCTTGTTCCTCTATTCTATTTAAAAGTGCTTTAGAAAGTATATTGTATGTCACTGGTAACAAGGATATGCCCCTGTAGTTGTTGGTGTCTGTTTCATCTCCTTTTTTATGTAGAGGGTGGATCAATGCTTGTTTCCAGTCACGGGGTATGATTCTTTTTGTCCAATTGTCTTTAATTACTTTGTGAATTTTCTGCCATGTGGATAAGCCCCAGCGGTCCTATCACACATCCCTAGGGCACTCCTTATGATACCCTTGTCTCTGATGAACACTTACCTTTAAGGACAACAAACACAGTTGAAGGACTTAGGAAGTCTCTGAGTTACTCGCACATCTAGGAACCTATTCCATATGCTTGTACCTTCATTAACAGTTTTCAGTGGGGCACTATGTCAAATGCTTTCCAGAAATCTAGAAATATGGAATCTACCCGTTGCCCTTCATCCATAATTCACAGCATATCATGTGGGGAAAAGACAAGGTGAGTTTTGAACGAGTGCTGCTTTCTAAAACCTTGCTGATTCATGGAATAAGCTTCTTGGTTTCAAGAAAATTTATTATACTCAAACTGAGAATATATATGTTCCAGGATTCTACAGCAAACCAATGTTACAGATGTTGATATGTAATTTCGCAGATCCATTCTTTTACCCTTCTTATACACAGGAGTCACTCCACTTTTTTCCAGTCACTTGGGGACTTTGCTATGAGTGAGAGATATGCGATAAATGTAAGCTAAGTAAGGGGTCAATGCTGTAGAGTACTCTCTGTAAAAATAACCTGGGATTCCTTTCGGACCTGGCGATTTTTTTTTATTTTCAACTCTTTCACTTGTTTCTCTATGCAAGGGATGCTTACTAATATGTTTTCCATATGGTAGTTTGTTTGATGGCCAAACAATGGTATGTTTGTAAGATTCTTCTGAACAAATGATTTCTTAAATGTGAAATTCAAAACTTTGTCTTTTCTTTTGGTATCTTCAGTTGCCTCACCAAACTAGTCAGTGGGTGACTGGATAGAAGCCTTAGAACCCTCTTAGTGATTTTAAATAGGACCAGAATTTTGCCGGGTTTTCAGTCAGATCTGCTAAGGCATAACTCTTGCATGTCTCGTGCATAGATCTTTTCACAGATGCACAAATCTCTGATAGCCTTTTCTGTCATCATTTGCTTATTCTCTTTTGAGTCATTGATCATTTGCTTGAGATAAAAATATGGATTACACAGGGCCCAGCAGACACAGTTATGCCTGTTTACTGTACCATTTAATTTACACCGTACAAACTGCCTTCTTCTGTCTTACTCATCCTTATTCAATGTGTATAACAATTTCAGAACCTGAACTTTCCATTTTACTCTGTGCAAAATACAACTTAAGCTTGTCCTGCTTACACCTGTTTCATGTGCAAATCATTGTATTGATTTCTGTGGTGAGCATAAGAATACAGCTAACACTTGAGCAGAAAACTCTTCACCTGTTGCTGTGCATAGCCGGACTGATCTTCCCTTACGCATATCCATAACTGTTCCAGCTGTTGCGAACTGATCTTGAAGGTGAGCAATGCCTATGTACATTAGTGGTTCACTTCTGTACTCCTGCCTCCTATGTTGTTGCATTTCACTGATGTTCTTAAACCTCCATTACTATTTGACAATCCTTTTTGCTGCTTGAATATCAGTCATGTTTGTGCCATGTCCTCACTTTGAACACTGACATCAACACATCACAACACTGCTGCTATCTGTTGCTCAACCATTATACTACCCATTTAACACACATCCACTGTGATTTCAAAGAGTGTGGCTTGTATAGCCAGTTTGAAAATGTGTATACATTTTTTGATCTACCCTGTATATAACAGTGTGAATTTTAGACTAGATTGCTACTCACCATATAGAGGAGGTGTTTACTCCTTAACACATGTGCATACTTTCCTTAAAAATGAGCATCCTGGGGACGAGGTATAAAAGTGAAACTTCCTAGCAGATTAAAACTGTGTCCTGGACCAGGACTCAAACCCAGTAAAGCTGTGAGAAAGGGTCATGCTCATGCTTGGGTAGCTGTCAGTAGAGCACTTGCCAAGGAAGAGCAATGGTCCTGGGTTAGAGTCACAGTCTGACAGAACTTTAATATGCCAGTAAGTTTCATATCAGCACACTCTCCACTGCAGAGTGAAAAATTCCTTCTGAATGGTACAAAAGTCATCCCTGCACTAAGAGCTTCATTTATTTCATGAGTCCTGCATGAATATCCTACAGGATTACAGTAGTTGTTTTTTGTCTACCTGATGTTCTGGAGCATTGTCCTTACTGAGGTTTTTGTTGTGTCTATGCTCCTGTCTTTTCTTGGATGAGAGAGAGTGGGTTGAAGTGAAGACACTCTGCTTCCATTTGATGCATACTCCTGGACAGATGTTCTTTTAACTGCCTTTGAACTGAGCAGTGGTGGTCTTCGAAATATTCCTGAAAAGTAATCTTTTCAGGAATATTTGCTTGTGTAGAAGGTATTTGCAGCAGTTATGCTTTGGGATGTGCCAAGTACTTCTGTGACAGGTTTTCCGGGTTGAGGAAAAAAACTGGGATCTGTATTGCTTTAAATTCCTTCCTTGCCTCACCACGATATTTTTGTTTAGTGACCAACTCGTTTTTCCAACTTTGAAATAAATAAAAGATTGCTCTTATTCCACTCCAAGTGTCACGAGTAATTGATGCCAACAAGAGAAGATGGAACATGGTATCTCTGCTTCATGTTCAGCTGGTACAGATTGCTTTGCCTTTACATTAAATCATAATGTGTTCAAACTCCAAACAAATACAGCAACACTTACAATTGCACCTTGACAGATACAACCCACTTTTAATGTAATCAGCCAATTTGGAGTGCCAAAGGTAAGAATGACACCTTTGTTTCTTCTTTTCATATTGTTGGATACGTTTTGGAAACACCCACTCCTTCCACTCTTCCTAGAGTTCTGATATTGAGATTTGCAACAGATCTTAACGTATTACAATGCCAGTCCTAAAATTAAGAGAGTTGTGTAATCACACTACAATCGCCCTTTTCCCTAATATTTTCTTTTAAGGGAGCTGGTAACATGGTGAAATGGCCTTGTTTCAACTTTTTAGTTATTCATTTCTGAATCCTCACATTGTAAAGGGTGCTTCAGATAATCTAATTTTGTCGGGTAAGATACAATGACAGAACAGATATCTGGTTCAGTCAGGTGTAGTACCATCTGTACTTCTGTGAGGATAGATAGCTTATCAGTCATCTGTCAACCTTGCTGCATGAAATTCACAAGCACTTAATAATGGTAATTGTTGTAGTAGGGTGTGATGTGGTTACACACTTCTTAGAAAACTCTGAAGACTTCCCATGCTTGTACAATCGGTCTCATGTTTATTGTAATAATGATGCCAGGGAAAAGGCAACTGAAACACTTGCAGACAAATTGAAAGCAACAAAAGAGAATCTCACAGAAAAAAAAATTCAAAATGTGAGGTTTCCATCCAAGGACAGTGGAGAAAAGTAAATGAATGAACCACTGAGTAAGATAAACACTTATTAGCAGAAATAATATTCATATAATAATTGTAAATGCTATATGAGTTTTCATGTCAGGCATTACAAATTAAACACTTTGGAGCTGGCACTAGAAACATTTAAAATTTTCAGATGAAAAAGATATTGTACTTTGAATTAGAATGCACTACGAGCAGTTACGATGAAATGATGACGTATTTCAGCCCTATCTCATGCTCTGCCTTTGAAGCTGACCCAAAAAATTTATCATTTTTTGCTTGAAAAACCACTCTGATCATGTTAATGAGACATTCAGTAGAGGTATTTGTCAATTTTTTCAGCCGTCATTTGTTGCATTGGCTACTTCAATAAAGATCTAACAATGGATTCTGCTGCCACAAGTCTCCTTCCCAGAATGTTCCACCATTGGTATCTTCATAGCCTACACAATTATTAATATTTGAATATAATAAAGGGAAATATTCCATGTGGAAAAAATATATCTAAAAAGAAAGATGATGAGACTTACCAAACAAAAGCGCTGGCAGGTCGATAGACACACAAACAAACACAAACATACACATGAAATTCAAGCTTTTGCAACAAACGGTTGCTTCGTCAGGAAAGAGGGAAGGAGAGGGAAAGACGAAAGGATGTGGGTTTTAAGGGAGAGGGTAAGGAATCATTCCAATCCCGGGAGCGGAAAAACTTACCTTAGGGGGAAAAAAGGACAGGTATACACTCGCGCACACACACACACACACACATATCCATCCGCATATGCACAGACACAAGCAGACATTTGTAAAGACAAAGAGTTTGGGCAGAGATGTCAGTCGAGGCGGAAGTACAGAGGCAAAGATGATTTTGAAAGACAGGTGAGGTAGCTGTACATGAAACTTATGTCTGTTTCAGAACTCAGTAATCAAAAATACTTTCAATCACATCTGACTGAATATAAGTGGATTCACCATCAGCTCTCATGATATCAAATATGACAGTGAATACTCATTTGTAGCTGTAAAACCAGTGGTCCAATGCTTGGTGTCTTTTTTAACATGTTTGCCATTCAAAACATGTGCTGTTGAACTGCCACAAGTTTTCAAAATACTTACTTTATTTCTAGCCATTCTTTTTATGTTGCAAGAACAAGAAACAAAAGGAAAACAAATCATATAATAATTGGGAAAAAACATGTGGCAGAACTTATCAAGAATTAGGAAAAACTAATAGAAACTACGCAGTCATTACTTTCTGCAACAGAAAATCCAGGCCTATGAGCAGACTGCCAGCCTATAGCTTAAAGAAATATCAGGTTTTGGACATTTTACGGCAGAGAAACTGATTTATTATGTGATATTTTACACTACGACGAGAAAGTTGACAGCAGAGTCTTCAATAATGAACATAGCTTATATTACACAAATACCCTCACTGTTACTTTTATACAGGATTAGAAGTATTTAATTGTCTGAACAGTACTTTCTGGTGCCATTCATATCCAATGTAACATTACTCTGCAGCAATATGAAGCACAACCCCAAGAACAGCATACTCAGTGAAACGATATGTTAATTTTAGACTGTACACAGAGATCTTTTCACAATGAGCAAAGGATTCACTTTTCAGAATGGGTTTTCCTTACCTATATGTAGGGATCTTCAAGAATTATTGGTGAAAGTATCAGAAAAGAAAATCCATGCTGTGTTTTAGATTTGCATAGTCTCCTCCAGCAGTCAAAACCCTTTACTAAATGTTATCTAGTGTTTCCTCTGAAGTAACGTCTGTTCCCACGTCACTGTTTTGCCTCACTGTCCCTAGAGTCACCAAGGAATGAAATTGTTCAGTCAATTTCAGATAATTGCAAAAACTGTCACCATACAGTTCTTTTAATACCATATGGTCAAACTGTTTTTGTTTCAGAAACCATTTTAAAACCTTTCATCTTTTCTTTTTTCTCATTACAAGTATGTACCATGCTACCAGAGAAATACCAGTTTTCTTCAGTTTTGGAAGAACAGGAATCATGGGAAATTCATGCATTTATTGTTGACAGAATCCGAGAGTTAAATGATAAAATCAAGTGCCACCTCAGACTATCTAGATGCTGTATCTAATTCTGTCAGATTGGGCACTGGGTTGACAAAATCAAATCATCTGTAAGGAGCTTAAGCCCCAACCCATTGTATGTGTCATATATGACTGGGACATGAAGAACCAAAAAATAAACATCATGAAATGACATAAATGCATGGAAATGAACTCAATGGATTGATGGGCATGAAACGATGTAAGTGTAAACTGTTTGGATGTGCTTTACAGTTTTACCTGCAATATAATGAGTGTATCATGACAATTAAAAATTTGTGCCAGCTTTGGGCCTTGAACCCAGATTAACTGTTTTTCAAAAAACTGGGAGTATTACATTGTTCTTGAAGTTTGAGGCAGAGGCACCCACAGGTTTTCATGTCAGGAGGGCCAAAACACTTTCTCCATACATATGACTTTGAAACTTTACAGACATTGTCATCTGCACATAATTTTCTGCTGTTGGTTTCTACAGTTCACTTGTAGTACTTGGTCAATGTTATAAACATAAACAAGCTACCAGTGTAATTATAGTAACGCCTGTTTTTACATTCTCAGATTTTACATTTTGCTGCCTCTTACATTATTTTTGACTGACACCTTCGTAAGAGCTACTCCCAAAATTAATTGTCTTCCTACCATTAAAAATTTTATTTGGATAGTATTTCCCACATGTTTGCATTTTTGAACCACTACCAGAATATTCAACATCGATTTTCAGATTGATCTGTGTGAAAACTACATAGTGTTCCCTCTAAGGCACAACCTGTAAGATAAATTGTAGACTTTCATACTGGGTCCAAAAAGAAGCATAATTGGCACTTATGGAGGCACTTTCAAAATGTTTCCATAATGTTTCATCACCTGAGTGTACTCTAAACTGCACTACATAATTAAAAACAGCACCTCAGTCCACTCTTGCCCTTAGAGGGCAGTCATGTAATGTACAAAATATAGTCAAGAAACAACTCATTTCAACTTAACACAATTAGTTTGTACTAATTTCACACGATTCTCAAGGACAATTTCTTCTACAGTCCTAGTTCTTTTTGTTATAATACTGTAATAACAAATATATTTGGCTTCTCAACTTTTCTTTATGCTATTCAGAATTCATATACATTTTTGCAGATTCAGAAACATTTTTGAAATTGGTGAATGATGGCTTAAAAATGTGCTTGATTACTGTCGTGCATTATATGTGACTGTCACGCACAGTTAACTGCTTGAAAATAAACCATCCATGGACATAATGAGAGCCAGTCAAATATAAAGGTTCTCTTTATGTCATCTATGTCAATCCTGAAAATATCATTTTTTGTCATGTTGCTGCAGATTCAATAAAATTTTATATTTTAGGCATCATCAGTCTAATTTTTTTCAGCTTAATCAACAATGGAAGTGCTAACCAGAAGACTACTTTTCTTTTCATCAAAGCACTTGAAGCCAACTGTGGTACTGGCTAGGTCAATACAGAGAGTATTACAGAATGACTTTTTAAAAATTTGGGAGATTGCAGAAAACAAAATTTAGAATATTTTCCAATGAGGATCCAACAGTTGGAAATGTGAAATAAATTTTTATATGTCACTAAGCTCTTTCTACGCATTAAGTAGGCTAAATGAATATTTTAGTTTGGAAAACATTTATTGACATTAGAGTACACTCAAATATTCCAACGTGAATCTAACTGCTTCACTGCTGTGGCATACATGTTCAATGTGATGACCATCAAGTTCATTACATAATGTGCAAAGATGAACTATGTTTTGTCTGATTCCACACTCTCCTCTAACAGTATCTGACATTATAAAGATGCGCTCAGATACTGTTCCTACTGATGCTGAGTACACAAGGAACTTGACATAACTGCAGAGCAAAAGGTCAAGAGGTGTGAGGTCAGGGGAGTGCACAGGCCAAGTGATTGGACATCCCCTTCCAATTACTCTCTGTCTGAAGTTGTCTGTGAGACATGTCCTCGCCCGACAATCGAAGTGCACTGGGCTACCATCATTCTGAAACCATGAACTAGCACACAATTGCAAGGGAAGATTCTCAATAAGTTCAGGCAAGGCACTCTCCAGAAAGTTCAAATACCACGCACCATCAAACAATTGGTAAGATCTCTAGGAATTTCAGCCCAAATGTTCACAGAGAATCTCACCTGGTAATTTGTAGTACATGGATTTTCAGCAGCCCAGTGATGGATGAGGAAACTTCATTTCACATTTCCAGCTAAAGCTTCTGCATATCAAAAAGTTCCATATTTCATCCTCTACAACCCCCCCCCCCCCCCCCCCCCCAAGTTTTTAAAATGCTATAACGCCCTGTATATCCTCCATCAGTCCAACAGGATTTTTAATAGAGATATTCGATTTGGCTCACCATTTTCTTGTGATATTTCATCGTAGACAGCATATTCTGTTGTTCCCTCACTTTTCATTAGTTTATGACATAAAATAAACTTAACGAATGTCGGTCATTTTTTCACTCTATTCATTATACTTTTACACCTCACAGCACACAAAATTCTAAGTGAACCACACTCATGCACCACTGCTCATTTACAACTCACTGTTGGCTGTGAAAAAATTGAGAGACAATGTCATTAACTGCCACCAACTCTCTCATGTCGTACCAGCGGCCAGTTCAAATGAACACCTATTCAACAAATGAAAAGAAATATGATACGTTACTTTAAATTAGCACTTGACTGTGGTTAACTGTTATTTGAATTTTGCAGGAGTACGCTTTTTTTTCCCCACCAATAGCCATATTTGAGGTTCACGAAGACGACTTTGTTCCCTAGAAATGAAACGTTCCTGACACTGAACTTTCACCATGGATATCATTATTAATATGAGGAGAATGAGCCAAACAAGTGGTTTAAAGACAGAAAAGACCCACCACTGTTTAATAAGAAATTTTAGAAAACGTTGAGGAAACAGAGACTGTTGCATCCTCATTTCAAAGAACAACTCAGAAATGTCAATAGGCAAAAGTGTGTAGAAATTTATGCATTTATAAATAGATCAATGCAAGAACCTACAACCACTTCCACTATCTTCATATCTAGTTAGAAAAAGATCTTGCTGAGAACTTGAGAAAATTCTGGTCCTACATAAAATCACTAAGCTGCTCCATGACTTCTCTCTCACCACTCATCAACTGGTGTGGTGTGGCAATAGAATACAAGGACAACTGATGTTTGAATTTCACATTTAAAATAATCGCTCATACATGAGGATCATGCATATGCGCCATCTTTTGACAGTCGCACAGATTCTCTTATGGAGAACACAGAAGTGGGCAGTATAGAGAAACAACAGAAAGAGGTGAAGACAAAGAAGTTCCCAATTCTGGATGGAACCCCAACATGGTTTTAAATACAATATGATTTGGCACTGGCCCCTAATTTACTTTGCACTTATCATGAATCTCTTGTGTAGCATGAAGTCCCAACTTACTGGAAAAAAGAGCAGGTGACTCCTGCATATGAGAAAGGTAAAAGAACATGTATCCTTACAGAACATGTATCCTTAATGTCATTTGCTGCAGAATTCTTCAGCACTTTCTGTGTTCGAGTAATACAAGAGGTTCATTCAAATGAAACCTGGTCAGTGTGTCTTCCTTTGCCTTACACGTTAAGGTGGCACCAGGTAACTGCAGGTATGGTGGTGCCATCTATGGTACAGAGACTGACGCGTGTGGACCGTTTGATGTTGCATAGCGCCAGTGTGGTTTCACACCAAAGAGAAAGTGATCACACCAGTTATCGCCCACTACCGAACATGCAGGCAAGTAAGCAGGAACAATGAGGAGTGATTCAATAAAAGAAGACACATTAAGTTGCAGATAAACACAATTAAAATACATAAGGATTTCGGTCACAGCCTTCATCAGCAAAAGAGAAACACATACCATTCATACACACAAGCAAGCACACAAACCCCATGCACATATGACTTCCAACTCCAGCAGCTCAGCCTGAGCTGCCGTGAATGGTGTATGTTTTTCTTTTGTTCATGAAGGCTGTGACTGAAAGCTTTATCCAAGTGTCTTTTAGTTGTTCCTGACTGGAACTTAATGAATCTTCTTTATGGTAAGTAGCACTTTATCTTTTTCTACATTGTTGGTATTCCTACCA
The DNA here is from genome assembly GCF_023864275.1 of Schistocerca cancellata. Classification (NCBI taxonomy): domain Eukaryota; kingdom Metazoa; phylum Arthropoda; class Insecta; order Orthoptera; family Acrididae; genus Schistocerca; species Schistocerca cancellata. The sequence continues at coordinate 654,407,838 of NC_064626.1, forward strand.
GTAGTTTCCATTGTTTGTTAGAATTTCTATTTGGTGAGATGTCTGGAAGCTTGCTCTAAATGTGGAAAACTGTAATTTAATGCACCAATGAGTAAAACAACCCAGTAATGTTCAAATACAACATTAGTAGTGCACTGTTTGACACAGTCATGTCGATTAAACATCTAGGCATAGCACTGCAAAACAATATGAAATCGAAGGCGAATTATTGGTTTCAGTGTATTTGAAAGTTTTCAGAAAGTGTAGTAAATCTATAGAGGAGACCACTTATAGGATGATAGTGTGACTTATACTTGATTACAGCTTGAGTGTTTGGGATTTGCATTATGTCAGATTAAAAGAAGACATCTAAGCAGTTCAGAGGTGGGCTAAGTTCATGAAACCCTATTGAGAAAATTTACAGAACCAACATTTGCAGCCTGGCTGCAGAGTGGTTCTACTGCCACCAATATAAATTTTGCTTGAAGACCACAAGGACAAGATGAGAGAAATTAGGGCTTGTACTAAAACACATACGAGGGCCGTTCAGAAAGTAACCTCCAGTTGATTTAAAAAAATACACCAAGTGAAATAAAAATATTTTAATATATACATCTTACAACTACATCTTTGCACTATTTTTCTACATAGTCTCCATAGCGATTGAGGCACTTATCGTATCTCTTCACAAGCTTTGAAATTCCTTCTGCATAAAAATCACCCGCTTGTGCCTGGAGCCAGCCTGTGACCGCATCTTTGAGCTCTTCGTCGTCATCAAACCGCTGTGACCCGAGCCATTTCTTCAAATGCATGAAGAGGTGATAATCACTTGGCGCCAGGTCTGGGCTGTAAGGTGGATGGTTGATAACGTCCCACTTGAAGGACTCAGAGAGGACTGCGAGCAGAGTGAGGACGGGCGTTATCGTGCAAAAAAACGATACCGGAAGTCAGCATACCACGGAGTTTGTTCTGTATAGCCCGTCGTAACTTTTTTATTGTTTCACAGTACACGTCTTGATTAATGGTCGTACCACGTTCCATGAATTCAACCAACAACACCCCTTTGGCATCCCAAAACACCGTTGCCATCAGTTTTCTGGCAGAAAAATCTTGCGAGGCTTTTCTTGGTTTGGTAAGCGAATTTGAATGTGCCCACATCTTTGATTGTTCTTTTGTCTCAGGGTTCACGTACTTAATCCAGGTTTCATCACCGGTCACGATTCTGTTTAACAATGGTTCTCCTTCGTCCTCATAACGTGACAGAAAGTCTAATGCAGAGGCCATTCTTTGAGTTTTGTGGTGGTCGGTAAGAATTTTGGGCACCCATCGTGCACAGAACTTACGGTAACCCAATCTTGCTGTCACTATCTCGTACAAGAGAGTCTTAGAAATCTGTGGAAAACCAGTAGACAACTCCGACATTGAGAAACGTCGATTTTCACGAACTTTTGCATCAACTGTCTGAACGAGTTTGTCAGTCACCAATGATGGTCTACCACTCCTCTCTTCATCATGAACGTTTTCTCGTCCACTTTTAAATAAACGTACCCATTCACGGACAACTCCTTCACTCATAACTCTTGGTCCGTACACGGCACAAAGCTCACGATGAATAGCTGCTGCAGAATATCCTTTGGCTGTAAAAAACCTTATGACAGCACGCACTTCACATTTGGCGGGGTTTTCTATTGCAGCACACATTTCAAACTGCCACAAAAACTAAACTAGCGCAGGTACGACGTTCATTCGACCACGGCTTGATGACGACTGACCTGTTGAGTGTGTGAACGCACAGATGGCGTCGCTACTCCCCCCACAACCCGCACTGTGACCGATCGGAGGTTACTTTCTGAACCGCCCTCGTAAAAAGCAATTTTTCCCTTGCTCCATCAGTGAGTGGGATGGCAAAGGAAATGGTTAGTAGTGATACAAGGTAACCTCCACCATGCACCATATGGTGGCTTTCGCAATATACTATGTACATAGTTAGTAGTACGTATTTAGTAATTTTATCAATAAGTCAATTGGTAATATAATTTCAATTTATTATAGCTTACTAAAAGAACCATAGTTTGTTCACATGTAATCATTCTTTCCTTATGATCAATGCATTGTTCACAAAGTACTAAAATCCTGAATATTCTTGTTATTGATATGTAAATTTAATTTTGCATTTTTTACCATACAATTACGGTACTTAATTTTTCAAGGATGGTGTCATTTCTAAGATTTTTACAGGTCTGTGTTTAACGCTGATTTACAACAGAACAATTCATTCTTTTAATGTTGGCAAGAACGAACAATGCTGCTTGTTCCTCTAGGATAAACAGTATAATGTCGGTCACGAATGTATTTGTACATGTTGGAAATAAATTGATAGTTCATCTGCTTATTGTCATTGTCAAATTACTTGTTATTGTTAACTTGGACCAACTATGGTATGAAAAAATAAAAATATCAGTACTGTAGCAAACATAATGTCCATTTGTGAAATACTGTGGGCTGTCTGTAAATTTTTTAGATTTGTTTTTGAAAGTAAAGAAAAATATCTAAGTGCACGCTCCCGTCATTTCAGCAAATGTTGAAAGATCTTCTAACTACAAGCTCATGTTGTTTGTCAACAGATTTTCCCTCACTGTCGAGAACCTACAATAGATCCAAGATGGTTATATAACCATTTTCATACATCTTGAATGGATGAATTTTTTTAAGGAAAAACATAGTGATTTTAAATGAATTGCCCTTTTTGTAATTGCAGTTCCAACATCCAATAAAGCTTTTCATCATTACAGTTAATTTTATGACCTAATTTATGAGTGTTTTATATCATTTTTTCTGTGTTTTATTGGAATTTTCAGGTTATTTTAGTGATAGTTCACCAGGTATTTTAGCTCATAAAATACCAAGCCCTATGGTTAGACGCCTTTTTTCATATTCATAAACTAAATGAATTCTCACTAGGGATGCTGCCCCCATTGACCCCCCCCCTCCCCCCACATGGGTGCCCTCCTGGTTTGAAAGTATTTCATCTGTCCCATATTCCTTACACACCAGGTGGAATAATTTCGCCATTGCTCTTTGACAGCTAGTTACTATATACTTAAAATTTGACTAAGGTGAAACAGAAAACAAATCAAATTCTAATGGCAAACTGCAAAAAGCTAAATCTGTCAGTACAGGAGAGTCACTAATTTTCATCAGGAGCTGTTAACAATTGGGAGTTCCTGCTGGTATGCATGAATTAGGTATTACAGAACAATAAATATAACAACAAAAATAAAGAATATTCATAATAATTACCATTAGATTCTTAAACATTAGAACTAGTTTTTGGTTAGATGATACATCCATTTCATTCATCCACTCGTTCATTGTTCCATAGGTCCCACCACAAAAAGAGGAAAATACCTGCAGCAATGTGGTATGATCAAAAGCTACTACTTTGAAAAAGCTGCTGCCTCCTCCGTTTCACAATGTAAAAGCCATTCACCTGGTATTGATAGCTCAATATTACTTCATCACAACTGTATTTTCAAAGAAAATAAGTCCTATTATTATAGTACATTACTACTTATCATGCAGTTTTACAACTAACACTGCTACTTGCCATTTAGCTAATAGAACTTTTCACTCTCTGTTCCTAGATATTCAGATAATTTGTAGAAAGAGTGGCTTTCTTGCTTTGCTTTAGACTGGAGTTTGTTGAATATTTTTTCACCATAGTACATAATTGCACTCAAAACCCTTGACCTGGAGCTGAAATATACATGACTATTATTTTTGTGCCCTGTATTGCGACGCATAAATCACAGTTCAGCTCAAACAGTTGCTTTATTATTACACATCATAAGCACAAAATAGCAATGTTCTACCAATATTAATTTACTGCATTAACTAGTTTTCAGCTTATAAGCCATCATCATATAATAACTAATTTTCTTTGTCAAAGAGGATTCAGTACTGGAGGATAACATTGAAAAAGATATTACGCTTGGGAGAAGAGGTGGAGGAGGAGGAGGAGGAGGAGGAGGAAGAAATTAAGTGTTTAATGTCCTGTTGACATTGAGGTCATTAGATTAGATTAGGGAAGGATGAAGAATGAAAGCAACCGCAGGCTTCTGAAGCAATCATTCCATCATTTTCCTTAAGCTATTGAGGAAAACTATTGAAAACCTAAATCTGTGTGGTCGGACGTGGGTTTGAACTATCATCCTCCTGAATACAAGTACAGTGCACTAACCACAGGGCCACCTAGCTCGATATTATCTGTGGAGAGTAAGGTGTGAATAAAGAGTAAATGTCATCTTTGAATGAACAATGGTAAAGGGTACAAACCAGAACACATTAAGACTAAACATTGTACAAGGTGTGTGTGTGTGTGTCAGATGAGGTGGAAACAGAGGATGATGAAATAAGCAAAGAATTATGTTCTCTTCTGTTGAGTGTAGATCTTTGCTCATCCCCCCCCCCTCTCTCTCGCTTCTGTTGAGTGTAGATCTTTGCTCATCCCCCCCCCCCCCTCTCTCTCTCTCTCTCACACACACACACACACACACACACACACACACACACACACACACACACACACAGAGGCTGTAAGATGTTTATTTTTCACGTTTTTCTGGTTTGTACCCTTTACATTTAAATAATGTTTAACTTTAATATTTTGAGCTACAGTACTATTGCTCCATCAAAGATGGCATTTACTCTGTGTTTGAGCCTGACTCCCCATCGTGTAAAATCTTTATCAATATCTCTAATACCTTATTCTCTTGGACGACAATAGTCAGTTAATCTATAATACAGCCTTCTAAGCCAAAAATCAATTAACAAAACATATTAGTACAGTAGAACACTGACAACCGTATGCTTTTCCTTAATAATAATTACAAAGTATAAAACTTTCAATAGCCAATATCACATAAATACATCTTTATTTTCAACAATTGGTTTTGACAGATTTTGCTGTCATCTTCTGGTCTGTAAAATTGTGCATATACAGGAAAAACTCATGACCTACGAGATAATATTTGAGAAAAAGTTTTTTTTTTTTTTTTTTTTTGTCTGACATGATAAGAAACAGAAATGTACACTGTACATTTACATACGTTCAAAATTTTTTGACGTTACGTAAATGTTCTGTTTCTTGTAATGTAAAAATTTTTTTTTCTCACATATTTGCCATAAATCATGATAGAAGATATTTTCCATGTATATGCACTATGTTACAGACCAGAAGATAAACAGCAAAATCTGTTAAAACTGGCAGCTGAAAATAGATAAATCTTATGTGATCTTGGCTATAGAACATATTTGCCTAGTTAAACAGATCACTCCTCCTCATTTCTCAGCATGAGGAAATTCAATAACATGGTTATCATCATCTTTGTCATCCTTATGGAGTTAATGTCCTGAAGAGTGAGTATAAGAATTCCAAGATCCTTAAAAATGCTTCCGCAAGATGTATAGCTACCTGTTTCATATGGTATTTTTACTGCTCACACCTAGTGAATAAACATTTTATTCACTTTATGTGCACTGCACCGAAGTAAGTTAACAAGGAGTGGAAATACACAAAATAAACAAACATTCTTGTCTTTAGGTGATCACAATGAGAGATGCTGAGCTCTTTGAGTAGAGTATCTAAATGTTGATTCCATTTTAACATTTAACCAATTGGACACAAAGGAATTTCACACACAGTTTTCCATTTAGTGTATGAACTTAATGTCTGTTTCTGGCGCTGACATGTTTTTATCATTTGTCTGAAATTGCATTATATAAGTGTTTGTGTGCAAAGTTATCTTCTCTCATATTTAACACAAGGAACTTATAAAATCACAGGTCAAGAGGAGGTTATTAATAATACTGCAAATTTTAAAAACTACCAACCTGGTGATGATATAAAATGTGATCACATCATGTTTACAAGGAGATGGGATGAAATGTTTAGGTGCAGGTGAACTAAATAACAGTTTCATAAATTCTGGGGAATTAACTTAACAGATGAAAGAAATTTAGAGGACAATGAAGTTAGTCTTCCCAATTTGTGGGAAACAGAGTTGCCAGTAGACTTGCCAAAATATGGATGGAGAACTATTTATCCTAAGGATATACTGAACTTAGTAAAATCACTGGGCAACTCCAGAACCGAGGACATCTATGGTTTTTCTAATTTTATCAAAAAGAAAATAATAGACACTATATGCAGTCCACTGTCTTATCTAATCAATAGGATGTTTACAAAAGGTACATTTCCAGACTGCCTTAAACTGACAATTGTATTGTTCCACAAAATTTCGGGAGAACTGCCGGATGTTTGCAACTTCCTGCCACAATATTTTGGCGCTATTTGAGCGCGTTCGAGTCTGATGCACCGCGTGCCATCCGTGGTGAAAACTCGCTGCATCGATATCAATTTGATTGTCATCCTGCAATCAAATTGATATCAATGTGGTGAGTTGTCACCACGGAGGGCGTGCGGCACAGCAGAGTCGAACACGCTCAAGTAGCGCACGTGCAACGCCAAGTGAATCCAACACGCATGTGCCGGAGGGGCCCTAAATACCAGAGATCAGGGAGTTTTCACCAGTATCACCTGAAGATGGCCAGAAGACTCTGCGCCAAAGTATTGTGGCAGGAAGTTGCAAACATGGGGCAGTTCGCCCGAAATTTTGTGGAACAATATGTACGCCGGGAAAGTTTTAAATCTCACGATAATTGTATTGCCTAAATTTAAGATAGGAGGCAGAAATTCACCCCAAAATTATGGGCCCATTGCAATAGTACCTATAATGTCCAAAATTATTGAAACATTAATGAAAGACCAATTAAATGTGTGTGTGTGTGTGTGTTTTTTTTTTTTTTTTTTTTTTTTTTTTTTTTTTTTTTTTTTTTTTCCAACCTCTTAAATAGGGCCCAATATGGATTCTGAAGTGGGCCATCAACAATAAAGGCATTTCAGGAAGTTTTATGATCAATATTACATGGTTTTGAAAATAGGGAACACACCTATGCAACTTTAGTAGCTTTAACCAAGGCATTTGGCACTGTCGCAAATAGCATTTTAATTAAAAAACTTGAAAAACGTGGAATAACTGATAATGTATGCCGATGACACAACTTTTATCATGTCACATAGTGATGTGAATGTTGTCAAACAAATGAACAACTCAATCATGGAAAAGGCAACTCAGTGGTTCCATGAAAATAGACTGTCATTACATAAAAACAAAACTGAACACATCCTCTTTTCCCTTAGAGATATTAATAATGGACCTAATGAACTCAGACATTCAGTAAAATTGTTAGGCATATATCTAGATACTAAATTATGCTGGAATACCCACACAGACGAGCTGTGCAGAAAGTTGGCAAGGATTGTGTCACTAACGAGTGCATGCTCCTGGCATATTATGCCTTTTTTTCATGCACATTTGCATTATGGAATGCTTCTTTGGGGTAACTCTGTTGGGGCAAAAGATGTATTCCGCTGGCAGAAGAAGCCATTAGATGTATTTTTGGTTTGAGCAAATTACCTTCTTGCAGACAGTACTTTATTGAGCACAAAATACTTACAGTGCCCAGTCCCTAACATACTCAAAGCACTTATGCAAGCCAAACACGTATGAAAGCAGGTCAGATGTGCACTCATATGAAACAAGAAACAGAAACTCATTAGACATTCCTTGGTCGCGTTTGAGTAAAATCCAAAATTATTTTGTACATGCTGGCTAAATGTTTTTTTAACACTATATCACATGGCACAAGAGAACAGCATGAAAATAAATTTAAAATGGTGGTAGAGATATGGCTGAAAGACAAAGCATTCTACGGTACAAGTGAATGCATACATAATGAAAAATATGATGTTCTTTCATATAATGAAAATATATTACTATTTTATATAATGAAAAATATGATGCTCTTTTATTATAAACGTGATTGTGAACTAACAAAATTGTAACTTATGACATACATCAAAATTTGTCTGTGCAACCAGTGTAACAAAACTAATTATGGATGAGCACAAGATATGCAATATTTATGTAATAATATCTCTATACGTTAACCTTTTGTATAATCATTTGTATAACCATCTGTAGAATTATGTATCTACCTTTTGTATAATTTGTGTAAGCAACTGTATAATTACATAATAAATTACGATGCCTTATACAACACAACAGTTGTCTACAGGCAAATAAATCCAATTCACTTCTGTTCAAGAATAGCACATCACCTATTAATAGGTACAAATTTATCCATGGCAATGTCTTGTATTGGTCGGGTGGTCTACTTTCATATTGAAAGCTGTGAGATGACGGATCTTTGTACAGAAAATTCTAATAATCAAGGTATATTATTGGTCTCATAAACCAAAGTTAACAAGTTTTGAAATTTTTATGGCAGTTCAATAAAAAATTGAAAATAAAAACAAATCCAGATTTACAAAAGTTGTCAGTACGACACTAACAGTTTCACGGCTGACATCTCATTTCCAATCTTCTCTAGCACATTTCACAACTTCCTAAAAGTTGTTGTATTCCTGAGTAAACTCTTGTTTTTAACTAAAAATTCAAACAATATTTTTTTCTGTTTAAAATTGAATCATATGTAACCAAAGCTATTTTCTGCCATGTAAAGAGGAGAATTGATACTATAACATCAGATCTTTCATAAAACAATAGCACTGCAGGGGTGCTGCAGTGTTAATGTGGTAATGAAAAGAAGTACAACAATAAATATGCAACTGATTTTATGTATTATAAATTCTATTATTAAAAATATATAAAACTGTACATGCAATATGAACAAAATAAATACAGTAATTGTATTTTTTATGAAATTTGAGTTGTTCAAATTAAATGTTAGGAACTACAGTCTTACAAGGACATCACATGCCAATTGGATTTTTGTAAATTTTTATATTTAGAATAGGTGAAGCTTGGAACTCAAATATCAATTGATCAAAGCAGTTCAAAAAAATAATTTGTAATGTCTTTTTGAAATTTAAACATTGCTGATTATAAACTTTTATGAAAGATTGGTAATAAGAATTTATATTTGCTATAAAAACTGGATTTTTTGAGTGATATGTCATTAGCAATAAGAAAAACATGCACTTTTCATAAAAATGAGACATATATATGTGTTAACCAACATATATCTGACAACTTTTGTATTTATATGACATAGGTATTTGAAAAAGGGAAAAGAATTACAAATGAGAGCCGATCAAGCAATTAATCTCAATGTTATTGATTGTTTCCCCATCTTTGGTATTTTACACTTCATGGAAGTTTTTGAAGAACACACAACTTTGTTTAAAAATTTGAAACTGTTGGGAATCGAACCCAGGCCCCCTACAAAGCAGGCAAGCACACTACCGTGCTTCCTGTAGAAAAATTGACCTTAATTTAGCATATTAATGATGATCAGAAAACTTCAAAGTCAATTTTCTTGACCATTTTTGTGTGAGTGTGGAGGGGAGGGGGTGGGGAGGGGGGCTTGCACTGAACTGCTTTGGCAAATTGATATTTGAGTTCTGAACTTCATGTACCACAAATATAAAAAGTTATAAAAATCCGATGGGCACGAGGTCTCCTTGTCAGTGATTCTTCCAATAAATATTACACTACAAGTAGATATTTTAACTCCACAACTAACTAATTAACTGATGTTGAGGGTAATAGCCACATCAAGAAACTGGCAGTGTCTTTTATATTTTAATTAAAAATATGGTCTTGAGAGGTGGGAGGAGAGTGGGGACTGCACAGGGCACCAGGCAAAAGTCCCGGTTCCTGAGTAGATAAATATTGAACTAAACAGGACAGAAGAAATTTAAAGAAATGGAAAGCACATGGGAAAATTTGTCATTCAGTGTCACAGCAATTTGAATTTTGTTTGTAATGTTTCACCAATTAAACCTATTTCATCCCATGTCTCTTTTCCATAATGCCGAGAAAAGTATATTACTGAGTTGATTTTCTTTTTATTTTCATAGATTTTTGTCTGCTCTCTGAGCCATAAGAGGCAACCACTCACTTTGAAAACTTGATATTGTCAACTTTTCCATGTGGTGTCCATCCCAAACAACAAACAATTTATCTAAAGACTTTACACATCTTTTATGTGCTTTTTAGTTTCTTTTTTCACTTCAATAAGTGTCTGGACAGAATTTAACTTATCCATTATCTTTCATCAAATACTGCAGTATAAGCAGCATGTAAAACAGGTAGGCCTAATTATAAAGTGGCCGTACCTTAACAGAAAATTTTTAAGTAACTTAATGCAACATTTGTTCATGAGGTTATATTTGTTAATGAACACATCCATTCAAAATAACGTACACGTCAGAGTCCAAGAATTTCATTCACTCTTCATAATTACACAAAAGAAAAATACTAAACAACTGTTCATGATCTTTTGATCAACTATGATACTTGAGGATCAATATCAATTAGTTACTAGAGTTACATGTAAGATTTGACCTATTTTTCAACTTTTAAATTTTATTTATATTTGGCTTTAGTATAAGTTAGCAAATGAAGTATAAAAAATTGTTGCATGTTGTAATGTACATATGTAAGTCCCATCTCTAGCTACTGAGTTTCAGATATATCAAGCTGCCAAAAATTATGGTAACAAAGACAAGTGAATGCAACAGTTTCATTATCACAGACTATAGATCAGTTTGCATGGTCTGGTGACAGAGGTTCCATCCAAGTAAGCAACACTCTCAAGCTGCTTTCAGCATCTGTCGGATCACATCCAAACAATTACTTAAAGAGGTGAACATGGTAAAGACCTGTGAAGATAACAATAGTTTAGTTCACTTGAAAAGAGAAACAAAATACATATTTTGTAATAAATCAGTATAATAACTAAAGAAAAGAAAGTGTTGTTGTAAAGCAAAGAATCATCATATAGGTTAACTCTTAAACAGAAGATAACAGCAACCAACCACTTTATATAATGCTATTTATTTATTTATTTATTTAAATAGCGCTGTTAGTGGTTTCAAACTGAAAGGATCATCATCAGACGGCTTGTTCAGGTTAAGATACATTTTACATTAGTTTTCTCTTTTAGTTCTCCCAAATGATGAAATTTCCTTGGGGCGATGGTGCCCTACAACCAAAAAAAGATATGAGACAATGTCTATTTCACTGTAATTGTGCTTCACAACAATTTTAAATGATGTAAACAAATTATTGAAGTGAAGATGTTTTGGCCACTCTCGTTGAAAAATCTGCACCATTACATTCTTGTGCTGATTGCTTGTGTTCATGCAGCACAGACTTTATATATGGTGCTTCATGCAGTCTTTGCTGCTGTATGAACACAAGCAGTCAGCACTAGAATGTAATGACACGGATTTCAACGTAAGTGACCAAAACATATTTCCTTCGATAATTTGTTTGCATCATTTAAAATCATTGTTACGCATAATTACAGTTAAATACAGACACTGGCTCATATCTTGTTTTGGTTGTAGGGCACCACTACCCCAAAAAAATTTCATGTTTTAGGAGAACAAAAAGTGAAAACTAATGTAAAATGAATCTTAATGTGAACAGGTCGTCTGATGAGACTGTGTTTGAAACCGGTAATGGCATTATTTAAATAAATAACATTATAAAAAGTGGTTGGTTACAGTTATCTTCTCTGTAAGAGTCAACTTATATTTTTTACACAGCCACGGGCTCAGGCTGTCAGTTTTCAACAAAATAGCCCAAAGAATAACCATTTTGATAACTTTTACAAGTAGTCTTCATTGGTATAACTACTTGGGGTTTGTCACTGCAGTTGCATACGTGCCCTTTCTCTCCAGTGGTAACAAGGCAAAGCCGTGATATACAGCTGAATCATTTGTTATACCAAAATATCAACACACACTAAGTAAAGTTTTATTGAATCAAATGCTAATCACATTATCTAAGATCATATATTTTAAAACAAGACGACTGCCAATACAACAAATGTCAAAACATCAGATCTTGCTCTTGCAGAAATGACAGATAAGGGAACATGAACAAAATTTTGAATCAGCAATTATGGAAAAACAAAATGGCTGACACCTACAGATGAAGAGTGTCACATGCAATATGACAGCAACAGCTGAGCTTCAAATCTTAGCTTACCAATAAGCTTGTACAAGCATCTGTCTGTACCTGAAATAGGTTGAGCTCACACGACATATGCTCACATGATCGGTCCAAGATAGTGAATGATTTGCATAGAGGTGAAATTTTATGCACTTTGCACGCTGCATTGATAGAAAACATGCTAATATAATGCCTACAGCTGCAATTTGGTCATTTTATTTTACATACGATCCTATCCACCCAATGGTTTTATGTGCTTTCCACGTTGTTTGTTGTTGTTGTGGTCTTCAGTTCTGAGACTGGTTTGATGCAGCTCTCCATGCTACTCTATCCTGTGCAAGCTTCTTCATCTCCCAGTACCTACTGCAACCTACATCCTTCTGAATCTGCTTGGTGTATTCATCTCTTGGTCTCCCTCTACGATTTTTACCCTCCACGCTGCCCTCCAATACTAATTGGTGATCCCTTGATGCCTCAGAACATGTCCTACCAACCGATCCCTTCTTCTGGTCAAGTTGTGCCACAAACTTCTCTTCTCCCCAATCCTATTCAATACTTCCTCATTAGTTATGTGATCTACCCATCTAATCTTCAGCATTCTTGTGTAGCACCACATTTCGAAAGCTTCTATTCTCTTCTTGTCCAAACTATTTACCGTCCATGTTTCACTTCCATACATGGCTACACTCCATACAAATACTTTCAGAAATGACTTCCTGACACTTAAATCTATACTCGATGTTAACAAATTTCTCTTCTTCAGAAACGCTTTCCTTGCCATTGCCAGTCTGCATTTTATATCCTCTCTACTTCGACCATCATCAGTTATTTTGCTCCCCAAATAGCAAAACTCCTTTACTACTTTAAGTGTCTCATTTCCTAATCTAATACCCTCAACATCACCCAACTTAATTTGACTACATTCCATTATCCTCGTTTTGCTTTTGTTGATGTTCATCTTATATCCTCCCTTCAAGACACCATCCATTCCGTTCAACTGCTCTTCCAAGTCCTTTGCTGTCTCTGACAGAATTACAATGTCATCGGCGAACCTCAACGTTTTTATTTCTTCTCCATGGATTTTAATACCTACTCCGAATTTTTCTTTTGTTTCCTTTACTGCTTGCTCAATATACAGATTGAATAACATCGGGGAGAGGCTACAACCCTGTCTTACTCCCTTCCCAACCACTGCTTCCCTTTCATGTCCCTCGACTCTTATAACTGCCATCTGGTTTCTGTACAAATTGTAAATAGCCTTTCGCTCCCTGTATTTTACCCCTGCCACCTTTGGAATTTGAAAGAGAGTACTCCAGTCAACATTGTCAAAAGCTTTCTCTAAGTCTACAAATGCTAGAAATGTAGGTTTGCCTTTCCTTAATCTTTCTTCTAAGATAAGTCATAAGGTCAGGATTGCCTCACGTGTTCCAGTATTTCTACGGAATCCAAACTGATCTTCCCCGAGGTCGGCTTCTACTAGTTTTTCCATTCGTCTGTAAAGAATTCGTGTTAGTATTTTGCAGCTGTGGCTTATTAAACTGATTGTTCGGTAATTTTCACATCTGTCAACACCTGCTTTCTTTGGGATTGGAATTATTATATTCTTCTTGAAATCTGAGGGTATTTCGCCTGTTTCATACATCTTGCTCCCAGACGGAAGAGTTTTGTCAGGACTGGCTCTCCCAAGGCCGTCAGTAGTTCCAATGGAATGTTGTCTACTCTGGGGGCCTTGTTTCGACTCAGGTCTTTCAGTGCTCTGTCAAACTCTTCACGCAGTATCGTATCTCCCATTTCATCATCATCTACATCCTCTTCCATTTCCATAATATTGTCCTCAAGTGCATCGCCCTTGTATAGACCCTCTATATACTCCTGCCACCTTTCTGCTTTCCCTTCTTTGCTTAGAACTGGGTTTCCATCTGAGCTCTTGATGTTCATACAAGTGGTTCTCTTTTCTCCAAAGGTCTCTTTAATTTTCCTGTAGGCAGTATCTATCTTACCCCTAGTGAGATAAGCCTCTACATCCTTACATTTGTCCTCTAGCCATCCCTGCTTAGCCATTTTGCACTTCCTGTCGATCTCATTTTTGAGACGTTTGTATTCCTTTTTGCCTGCTTCATTTACTGCATTTTTATATTTTCTCCTTTCATCAATTAAATTCAATATTTCTTCTGTTACCCAAGGATTTCTACTAGCCCTCGTCTTTTTACCTACTTGATCCTCTGCTGCCTTCACTACTTCATCCCTCAAAGCTACCCATTCTTCTTCTACTGTATTTCTTTCCCCCATTCCTGTCAATTGTTCCCTTATGCTCTCCCTGAAACTCTGTACAACCTCTGGTTCTTTCAGTTTATCCAGGTCCCATCTCCTTAAATTCTCACCTTTTTGCAGTTTCTTCAGTTTTAATCTACAGGTCATAACCAATATATTGTGGTTAGAGTCCATATCTGCCCCTGGAAATGTCTTACAATTTAAAACCTGGTTCCTAAATCTCTGTCTTACCATTATATAATCTATGTGATACCTTTTAGTATCTCCAGGGTTCTTCCATGTGTACAACCTTCTATCATGATTCTTGAACCAAGTGTTAGCTATGATTAAGTTGTGCTCTGTGCAAAATTCTACCAGGTGGCTTCCTCTTTCATTTCTTAGCCCCAATCCATATTCACCTACTACGTTTCCTTCTCTCCCTTTTCCTACACTCGAATTCCAGTCACCCATGACTATTAAATTTTCGTCCCCCTTCACTACCTGAATAATTTCTTTTATTTCATCATACATTTCTTCAATATCTTCGTCATCTGCAGAGCTAGTTGGCATATAAACTTGTACTACTGTAGTAGGTGTGGGCTTCGTATCTATCTTGGCTTCAATAATGCGTTCACTATGCTGTTTGTAGTAGCTTACCCATGCTCCTATTTTCCTATTCATTATTAAACCTACTCCTGCATTACCCCTATTTGATTTTGTGTTTATAACCCTGTAGTCACCTGACCAGAAGTCTTGTTCCTCCTGCCACCGAACTTCACTAATTCCCACTATATCTAACTTTAACCTATCCATTTCCCTTTTTAAATTTTCTAACCTACCTGCCCGATTAAGGGATCTGACATGCCACGCTCCGATCCGTAGAACGTCAGTTTTTTTTCTCCTGATAACAACATCCTCTTGAGTAGTCCCCGCCCGGAGATCCGAATGGGGGACTATTTTACCTCCGGAATATTTTACCCAAGAGGACGCCATCATCATTTGACCATACAGTAAAGCTGCATGCCCTCGGGAAAAATTACGGCCGTAGTTTCCCCTTGCTTTCAGCTGTTTGCAGTACCAGCACAGCAAGGCCGTTTTGGTTATTCTTACAAGGCCATATCAGTCAATCATCCAGACTGTTGCCTTTGCAACTACTGAAAAGGCTGCTGCCCCTCTTCAGGGACCACACGTTTCTCTGGCCTCTCAACGGATACCCCTCCGTTGTGGTTGTACCTACGGTACGGCTATCTGTATCGCTGAGGCACGCAAGCCTCCCCACCAACGGCAAGGTCCATGGTTCATAGGGCGGGGGCGGATGCAAATTATGGATTTAATTTAATTGGTTTTGGTACAATGGCAGAATATCGGGCTATTTATACAACATG
This sequence comes from Schistocerca cancellata, assembly GCF_023864275.1. NCBI lineage: Eukaryota > Metazoa > Arthropoda > Insecta > Orthoptera > Acrididae > Schistocerca > Schistocerca cancellata. Next base: position 654,423,562 of record NC_064626.1, read on the forward strand.
ACATGTTTTCCTTTGATGACTGATATGCTAAAACCATCTGGTGTATCCCCCTTCATCTTTGTCCACCCTCCCCCTCATTACAGGTGGATCTTTCTCATTCTGGAATCTGAGTGACCTTCCTTCTCAACTTTTCCCAACACAACCCTCTCTCCTCCCTGACAAAGGAACTACTAATTCCATTCCATTTTCCATTGGTAGTAATATGTATTTCACTTCCTGAAGGTAAGTCTATCTCATAATATATCCTGCCTGCAAAAAAAATGAAGCACCCAGAACATACGGTGGAAATAAAATGAAACCTCATGGGTTGAGAGGGTATGTGGTGATTACAAAATCGAGTCAAATTTACAAAGAACTTGGCAATATGACTCCCACTTATTAGTATGATACTGCACCCTCTCTGTCTTGGACATATGCACTGATCTGGTTGAGAAGGGTTTAATTAAGCTGTTGTATCCTCCCATGAGGTGAGCTCGTTCACAATAGTTGTAATTGGTCCTTGATATCCTAAATACTGGCACTGGTACAGAGCTGATGTCTGAGCAGGTCCATCACTTTTTAATGGGGGGCCGATCTGGAGATCTTACTGGCCATGGGAGTACTTCAACATCATGCAGATGTTTCATAAACACATGTGCCATGTGTGGACAAGCACTGTTCTGTTGAAAAATGACACCATGATATTTCCAGATGATAGGTAACACATAAGGACACAGGATGTCTGTCATGTACCACTGTGCCTTCAGAGTTCCCTCAATCACTACAAGCCATGACCTGAAGTCATGATCAATGGTTCCCCACAACACAACACCAGGAGTAACACCACTATGTCTCTCCACAACAAAGGAAGAATTGGACCACTCTCCAGGTCATTGCCCTACTTGCTGATGATGTGGGGTAGTGCAGAGTCGCAATTCATCACTGAGCACAATGCGACATCATTCTTTCACTGTCCTTGCCTCCCAGTTTCAGCATCAACCCAAACACAGCCATTTCTGTTATGGCGTTAACAACAGCCTACACATGGTATGGTAATTCCCTAGTCTGACTGCTGCTAGTCTCCAACCAATGGTATGGGATGACTCAGAATGCTCAGGCAAGTTCATTACTTTTTCTCAGATGGCAGTCACAGACACGAGGGAGTTACAATGCGCTTGGTGCACAATATGGTGATCCTCCATTGTGGCAGTCAGACATGGCCAACCAGAACCTTGAAAACAAGTATGTCTGCCATCACACTCTTACACAGTCTAACACTGGCTGGGCCACAGTCTCACTGATTGCTCCACAAATCTGGGTATTGTAAGATTTGACCAACCACCAACAACGGGTCTCATTTCAGATTCTGTTAGGTGCCCCTAAATATGTCTCACAGGAGTATGTGGCACATCACTCATATACGGCACCTAGCATGGCCTGCTGTAGTTCTGCAGTTTGACTGGGGTAAGGCGTAGTGTCAGGTGTAGGAAGAAGGCAGGTGTGGTGGGGAATGTGGTGTTGGGGAAGGGCGGGGGTGGCTAACAGTTGATACATCTATGGAACCCAATTGAAAATGTTATGGCATCTTGGAACCATCAGTAAATGAATATAGTGAATGCGGTTCATATTCCATAAAATCTTCCTAATGAAAAATAATAAATTGGTTTCACAAAAAGATGACACTTACCTGTGGACTAAATAAACACCTGCTCACTGGCCAGACTGTCAGCAAATGGTTTGACAATTTCACGTGTTGTAAAATAAAAAACTAGACCAAATGTAATAGAAATTGGAAGAGCAGGCAATGCCTTCTTGAAAATTGCAAGCAGCAACAGTGTGAGACAGAGGCCCTGCAAAATGACAAAAAATGAGCACATTTCATCAAATAAATTGATAAGTATGCAGTACATAATAAAAAGTTTTGTTTCTACCCATTTCACCTGCATAAGGAGCACAAGATGAATGACTGCTTAAATTTATCTGAGCATGGTGTAATTAGTCTAATTTTGCCTCTGCACTTCCCACTGATGCCTGTATGTAATCTATTACTAGAATCCTCACTTAAGATCATCCCTGTAAATCATTATATGAGATACTGAGTACATGAATTTGTTTGTGAAACTTCACATTTGTATATGTATGTTAAGTATGCTACTAGGTATCAGGCCATAAAATGGAAAACAGGGAACTGCTCATATAAATAAATATGCCTGGAAAGCTACACACACACTACCTCTGGACTGCCAGAATCCTTGATCACAGGTCATTAAAGTTTGGCATCGGACTTTAAAGTTTGACTAACTTTGCTGTTTCAGAACCATAGTCTAAGGTTTCACACTTTCTCAGAAAGATAATTTTAATTGTAGTAATTGTGACTGATGCCTTTTGACACAGTCACCAACCACACAGCAGAGTGCTGCAGGTTGCTGTAATGCCAAAGGCACCTGCAACTTGACTGCAGCACGTCACACCTGCAGCAGCTGTTGCGGTATAGCCGGCCGGGGTGGCCGAGCAGTTCTAGGTGCTACAGTCTGGAACCGCGCAAGCGCTACGGTCGCAGGTTCGAATCCTGCCTCGGGCATGGATGTGTGTGATGTCCTTAGGTTAGTTAGGTTTAAGTAGTTCCAAGTTATAGGGGACTGATGATCTCAGAAGTTAAGTCCCGTAGTGCTCAGAGCCATGAACTTTTATCACTGGCACTAGCTCACATCCGCAAGCCACTTGATATTATCTAAGTATCCTGGTATTCTTCTGCCACATGGATTCATAGCATGCAGCCCAACTGCTCACAAACAGTCTATGTCGGGAGTTCACAGCTAATGTTCTCTGGACAAGGAACTGACTGCGTAAGTGGTCCCACAATCCGAGTTCTATTCACCACAGCACAGCGCACACTAGTCAGAGCCTACAGCCTCACATACATGTCCGTACTGCTGAGTCTTTGCAAGTGCTTCAACCACAGACTACACTCACATGAGGGCATTTCTGGGCTATATTAATGCTACCCAATTTAAGATTGACAGTATACTTAACTCAGTGGTTATTTTAGCATAATGATGCAACAGACATTCAAGAAACTGTCACTGTGTTTAGATGTGAACCTTTATCAGATCCAGACAATCTTTAGTGGTATTACTTCTGAAGCTGTTAGACGTTTTACTTCTTAAGGTACTGTGTAATACAGCTCTATTGTTCTTTTGGCTACCTGGGCACATCTATTCATTGCAGCATGCACATCCCACAATGGGATTCAATAGTGGGATGAGGATAAGCTTGTTTTCCGTGATGCTCTAAACAGTTGTGATGAGGGTACAGTTTTTAGCAACAACTGTTCTGGTTATGGAACTTCAGTCTGTGTGTCTTCGTACTCAACTGGGTAGCCTTCCTCTCTGTTTTCATGCCTCCTCCATGTGATATTTTTTATGGTTCTGGTAGACCAGTTGCTGTTGGGTGTTTTCTTTGTCTTATTTGTTTTTTTGGTGTCCCTTTCTTACATTCTGTAGCACTGTGTCCAGTTGATTTCACTATCGGTTGTTTCTGAGTTACACGTGATCACTGCATCTTTTGTACTTTCCAGTCCTTTGTTAACACAGTTTTCTGTGAGAGACATTGCTATGTGTGAATTACCTGTTATTTACTAGTTTCTATTATGTCAGAGAGAACAGCTCTTCATTTGTGTGTGCCCAATTTTTGCTCTATCATATTCCATGATTAAATGTCACATTATTACTTATTTTGCTTGTTCCTGTATCATGATGGTGTACATTATTTCCATTTATTAAGGTGTTTTGTTCAGTTAGGTGCTAGTACTGTTAACATGGGGACCATCATGCCCCTGCACGCTCCCACAGGCAGCACACCATGTTCCCCACCACTACCAGCATCTTCCCCATACCTACCTTGCTATGCCTCCTCCCCCTCAGCCCATGTGTCCTCCTTACCCCTATCACTCATCCCAACAGACTGCTACTCACATCAGACACAGCCACAGAAGGGCCCCAGTGGCCAGAGACAGTGGCCATGTGTGCAAGAGTTGTGACTGTGTATGTGTATGTTCTCTATTTCGGAAGAAGGACTTTGTCTGCAAGCTTATACACTGAGGGTGACAAAAGTCACAGGTTACCTCCCAATATTGTGTTGGACTTCCTTTTGCCTAGTGTAGTGCAGCAACTCTATGTGGCATTGACTCAACAAGTCATTGGATGTCCCCTGCAGAAATATTGAGCTATCCATAATTGCAAAAGTGTTGCTGGTGCAGGATTTTGTGGATGAACTGACCTCTCAATTATGTACCTTACATGTTTGATGGGATTCATGTCAGGCAATTTGGTGGCTAAATCATTTGCTCGAATTGTCCGGAATGTTCTTCAAACCAATAGTGAACAATTGTGGGCTGCTGACATGGTGCATTGTCACTCATAAAAATTCCATCGCTGTTTGGCTGCAAACAGTCTCCAAGTAACCGAACATAACCATTTCCACCCAGTGGTCAGTTCAGCTGGACCAGAGGACCCAGTCTGTTCCAAGCAAACACAGCCCACATCATTATGGAGCCACTACTAGCATGCACAGTGCCTTGTTGACAAATTGGTTCCATGGCTTTGTGAGGTCTGTGCCACACTTGAGCCCTACCATCAGCTCTTATCAACAGAAATCAGGACTCATCTGACCAGGCCATGGCTAATCCACTCATCTAGGGTCCAACTGAAACAGTCACTAGCTGAGAAGAGGCACTGTAGGTGATGTCGTGTCATCACCAAAGGCATTCGCATTGGTTGTCTGCTGCCAAAGACCATTTTAGCCAAATTTCGCTACACTGCCCAAGGATACATTCATCATACAGTCCACATTGATTTCTGCAGTTATTTCATGCAATGTTGCTTTTATGTTAGCACTAGCAACTCTATGCAAGTGCCACTGCTCTCATCATTAAGTGAAGGCTGTTGGCCACTGCACTGTCCATGGTGAGAGGTAATGCTTGAAATTTGGTATTCTCGGCACACTATTGGCACTGTATATCTCAGAATATTGAATTCCCTAATGATCTCTGAAATGGAAAGTCCCTCGTGTCTAGCTCCAACTACCATTCCAGATCAAGTCTTACCCATCGTGCGGCCATAATCACGTCAGAAACCTTTTCACATGAATACCTGAGTACAAATGACAGCTCCGCCAATCCACTGCCTTTTATATATTGCATGTGCGATACCAACCCCATCTATATATGTGCATATTGATGTCCCATGACTATTGTCACCTCAGTGTACATTTTAGCTGTCTTCTCATTGTGCCTGTCAGCAACTCAACGCCTTCTCTATGTGGTGAGTAGCAATCTATCATTTCCATATTCTTGTCAAATAATACACCCTGATATGGTAAATGAAAATTGAGGAATTATTGCCCAGGCTAAGAAAACAATAAGAATGTTCTTAAGCAGAAGGTAGTGGTACTGAAAGACTTTTTCAAAGTAATATCAAAACTGACCTCAGAATAAGTTACAACACACCTGAAGACAGAAATCTCTGCATAGGCAGTGCCCAAGTCACCTGGAGAAGTTAAAAAACTACAGATGAGATTCATCAGTGACCACAGACCACTTATTAGGCTTTCCACCTTTGTGAAGAAGCATAACTCAAGATGCACAATAAGGCATACTTGTACCTTCAATGGTAAATATGTGGAGCATTAATAGAATCAGATCTCTCCAAAAAATGGAACAACAGTACACATGAAGTGATCACAACAGCTAGTAGTAACACTATCCTATACAATCAACGAATACATACTGACCAAACAGTTGCAGTTAAGAATGGTGATATTTTGTATGTCAGCCTTATAAAAGATCATGGTTCTTAACATTTCAGTCCCATGGGATGGGCATATTAATGGGAAAGCCTATCAGAAGAAATTGAAATTTAAGGATCTGAGCATAGAAGTCAGTTGAATGCAGATCTCTTTGTTGCCCTGAGGTCAGTACCATATAAACTGAAGAGTTGTCTGCCTAGAATCTGAGACTGTAGTAAAGACAAAGACAATGAAACACAAGTAAAGTACTGTTAGGATCTGGACACATCTTGCATAAAGTATTGTAAAATGGCAACAGGTGTTCGAAATATTCTTGTATGTGAAACTTATTGTTCCTTACTTACAATCAATATGTACTGCAATTATGTTATAGAAACATTAAATGAATGTATTAACAATCTGCAGAAAATTGTCGGAGATCGACATAAAGAAATTACATATCTCAAGAAAGAAAATAATGAGCTGTGATCAAAGAGTAGCACATGCAGAAATTTGTTAGCTACAAAAGAAAAACATAGGCCTTGAAAGTAGATCAAAATTTAATGGAAATATGACCTGGCTAAACAATTCATTCCAAAAGCAGGGCAATAAGTGGAAACAACAAAGTAAGTTTAGTGAATTTTGCTTATCCAATCAAGTTTACACTGTTTTGTCTAACTGTGAACAATGAACATATTACAAAAGTAAACGAATTTTGTGAACAACGTAGAAAATGAGCAACATTCTCCGCAAAACAAAGTGCCACTAAAAAAGCCAAGAAATCTTCCAATCCTGTTGAAATAGATACAAAATAGTGTGTAACTCAATAAATGTTACGCAAGAACATTAATGCTGCTATAATGAGTTCCAGTCAATGACGCATTCAAGTATTCTGAAAAAATAAATAAATACCATGTGTGTAGGATACCTTACAGAATGTGGGCACCAGCCTCAGAACAATATCCAGTTCAAATATTGTCATTATAATCACAGGAACGAATGACAGCTAAAACAACAGCCAGAAAATAATAGATGATTTAAGAAGGATATTATCAGGCATTATGCCAAAGAAGGTGTTTATAGTTGACACACCAGTTACACATCACTTCACAAATTGGTCATATGTAAATCTAGAAGTAATGAAGGCAAATAAATGTCTGCACAACTTGTGGTCGAAATTCAAAATTCCACCGTTATAAAAGCAACAGAATTTTGTAGGGAGTGTTATATTCACGTGAATAACTTCCGACGAACAAAACTCTCAGAACTCATCTCCAAACCAACAAGAAGCAATGGTCAGTCTCCTAGTATTACCTCTCAGATATAGCAAAAATTTCAATGTTACACCATGTTTTGCTGCAGCCTCAAACAAAAATTCCACCATTTCATGAGCAGACCTAACACTGTTGAAGGTAAAGATAGCGGCAGTAGCAAGAGTCCCATTGCTAACAAAACCTATAGATCGAAGTGTAAAAATACAGCAACCATAAATGATATCAGCTCCTTACCTGTCCTAGAAACTTCTAACTATCCACCAAACAGCTCTAAATCAAGAAATACCCTGAACTGTCATCCAACCAACTTCAACTATACACTAAGGAATTACAGACCTTTGATGCAAGCGGGCACTGATTGAAATCAATGCGGAAAGTTGAAAATTTGTGCTGGACCACTATTTGAAACTAGGTGTCTTGCTTACTAGGCAGATGCTCTCACCACTGAGCCATTCAGATACAGTGGTCATGGCAACTGCACTGACTACCCTAGTAAGCCTCCCGTCAGACCCAACTTATCCACACACTACAAATGTGGTCCGCCTTTCTCATTATCCTCATTACTCATCGCATTCAACTATCATTAACATATTAGTGTGAACAGGACAATATGTAAAGCTTACTGGACAATCTGATAGAGTGCTACAGCATCACTACTTTGCAATTCACATCCAAGTGTTTGGCAGAGGGTTCACAGAACCAGTTTCAGACTATTTCTTGCTCATTCCACACTCAAAAGAGCACACTGGAAAAATGAATACCTAAACCTTGCTCTTATTTTTCTATGATTCCCATTTCTTCCTACACAGGGGGAAGTGAACACAATATTTCTACATACAGAGGAGAAAGATGGTGACTGAAATTTTGTAAAAAGATCTCGCCACAACGAAAAATGTCTTTGTTTAGTGATTGCCACCTCAACTCGCATATCATATGTATGACCCTTCTCTCCCCTATTTTGCAATAATAAAAATGAGCTGTCCTCCTCTGAACTTTTTCAATGTATGTCATTGTTCATATCTGGTATACTCCACACCAAGATGAACAAGTGTAATGTAGCCAGTCTGTAGTATACTTGTCACATCTTCTAAGATAAAATCCTGTCTTTGGTTCACCTTCTCCACATTTTCCAAGTGTTGGTTCCAATAAAAGTCTACAGAAACCATCCAACAATACCATTTCAGTTATACGATTTTCCACCAAACTTTAGAAACCTACGAAATAAACACAATGATTTGGACACCACAATATGTATTAATAAACTGGATGTTTTAGTTATTACTGAAAATGGCATTCTGAAGAAAAAATTATCACTGCACAGCCAATAACAATGAACCCTCGTTCTGTTGGTTAGTCTAACAATGATAGTTTAAGAAACCATAAATATAACTTTAAGGATAATGCTTCTACATACAGCATGTACTTCACCCCAACTGACAATGAAATAAAATGCGTAGTGAAGGCATTATGCAATTCTATGTCTTCAGGATGTGATGGGCTTAATAGAAACATTTTGAAGTCTTGCATTGAAAACATATCCGGGCCTCTTTCCATTGCACTTCATCATTTGCATTGGGCCTTTATCCCACTTCAACGCAAGGTCAGCCTTGTTACTATGGATTTGGCGATGTTAGTGTCAGAGGATGGCCGGATGGCCTTCCTGTTGCACCCCATACCCTCTGGGACAGAATTAGTGTACCCCAGCTGTCTGCATCCAGTGTAAGCCATGAAATAGTGCGCACATGTTTCAAAGGTCTGCAAGTCGTGTAACTGAAGCAGGATGTGGGGACCAGCCCGGTATTCACCTAGTGGGATGTTGGAAACTGCCCGAAAACCACATAAGAAGCATAAATATTATGATGATGATGATGATGATCATCATCATCATCATTTAAGACTGATTATGCCTTTCAGCGTTCAGTCTGGAGCATAGCCCCCCCTTATACAGTTCCTCCATGATCCCCTATTCAGTGCTAACATTGGTGCCTCTTCTGATGTTAAACCTATTACTTCAAAATCATTCTTAACCGAATCCAGGTACCTTCTCCTCGGTCTGCCCCGACTCCTCCTACCCTCTACCGCTGAATCCATGAGTCTCTTGGGTAACCTTGCTTCTCTCATGCATGTAACATGACCCCACCATCTAAGCCTGTTCGCCCTGACTGCTACATCTATAGAGTTCATTCCCATTTTTTCTTTGATTTCCTCATTGTGGACACCCTCCTGCCATTGTTCCCATCTACTAGTACCTGCAATCATCCTAGCTACTTTCATATCCGTAACCTCAACTTTGTTGATAAGGTAACCTGAATCCACCCAGCTTTCGCTCCCATACAACAAAGTTGGTCGAAAGATTGAACGGTGCACAGATAACTTAGTCTTGGTACTGACTTCCTTCTTGCAGAAGAGAGTAGATCGTAGCTGAGCGCTCACTGAATTAGCTTTGCTGCACCTCGCTTCCAGTTCTTTCACTATGTTGCCATCCTGTGAGATATGCATCCTAAGTACTTGAAACCGTCCACCTGTTCTAACTTTGTTCCTCCTATTTGGCACTCAATCCGTTTATATTTCTTTCCCACTGACATTACTTTCGTTTTTGAGATGCTAATCTTCATACCATAGTCCTTACATTTCTGATCTAGCTCTGAAATATTCCTTTGCAAACTTTCAATAGAATCTGCCATCACAACTAAGTCATCCGCATATGCAAGACTGCTTATTTTGTGTTCACATATCTTAATCTCACCCAGCCAGTCTATTGTTTTCAACATATGATCCATAAATAATATGAACAACAGTGGAGACAGGTTGCAGCCTTGTCTTACCCCTGAAACTACTCTGAACCATGAACTCAATTTACCGTCAACTCTAACTGCTGCCTGACTATCCATGTAAAGACCTTTAATTGCTTGCAAATGTTTGCCTCCTATTCCATAATCTTGTAGAACAGACAATAACTTCCACCTAGGAACCCGGTCATATGCCTTTTCTAGATCTATAAAGCATAGATACAATTCCCTGTTCCACTCATAACACTTCTCCATTATTTGCCGTAAGCTAAAGATCTGGTCCTGACAACCTCTAAGAGGCCTAAACCCATACTGATTTTCATCCAATTGGTCCTCAACTAATACTCACACTTTCCTTTCAACAATACCTGAGAAGATTTTACCCACAACGCTGATTAAAGAGATACCTCAGTAGTTGTTACAATCTTTTCTGTTTCCATGTTTAAAGATTGGTGTGATTACTGCTTTTGTCCAGTCTGATGGAACCTGTCCCGACTCCCAGGCCATTTCAATTATCCTGTGTAGCCATTTAAGACCTGACATTCCACTGTATTTGATGAGTTCCGACTTAATTTCATCCACCCCAGCCACTTTATTGCACTGCAATCTATTGACCATTTTTTCCACTTCCTCAAATGTGATCCTATTTCCATCATCATTCCTATTCCATTCTACCTCGAAATCTGAAACATTACTGATCGCATTTTCACCTACATTGAGCAACTCTTCAAAATATTCCCTCCATCTGCCCAAGGCATCCACAGGATTCACCAGCAGTTTTCCTGACCTGTCCAAAATACTTGTCATTTCCTTCTTACCTCCCTTTCAAAGACTGCTAATTACACTCCAGAATGGTTTTCCAGCAGCTTGACCCATAGTCTCCAACCTGTTTCCAAAGTCTTCCCATGATTTCTTCTTGGATGCTGCAATTATCTGTTTGGCTTTGTTTCTTTCTTCAACATAACTTTCTCTGTCTACCTGGGTTCTGGTATGTAGCCATTTTTTATATGCCTTCTTTTTCCTTTTACAGGCTGCCTTGACTGTATCATTCCACCAAGCTGTTTGCTTCATCCTACTTTTACACACTACTGTTCCAAGACATTCTTTAGCCACTTCTAGTACTGTGTCCCTGTACCTTGTCCATTCCTTTTCCAATGACTGTAATTGACTACATTCAACTAACTGGTACCTTTCTGAGATCGCTGTTATGTACTTGTGCCTGATTTCCTTATCCTGAAGTTTCTCCACTCTTATCCTCCTACATATGGACCTGACCTCCTGCACTTTCGGCCTCACAATCCCAATTTCACTGCAGATTAAATAATGATCAGTGTCATCAAAGAATCCCCTGAATACACGTGTGTCCCTCACAGCCTTCCTGAATTCCTGATCTGTTATTATATAGTCAATGACAGATCTGGTTCCCCTGCCTTCCCAAGTATACTGGTGAATGTTCTTATGTTTAAAAAAGGAGTTTGTGATTACTAAGCACATACTGGCACAGAAATCCAAGAGTTGTTTCCCGTTCCTGTTGGCCTCCATATCCTCTCCAAATTTACCTGTTCGATTTCCAATCCTGGCGTTAAAATCACCCATGAGCAGAACACTGTCCTTGTCCTTTACTCTAACAACTACATCACTGAGTGCCTCATAAAAACTATCCATCTTATCTTGATCTGTCCCTTCACAATGCAAATATACTGACACAATCCTAATTTTCTTGCTAGACACTGTCAAATCTATCTACATCAGTCGTTCGTTTACATACCTTATTGCAACTACGCAGGGTTCCATTTCTTTCCTGATGTAAAGCCCTACACCCCATTGTGCTATTCCTGCTTTGACTCCTGACAGGTAGACCTTGTATTCTTCCACTTCCTCTTCTTTCTCACCCCTTACCCGAATGTCACTAACAGCTAAAACGTCCAGCCCCATCTTACTTGCAGCCTCTGCCAGCTCTACCTTCTTCCCAGAGTAGCCCCCATTGATATTAATAGCTCCCCATCTCATTACCATTTGTTTGCCAAGTCGTATCTTAGGAGTCCCTGGTTTGTCAGTTAGAGGTGGGACTCCGTCACCTCCAAAGGTCCGAGGCATTTTGCTCTGATTATTGCCAGCATCATATTTAAAGTACCAGGGAAGCAGGTTGCTAGCCTTACTTGCCCCGAGTCCCATTGGGTTTTACCCCTAACGGCTGAGGGACTAACCGGTAGATTTGGTAGTCTTTGCCGTATGAGCACAAAGGTGACCACGACTCAGAATATGTCTGAGATGCCCAGCCTTATTCCAAAGTAACTGGTATCCCGACTGTCGGAACCACTTACTTGGCCACTCATACGTTGCCCGTGGTTCATGGACTAGGACATGACTACAGGAACCCACACCATGAACCACAATATTATGATCAATTAGAAATATTATGCAGTCATGTTGAAACTGAAATAATTCAATATTTCAATGAAACTCACTTTGTCATCACAAAGAAAGCACGGAACACTCAGTTAAGATTTTGACACCACAAGACAAAAAAATTCTGAAATACATTGGAACTGATATTGCCACTAAAGAGAACTATGTTAAATTCCTGGGAATAACAATACAAGACACACTTCAGTGGACAGGCTTGTTTATTCTGTGGCAGCAAGCAAATTGGCTGAAAATATATTTGCCATAAATACACTTAGCAAATGTGGTAATACACTTAGCAAATGTGGTAATACACTTAACAAATGTGGCAATGATACCCATGTACTAGAGACTGTTTGTTTATCATGTAGTGGTCTTGTCCAGTATAAAATATGGAATAGAAGAATGGAGTGTCACAACACAAGCAAACCTTAAAAAGTTTCTAAAGTTACAGAACAGGGCTGTAAGAATTATTTGCCGTGCAAAGCAAAGACACTCATGGTGTGATTTATTCCCTAAAGCTGGAACATTAACGATCACAAATACGTATGTTTTTAAATTGATCACGTTGGCTCAAACAAATATTGAAAATGTGAATTCTGACCTGCTAAAACACAATACTAGAAACAAAGATCAGCCACAGGACTGCACTGTATCAAAGAAATACACTGCATGCAGGACTGAGGCTTGCCAATGTCTTGTCGAGTTGTCACATCTCTCCCCACTGCAAAATTTAAACTCAGACCAAAAGGAATATTGATTGTTGACTCACACTGCTCATTATATGAGTAACTCAGCTTTGCACAGAATAAAGTAAATTTTATAGAGACTTTATACATGTATACGTTTCAGAGGAGTGGACGAAGACAGAGGCCATATGTGTATGAGTTGTGCTTGTGTGAATGTGTGTGTTGTCTATTTGCAAAGAAGGACTTTTTTGTCTGAAAGTTTACATCTTTAGTAGTCTTTTCATTATGTCTGTCTGTAACTCAATGTTCCTCTATGTGGTTAGTAGCAACCTATCCTTTTCATAATAGTGTTGTTACATTTTTGTATTGTCTGTCTGAATAAAAAATAATCAACATATTACTGAAAACTAAAGAAGAAAGTAAGTTAAAATTTATTTATCGTGATATACCATAGTGGAATATTTAACTTGAAAATGAAAGTTTGGAAAAAATGTTTCCTGTACAGTATATCTTCTCTGTAGCCTTATGCACTGAAGGTAATACAACTGATATTTTAAATAGAAAATGAAGAAATTTACTGCTGGAAACTTAACATGGTCAGCATAGCCTGCTGCAGATGAATCAACTGGATGTTTGCAGTGTTATAAATATGTAAGGTACATGTTTGCTGGTAGTCTTACCTTCGAACAGTTACGCACAATCGTCACTTTTGAAAGAATCAGAGGACTATAGCCTTGCAATAGAGTGAAATACAGCTACAAATGCATGTCACTGTTGCTATGAATAACAACTAACAATAGTATATCACTAGAAGTAGATAGCTTAAGGGCAGTAAAATTCAGGCAACCAAGAAGACTGGAACCAACCACTGAGTATTGTTGGGAGAATGAATATCACATGATGGTGGGAACTTACAATCTGGTGAAAGCACTTATTTGAGTACAAACAATCTTTATTTACATTCTGTAATATTCATACTTGTCCAACGCTAAATACTTACAATGAGAATTGCGACAAAACAAGCAAGTGTTGTATTCCAGTCTCCATATGATGAAGCTTTCCCAACAAGAACACTGTAGAAAATGAAGTCTCCTAAGCCCAGCTTAACACCTCCTGCAAACAGAAACCACAACTTCCAAATTTCTCTCTCACTAAACATGTATACAAAAATGAACAATCATATAAGATAACTAGTAGGTAGTTAATATAACAGCCTTTCCATAAGCAATAATGTGGAACTGGGAAGAGGGGCAAATTTCTTTGGCTGGAAGACATGGCTAAAAAATATTCAGTGGAACTGAAAAATTCATCATCTTCCTTGTAGTGTCTTACAAAAAACTGTGATATTTATGAAAGCCCCTCCCTCTTATTTGAGGCTTTTGTGGACTTCTTGTGGTAAATATGAAATCCAATGAGTATACAGTTTCATGATAGAATGTGTGGGGAAATTTGTGGAAATGCAGAAACAGAGTTTCTCTTTCATCTTCTTTTCCACAGGGTGCCTATATTTCACCAAATACAAATGCCCTTTGTGTTTCTCATCCTGTAGTAGTTGTGTTCTTTGTTCAACTGCCAAATCCATGTTTTTCCCACCAGGAAACAAACAAATGTGATGGTGAACATCAGCAACTGTCATATTCTGTGCATTTAAGATAAATATGATTAGGTGCCCTTACCCAAAGCACTGCATAGATATTTTTTGCATATGTACAGAAATTCTTGAACATCATAATAAACCAATACCAAGCATCATTACTGCTGTTGTCTCAAACAATGGCACCTTTGCTCTGCTAATAGTAACACCAGTTTGAGCTAACTGACAACATTAGAAGAAATATCAAAAGAACAGCACCTCTGAGCTACCTGGAAAAACACAAACCATAACAGGTGGAGAGGGGACATGATGATATGTGACAATGGGAGGAAGGGGAAAAAACTGTACCCCAGAGGGAGATAAAGTGTCTAAATGTTGTTATAATTTTAAAAAAATGCTGTCACACTCTTACTGCTGAATATACTCTTGGAAAAGCATGTGTGCTTGGAAGGAGGAGAGATGGCACCTGCGCTTGCATGTGGATGAATGTGTGCACCTCAAACAAAGACTTTGAAATCATAAGACTAAGTGGTCTACATGAACTATGATAATAATACTCCTGTAGTGGGGTGACGATGAAGACATTCAAAATCTTGTATGCGCTGAAATTTTGCAAAGAATGTTGATGAAGACATGATTAATATTTATAAAGATAGATTAGGGGGAGAGGGGAAGGGGATTGGAAAGGGGAAAGGGGTGGAGAAATGGTACCAGACAAAAAAGGAGTCAGAAATAAATAAAGACAAAAAACAAATGTTACGATTGAAACAGGAATACTGTGAAAGGAGTACTGTTAAATACCACTTTTATACTTTTCAAGGGACTTCAAAAACAGTGTAAAATGTGGGGAAACATGAAAGGTGGGAAATTGCTATTTAAGCAGCAACAATTTCATGTAGAACTCCTCCTCCCCACGTTTTCATATTTTATGCATCAAAGTACCCATATCAGACTTGTTTATTATTTAAACGTGTTCCTAATTTGGTACTACATTTAGCCACTAGCATGGCATTTCCTGATATTTTACCACAACAACTCATGTTACTAATCACACACTATAAAATGTCATTTGCTGAAGATGCTGGGCAAAAGCAATCGGATCAAAGCACACTCACTGGTGGGACAGTCACTGCCCCCTTATTGCAAAGCCGATTACAGATTTATAGATTATAAAAGAAACAAGCACTTAATGTTAACGCTGCGAAGAACATATCAGATGTGTGCGACTGGGTCACACAGAAAAATCAGCCATAGCAGAACACAGCATAAATGAAGAACACACCTTTAACTTCGAAAACACGAAGGTACTGTGCCGAGCATAGGGCTTCTGGGAAAGCGTTATCAAAGAATCCATATAAATAAGGGTTCACGACAATCTGGTCAACAGAGATGAGGGATACCAACTCAGCGCAGCATGGAACCCTGCGATAGCGGCAATCCGTCGGGAGCGCGCCCGTCAACGTCCTCCGCTGACAGAAGGCTTACACCGAGAACAGAACGTGGCTGCTGGGGGCGATCGCCATCCCCACCACTGCGCGCACGCCGCTGGTCCACTCGACACTTCGCCAGAAGATGGGTAGTATGACACTTCCCGAAGTGTCGCGAGATATCAACACTATCACCCGGCTGGAGACCCGAGAAACCTTCATCAATAGTTTATGCTGGGAAAGCCTACAGTCACATATAAGCATTTAATGTGTTAATGCAGCCTAGAAGTGACAAGAAAATTGGTGTTGAGCTGCTAGAACAACCAGGTATAGCCTCTTCTCATATTTTTCCAAATAACAGTAATAATCACTACGCACAACACACACAAATCAACACTATTTTTACACTGACTACTTCACTGCTACAGCTGGCAACAAGCCTAAACACTCCACGGTAGCCTGGAGTGAGCCAAAGTTTACCAATTGGAAAAGGACCACAGTAAAGAGGGTGATTAACAAAAATTATGCATTTTGGAGAGAGGCAGACAGTAGCCAATTGAGCACCGGCCATGTTGATTTAAGTGTTTGTGATGCTAATTTGGCATATTTGGCAGTTTTGTCTTCATACTCGTGTACTACACAAACGCAGTTTAAGTGTTACACCACGTAAAAGAGTTCTTCAAAATGCATCATTTGTAGTGCACTTCATCATGCTACATTGTTGGAAAAAGGGACAACCATAAATTAACACAGTGCCAAGAACTTGTGTAATCATTTTAGATTTTACAATGACAAGTGCATGAAGTATTGCAAAGTGCATTAAATATCATACACTAACATAAGAGACTGGGCTGTGCTACAGATCAGTCTGTCACCTAGACTTTATTTCACATTCATAGTCGGTGGCTTCACCAAATAGCAACCAAACTGACACTTTACAAACTAAGAATTAACTTTGACCTCTGGCTTTGCTACAGATCAATCTGACACCATAATCAAGATTTTGGGGCAGGAGGTAGGGGGAGGCAGTTGTACATACCACACTTTAGCCTTTTAAGCACTTATTTTATAAAACATCAATAAGTCATTAACAACTGGTACAGCCATTCATACCTTTTACAAAAAAATCAAAAATTGTTTATTGTTTTTTGTTTTCAGTTTTTGTGATTTTTCAATATGGTTTTCCAGTTCATAAACACAATGGAGAGCTTAGACATCTATATCTACAGCACAATTGTACTTTTTACTGTCTTCACTGCTGCATTTACGTAGGCAACAGAGAGAATCCCACTATCATCATCTCTCTCTCTTATCATTTTACTGTATATGGAAGCCAGTTATACTTAAAACAATGCAAATGGTTTAGAAGTAAAGGAGGCAAGTTACCAGATGAAAGAAGCATTGAGTTATCAAAAGGCACAATGCACAATTACTACAGTTCATCAGGTAGACTGTTGCGAGAGGTTGTGTCAGATGGAGTGAATAGAGGGAGAAAAGATGCAGGAGGGAGGGTTGACAAGAGATGGCTGAAGGCTCAGAGGGAGGCAGCAGGTGTGTAGGATAAGGACACAGGAGGGAGAGGCATCAGTTGTACAGGATAGGGGGATGACTCACAGGCATGGGAGACGACGTTTTCGTGTGCGGCATAATGACACTGATGTGGCAGAGTGAACTGAAGGAGGGTGCAGGACAGAGGATGGGGAGACTGTTGGATAGTGGGTGTGGGTGTCGTGGGTTAGTGGAGATGAGGTCAGGATGATTGTGGGAGTGAAGAATGTGTTGATGTGTTACAACTCCCACTCACATAGTTCGTAAAAGCTGATGTTGGGGGGAGGTTTAGTCTGCAGATGGCATAGTTTGTGAAGCAGCCACTGAACTCAAGCATATTGTGTTTAGCAGCATATTCCGCCACTGGGTGGTCAACTCTGGTCTTGGCCACAGTTTGCAGTGGCCAATCATTCTGGTGTACAATTGTTTGGTGGTCATGCCTACATAAAACACTTTACAGAAATTGCAGCAGATCTGGTACATGACATGCCTACTTTCATAGGTGCTCTGATGGGATTAGATAAGCCTGTGACAGGATTGGAGTGAGTGTGCTGGCTGGGTGACTCCAGAGGTCTTGCAATTTGTTCTTAGACAATGATATAACCCTTTTGAAAGGGTGGAGCGTTGGAGTGGCAATCGTCAAAAGCTAGCAAAGTAGGGGGTTGTCTCTTGCTCCTAAATTATCTCTATCTTCATCACATATATTTTCAACAGTGTCAACATTATTGTCAGTATGTAGGAAATCTCACACTGGATGCTCCAGCGGCAGCTTTTCCCATAATGAACAATGGAGAGTTCCAGTGTCATCATTATTACTCAGTCTTGGTAAGTCAAATCCATTTCCTTCACCTGCCTGTAAGAATCCAGCTTTTCAGAAGCAGTTGGAGATCATAGACTCTTTAACCTCTGTCCATGCCTTGGCAATACAGTGCAAAGTATCTAAAATTGATATTTTATAGGAGGCCAGATGTTTTCTAGCTTCCATCAAACTTGATGCCTTCTGCACTATGGCTTTCTTGTAATACATTTTGAAGGTATGGATAAAATCAGTATCCAAGGGCTGCAGCAATATGCAGTGCAGTTTGGTGACAGAAACTTTAACTGCACAATTTATATGTTTTGGATGAGCATCGCAACAATCCATAAACAGGAGAATTTACATATTACAGATACCCATTTTTGAATCAACTGCTTCTTGAATACTTACCATGTCATCCACACCTTGCTATTGGCACTATGGTCCATGAGTAATGTTTTTACATTTTAAAACCAATGTACTTTTTAGCCATGAGCATTTGTACCTAGCATGACTGTATTAGTCTGTGTTCCCTTAATGGAAATTTCCTCCTATAAATGCAAGTGTTTTATTTAGAAGCATATTAAAAAAAGAGACCATTTTCATCTACGTTGAAAGTGACTTTCAGTTTACATGGTTTTATAATTTTTTGTAATCTACCACTCTGCCATTCACAACCAGTTTTCATGTTTATGATCCTACAAGAATTCCAGATAAAATATATCACATGAAGGGTTCTCAGAACAAAGTTCCCAATGCTTTATTAAGATTATCTTTGAGTATAAATTAAATGAAACGTACCAAGGGACCTGGTGTCATTGTTGTGATTAGCTTTTTAACTGTA
The DNA here is from genome assembly GCF_023864275.1 of Schistocerca cancellata. Taxonomy (NCBI): domain Eukaryota; kingdom Metazoa; phylum Arthropoda; class Insecta; order Orthoptera; family Acrididae; genus Schistocerca; species Schistocerca cancellata. The sequence continues at coordinate 654,442,692 of NC_064626.1, forward strand.
AGTTACACCAACACGGGCCTTACCCTTAAAAATAAACAATGAATAAAGACTGGTGAATATTTAGCATTAAATTTCAGCAATGCACACAGGCAAGATTGTCACCATCTGAAGAGGAATTATGGATAATTATTGATCATATTTTGTTCTGGAGACTAAACTACTGGGAAATTATACGAGAGGGGTCGAAAAGTTTCTAGCCATACAAATAAACAATGATAGAAATTTCATAATACCAATTTATTTTTCAATATAATACCTGTGTACACTAATACACTTGTGGGCATACTCAGATAACTTCTGCAAAGCATTCAAATAAAACGTCTTCGATTTCGAGTCCAACCAAGCGTTCGCAGCATCAATCACTGCATCATCGCTGTCAAATTGTCCTCTTTTGAGTTTTTTTTTTTTTTTTTTTTTTTTTTTTTTTTTTTTTTTTTTTTTTTTTTTTAGGTTTGGGAAAAGAAAAAAAGTCTGATGGAGCCAAATCTGAAGAATATGCTGGACGACGTAACAATTCGAACCTACAGTCATGCAGAGTTTCCAGTGTTGCAAGGGTTCTGTGTGCCAGTGCGTTGTCCTGATGCAAATTTCTGCTCCTTCTTTCTCTCTCTCTTCTCTCAAATGGCGCAGGGGGGTGCAATAAAACAATGCATTGATAGTTATGCCCTTTTGCAAGTAATCTACCATAATTACCCATTCTGCATCCCAGAAGACTGATGCCATCACCTTACCTGCTGATTTTTGCACCTGGAATTTATTTGGGTAGGGGATGAAGTATGTTTCCACTGTTGTGACTGTTTTTTTGTCTCAGGATCAAAGTGGTGAACCAACGCTTCATCCATTTTCACATACCTTGCAAGAAAGCCATCTTCACTCACTTCAAATTGGCAGACAATTTCTTCACAACACTGCACATGTTCCCATCTCTGATCTGCATACAAGTCTTTCGGGATCCACTAAGATGAAACTTTCCACATTCCTGAAATATCCACAGCAATGTCATGAGCATGTCCATGGGAGATTCCATATATCATTTCAATGTGCTGCAACATTGTTTGATGATCACAGAAAATTGTGTCATAAATTGCAGTCACTGTTTTATCAGTGGCAATGGTGCCAGGCCTTCTGCTCCTTGGTGCATCTTCCACACTCGTTCTTCCACATTTGAAGTCAGACACCCAGTTTTTCACTGTTGCACAAGATGGAGCACTGTCCTTAAGTGTATTCCACATGTATCCACAATTTCTTTGGGCATCATTCCATTCAAATGGAAATATTCAATCACAGCACTGATCTTAATTTTCTCGATATTCATCATTTTGCTTACACTACAATATACAACGCATCCTAGCGACAAAACAAACAAAGCTGGAGCCGCAAAATTTGACTTGCATACCCACAAAGTGTCACCATAAAAGTTGATGGTGGTGTTTGTGCAAGATATTATGGTAACTATCTTGAAGTAGGAACTTTTCAACCGTCCTTTGTACATACCTCAAAATGTGGAAGAAGATATAATATGGTTTATCCATAAGGGATAGAGACATTTTGGTTCTCATAAGTGTATTAGGCACATTAATAAATTTTATTACTTTAAAAACTTGTGTAGGTAAATAACATAGCTACTAACATACTGTGAAGTGTGGAAAGGCTAAAAATGAAAACAGTCACCTATAATATGAACTACAGTGGAACTTCTATTTTATATTTTCCGATTTTACGTTTTTTGCAATTCTACACAATAAATTCGTAGCCCCTGTGTAAAACCCATAAGATCAGTGCTAAGAATTCCCCGGTTTTACATTTATTCCTAGTAAGGTTTACCAAGATTCTAAGTTCTCACTTGACTTCATCCCATTTTCTTCCTATTGATATTTGATGTGACTGAACACTTAATAAGTGGCTTGAAAGACAGATGGTTTGTACCATGTGTAGCGGGGGAACTAAGAAAATATTTTAGGCCGTTGAGGAGAGGAAAGATGTGAGACAGGAAATGCTGATGTAATCCACAACCAATGTAGCCAACTTTTAACATTTACCTTCATTGCACAATTATGATAGAACTACTGCTAGGTTGCAGTGGTAATGGAAAAACAAGACAGTTGACGTGAATTGTTCTGGACCAAGCCAATACGTGACGAAGTGGCCCAGCCACCACCTTTTCTAATGCCACTTTTAACTCAGTCTCTTCTTTGTGCATGTTTTTCAAATGTATAAGGGGCATTCAAATGAAACCCAGTCACTAGCATAAACTAACGGTAATGATTTTATTAACTCAAAAATGTAGTTATACACAATACACATACTCAAAAATAGTCACCAAAACTGTTGGCACATTTATCCCACTGTGACACCAGCAGTCGATTCCATCGTTGAAGAAGCTAGTAGCTGCTGTCAGATCCAGGCCTGGACACAGTTACACACTTTGTCGTCCATTGCAAATTGATGTTCACAAATAGCTTGTTTTAAAGGTCCAAACACATGACAGTCACACGGTGAAAGATCATGACTGTACGGTGGATATTCCAGTGTTTCCCACCGAAACTGCTGCAATGTTGTCTTCACTGCATAGGCCATGTGTGGATGGGCATTATCATGCAGGAGGATAATGCCATTGGACAACATGCCATGGCATTTCAACTTGATGGCTCATCTAAGGTTCTGTAAAGTGGCTTGGTAATGCTAGGCATTGATGGTGGTTCCCCATTCCAGAAACTTGACAAGCAGTGGGCCCTTGTGGTCAGAAAAGGAGGACATCACCACCTTACCAGAACTGGTGTGCATGGCCTTTGATTTCTTTGCAGGTGGTGAAGTCACTTGTTTCCACTGCTTGCACTGACACTTGCTTTACAATTCAAAATGGTGACAATTTTTGGTCACCCATGACAATAAACGACAGAAAGCCGTATTTCTCCTTATGATAATGTTGCAGATGACTCAAAGACAGCACCATACGAGTATTGTGCTGTTCGGCAGTCAGTTGGTGGGGAACCCACCGCGCAAAGAGTTTTCAAAAGTTCAAGTGTTGATGCATTATGATGTGGCTGGTGATTAAGCTAATACCCAGTAACCAATGGATCTCATCCATAATGATTTTGCGGTTGTCCAAGACCAAAGCATTCACTTCCGCAACCATTTCTGGTGTGATGACATGATGAGCCTGTCCAGGATGAGCATCGTCTTCCAGTGACTCGTGCCCCTCAAGGAATCGTTTGTGCCATTACACAATGCTTGAATAACTCAGACTGTACTCACTGTACACAGCCTTCACAAATCGATTCATTTCATGGCCTCCAACTCCCTCTGCCGCCAAAAATCGAATCACTCCTCATATGTTTGCTTACTCACCTGCATGCTAGGTAGTGGACGATAACTTGTGTGAACAGCTTCTCTTCAGCATGAAACCACACTGGCGCTATGCAACATCAAACGGTGCGCACACATCAGTCTCTACCAATAGATGGCGCAACCGTACCCACAGTTACTTGGTGCCACCTTACATCTAAGGCAAAGGTAGATACAATGACCAGGTTTCATTTGAATGAAGCTCATACAATATTCAGCAACAATATCAACCATCAACCTTTTAAATTCAAACACTGAGTCTCAAAGAATATGCTCGGTCGTAATCGAGAAAACATTGTCCATTTCCAGCTAGCGAGCTCTTATTGGCTGGTGATTTGTTAAGTTACCCAACAGCCAGCACAGCCATCACACCACACTCATACATGTAAAATGAGCTCACCTATTGGATGTGTGGGGTGAGTGGGTTGGTTGGTTGTTTGGGGGAAGAGACCAAACAGCGAGGTCATCGGTCTCATCGGATTAGGGAAGGATGGGGAAGGAAGTCGGCCGTGCCCTTTCAAAGGAATCATTCCAGCATTTGCCTGGAGCGATTTAGGGAAATCACGGAAATCCTAAATCAGGATGACCGGACGCGGGATTGAACGGTCGTCCTCCCGAATGCGAGTCCAATGTGCTAACCACTGCGCCACCTTGCTCAGTTGGGGAGAGTGGGAATGGCGCTTCAGCAATGGGGGTGCAGGTAGGGGTGAAATCATTTTGTGAAGTGCTAAAAATACACTTTTCATGCAGATTATGTGCTATGACAGAGATGTCACACAGAAATAGGACAAAGGTTTTTAGATAACACATTTTAGAGGCTTTAGTGTTCAATTCTGACATGATACAGTTACAACAACTACATACATTACTCATGTATATACTTTGCACACTGTAGATTGTAGAGATTGGTAGCAGTGACAGAGGACATGAAGCGAAACTGAAGCACCTGAATTGTCTTTCAAATTTTCATTTTACACAGTGAACAGAAATTCACTGAGCCAACTTCTAATAAGTTTGTAACATCAATTGGGAAAGTAAACTCATTTTTTCACATCTCTGTTTCTCTCATTAAGCCTAAAATAACATTTTAACAGTTGTGAGCATAGGAAGTGCAGCTCATAAGAAAAGCATTAAACAATAACAGCAAAGGTGACAAAGAATGTCATTAAGCAGATGTATGCAAATTATGCTTATGGTTTAACTACTTAGCTGCTGTGATGTTTTTGGTTTAATTCAACATGTTCACTGATTTTTGCTTCTTTTCTGAGAGTGTACAAATGATGAACTCTCAAAAACACATGTTTTGAATGTATAATTTGTAGTCATAGCATGTTGGAAGGCAGCTTGATTGCCTTGTACCCAGATACCAGTTTTAATTTTTTGATGATAATGGTCGAAGTAGAGAGGATATAAAATGTAGAGTCAGGAACTCTTTTCGGAAAGTATTTTTATGGATGTGAAACATTGAAGATAAATAATTTAGACAAGAAGAGAACAGAAGCTTTTGAAATGTGGTGCTACAGAAGAATGCTGAAGATTAGATAGGCAGATCACATAACTAATGAGGAGGCATTGAATAGGATTGGGGAGAAGAGAAATTTGTGGCACAACTTGACTAGGAGAAAGGATCACTTTGTAGGACATATTCTGAGGCATCAAGGGATCACCAATTTAGTATGGGAGGGCAGCGTTGAGGGTAAAAACCGTAGAGGGAGACCAAGAGATGAATACACTAAACAGATTCAGAAGGTTGTAGGTTGCAGTAGGTACTGGGATATGAAGAAGCTTGCACAGGATAGAGTAGCATGGAGAGCTGCATCAAACCACTCTCTGTACTAAAGACCACAACAACCCAAATGATTACATGATTTAACTGCAACCAATTTTTTTTACAGCTGCCTTCAAACAGAGGAGGGGTAACCACTATCTTAGTACTGATAAAATGTTGGTCAAAGTACACAAAATTTTATTCTTTTAAACAAGCTAATGTAGATACAGTAATAAAATGTTTAAGAGACTGTTTTAAAGACATAGGTAAGCCTTGCAGACTCCCACAGTTCACAAGTAATAACTTCAAAGAATTTTTAGCAAAAAATTATGATATCTGTAGCTATTTCGAAATGTCATCCACAATCCAATCCTTGTGGCTGGATTATGAAGAATATTGAATGTTTGTGTAGAACATATTGATCTAACAGGCACTGGCTTAGTTAATCCTTGAATTCCATACCACCTTGAATGAACTACTCCGTATGTTTACAGATTCATCACCAGTAAAAATAACCAATAAAACTGTTAATGGTGAACCACTGTTAAAGTTACACTTGTTTTGTAAATAAAACCGACTTTTCTTGGTGCAACTCTTCCCTGATGCATTTCGTCTTTTCTTGCTCGAAGGCATCTTCAGTGGGATAGATTGCTGTGATCTGCATTTCCTCTGATCTGGTCTGGAGGTTGCACTACCATTTTATTTTCAAAACATAAGCACAATTTTGTATTCCAAACTTTCTCACACTGTTCACCATGTTTCTCCTTGTTAGGGAAATATAAAATAAGTTGCAGCAAGAAAAGGTGGCTTTATTTACAAAACAAGTATTTCTGTGCTTCCTGTGGAGGGTGGCCATGCAAACAAACTTGTACTGTCGATGTTGTTTAAGTGCTGCCTTCTGTGCCCACTAAATCTGAAGAACTACAAAATACAGTGAAGGATAATTTGCAAAAACAATTCGAAAGTAGATTAAGGAAATATAACAAAAAAGCAATTACATTAGCATTCTAGGTTGATGACTTAGTATTAGCCAAGGACTTCCATCCTAGTTCTAACTTAAAGAGAGAAACAAGTAATTCTTTTCGAAAATATAGGGGATCTTTAAAGATACTTGGCCTTCCTCATCTAAAAGCAGTATACTTAGTAGACCCAAACACTACTCAAGAGAAGGGCTTAGATAACATTGATATGTTAAAGAAACTTAAACCCTTAGGACAATCTGCCATCTCTGCATATTTGGCAGAGTGATGACTGCCAGCTTCCAAGTTAGCTGCTTTACATTTTCATACTTCCATTTTCCCCAGAGCAGTTTCTTCTACTCTTACTATCCTGTGATTTTTAACTTGAATTTATCTTTCACTGTCCTATATTAATTTTAGTCATAGAATGACCCGTCTTGTTACAGAGAGACTTATTACAGTTCTCTCATGTGGAAAATAAATAAATACAAAAAGTACAAACAAAAACCATTACGGCTACAGTACAAGATGTATTGTATATGTTCTGCATAGTAGGAGTTTCATACTTTTCCTATACAGCAATCGATGAAGAACCCATCAAGAAGGGATCCTGGGATGGGGGGGTGGTGTGGGATTCTTTCTTTGGGACTCGATCTTCTTTCTTTGATTGTAGCAAGCAATTAATTTTCATTTTCTTTCTTTTCTGAGAGGAATAGGCCCTACCAATTCTATCCTCCCCCTTTCCACATTCATATATTTCTATTGTCACATGGAAGAAGGTGTAATTAGAAGAATGACGAACACTAACTTCACTTAACATAGGTTTATTCAGCACTTGCACATACAAGAGCGCGGAGCGAACTACCTCCGGCCAGAACACATACAGTATATACACAGCTACAGAACATTCCAGTACAAAGATTCTTCTCATTTGTGGATACTTCTAGAATGTACTCGAACCGAATATAGAAATTAAAATTGTACCCTCTATCCAACAGTTTAGTATCATAACCACTACACCACAGTGCTACTCAGCTTCTTCTGCAACATTGCTCCCTCCTTAAGAGAAGAGTGTCTCCGTCTTACCACCTCATAGTCTGGGAACAAGTCATCAGTCCTGCATACTCCGACTCCCAATGACTGATGCTCGCCCTGGCAGTGATCTTCTTAGAACTTCTTTGGCCGCTACACTCTTCGTCACCTTTTCACTTGTTGCCTATCGCTGGAGCTTCGAATTTACCCTGGATGGCAGGATCCTTGGAGGGCTTCATTCGAATGATGTGGACCGCATCTCTGATCTTTCATCATCTTGTGCCGGGGTCGAAATCTTCAACTTCATAAGTAACATCAGACAACTGTCTTAAAACCTTATACGGTTCAAAGTAGCACCTGAGGAGCTCCTCAGAGACACCAACCTTCTGAATAGGAGTGAAGATCCAGAAGAGGTCACTAGGCTGGTAGACAACAGGGCGGTGGCTCGCGTCATACCTTCGGCGATCGTTTTCTTCAGCCTGCAGCATGCGGAGTCAAGCTAACTGCCGAGCTTCCTCAGCTCTGGTTAACACCTGGCCGATGTAGTCGTCATCCACGTCATGAAGGTGTAACATAAACACAGTGTCCATCGTCGAAGTTACCTCACACTCATGCACCAGGAAAAATGGCATAATCCTGTGGTGTCTTGTTTGGAGGTGTTGTAGGCAAATGTCACGAAAGGTTAGGCCTCCTCCCAATTGCTCTGCTCAACATTGAAGAACATTGACAGCATGTCGGCCAAAGTCTTATTAAGGCGTTCAGTAAGCCTATTGGTTTGTGGATGGTAGGCAGTCGTCATGTGATGAGTAATGGTGCACCGACAGTTTATCTCTGTCACAAGAATTGATTGAAAAACTTTCCCGCGATCTGTAATTAACGACCTTGGGGCACCGTGTTTTAATACAATGTCTTCCACAATGAGTTTGGCTACCTTGGATGTTTCAGCTGTTTTCACGGCTTTTGTAATGGCATAGCGTGTCAGATAATCAGTGCAAACAATAGTACATCTATTGCCAGAAGCAGACGCTGGAAATCATCCAAGGAGGTCAATCCCAACATGCTGGAAAGGAGTTTCGGCTGGAGAAATTGGTATGAGTTGGCCAGATGGTTTCTGAGGAACTGCCTTTCTTCTCTGGCATACTCTACAGTGCGACACATAGTGAGGGACACTCCTAAACAAACCTGGCCAGAAAAGTCTCTTGCAGATTCTATCGTAGGTCTTAATAAATCCTAAATGTCTGGCCTCAGGTGTCTCATGGAATTTCTGTAGAACATCTAAGCGCATGTGTTTAGGAATCACTGGTAGCCACCTCTTTCCAAACAGATCACAGTTTTTCTTGCAAAGTAATCCATTAACTACCTTAAAAAATTGTCCTTTCACATCCTATGACCGATTTAAGGCAAGCATAATTTGAGATATCTTGGCATCGTCCTCCCGCTCAGAAGAGAGATCCTGGAGTGCAGCAAAACAGTCACTATCTTCATCAAAGTCTTGATGGTCTTGCACAGGGTTTCTTGAGAGACAGTCGACATCTTGGTGTTTTCTGCCACTTTTGTACACTATGGTAATGTCATACTCTTGAAGACGTATTGCCCACCTGGCAAGTCGTCCTGTTGGGTCCTTAAGACCTGTTAGCCTCCAAAGTGAATGATGGTCTGCAACAACTGTGAATGGCCTTCCATAGAGATACTGTCGAAATCTGCACATGGCCCAGATCACGGCAAGACAATCTCTTTCTGTAGTTGAGTAGTTTCTCTCGGCTTTTGTAAGTGTTCTAGAAGCATAGGCTATAACCTTCTCTTTTCCATCCGAAATTTGCACCATGATCCCATACCCACTGGCATGTGTGTGTAGTTCTGTAGGTGCTCTCTCATCATACTGACCAAGTACAGGGTCAGTCGTCAGAGCTTTTTGCAGCACATCGAAAGAGTCTTGTTGAGCATCACCCCAGATAAATTTAGCATAAGCTTTTAACAACTCTTGGAGTGGCCTAGCTTTGATACAAAAGTCTTTGATAAAATGACAGTAATAGGAACATAATCTGAGGAAGCTTCTCACATCTCTAATACTTTTAGGAATAGCGAATTCCATTACAGATCTCACCTTATCTGGGTCTGGCCGCACACCTTCGTTTGACACAAGATGTCGAAGTACTCCGATATCTTCTGCACCAAAGAGACACTTTCTTGGATTAAGTTTCAGTCTGCCTTGTTGGAGACACAAGAACGGCCCTCAGTCATTTTATATGTTCATCAAATGTCTCTGAGAACACTATAATGTCATCTAAATAACAAAGGCACATCGTCCACTTCAGGTGACATAGAAGATTATCCATCATCTGCTCAAAAGTTGCTGGTGCTTTACACAAACCAAACGGCATTACCTTAAATTCATACAGGTCCTCAGGGGTGATGAATGCAGTTTTCTCATGATCAGCCTCATCTACTTCGATTTGTCAGTATCCTGAGTACATGTCCATGGTAGAGAAAAAAATAGCCCCCTCCAGACAGTCTAGTGTATCGTCAATTTGTGGAAGAGGACGAGTGCCAACTGCCATCCTTCTTCCTGACGAGGACCCCTGGTGAGCACCGTGGGCTCTGTGAAGGCTGAATGTCATTCTTCATCAAATAAGCTACATCGTCGCGAATTATTTGATGTTCCGTTGCTGACACACAGTATGCTCTCTGCCTTATTGGTTGATCGTCTCCAGTGCTAATCTGTTGCTTCACTGTCAATTTGTCTAATTTGCTCTTCACCTGTGGATTGAAGCATTCAGAGAACTCTTGAAGAATGGCTCCTTAGTGATATCTGGTGATAGTCAAGCTAGAAGATCTTGTCTCGTAGGAGTAGTGCTAATTTTGCCCACAGACTCGGCATGGGAAGTTTCTATGATGCTCAGCTGTTCTTCAAGTAACGGCTCTGTCGCGGACTGATGGGAGCCACTGTGTCTTCGATAATGTGCGAACCCGGTGTCACCACAAGAATAATGTCACGTAGAAGAAGGTGTAATTAGATGAATGACAAACACTAACTTCACTTAACGAAGGTTTACTCATCACTTGCACATACAAGAGTGCGGAGCAAACTGCCTCTGGCCAGATCACATACAGTACACATATACAGCTACAGAACATTCCAGTACAATGATACTTGCCATTTTTGGATACTTCTAGAGTGAACTCGAACTGAATATAGAAATTAAAATTGGACAGTCCAGGTGAGTTTTGAACTCACAAACCCTCCATCCAACAGTTTAGTATCATAACCACTACACCACTGTGCTACTCAGCTCCTTCTGCGACATTATTACCGGAACAGACTACATTGTGGTGATTACAACCTACTAGCACAGAGCAGTGACACACATTCACCACTGACACAATTACACAGTTAATCGGTGCAGACATTATGTTTGATGATAATACACATGTTAGTCACACTACAAAAACTGGGGGAAGTGGACAGGAAAGGAAACCATTCCCTAAGGGAAATCAATTACAACATGCTAACGTAAGCACTTTGGAGATTTCAAGTCATTAAGTATCTTATTATCGAGAAGACTAAATACAGCTTAGGAGAAAAGTAGAATTATTCTCAATAGAACTTGAGAAGAGCCTTTTAATACAGTGCAAGCAAGCATTTCAAGAAGTGAAGAATGGAGTATGTTATCTGTCACTGCAAATTTCACTTTTGCATGATTTTTAGTGCGGGCAGAATGTGACCACTATTATAGTTAAGAAAAATAAATCATATAATCGAGTAGTAGTGAATATAACCCAGGCAAATAGTAATTAACAAATGCTATTTATAGGAAGGTAATATATAACATTGCAAGAAGTACAGTTAGAAATTATAAAACAATGAGTTATGAAACATCTGCCAGAGAAACCAGGTAGAGTCACCAGGTTACATGGAAACTTAGCCTTTGGGAGGCATAAAGGGTCAGATGCTCTGCAAGTTGTTTAAGTTTTAAGATGGGGTGTACCCAATTTTAGACAGGTACTGGACTCATAGAAGGTGTGGCATATACCTAGATCAGGTGAGTCCATAGATGAAATTACCTGACTTACGTAATGAATGTGTAAGAGAGTAAAGGATAAGCAGATCCATGGAAAGCATGGCATATTCCTAGGTTAGGTGAATCCACAGAAGTGGGGTCAATAGAAGTACACTCGCACTGAAAATATAAAAAGGTAATTGCACAGCATCTGCCAACAGAATAAGCTGTAACAGCAGCTCTTATAGAGATAGGAAGCCATACAGTAACAGTCACACTCTTGAAATGTTCTCCAAAATAGAAGCTAATAGACTTAGATGAGCACTGATGATTCTTTGCATCCAGATGCCTGCAAATGTTTGATTTACTACAAATATAAGATTTGTAGAGAGTGTTGTAAATTAAAATATCAGCATGTACTTCCTTATGGTACAGATGAAGCTAACCATTTTTCTACCTCACCATAATTGAAAAACTTACACTCATGGGATCAATAACTTCAAAGTAAAGAAATGGCAGTTATATTGAATTAAACATAATATAACCCAACTGAACCAATTCAGCTACTGCTTGTACTCTTATTGACAGAAAAGAATGACCAATTGGACCTTCACAAACAATGCAACAAGTACATTCAGTGTTAATCTATTCTTTGTCTGACCAATATGGATTAATTGATGAAGATTCATCAAAAATAGAAATGTATTTTGTTTTAGAAGACTTTAAGCATGAAAAATTATAATAGTATAAATAAAAATAAACCTATTATAATTTAAATAACATTTTGTTCTTATGCAATGTTGTAATTAGTTAAGTTTGTTGAGCTACACATCTTTTGGTTAAGTAGGCGGAGCTGAGGTGTAACATGGGATTCATCAGAATAAAATGTTCCATCTTTATCCTCTTAGGCTCACAAAAAATGTTTATGATAACTGAAAACATAGTTTGTGTCAGGACAACTCACTATGGGACATATTAACAACCTATGTATAGGTGGGATACAAAAGCCACTAGCTCTGGGCGTCAGCAAGATGCAGAGGCAATTGTGCATTTCCGTCTGCTATTGAGGGTCATTTGTTCTTTGGCCGTTGTGGCTTAGCAGTGCCTTGGAGGTCGAGGAGCAAAAAGGCATGTGCAAGAACGTAAACAACTGAAAAATCATTATAAGATTTGTCATCTATTTGATGGCTAATGTCAAGGCAAGACACACACGTTGTAATCTGTCATCATCAGCTATGAAGTAAGATACAGTTGCTCCCCTGTTATTTTAATTGAAGCTGTACAAGAAAAACATTGCGCATAAAATACAGAAGAGTTGCTGCAAAACTGTTTATGTCATTTAGCAGCTTGGACAGATTGAAGCCGTCTTCCAGCACCTGCACGTCACAATAAGATAAAGAAGTCCAATAGCACTGCACAGCAAGACCACAAAAGTGATTAACTTTGAAAACAGTGACCAAAAATTATTAAAGAGCGAAAGTTGACAACCAGGCATCAGGGTGACAGTCTGTACATTGGAGTCTAACAATGCAAGCAGCCATCAGCTGTAACACCTCACACTGTTTCCTTTACCACATACAGTTCTGTACACCACATCATACTGTTTCTTGAACTTCTTTACCCACCCATCAGATGAGGAGAAGTCCTCAACTCCAGATATAATCGCCACCTTATGCGAATTTTTGCACATCACACCATTCACAAGGATGTTTGAGGCACTTTCTGTCTGAAACCAGTTCTTTATAATGTCTTTCCGTTCCACATATTTAGAATAACTGGCATATTTAATATTTTTTGTTTACAGCCTACTGTTACTTGCACTTTCCAGAACAAAGCTTTATTTTTCACAATGGTGTTCAGCATAGACACACGTATCCCTAACTCTGTGCCAATGCAATGTGTGTCCCCATTATGGACTTTAACGTTTTCAAGAGTCTTTACTTTCTCCTCCATCAATATTCCTCTCTCTTTTTGTAATACATTAAAAAAAAAAAAAAAATCCATCACCCCATTTCCCGGAACTCCTGAAGATTGACTGCGGATACTGTATCAAAGACACAGTCCCTTTCACTGTTCAGAGATGTCACTAAACCTGGCCAAAGTTGTAAACAACCATACATGAGCAGCGCCTGTTAGACGGAGGGGGTCCGACAGCTGATCAGTTCCAGTCATTCCACCAGGAAGGAGGTACATGGCTCGTGTTGTCTGTAGTTCCACCATGCCTAGACGGTCAATACCACGGTTCGATCGCATCCGCATTGTTACTTTATGCCAGGAAGGGCTCTCAACAACGGAAGTGTCCAGGTGTATCGGAGTGAACCAAAGCAATGTTGTTCGGACATGGAGGAGATACAGAGAGATAGGAACTGTCGATGACATGCCTTGCTCAGGCTGCCCAATGGCTACTATTACAGTGGATGACTGCTACCTACGGATTATGGCTCAGAGGAACCCTGACAGCAATGCCACCATGTTGAATAATGCTTTTCGTGTAGCCACATGATGCCATGTTACAACTCAAACTGTGCGCAATAGGCTGCATAATGCGCAACTTCACTCTCGAGGTCCGTGGCGAGGTCCATCTTTGCAACCACAACACCATGCAGTGCAGTACAGATGGGCCCAACAACATGCCGATTGGACCGCTCAGGATTGGCATCACGTTCTCTTCACCGACGAGTGTCGCATATGCCTTCAACCAGACATTCGTCGGAGACGTGTTTGGAGGCAACTCAGTCAGGCTGAAAGTCTTACCCACAATGGCCAGCGAGTGCAGCAAGGTGGAGGTTCCCTGCTGTTTTGCGGCGGCATTATGTGGGGCCGACGTACGCTACTGGTGGTCATGGAAGGTGCCCTAACGGCTGTACGATATGTGAATGCCATCCACCGACTGATAGTGCCACCATATCAACAGCATATTGGCAAGGGATTCGTCTTCATGGACAACAATTCGCACCGCCATCGTGCACATCTTGCGAATGACTTTCTTCAGGATAATGAAATCACTTGGCTAGAGTGGCCAGCATGTTCTCCAGACAGGAACCCTATCGAACATGCATGGGATAGATTGAAAAGGGCTGTTTATGGACAATGTGACCCATCATCCAATCTGAGGGATCTACGCCGAATCACCATCGAGGAGTGGGACAATCTGGACTTGTGGATAGTATGCCATGATGAACACATGCATGCGTCAACACAAGAGAACGTCTACTGGGTATTAGAGGTATTGGTGTGTACAGCAATCTGGACCACCACCTCTGAAGGTTCTCGCTGTATGGGGTACAACATGCAATCTGTGGTTTTCATGGGCAATAACAAGTGCGGAAATGATGTTTATGCTGATCTCCATTCCAATTTTCTGTACAGGGTACAGAACTCTCAGAACTGTGGTGATGAAAAACTTTTTTTGATATGTGTACTTTTCATCTTAAAACTGCAACAGAAAACATTACAACTTGTACTTCAAAGAAACGGCTAACAACGCAACATGATAATCACTTATGCAAGGCTGTGAACAACACTGCATGCTCAATTAACTCATGGAATGGTGGGTGACAGGAGTAGATGAGTCAACTGAAATCAACTCGCCTCAGTCTGTGACAGCTTTATTGGTGCCATCAGCGTAGTCAACCTAAGATAGCAAACAATACTGTGTTCAATGCATATACAAGCCACAAATGAAACTATATTATTAGTTGCAAATACTGAAGAGTGGGTGACCTCTGCATATGATCATAATCAGAGGGTGAAGTTAACACTGAAGCAATATCTCTTAAATAATGTCAGCACACCACTTTTGTAAAGCACACAATATTGAAAGCTAAGGTTGGTAGTGACAAGAAACAAGTGAATGTCACACATACTTCTATTGAAACAGTTACTCCCATCAGCCACCAAACCGAGTAGCGCTTGGCAGCAGCAGGAGAGAGAGAAATTCGTTGCACTCGACTCTTGCTGAGAAGTGATGTCAAAATGACATGTCTTCCATAAAACTCAACTCAAGCATGAAACTGTAGTTGACAAATGAAGAATTTTGGAGACACCACATTGGATTTATATTTCACTGTTTTCTTATTTTACATTGCATGTCATGACAGTGTGCCATTTCAATGCAATGGTGCATTGAAAATTTATTGCAAATTTGTCACTCTTGGTACAGTCTGTTACAATTAAACAGCAAATAATGACATCAGTGATGTTAGCTTTCAGGAAACATAAAATGAAAGATAATGTCAAAAGTTGAATCAGTTCACCATTGCATAGTGAACAGAGGAGAGGTATGGAGTTATGAAGTAGAAGGTAGTAGGTTCGCATTGTGCTGCATTCTACTTTTTCCTTTCACCTTTGCACTACATTGCGGTAAGTGAAATGAGCAACAATGGATCGCAATCAAAGTTCTGTAGCTGCTGGATGAAATGTACCAAATTCCATATGTGGTTTTGGCATTTGCCTGCAAAGGGGCTGAGCATAATTATCAGATATTTTGTTAATTCATGTGTTGGTGCACCTATGTTGCTAACAACTGGGTGGAGTGGCATTTCTTCCTTGGGGATTTTAGGAAGCCCATAAAGTCTAGGCAGCGTGGCTGACTGCAGACAAACTCTCTTTACCATTTTCTTGTCTTGGAATTTGTGCTGGAGCAGTTTGGTGGTCTTCCTCTTCCCTCCTATAGGTGTCATGCTCTAATAGGTTGTACATGCTTTTTTTTTGTGGACACGGTAGCAGTACTGGACAACTTCCTTTGTCAAGTGGAAGGATGACTGTCTCAGAAGCTTCTCAGAGGCATTTAAGCACTTTCCTCTCTTCGTTAGAGATGTTTGATTTCGATGGAACACCCCTGGTACGTGTACAGCATGATTCATGTCTATACTCCACAGCATTCCATGGATGTGTAAGGGCAATTTGTTCCTCCATGCTGATAAATTCAACTGTTTCAAGGTCATCGGTGTTTGTGCAAAATTTTGCCCCTTTTCTAGTACAAATAAGGTAGCACTGTGTATTATTTTCTCTGTGCAGTTCTTACAGCTCTCCGAGGTTCGTCTTGAGGTTGCTTAGTCGCAAAGATTTCGTATTCAGTGGCTGGCTGCCATTCTCTGTTAGCTTGAGACCAGAAAACTGTGTCTATTGACTCCCATGTGTCAGGGGAGAGTGCTGAAGCCAACTGCCACCGAAAGAGAATGTGGATGTGTTGACGCCACAATGGAAGATAAACACTTCTGGCGGCGACAGCCGTGTGACCGAGGGCCTCAATTTTGTGCTCCAGTGAGATGCTTTCCCCACCACTGTGCCAGGTATGTGCCTGAAACCAGCTGGCCAGAGGCTGTGGGCGGGGTAGGGGATATAAAGGCGACACCAAGTAGAAGTCAGTCAGTCATCAGGAAATCCCAATGATGCCAAGGAGTCAGCTTGCTGAAACATTGCACCTTCTGGATAACACCATCTGGCTGAATACCCAAGAAATATTCTAAATCTTTCTACACTAGGAAAATTAAAAATCTCATCTTTTGGATGACAAAAATTAAAAGTGTTGAGGTATTTTGACCTGGTACATTAACTGTAATATATCAATTGCTTCAAGGTAATTTAAAAAGAAAGTGTCAGAAAGTAGGATGTGCACTGCTCTTGCATGATACTTTGCAAAATTAGTTCATGGGAACTATTCTCCACAAAACCTATTATGTCCAGTGAATAACAGATGTTCCACATTCTAAAAAATATTAGTAATGTGGGGGAAATTTCTACAAAAGGAATCAAACACAAAAGCACCTATCACACGAGAAAACAGATACACTAAATATAAGTAAAAACATCAATATGGAAAGAGAGTGATAGTTTCAAGCAATTTTACTTAGCAGCCAAAAGTTTCTTATGTTACATCAGATCCGAATTTTACTATGCAAAAATTTAGATCATGTTAAACAAAGGGCCTTCCATCTGAAGCACTCAATTAGTTTAGATAAAATGCTCACAATTAACCACTGATTTACCAAGACAGTGAAGGTCAATAGAAATATATAACACAGTGTAGTACTGAATGATATTTTTTAGCAAAACGCGAACTACAGCTAGACAAAAGTTTCCCTTACACAAACTGCAGTTGGATCAAATAAACAGACAAAAAAAGGTACTCACGCTCCTCCTCTTCTGCAGATTCTTGTTGAGTGTCTGCAGGTTGTGTTATGGCTTGGTAGTCTGGTATTCTCCCTCCTGACGTTTCTCTCATTTCACGTTGCCTTTGCTGGATTCGCTGCTCTCTTGTTTCAGCCCACTCTCTTGAAAAACCATCAGCTGAGTCATTTCCTGTATGGAAGTAGTTAGTGCAATGATTATTGTTATTTTTCACTGAAGCTACAGTCCAACACTGTTTTCAGAGGAGTTTAATGTATAATCAGATACAAAAATACGAAAAAAGGGAAGTAATTTAGTTTTGGTTTTGGCCTCATGAAATAATCATCATCATAACAATTATCGATTTTCTTAGTCAATTCTTAACTACCTAAATCACACACTCAGAGTCAATACTGGAACCGTACTCCTCCTAGCAATTCTTTATCATTGTATCAACTAATCCAGTAGTAAAGAGAGAGCAATGAAAGTGGCTACTTGTAGAACCCCTATACGTTAAAATAAAAAAAATTTTAAAAAAAGGAGAAGAAGAAGAACCAGAGAGAGAGAGAGAGAGAGAGAGAGAGAGAGAGAGAGAGAGAGAGAATGCTACTATAGTGAATTGTTTTTAACTGTGTATTTCCAAGATGAATGAGCTTGTTTCCAACATAGGAAACAGGTACAGCATAATACAGGCCATTCCAAGTCTGTCTCATGAGTGCCCATCAGCTCACTCACAGGCAAGTGCAGGCAACAGGCTATACAAAGGGGAACATTTCATCCTGTTTGAACACTGTTCTGTTGTGTGTCCAAAGCTGTAATTTTTTGGCACACACGATATTTGGTAACACTTCTGTTACTAAAGCATTGCATTTCGTAGCCAAGGTAGCTGTAATGATGACTTCCTGAAGACAGGCACGTCACTCAGACCCCGGGATAAAAGAGACCCCATCTGTTTTGCTACAGACTGATCGCTGTCATCCTGGAATATGAGTGACCTGCCCTTAATTTCTGACCTTCCCCACTCCCACCCCCATCCCCCTGAGTAAGCAATTATTAGTTTTGAAAGCTAGGATGGTGTATAAATTTTCATATAAGCCTCTTGCCAGTATTTAAATTTCAGCTCCTGAAAGTAGGTACTGATCAACAATTCTGTCTCATTATTTCAACATTTATAAACATACAGCTCTGCAAAGCAGTTGCTGCTTGTAATTTTTTTTTCTCTTCTAACACACACTAGCTAACCATAAATACCAGGAATATCATATATTTTTTTAGAAGTGAAATGCAAGACTGACAAAAAAACGTGAAAATTTAAGGGGTGCCTCTATGCTGTTAGATAAAAAATAGCATTGTTTCTTACTGTAGTTTAAAATAAAGATGATTCAAAAATATCCACGTAACAGAGTTTCATATATTCCAAGGGAACATTTAAATAAGTTAGTTTTTTTACAGCCTGTGTGAAAACTGTCATAACCAGAATAGCGAAGTGCAGCTTTCCAGACTAGAGAAAGTAAATCATGCAGTTCCAAAAACGAAAATGTGTTTTACCAGATGTAGTTATTGTAAGTTGGCACTAAGTAACTAAGGAATGACAAATGTATAAGATTGCTCTCAGTACCACTGGCCTCAAACTTACAACTTATTTCTCATAACCAGGTGATGTTTCACAAGTGAATGGAATATAAGAACAACTTCATTCAAGTACCAAATGGAAAACTTCTCTCACAATATAGGATACGCCAAATTAATTTATTCACCGTTTCTTTTTGTATAATAATGGCACCACCATTGAAAACTGAATATTTAAAAGATATCTTGAGCACAATGTCTATTCTCTCACCTTCAGGTGTTGCTTGTCTCCGTCTGTGTGGTAAACTAGATTTATCACTTGAAGATGTCCGCTGTTGCTGTTGCTGAGGCTGGTGAGTTGCAGGTTCCTGAGCATCTCCACCATCGGCAACACCCACATAGCTGTATAGTATGGTTGCTAATTTGGAAACACAACAAAAATTACAATCTGAAGTTAAGGTATAGACTAAAATCATTTTTAAAAGTGACTGACTATACAGTAAGCTACAATATAGAAATATTATATGAGGAATAAATGCAGATATACAATTACTTTTTGAATAAATTTTTGTGTGTATTCAGATAATAACCTATACTGTGATAAGCATACACAGCACCAGGAGAACTGCTGGGGGAGGGGGCTGAGAAAAAAATGGCACAAAATTACTACATACGGAAAAGTTGTAGTGCTTAAATTTTATATGTAGTGCAACAACAGAACAAAAGCAGAAGCACAGTTTGAATTTTATGTGATGAAACTTGAAAGCCTGTCTGTTTTCACTAATTGGTATTATACCTTGAAGCATCACAAGACAATAGTGAATTATGCAAAACAGAACACAATGTTCAAAATGTCATAACATGTCACAAAAAAGTTTACTCGTGGATTTGACCATTTCATTAAAGACAGAGAGCAGGGAAAAGCTGGTTGTCAAAAAAATTAAAGAACTGGGATTAAAACGAATATTTACATTTGATTTCACAATGTTAGAGAAATGGCCAGTACTTTGTGACAAAGTATCAGCTGTAGCAGAATAAAATGTAAATGCACTCTAACACACTAAGGACTCGCACAAAAATGACAAGAAAGAATGAGAGTCAATAAACAAAATGATTAAAAAGTAAAAGAAAGTAAGTTGGAATAGGAATGTAATGCACAACAGAGAAATAATTATAAACATGAAGTAAATAAATAAATAAATAAATAAATAAATAAATAAATAGTGATGAGCCAGAAAATAATATAAATCTATATTAAGACTCAGCAATTCACTTGAATGGTTTTCCCCTTCCTTTAATATATGGAACAGTAAAAGAATTACTGTTTTTATTACTCTCTAAGAGCCATTACTATACTAATTTTATTGTTAATGTCTGTATAGGAAATGGTACATGAGAAGCAACAAAACTGAGAACTGAACTACAAGGGGTGTTCAAAAAGAAATGAGCCGGAGGCATAATTACAGAAACCAGTACCTGTATGTTGGAAGTATTGACCCTGACTGTTGAGACACTTGTCCCACTGTGACACAAGGCGGTGAATGGCTGTCTCTCAAAATTCCCGGGGCTGCAATGTTAACCAGTTCCGCAAGTACAGCTGCACACTGTCATCCGAGGTAAATTGTTTGCCCTCATCCGAGGTAAATTGTTTGCCCATCAGAGCCTTTTTAAAGGGACCAAAAATGGCTTAATCACAAGGAGAGAGGTCCGGACTGTATGGAGGGTGGCCGAGAACCTCCCATTTCAATTTCCGCAGGAGTGCCGCAACTCTGTTGGCCGTATCAAGCTTTGCATTTTTGTGGAGCAGAATGACCCCACAGGTGAGATTGCCTGGTCATTTTGATTTGATCGCTTGGTGAAGAGTGGTCAAGGTTTGCAAGTAACGCTGGGCATTCACTGTTTTCACGTGTTGCAGGAAGTGAATCAGAATGGGGCCATCTTGGTGAAAGAAGAACGTCAGCATAACTTGCTCTGAGGGGCAAACGATTCACCTCGGATGATGACGTCCAGCTGTACGTGCAGAACCGGTAAACGTCGCAGCCCTGGGAATTTTATGAGACAGCCATTCGCTGCCTTGTGTCACAGTGGGACAAATGTCTCTACAGCCAGGGTCAATACTTTTAACACACAGGTACTGTTTTCTGTAATTATGCCTCCAGCTCATTTCTTTTTGAACGCCCCTTATAGAATTCTGCTATAGATAGAGGTAACTGACGTAAGATGATAGTTTTACTGCACTATTTTGAGCTGTGCTCCCTTACCATAACTTAGAACAGTTTTCTGCTCAAGGTGCCAGAAGGAAGCAATGACTGAGCGTGAAGAAAACTTTCTTAGGAATCCAACATACAACCCAAAAAGGGTTTCATTAGCTGCCAGAGTATTGTTGAGTTTAAGCAAATTCAAATTTTATACATTACCGTTACCATTGGGTCAGTACATTCATCTCTACAGTGGTACAGAAACTGAATGAAAATGAAGTTTTCTCACTTTTTTCTTAGAGAAGAAATGTTTGACTGCAGGATTTTCCATTTCCGATTTTGTTTTCCTGTTATGTGTTTCATCCTCATCTTACCAAGAGGAAGCAAGGTGGAATGAAGAGTGGAAGCATAGTGACTTAGTGAGACATTAATAAAATGGCAGTGGAGAGACAATAATGAATGGATATTACTGCCACAGGGAATGTTGTGTAACAAGGCTGATGCAAAGGAAGGTAATGGCATTTTGTGGGGAAGAATTAAAATTGTGGGTGGCTTGGTGTTTTATCGGAGAAAATGTTAACTGTTTTTATCCAGTTCTCTGATTTAGTGATGTTTACAACTGTTCTTTTGTCTGAAACTAGTATGCTCACTAAGTGTCAAGCTACTGAATCACTTATGCTTCCCATTCTACAGTAGAAGCACACACAGTTGGAAATGACACATGAAAAATACTGGAAAAAGACATTGACCCCTATGATAACCTACTGTTGGCTCCTTTCAGTTGCCTTGTCTAAAAACTGCAACTTTTCCAACACAGTAGTTTTATAATGTAAATCCTTAAAGGAAGGAAAATTAAATGTCTGCCAGTTGTTCTACCAATATAAAGTGATTAGATAGATAAAAAATCTACATAACAACTGGTGGCAGAACACACACATAAAATGAGGTTATAATTAGGCAAGCTTTTGGAGCCAGTGGCTCTTTCTTCAGGTAGAAGGGTTCAGGGGGTCAGAAGAGGGGTGAAGGAAAATGATTGGAGAGGCCTAGGAAAAGGGGTAGATTTTGGAAAAGTCATCCAGAAACATGGGTCAGAGGAGGCTTCTGGACGCAGCATTAAGATGTTCCTCCTCATCCTGTCCGATAAGGCACCTCTGAGCCTTCGATGTGTGTGACTTTTCTGAAATCTACTCCTTTTCCTAGACATCCCCAGTCCTTTTCCTTCACCCCTCTTCCTACCCCCTCTACCCTTCTGCCTGAAGAAAGAGCCACTGGCTCTGAAAGCTTACCTAATTATAAGCTTCTTTTATGTGTGTGTTCTGCCACCTCTTTGTGAGTAGATTTTTTTATCTATCCAATTACATTATATTGTCAAAAAAGATTGTTTTAATTGTTCTTCCAAATATTCTAAGACACTCCTTAACTTAGACGGGTTATATTCTTAAAATGATTCAGTCACATTCACAATGACCAGTCTTTACAAATACAATAACTGGTTTAAAACTGATATAATACAAAAATTCTTCCTGGTGCTTGTCTTTCAGGACTCACTAATGTCACAGAACAAGTAACTTGGAAAAATTTCCACCCACAAATTTTGGTCATTACTGCAATTACAAACTAAATCAGTTCTTTGTATGTACATAACTCAATTTGTCATGTGACATTGAAGACAGATGGCATTATGAGGAACAGCTAACAGCAATTCAAGCTACCTCACTTAACTGTTATAACATTGTTCAGGAATCATTCTCATACTTCTCATAACAAAAATTTTACAGAGTTTAACATATGCAAGGCAGAGTGTAGAGAGGATCAACTTGAAGACCCAACTCCTCCTCTAGCAGTCCAAAAGGAAAGATTTCAGTCATGGACGTGGCCTGTCTATGGAACACCTCAATCACAACAGCTAGTGCCCACAGCTGCCTCAAGTAACCATACCTGTTCTGATTATTAAAATTGATCATTGCCTTCCCATTTGAGATGTTGAAGTTACATAATAATTTTATGCCATTAAGAATCTTTTCCTAAGTGAAATCCAGTAAAAAGTACCACCTTACCTTGCAAAATAAAATAAACAACATTTTTAAACACAATAGCAAATGGCTGTGCACTCAAAAAGGATTAGTCAAATATGGATTGTGGCTAAAATATTTCAAGTACAATATGCAAAAGCCACATCACACCATTAAATGCTAAATTTTCAACATACTAGAATTTTAGAACTATAAGTGACAAACCAAGATGTAGATAATTTACACAGCCTACTAAATTTTGAGCATTGTTAGTTTTTACCAAAATTATTCATTCAATCCTGTAAATACAGAAAAACTGACCCAATAAACGTGCACTGCATGTAAAATTGCAAGTGTCTTCCAAATATGGATTTTCTCTCTCTCTTTCCAACCACTACTAAAACTATTGAAAAACGTGCAACACTGTAGAAATATTAACCTTACCTTCTCCCAAATTTGCTAAATGTTATCTCTTTCATATACTGTGAATACTATAACATAGTGATAGTAAAGTTAGTATATAAGCAATCGTTATTACTTTTGAATGATTAAGCAATGGATGTGATGTCGTACAAGAGTGCTGGGCTTGATTTTTTTCAGAATCATGAAAACCACTCAGTGGCAAGGACCAGTTAGACAGCACCTTACTATATTAGCATGTGAAGTAGGAAAGACTACACTTGCTTCCCACAATTTGAATAAAGTGAATAACAGAAAGCACAAAATGCCAATCTCCGTATCATTCATTACTCATAGTTGGCTACACATGTATAAAGAACTTTACTTTCACAACAATAGTTATTTTCTTTTAATTTTTTAAACCAATTTACTTCACAATGTGACATATTCAGTTAAGTTTCGCAGCTACAGCAATGAAAGAATTAAACTGGTTAAGGACTTGATTTACATAAGCCATTTCATCTTATGGGGACAATCTAAGATTTTGAAGGATTTAGCTCCACACTCATTTTCTTGTACTCATTATTATTTTGACTACTCATCATCTTCTTGAGATTCCTCCACAAATGAGAAGCTTCAGAGATACGGAATGAGTAAACATACATATGAACATCAATAAACAGCTGTCTCAAACTACACAGTCCAGTCACATTAATGTGGCAACCGCCTATGTTGGATATCGACGTGCAATAACCACTAACAGATGGTTGGTGACAGCACTAGCAGTGGGAGGTATATAAAGTGTGTCAGGGGAACACGGGAAACTATGCAAAAGTTGTTGTGCTGTGGAAACAGAAAGATTTATCTGACATCCAAAAGGGCATGATCTTTGGCATTTCTGAAATGGCTAAGTTTGCAAACAGTTCATGTGACACCATGGTTAAAGTACACAGTACATGGCAAAATAGTGCTATCCAAAACCGGTGCAGAGACAACTGTAGTGCATCGTGGTCCATAGATGACAGCAATGAACAACAGCCTTGGAGATGTGTACAGGCAAATAGTCATGCAACTGTTGAGTAACTGAAAGCCAAGATGAACCTAGGGGCAACCAACAGTGTCTCCTCAATGACCACTCAGCAAACATGGCATCGTATGTGGCATGTTGCAAAAGCCATTAGGTGCCGATGCCACACAGCAACACACCACTGTCGTGTTGACTGCCAGCTCAGCCCCTGCGACTACACAACATTTCAGCTCTGCCATTTGCAATGCAACCTGAAGAGGTCCTTTGTCAACACTGGACCAAAGCACAGAGGGAGTGTAAATCAGCAAGATATGTCGCTCCTGCCACAAACTTTTTGCTTCACCAGCCAGTGTCACATACAGCCCATCAGGTGGACGTGTACCTCTGCTGTGTAGGTATTTAGGACCATGCCTATGCCGATTGTGGCAGTTACGACACAGCCAGAGAAGAGAAGAAGCCTACCTGGATCCAGTGCTGCCTCGACTGCACACCCCATTCACTGCCAAGGCACCTCAGCAACATGCCCACAGGCCTGTTGGTATTCTGTCAGACTCATATGGCAAGAATGTAGAAACTGTGAACTCATACAGATTGTAAGTTGTGTGTTAGTCTGTTCCAATGTGTTCGACTCAAGGAGAATGAGGACTTGAACAACTGGTAATCAAACCAATGGAGAACGAAACACTCACTGCAGAAGCTTTCATTGCATTGTTTCCTCAACCACGATTCGCATTCCAAGTACTTGCATTTAATCGTGAACATATTTTCCTGTTAGGAACTAGTTACAAAGTTTGTTACTTGTTTGTGATGGACAACGAAGACCATTTGTGTTGAATTACTTGTGTTCTTAAATATAAAGGGTGAACTACATGCTCATGTGTCTCCTTAGCACAGCACAACTGGACATCTCCATCTGCAACAGCTAGCTACTTCCACCACCTTTCCGGGAATTTGATCGTAAGGTAGAACACTGCTCGTCAGTCACAAGTACCAGCAATGTCACTACAGACGGGCAAAAAATGAGCCGCTTGTGGTAAATCGGCCACAAAAAGGAAGTCTGGCAGTCCTCCAAGACGATGCAGGTGGACTGGATGCAGGTTGAGACACTCGACTTGGGGTGGACAGAAGATGCTGCTAACCCCATTGACATCTCTTTGGTACAGTTCATTATTACGCCCTTCAAGAAGCTAATTCTATTTCTGCCCTAATTGAGAGAGTACAAGTGAATCTGCAGATAGACACCAGCTCCTCTACCACAATTATCGACTGGGCTACATATCGGAAGCTGGGAGCATCTCCCCCCCCCCCCCCCCCCCATCACTCCTGTAAAATTTTTGATACCCCTTCCGTAGTTTCAGTAATGACCTTGTCTCTGTTATGGGAATGTTTTCAGCCCAGATCCAGTATGAATCCAAGACACTCATGGCTTGTATATTGGTCGTAGCCCACCCTGGCACTTGCAACCTCTTGGGCTTGGACCTCTTTCGTGCCTTGGTCTTACAGTCCTGCAACCCTATACCCACCATTAATGCTGTGGATGGTGGCTCTTACACAGAGGACCTTCCTCTGGGGTAAACAATTTAGGAGCACACATCACTTTTTTGCCGTTGGTGGTTCTGAAGTTCTAATCGCCAGTTCCATGCTGTTTGCTCTACAAGACAGGTTCCCCAAGGAACTGCAATGGCTTCAAGATGAGGAAATTTTAATGCCAGTTTCCAACAGCAGATCGACTACTCTCACAATAATTGTGGAAAAACCTAATGGTCTTTCACAATTTTAGTTCAACAGTTAATTCCTGAGCAGTGATAGACTCATACCCAATCCCCAAATTGGATGACATTCTAACTAAACTTGAAGATGATAAAGTGCTTGCCAAGATGAGCTACGGGAGGCCTACTACAGCTGCCACTGGATGCAGCTTCTTGGGAAGTGTTTATGATCAACATGCCTTTTGGGTTGTTTCAATAAAATTGGCTGCCATTTGTCATTTTGAGATTGCCTGCCATTTTTCAAAGATATCTTGAACAGTTAATCTGTGACATCCCTGGTACAGCCAATTATCTGGATGATATCTTGGTCACTGGCACATTTATTGAGAACCTCGCATGCAACTTTGATGCTCTTTTTTCCCCTTTTTAATAAAGTTCAGTTGCAATGTAACAATGACAAATGTCCCCTCTTCATTCAACAAATGGAATACTTGGGACATGTGCTTCCTGCTACTGGATCACCCTACCCCTAAGTATGCAGAGACTATTCAAAGACTGCTAGTGCCCAAAGATAAATCTCAACTAAAGTCAGTGCATGGACAACTATTACAAGATATTTATTCCAAATGCCACAGCACTAGCCGAACCTTTGCACCAAATGCTCTGCACAAATGTTCCATGAAACTGGTTGCCACAATGTGACAGAGCATTTTGTGCCCTATGGCACACACTCCTGCAGCTCAACTGCCTGATCAAATATGACCCACTCAACCCTCTTATCTTGGCAACTGATGCATTGGATTACATTGTGGGAGCAGTCCTCTTACAAGTGATGGATGGGAGAGAATGGGCCAGTTGCTTTTGTTTTGAAGAGCTTGAATGCTGCACAGTGCAGCAGTGTCAGATTGAAAAGTAGGTTCTAGCAATCATCTTTGGAATTAAGAAGTTTCACAACACCCTCTACAGCTGACAGTTCATCCTTCTCACTGACCATAAGCCGCTGCTTCCATTGCTCCAGTCCACTGCCACCGTCCCCACCATGATGGCATGATGCTTACAACACTGGGCCTCTTTCTATCGAGCTACACATAGAGAATAAGTTGTGCTCCACAGCACACCATGCCAATGCTGACTTACTTTCCAGGCTGCCCATTGGACAAGACCTGGCCTTTGGTGCGGATCCGGATATTTGTTTCTGCATGGATGCAGTGGCGAAGGAGATGGTTGCCCAGCTTCCACCTGATGTAGACCTCGTCAGATAGCACACAACCAGTGACCCCATACTCTGAGAAGTTCTACACTATATCCACCAGGGCTGGCCTTCCAACTATAGCATGTTGCCACATCCTGACCTCCAGTCATTCTGAGGGCACAAACAGGAACTGTTTACACTGCAAGGCTTCACTACTCATGCAGGGCCAAAATGGACAGACATGCAGGGTTATTCCATGTGCCCTCGACCTTCTCCAAGAATGCCATGGGGGGGGGGGGGGGGGGGGGGGGGGGGAGGCCTCACCAAGTGGCCGGCACAGCAACACATCTACTGGAGGACCATGGACACTGCAATAACCAACATGGTCGCTGCCTGCTCGAAGTGTCAAAGCAAGCAAGCTGCACCAGCTCGACGATACTCCCCTGGCCCACTACAACACCACCTTTGTCCCGCATCCGTCTCGATTTTGTGGGTCCATTCCTTGGAGCATCCTAGCTTATCATTACTGATGCTGGCACGGTGTTTCCATTTGCAATTAAGATGACATCTACCTCTGCAACAAAGACGATCAAAGTCCTCGCACACATTTTTGCCTTAGAATGTCTCCCTGAAATGGACCTCAGTTCACCTCCACTGAATTCTCTTCCTTTTATGCCAGGAATCGAATCTGTCTCATTCATACGGCACCAGTCCATCTGGCATCCAGTTGCATCAATGACCAGTTTGTCCACACAGCAAGACCCAAATGGCAAAACTGTGTCATCATCACTCCTTGGATGATGCACTCATTCGCTTTTTGGCATCATACTGGGTCAATATGCAGGAGGGGATCTCCCCAGTAGGATGCTTACACAGTCAACCAAATCGCTCCTCTCTTTCCACACTTCACCCCCCAAGGAACAGCAGGGCCACCCACCCCATTCCAGACAGCACCATTTCTCCTTGCAAGACCCAGTGTGGGCAACAAACTGTGCCTGAGGTCAATATCACTGGCTCCCTGCTACAGTGTCCCGCATCCTTGCCTGTGCAATGCTCGAAGTTATCCTACAAGACAGCTCCTGTGGTCACAAACACATCAATCAGGTCTGACCACAGCATAGCTTTATTCCACTGACAGAAAATTTACCTCAATTTTCTGTTCCAGACACCCAGCATGACGATGGACTTCCCGGGAGTGCCAACTTTGGCGCGTTTCTCCAATGGGACAGGAGGCGTCTGATGACACAGCCCGACAACCCAATGGAAATCGATCCCACTCCACCCTCATTCACCTCCCAGAGCGAGCCAGCAGGACACGAGTAACCTTGCCTCTGTCACTTTGAGAGAAATAGCATGCCGCAAAAGAGATCAGGAGTCAATTGGGGGTGTAGATCAGCAAGGTAGGTCGCTCCCCTCACGAAGCTTTTGCTGCACCCGCCAATGTCACATACAGCCAATCAGGTGGATGTGTATCTCTGCCATGCTGGTATTTAGGATGGTGCCCATGCTGATCACACCAGTTACAACACTGCCAGACAAGAGAAGTCTACTCTGGATTCAGCACTGCCTCGACCACACTCTGCCTTTGCCACGAAGGGAGCTCGGCAACGTGCTCGCGGGCCTTTCGGTATTCTATCAGACCCATTTGGCAAGACCATAGAAACTGTGAAGTCACACAGAATGTAAGTTATGTATTAGTCTGTTCCAATGTTTTTTGCTCAAGTAGAGCAAGGACTTAAACATTTGGCAGTCGACGTAGCGGAGGGCGAATGCCGACTGTAGAACATTTCATTGTGTTGTTTTCTCAACTACGACTTGTATTCCAAGTACTTACATTTAGCTGTGAATTTATTTTCCTGTTAGGAACTTATTATGAAGTTTGTTACTTGTTTATGATGGTCTACAAAGACCATATGGGTTGAATTAATTGTGTTCTTAAACACCGAGGATGAACTAAATGCCTGTGTGTATCTTACGGAAGTATTCCAAGTCCTGGATACTTCAGTATGGGGATCCGCAGCAGCTACCTGGTTCATGCACTCAAATTGACAGCTGTTCATCAGGAATGAAGGCTGCAATTTGAACACCAATACTGCCACTGGACATTTACTGAATGGTGGCATATGACCTTTTCAGATGAATCAACTTTTACACTCCATCAGGCTGAAAGTAAACACCCTGCAACAACTGTCAGAATGGTCCACAGCAGAGAAGGAAGTATTATGGTCTGAGGAATGTTGGAAGCATTATGGTCCAAGGAGTGTTTTCATGGTATCCCTGGTGATCTCGTTATTCTGGAAGAGGCAATAGAACAACAGAAGTATGCATCTATCCTTGCAGACCATGTCCACCCCTCTACACAGTCTGTTTTTCCTTGGTACGATGGCCTCTACTAGCAGGACAGTGCTACGTATCGCACAGCTTTTGTGTACATGCATGGTTCAGAGAGCACCAGGAAGAGTTTACTGTATTTTCCTGGCCAGCAAACTTCACTGATTTAAGCCATATTGACAATTTGTGGGACCATCTTGATCAAGTTGTTCATGCCGTGGACCCCAAGTGAGAAATCTAGCACAACTGGCTATGGCACTGGAGTCGGCATGGCTCCACATCCCAGTCGGTATCTTCCAGAACCTCACTGACAATCTTCCTGCACATCTCACAGGCATTTGACAGGTGATCACGCCAATGTGACTGGACAGTGTAATTCTCTGGCATTATCCACAGCATATAGCACCACATCTGCTTCAAAAGCTACCATCAATTCTTAGTTCCAAATGGTGTGTTACCAGACAGAGGGTAATGCCCAATCTGACTGCAAGGAACAGTGCCATCACAGAGTCCATAATAATCAGTCAGTCACCCAACATGAAAAATAACATGCCAGTTCACTAAACAACAAGCTTTCTGGGTTAACATTTCACAGCTGAAAGACAGTGCTGTTCACCACAAACATCGCAAAATATTTTCTGTACTATATGAGAGCTAGACATCTCCCACTTACTTCATCCACTAGCCGTGAGCAAAACCACCACTATGCGCCACTTTCCATGGCGTCTCACCGGGCATCTTCCTGATTGCAGCAGTCACTGAAATGCCTGTGAACTTGGTTCTTGTGCCACAACATCATATTGTGCTCAAACCTGGTCCACTAGGATTGTCAACAGTATTATATGTCTTTTGTCACAGCACTAAGGTCACTTAATTTTGGGAACCACATTACATATCTACCACCAGGCCTCACTGCTTGAGAATGCACCAGTTACCAAGTCTGTCAGGCCACACCACATCTATGAGGGCTGTTCAAAAAGTAAGGTGACTTTTCAAATTAAGAGGGGCAATGTACATTCGATTAACAATCTTTTTTTTTCTTATGTTGGTACACATGTCCTGAACATATGTTCACAGTTTCAAGTGTACAGCATAATTTGTTTGTTTTTGACAGATAGAAAGGTTAGACGCATTTTAATGTGCTCGGTAAATTTCGATTGTTATAAAAAATGGAACAAAGAATTTGCATCACATTTTGTATGAAAAATGGAAATGTTGACATTGGCATATGGTGAGTCTGCTCTAAGTAAAATAAATGTTTACAGGTGGTACAAGCTCTTCCAAGATGGCCGAGAAGATGCCAATGATGAACCTCGATCTGGACGCCCCAGCACACCAACAACAGATGATAACGTTGCAGCTGTGAAGAAAATTGTTTTGGAAAATCATCGAATTACCATAAGAAAAGTTGCTGAGGACATTGGCATATCGGTTGGCTCGTGTCATGCAATTTTTTCTGATGTTTTGGGCACGAGACGTGTGTCACCTAAGTTTGTTCCAAAACTTCTCAATTTTGATCAGAAGAACCATCGCAAGAGCATAACTCAGGAGCTTTTGAATGACGTCAATGATGATCCTGATTTACTCAAAAGGGTCATAATTGACAATGAAACATGAGTTTACAGTTCTGATGTCCAAACCAAAGCCCGATAGTCCCAATGGAAGCATCCTGGAGAGCCAAGACCAAAAAAAGCACGTCAAGTTGCTCACTATTTTTTTCAATTACTGTGACATAGTGCATCATGAATTTTTGCCTCATGGTCATACGGTCAATAAGGAGTATCACCTTGACATTATGCACCATTTGTGAGAAGCAATACACAAAAAACATCTGGAATTGTGGAAAATCAATTCATGGCTTTTGTATCACGACGATGCACCTGCTCATTCATCATTGCTTGTGAGAGATTTTTTGGCCAAAAACAACACGACAATCATGCCTCAGCCACCATATTCACTGGATTTGGCTCCCTGCGATGTTTTCCTGTTCCCAAAAGTGAAGAGATTTATGAAAGGACGAAGATTTTCAATGATTGAGGGAATAAAAACTGCATCGCCGGAAGTACTCAAGGCTGCACCAAAAAGTGCTTACAAGAAGTGCTTTGAGGATTGGAAGAAGTGTTGGCACAAGTATATTGTATCTGAGGGGGACAACATGAATATTGATGAATAAATAAATATTTTTTCATAAAAATATAAAGTCACCTTACTTTTTTAACACAGCCCGTATATAAAGCCATTTGCTTAGCAGAAACCTTTCCAGTGTTATTTACATGCCCAATGAATAGTGAAACAATAAATAGATTAATTTAGCCACACATTATTCTCATATCAACAGGAACAATAAAAAAAGTAAATTAGTGACAAGTTTTGTTAGGAGTTCAGGTGTTACAGGGCTCAGTTAGACAACATGGATTTAACTGTGTCTAAGCTGCCAGCATCCATCAGATCCTACAGTGCAAGCAGCAGCATTACGATCCAACTTTTACCAGCACACAAGGCATGAGACTATCATTAGCAGTGTTACTTGTCTCTGCCAAAGGCAAGACCAGAAATGTCATTAGAGGTTGTGCGACAACTTTGGCCAACAGCTTTGTCACAGTATGCTCCTCTGGCAGTTTTTGGTGGGATCATGGAGGTTAGACTATTTCACTGAGGAGACTAGATAGAACCTATTCTAACATGTTGAGTACTCTACACTTTCAACTCAGTTATTGAAATAACCAGACAACTTTTATGAATATGTGAGATGGTGAGAGAACTGTTCTTTTAAATACTTGAAATGATTTGTGGTGTCACTGAAAAGCAAGATACAAACATTCTGGACAACTTCAAATAAATTCATCAAAACAGAAATATGTTAATCTTCAATGACTATCATTTAGCATGTGAGTGAAAGACGAATACAAATTTTGGAATAAGATACTCTGAACACTTAAAGCACTGAAAAGGAGGAACACATACACCACTTTTGGAAATGATGTCACATTGAAGAATCACTATCCTACTTGCATAAATACATTGGTAAGCTGTAAAGATAATCTGTAGACAGCCTCTGTCCAGCTACTGCAATCCAAAAAAGATCCACTACAGTAACTTTAAGCATAAAAATTAACATAAACGACCTTTCTCACTTGCACAGATAATTTTTGAGATTATAATCAAGGTCTCCCCCCCCCATGAACCATGGATCTTGCCGTTGGTGGGGAGGCTTGCGTGCCTCAGCGATACAGGTGGCCGTACCGTAGGTACAACCACAACGGAGGGGTATATGTTGAGAGGCCAGACAAACTTGTGGTTCCTGAAGAGGGGCAGCAGCCTTTTCAGTATTGGCAGGGGCAACAGTCTGGATGATTGACTGACCTGGCCTTGTAACGGCCTTGCTGTGCTGGTACTGCAAACAGCTGAAAGCAAGGGGAAACTACGGCCGTAATTTTTCCCGAGGGCATGCAGCTTTACTGTATGGTTAAATGATGATAGTGTCGTCTTGGGTAAAATATATCGGAGGTAAAATAGTCCCCCATTCAGATCGCCGGGCGGGGACTACTCAAGAGGACGTCATTATCAGGAAAAAGAAAACTGGCGTTCAACGGATCGGAGTGTGGAATGTCAGATCCCTTAATCGGGCAGGTAGGTTAGAAAATTTAAAAAGGGAAATGGATAGGTTAAAGTTAGATATAGTGGGAATTAGTGAAGTTCGGTGGCAGGAGGAACAAGACTTTTGGTCAGGTGAATACAGGTTTATAAATACAAAATCAAATAGGGGTTATGCAGGAGTAGCTTTAATAATGAATAAAAAAAATAGGAGTGCGGGTAAGCTACTACAAACACAAAGTGAATGCATTATTGTGGCCAAGATAGACACGAAGCCCATGCCTACTACAGTAGTACAAGTTTACATGCCAACTAGCTCTGCAGATGATGAAGAAATTGATGAAGTGTATGATGAGATAAAAGAAATTATTCAGGTAGTGAAGGGAGACGAAAATTTAATAGTCATGGGTGACTGGAATTCGAGAGTAGGAAAAGGGCGAGAAGGAAACAGTAGGTGAATATGGATTGGGGCTAAGAAATGAAAGAGGAAGCCACCTGGTAGAGTTTTGCACAGAGCATAACTTAATCAAAGCTAACACTTGGTTCAAGAATCACGAAAGAAGGTTGTATACATGGAAGAATCCTGGAGATACTAGAAGGTATCAGATAGATTATATAATGGTAAGACAGAGATTTAGGAACCAGGTTTTAAATTGTAAGGCATTTCCAGGGGCAGATGTGGACTCTGACCACAATCTATTGGTTATGAACTGTAGATTAAAACTGAAGAAATTGCAAAAAGGTGGGAATTTAAGGAGATGGGACCTGGATAAACTGAAAGAACCAGAGGTTGTACGGAGTTTCAGGGAGAGCATAAGGGAACAATTGACAGGAATAGGGTAAAGAAGTACTGTAGAAGAAGAATGGGTAGCTCTGAGGGATGAAGTAGTGAAGGCAGCAGACGATCCAGTAGGTAAAAAGACGAGGGCTAGTAGAAATCCTTGGGTAACAGAAGAAATATTGAATTTAATTGATGAAAGGAAAAAATATAAAAATGCAGTAAATGAAACAGGCAAAAAGGAATACAAACTTCTCAAAAATGAGATCGACAGGAAGTGCAAAATGGCTAAGCAGGGACGGCTAGAGGACAAATGTAAGAATGTAGAGGCTTATCTCACTAGGGGTAAGATAGATACTGCCTACAGGAAAATTAAAGAGACCTTTGGAGATAAGAGAACCACTTGTAGGAACATCAAGAGCTCAAATGGAAACCCAGTTCTAAGCAAAGAAGGGAAAGCAGAAAGGTGGAAGGAGTATATAGAGGGTCTATACAAGGGCGATGTACTTGAGGACAATATTATGGAAATGGAAGAGGGTGTAGATGAAGATGAAATGGGAGATACGATACTGTGTGAAGAGTTTGACAGAGCACTGAAAGACCTGAGTCGAAACAAGGCCCCAGGAGTAGACAACATTCCATTGGAACTACTGACAGCCTTGGGAGAGCCAGTCCTGACAAAACTCTACCATCTGGTGAGCAAGATGTTTGAGACAGGCGAAATACCCTCAGACTTCAAGAAGAATATAATAATTCCAATCCCAAAGAAAGCAGGTGTTGACAGATGTGAAAATTACCGAACTATCAGTCTAATAAGTCACAGCTGCAAAATAGTAACACGAATTCTTCATAGACGAATGGAAAAACTGGTTGAAACAGACCTCTGGGAAGATCAGTTTGGATTCTGTAGAGATGTTGGAACACGTGAGGCAATACTGACCCTACGACTTATCGTAGAAGATAGATTAAGGAAAGGCAAAACTACATTTCTAGCATTTGTAGAGTTAGAGAAAGCTTTTGACAATGTTGACTGGAATACTGTCTTTCATATTCTGGAGGTGGCAGGGGTAAAATACAGGGAGTGAAAGGCTATTTACAATTTGTACAGAAACCAGATGGCAGTTATAAGAGTCGAGGGACATGAAAGGGAAGCAGTGGCTGGGAAGGGAGTGAGACAGGGTTGTAGTCTCTCCCCGATGTTATTCAATCTATATATTGAGCAAGCAGTAAAGGAAACAAAAGAAAGTTTGGAGTAGATATTAAAATCCATGGAGAAGAAATAAAAACTTTGAGGTTCGCCGATGACATTGTAATTCTATCAGAGACAGCAAAGGACTTGAAAAAGCAGTTGAACGGAATGGACAGTGTCTTGAAAGGAGCGTATAAGATGAACATCAACAAAAGCAAAACGAGGATAATGGAATGTAGTCGAATTAAGTCGGGTGATGCTGAGGGAATTAGATTAGGTAATGAGACACTTAAAGTAGTAAAGGAGTTTTGCTATTTGGGGAGCAAAATAACTGATGATGGTCGAAGTAGAGAGGATATAAAATGTAGACTGGCAATGGCAAGGAAAGTGTTTCTGAAGAAGAGGAATTTGTTAACATCGAGTATTGATTTAAGTGTCAGGAAGTCGTTTCTGAAAGTATTTGTATGGAGTGTAGCCATGTATGGAAGTGAAACATGGACGATAAATAGTTTAGACAAGAAGAGAATAGAAGCTTTCGAAATGTGGTGCTACAGAAGAATGCTGAAGATTAGATGGGTAGATCACATAACTAATGATGAAGTATTGAATAGAATTGGGGAGAAGAGGAGTTTGTGGCACAACTTGACAAAAAGAAGGGACCGGTTAGTAGGACATGTTCTGAGGCACCAAGGGATCACAAATTTAGCATTGGAGGGCAGCGTGGACGGTAAAAATCGTAGAGGGAGACCAAGAGATGAATACACTAAGCAGATTCAGAAGGATTAGGTTGCAGTAAGTACTGGGAGATGAAGAAGCTTGCACAGGATAGGATAGCATGGAGAGCTGCATCAAACTAGTCTCAGGACTGAAGACCAGAACAACAACAATCAAGGTCTAGAGTTTCCAATGTAGATTTTGTCTGCATGAGATGCTGCATTTTAAGTACAAACATGAGATAGGAATGACTAGACAGCCACACAACATGTATAATGCAATATACTTAATTATTATAAAATTCTTAAGTTGTTCAAAACCTTTAGTTTCCAATAGAGTAGCAATTTTAGACCATAGATTCTGAGATATATCACTGTTGCTATATATCTTGCCTTCACGATGCGATTAACTCCTCCTTTCTTGTATTAAACTTAAAAATTTCTCACACTCCACATTTTGTGTGTGCGAATGTTGTCCAGTTCCACAGAAGAAAACAAACTGAGATGAATTCCGCTGACCATTATCTGAAGCCTGTATGTAGGGCATTGAGATTGGGTGCACTGAGACTGAACATGTAATGGCATACTGATGTTAAAAGATTGGCCATATTCAGCCACTGCCAGTGGAATGCTCCAGTGTCAAGCCCACTGTGGCTGCAGCCTGCATATTAGCAAAACATGGTTCAGTATTTTTCCAAGAAATTTAATAATTTAATACTGTATTGTCTCACTTAGTTTTCCTTCTGAGACCACGTAACTGCCAAAGAGGTAACATAAACAGCATGTCACTGAACTGCATGGTCTCATCAAATGGTACCAGCTCAAATGTAAAAAAGCAGACAATGGTACTTCATATGTAAATATGTTGATAAGACACATATTGATTCAGCATGTTCCACATGAAGTTGCCTATATGAAAGCATCAAACTTCAAAACCACCGCTGAAGGAAACGCATTCAAAACCATTCTGCAGGTTGATGTTGAAATACAATGGATCCAGGCAGGAGAAAAAAAACCAAAGCAATGACAGGTTTCTTCAAGCACATGGCTCAGCAGAGTCAAAGTCACCCTACAGATGTTTACATGGTGTTTATATTCAGAAATGGTATTAAATTATGCCGAAATTGCTATTCAGTGCACAGCTGCCAGACTATTTGTACACTTTGTGACAAATGGGGGCATTTGGAATCCATCTGCCTAGAGAACAGTGCAGACTGTTTCACTTGTGTAACATCAAACCAATGAAAGCGATTGTTATTCAGTTTGAAGCTAGATGCATTCACATGACCCCTCTACTTTCAGAAAACAATTGGGACTTTTTAGCAAATATGGGAGTCGTAAGTCATATTGTCATACACGGAACATTAAGCATCTTTTAGATTTCTGTTACATGACCAAGTACATTTGGTACCATAGATCACACATTATGAGATTTAGTAAGCTTATGGCTAGCTCTTCTTCCATATGACCTGACTGCACAAGCCATTTTCAGATTCATATTTCCCTGAATGCAGATATAAAACTGACATATTACTGCTCAAAGCCCATTTGTTTCACCTTAAGTGACACTGCAATGTTAGGAATGGATCAGTTGGCAGACAAAATAATAATATTGCTGATAAATTCCACCCAATAAATTCCACTCTCATTACCACCAATAAGAAGCAGTCAGCGCAGATCCAACAACATGACCACCTGGTGAAATATTGTGCCCTTTAGACACTGACATCCAGCCATTCACATGCGAACTATTTTGTCATATTGTTCATGTTAATGAAATTTCAGTAATATCTATGCAGTATGATATTCCATCTAATTAAGGACCATATGCCACTGCCTGACATTTTTAATCACACATGAGGCAGCTTAGATCATACAGCTCTGCATCTGTAACAATGGGTGTGCACCCTGGCAATTTACAATTATGAAATATGCCCCCACCCCCCCTACAAAACATGTAAATGCTGATGTCTTGTTCTGTCTATTCTAGTAACCTGTTGCATATTTTGTATTAAGGAAGATGGGTATTTTGCCTTGGACACAGCCAACTCTAACAGGACACCAGATTTTCTCATGTATGACTTCTACATCGCTCAAAAAGCAGAACACAACCCAATCTCATGGAATGTTCAAGTGTTCATACCTAGTGGATGGTTGCCTTTAAAGTGGCAGATGGTTGATGCAGCCATCAGAAAATATTATCGTGTGCAACATTCTCTAGTGGCACAACACGGTGTTATTCTCCTTCATACACCTACAGACATAACTGGAAAGGCCCTTTGCATATTACACTGCCATCACTGTGGCATAACATGGATGATCAATATTGTTATTGCCGCTGCAACAATGAGGACATCAAGCACCTCAACAGGTTTGTAAAATCTGTGTTAAGCATTTGGTGGTACCCAAAACAGACTTCAGCCCCTGGATGACACCATCAGAGCCACAAGTGTGAATGTATGTTGTTTTTACTGCTTCTTTCTACAATTCTGGAGGATCATCAACATAGATCTATTTTTTGAGTTTTCCACATATGATACTCATTATTATGGATAACTTTCTGTGAGTTCTAAGAATAGTTCTCACCAAAGACCAACATGCACATATAATAGTCACAGATGACAGACTCTCTTTTGATTAACATTGGTGATTTATCAGGAATTATCTGCCAGAAACTAGATTACAAATCTGAGTATGCCCCCCAAAACATTCACAGACAAATGAGGAAGTATGATGATGGTTCAGATTTTTCAGGTACATGATTGTCCTGGTAAAGAAAAAGGATGATGCATTAACATTTTTTCTAAGCGTATAGTGGACAATTCCAATTAATAGCAAGAGACAGGTTGAAATTTTACGTGATCATCAACAGTGAACACTACAACAACTATTCTATGCTTGGGATCATTGACAGGTAATTCAGCATTAGCCTGAGTTCCATCCTAGGAAGGCGGTAACTCACATCTTCAAAATCCAATGAAAATGGTCACTGGGAATCACTATTCAGAGACACAGTGTTTAAAGGTGCACACCTACACGTCATCAAACATGGTCATCTGACACCAAATTCAAGTGATATAGTGACATTTTAGTTTATATGGTAAGATGCAGCTTATCCCACTGACGACAGACTCTAGCTTGTCTCCTGTATATGAAACAACTTTCTGTCTGTCTTTCTGCCAGAAATAAATTGGGCAGTTCTTACTATGAACACTTGGAGCCTCTTGCATTGCAACTCCTAGATGTCAAGATGCATGACTTTATCACCCCAAAACCTTCACGCATAATCTGCCATTACACGTAGTTGACCTTGTCTGGCACTACTCAACCAACAAGGGATGGTGTTTGAAGGGGGTTGGGATTTGGTAACAGTCAAAGTTTGCAAGTCTTCTATTTCCCACGTTTCCAATAGTTTATACATACTCTGAGTTCCAATTGGGATGTCAATAGGCAGACAACTATGCTATGACCTAGTGGAAGGAGTAGTATGATCCACAGAGGATAAGAATAGCAACCATCCATTATTAGGTTAAACATCTCTGATGATAAAGCAGTTACTCTGATAAGCTTTTCGGATAATTGTTTCAAAGCCTAAAGCTATTGCTGTTCACTGTAAGCACTGTGCAACTTCCATGTATCATATTAGCACTGATACTGACGATTTTCATTGTCCATTATTCCTGCATACTACCACTGCCATGTGATGAATTCCACACCAGTTTGCCAGCCCTTTTCCTGCTAATTGCCGGCAGTCTTCATTCTGCCTGTGTGCTGGGTCCCTCTGTCCCCGCACCATGTCTCCAGTTGTGAATGGCATGGATAGGGAGAATAACTGTTGATAAGAGTTCATGCCAACTTGAATCTTTCTAATTTTACCTTGGTGGACATTTTGTGAGATACACAATATTTAGGAGGCAGCAATAATTGGTTGAATTTTCTATGAACATACACTCTTGTAATTTTAAGAATAAACCACTCAGTGATGCACATTGTATCTCTTGTAGCATCTGCCAGTAGAGATGAAAGAGCATCTCCAGGTCAGACTCAACTAGCTACAATGCCATGCTGGGTGCCATCCCACTATGCCAAGGTTGCTTCCACTGTGTCACAGGCTCTGATATCTGCTACTGAGTCTCAATTTTCAGTAATCCAACAGCTGCTGAGTTTCTAGCTGGCTGACACCACACCACTATCAATGCCACCCACATTGCAGCAGCCCTTCCCATGCTGTTATGCCAGATATGTGGCCGGCAGATGAATAAAGAAGTGAAGCCATCCTTGCATTCTTCCAGTAACATCAACAAATTCCGTAGACTGCATTAATAATCAACTACCACTAAAATGCTACGAAAAAAGTTACACCATATTTGTATTTGTATCTGTATCTGTGAATTACAATTGATTATATAGCTACTAAAGCTCTTTGTGAATATATCTTGATGTACTTCCACTAATGTTTTTTCAAGATTTCACAATGTTCCACACATTTGAACAAATAGAAAACATATATGTTAGGCACTATTTTTGTCCAATATTTTTCCAGGTAGATTCCTTTCCTGAAGTGTGATCCTAAAAGGTCTGCAAAACACCCACATATACTTCAAATGGTCATCAGATTCAAACATGTTCAAGCCAAAAATTTCTTTGTATGTGGGCACAGGTGAATGCCAGAGGATGCAAAGTCTGGGGAATATGGTAGATATTCTAACAGTTAGTACTCCAATCACAACAACAAAGCACTTTTTCAGTCAAAGACAAAAACAGGAAAATTTGGGTTTAATGTCCCACCAACAATGCTATTGGAGACAAAGTGGAAGTTTGGTTAGAGCAAGGATAACATATTATTTGGGCCATGTACTTTCCAAAGGAACCATTCTGGCACTCATTTTAATTAATTTAGGAAAAACCAAGGAAACCTAAAATATTGATGATGACAAGGAAATCTGAAAACCAGTCCTCCCGCATGCGAGTCTAATGTGCTAACCACTTTGTCACCTCATTCAGTACCATTGTCCTGAAAAAGGTATTATTTTTTCTTTTACTATCCAGGCCTCTTCAAATGAAATTTTTCATCCAGTGGGTCTTGAAGACTTGCCGAATATTCACCAGTTACTGTTTTACTTCTTGTGAGGTAAGCCATCAGAATAATTCATTTTTGCCACCCAGAAAACACTGCCCTTGAGCCTTCAAGTGGTTGGAATCAACTTCACATTTTTAGTGCAGGTTCACTGACTTCCACCCACTGCCTTGACTGTTCCTTGATTTCTAATGTAGACCTACATCTCATCCACAGCATAAAATCAGCATTAAAAATTGTTCTATTATATTTAAAGAGGTCAGACGTTTGATTTCTGTAAGCTTTCAATAAATGCAGCATAATTACCATACAAAGCTTTTCTTCACATAAAATACAGGGTGTTTGGAAATTCCTGTTACAAACTTCTAGGGCATGTAGAGGGGAGTGGGTAGATAATATTCTGAATAGGAACCCATGTCTGGAAACTTTGTTTCCATGTTACAGACATTTGAAAACAGGTTTGCTAGTTATGGATGCAACAGGGTAGTCATGGTGGGGTGGTGGGTTACAGTGGATTGGCTGATGTCATCTGACATCTATCCTACCTCTCTGACCAGGTTTGAGCCTCATTTATAGGTCTGTGAGTGTTAGAGCAACATCGCTGAGTACACATTTGCAGAATACACTGATATGATCCTTCTGAATGGCGAAGCTCACAGTTGTTCTCCACGCTGTCTGACTCCATTGCATACCCTTTATGCCACAATTAAGAAATGGCTTAGAGATAGGATACCTTCACTATCAGCAGGCATGACTCTGGTCCTCCAAGCAGATGCCACACACCCTAACTGGAAGAAGTCATACTGCATCATGTTGAAGAGAACTCAGTACACTACCAATTCCTTTAATATTAATGAGTGAAATTGTAAAACAAATGACATACTGGGTCACACTTAATTACTTGTAAAAGTGGTCACGTTACCAATGTGTTTTCAAATAGTTGTAGCATGGAAACTGTATATTACCAGACAGGGGTTCCAAATCAAAATATTATCTGCTCACTTTACTCTACAAGTCCTAGAAGTCTTAATAGGAATTCCTGAACACACTGTATACCACATCCTTTTTTATGATATGCTTATGAAATCAATTACTTCAGACACCTTTGATTGCTTATTTTCAGTCAACAATTTTTGGTATTTTCACTTGGTTGTTGGAGGTTTAGGACATCTTTCATGCAGATTATTTTCAAAAGAAGTATGGTCATGTATCAATTTGATCATCAATTCTTTAACTGCTGAAAAGGGAGAAGCAGACTCCTTACAAACCTTCATCAACTTTGGATAAATTTCTGTTCAGGATAAGTCACCTAGACCATCTAATTTCATAATGACATGTGAGCATACAGCTATCACCATAATGTACACATACACCAAATGTATTTCACATGGTAAAACATACTTACAAGAGTAAATCAGTGCAGGAAAAATTTGCTCATTTCTCTCTTGTGCTGTTTCAACCAGTATGCGGAGTGGTCCTTTTGGGCTCAAAACTGCTATCAGATCTGTTAAGTAATAACATCAAGAAGAATAATTGAGAACAGTATACAAAATTTAACACATCAATAAAATAAGTCAATATCATTCTGTAATATGAACTTGTATGTTTTCAAAGATAAAAGTTGTATTCCCAAATAAATGCCTCACTTTGCAAAAGTAGGAGCAGTACAAGGGCTACATGCCCATAAGCTCCACCTCCCTCACTCAATGCTGCCACAATATTTATGCTACACACTTCGTGCCTAACATTTACCCACACTGTGGATACTGACTTCCCTTACCCAAGAAAGGGATATCATACACTGCTTCATCACTTCATCTAGTATGAAAAGCCCAGATACAAAACAAAGTGAAACATGACTGTCAAAAATGGTTATTACTGTGTTATGTACACAGTACTGATAGAGCACCAAGATCTTTCTCTGATTCTGTAATTGAAAGCCAAGAGCTCAATGAAAATTTTACCAACTGTATGTTTCCTTTTGCTAAGTGCTGAGCTGTGTGTTGAAATGGGAAGTGGACAGTGGCTGAAAAATTACAAAATAGTCCAGGATAGCATTGAAAAAATTCATTCAATAAAACATAACACCACTGATCATGATTCACATTAAAGTCAGCAAAAAAATTCTAAAACAATTGGATGACCGCACTCTTTCACAATGATTGAACTGTTTAGGTCTAAGGGAGACCATTCAAAATTGCTAGCTTTTGAATTTATCCTCTGACAAGCAAGAGTAAAAATAACAGACACACACACACACACACACACACACACACACACACACACACACACACACACACACACACACACAAAACTGTGCCCCCAAAATGGTGACAGATAGTGCCAATGCTATTTTGTGGCAGATGGACTGGTTGTGATGGGGGTAGTGTCAGGTTGGGTGGGGAGAGGGAGAGGGAGCCAGGAGTCAGGGAGAGGGACTGGGGCTGGGAATGGGTACACAGCAACTCAGGGAGAGGCCTGTTCAAAAAATTCTGGAACATTCATAATTTTGCATCAATGGTGTGCTGGAGCGAAATGTGATTGGCATCCCTGCACATGCCTGTGTATAATGTGTAACTGCTGGAAGTTTCATTGTTATATGTCTGTTAATTATTGTTCAGTGCTGCATTGAGTAGAGCA
The DNA here is from genome assembly GCF_023864275.1 of Schistocerca cancellata. NCBI lineage: Eukaryota > Metazoa > Arthropoda > Insecta > Orthoptera > Acrididae > Schistocerca > Schistocerca cancellata. The sequence goes on from NC_064626.1 coordinate 654,486,333, forward strand.
TTGTGTCACACAGTTTGCGAATTTCGAGATGGCAGAGTTAGAGGAGCCATGCGTCTGCATTAAAATATGTGTGAAACTCAAGGAAACCTTTAGACACACACCAAATTATGCAGGAAGCGTATGGTGATGAGTGCTTAAGCTGTATACGGTCTTACGAATGGTTCACATGGTTTAAAAATGGCTGGACGAAAGTTAAAGATGGCCCTCATTCGAGATGCCTTTTGACATCTACTGACGACACTCATGTCAGGAATGTCAACAAAACTGTGCATGCCAATCGAAGACTGACTGTCCGAGAGATTGAAGAAGAATGTAATATTTCAGTTGGATTATGTCATGAAATCCTGACGGCATCTTGGAACGCATCTTGTTGCCGCCAAGTTCGTCCCATGGCTCATGAGTCAAGACCAGAAAGTCCTTCACCTTGCAGTCTGTGAAGAACTTTTGGATAGTACACATAAGAATGAGATGTTCCTTAAGAGAATCATAACTGGTGATGAGACGTGGGTCTATGGTTATGATGTTGAGACCAAGGCTCAATCTTCACAAAGGGTTGGGAAAGGTTCTCCGAGATAACAAAAAAAACTCGTCAAGTCAGGTCAAATGTCAAAGCCAAGATGATAGTTTTCTTTGATTCTGAAGGATTAGTCCATCATGCCACTGGACAAACTGTTAATTGATGGTACTATTGGGACATGTTGCGATGCCTACAAGAAAATATGAGAAGGGAACAGCCTTGAAATGTGGTGAGACAATTCATGGCTGTTGCACCACAATAATGCACCTGCACATTCATCCCTGTTGGTGTGTTACTACTGAACAAGAAACAAAATCACTGTGTGTCTCATCCATTACCGAAAGATGAAAATCCTGTGGAAAGGGCGAAGATTTGCAACAATAGCCGAGTAAAAGAAAATTCGCAGACAGCGCTTCGCATGATCCAATAAGAGGCATACCAAGACTGCTTCCGGAAGTGGAGATGGTGTTGGGGGCAGTGTATCAATTGTGGAGGGGAGTATTTTGAAGGAGAGCATGCACAATGAGTAAAACATAAGTACAAAAAAATTCTGTAGACAAAGTTCTGGAAGTCTTTGAACAGATCTCTTATACAGCACTAGGCTTTCTTCACATATTATCTTTTCACTGATCCAACTAGTAGCTCCTGAGAGTGTTATTCTTGTTCATGGGTAGTTACAGTTAACAGTTTAAACTCTCCAATGTTATTAGAAACATTTCACAGTTCATATATAACGAGAAAGAGATGGGCAGATAATTACGAACGTTCCACTTCGATATTTGTTTCATAAGTGACCAACACTGAACTTTGATTAACAAATCCTAAGTTTGGATCTTATGTGATGACTTTAACCAAAATATGAGAGTAATGTAACAAATAAATAGAAATATATGATAAAAGTATTATTTGCAACTGTCGATACAAATATAGACAATTTGTGGTAAACTAACCTTATTCTTAATCACTAAAGGTTAACTAGCTTTGGTCTTGTAGAAAGCTTTTTTCAGCTGATATCACTTGAAAATGTCCTTGTATGCTTAAAACAAGGTTATTTTTAATTTTTTTCAATAAAACATCTTACAACCGAAGTTTCTGCTGTTGCCATAAGAAATGGAACGACCACTTATGTCCAGTCATGAATAAAGCAGGTGGTAGACATCAGTTTATTGGTGGAATACTAAAGATGTGCAATCAATCTACAAAGGAGATTGCTTAAAAATCACTTGAGTGACTGGTTCTAGAATATTGCTCAAGTGTGTGGGTCCCATACCAGATATGATTAATGGGAGATATCGAACATATACAGAGGAGGACAGCATAAATGGAAGGTTTGTTTAATTCATGGGAGAGTGTCACAGAGATACTGAAGGAACTGAACTGGCAGACTCTTGAAGATAGATGTAAACTATCCCGAGAAAGTCTACTAGCAGACTTTCAAGAACCATCTTTAAATGATGACTCTAGGAATGTACTACAATACCCTCTGTATCGCTCACATAGGGATTGTGACAATAAGATCACACTAATTACTGCCCGCACAGAGACATTCAAACAATCGTTCTTACTGCACTCCATATTTGAATGGAACAGGAAGAAACCCTAATAAATGGTACAGTGGGGTGTACCCTCTGCCATGCACCTCACAGTTGTTGTAGATGTAGGTGTAAATACTTACAATTCTATGAAAATATAAGTAAGAAACGCTAAGAATTATATGAAGTCTGTACCTACCCCAGATTGAAATTACTGCCAATACAACCCAAGTTGTCCATTCCGGTAGGTATTTGATGAACACCAGTGCCATAAGAGCAGCAACAAATATGAGATATGCTTGCTGAAGACGCAGAGGACCTCGCCAGTGGATGCATATCATCCCAACAACACCAAAGTTCCACATAAGGAAAACAAGAGTAATGTAATCCATTGGCACATTGAAAGCTCTAAGAACTTCCCTGAAATCATATTTAATACTGATCAAAAACCCAAGCATACAAACAAAACTTTAAAATAATGTTACTCATATAGTTCATAAAATATACAGAAAAAAAGTAGCTGAAAGCCTACCAAATATTCATTTTTTCATTGGAGTTTTCAACATGACAATGAGTTTATAGTACATTTAAAGAGGCTGTCTTTCATTAGGTTCGATAAGATTAGATACACTGCTCATTTTGCAGGCCCATGGTAATGAGATCCTCAAGGATTTGAAACTTGACAAAAACAAAAACATACACACCCAAAAAATAACCAATATGCTATTTATTCCAATGATCCTAACTGAAATGGTCCTGAAGGTCATGGCAAAAAATGTCCTGATTTACAAATCGAAACAATACTTATCTTATTATATTATGCAGAACACAACTTATATTGACAGTATATAAGTAAACTGGCTCTGCTAAGAAATTCATTAATGAAGTAGGACGAGATGGCAACTAAGAAAACGTTTATGTTCTACATAATTTTTACTTCATTAGTAGCTAAAAATTTTACAGTTACCAGCAAGTTACTGAAAGTGCATGTTCCTGAATAACAAATGCTTTTACAAAATAAAGTGATTTTTAAGCCTTTATATAGATTATTCTTTCTCCTAGTATTTATCTCTGAAAGAGATTAACAGGATGTATCATAATAGCAAAAACTGATACAGGTGAAAGTATAAGAGACAAAAATGCTCCAGTAAATATGGGTCTGCTTATGAGCTGTCTGCAAGATAGTTGCTAATGTGTGGTTATGAGCCACAACTGATTTCACAGTGAAATGTTGCCTACTTAGTAAAATAAATGTGAAATGCATGTTTCTGGATATAGAAGCCAAGTAAGATTTCTCAAATTTCACCCGAAGCCCATGGTCAACGAGAAATACGGTCATCAGGTTACCATCCATTTGGAAAGCAGTTGCACTCAGCGACTGTTATATTAACTTGTAAATTGTAGATTGCAGCAATCAGTTGTCCTTTTTAATTTTTATTAAGCAGATCTAGATTTCGGCTAGAAGCTAGCCATTCTCAGTGCTAAGAATACAAGAAGTACATAGTCAGATGATGTCATAAAAAGTTACAAGTAATGGCTTAACGCATATGGTTTGTATGTTACATACCACTATTATTTTTGCTCAAAGTATTCAAGTCCCTGTTGATCAGGCTTCACCCACAGTTCATTGAATACTACTGTTTGTGGAAGGCAGGCTGTAAGGAGAACACATCCATTAGTTACATGGCACCATCTACATGAACTACGTATATAAAATTCAAGGGAAGTAAACCACTTCAAATTTGCATGAGAATTACATAAAATTAAACATAAGTACAATTCTTTACATCGTAGTCCGACTTATTTCGTATTTGCCGGCAAGTAATAAAATTTCCACGTTCACTCCTTGTGAGTCAGTTATTATTATTAAAACATTTAAATTATGTCAGGTGGGTAAAACTTTCTAAGGATTTTTTTTTAATTTATAATACACAAGAAGAGACATGCCTATTAGTTGATATGGCTTAAATATTTTTATCTTTATATTATATCTCCCTTTATTAAAACATAATAAGTATATTGTTCATCATATTTACTAAATAGTTCATAGATGGCGTCAAATGTCAGTCAGATGCATGGTTGGTGCAATTTGGCCATTCCGCTATAGATATAGAAGGTACTAACCTCATTATCCCTTAAAACCAATTTTCCTCGTAAATGCAAAATAACCAATGTACTGAATTTGCTGTTAATAACACTGCATATGCATCTGAGCTAACATATCATGGAAGAAGTTCTGTTGGTTCAGAATTATCATCATCATACTCGTACAGTATTATGAAAATGACTGCTACATATTGGCAAGATGGCAGGTGTTACCTTGTTCCCCCTAGGTCAAACCTTACACTGTTTCCCAGCAACAAATCTTCGAATAATTCCCAGAATCGTGCATTTTTCATAACAACCTGATCATTAATCAGGTTGCTGTCGGTATTTTTGTGATGGCAGAAGATGTCGAGCTCTTCTAGGAGGTCAAGGAACCTGCCCTTATGGAGCGACCTCACATTGGATGTTGAAGTCAGCACCTTATGTTTTGTTGTAAGTAAATGTGCAACCATACTCGATTTCTCCATGGTATCTTTTCTTCCCAATGCGACATGTTCCCCAAACCTGATTTCCAGCCTCCTTCCTGTTTGGCCAACATAACAGGCCCTACAATCTGGGCAATCAATTTTATAAACTCCAGAAGCATGAAATATGTTTTTTACATCTACAGAGTGTTGCAAAATACATCCCAAGTTATTTTTAGTACCAAAAGACACTATCATATTGTACTTTCTAAGGATAGTTGCAATCCTAGTGCTCATTTTTCTGTAGTAAGGTATGCTGACAAACTTAGTACGTTCTTTAGAAGCCGTATTTTTATTGTAAAGCGTCATCCTATTTTTATATTTATTAGCTATGTTCTTATAGCAAGCTGAAACAAGTGACAAGGGAAATGAATAACTATAAGCTTGATATCCTGGGATTGAGTGAAGTGAGGTGGCCAGAGTTTGTTGAAATGCAGACATCAGATGGAATTACCTTTTTATATTCAGGATGTGAAGAGGAAGAGGAACACCGGGATGGAGTTAGAGAAGAGAATTCTAGAATAGAGACCTGTGTCTGGTAGGATCATGACTGCCAGATTTAAGATGAAGGTCCGAAACGTGACTCTTATCCAATGCTATGCCTCCACAGAGACATCAGAGACTGAGAAGAAGGGGGAGTTCTAATACCTGCTATGAGAGACTGTAAGGAAAGTGAGCAAAAAAGATATCCTCATTGTTATGGGAGACATAAATGCCAAGGTGGGAGATAACAATGAGGGTTTGGAACAGATAATGGGGGTACATGGCTTGGGTGAAATGAATGACAATGGGGAAAGATTTAGTGACTTCTGCACAAGCCATGACCTTGTAATAGGAGGGACCTTGTTTCCTCATTGGAGATGTCATAAGATAACATGGGTATCCCCAGATCATATTACAGAAAATCAAATTGACCACATCACAGTATTCAGGAAGTTCAAGAGGAGCCTGGAAGATGTGCTAATAGAAGAGAAGCAGACGCAAGTAGCGGCCACCTTCTTATTACTGCCTGTTTCTGAATGAAGATTGTGGCTTCCAGAAAGAAATTCAAGCCAAAGAATAGAAGATTTGATGTAGGTAAACTGAAAGATCCACAGATAGCTGAGGGGTTCCAGCTAGAACTCTGGAATAGATTCCAGGTGCTGGAACTGGAGATGGCTAAGGATAAGGACATAGAGGAAATGTGGACACAGAAGTTAAGAATACTTTTGTGCAAGTGAGTGAGAGACAACTTTGCTTTAAAAATTGCCTGTTGAGAGATTGGATGTACGGACATACCTGGAGGAAAATCACCCACAGAAACAAGGCTAAGGGAAGAGTAAATCAGAGCAGGACCAGGCAACAAAAAGCACAGGCTGAAGGTGATTATGGAGCAGCAGATAAGGAAGTGAAAAGGAGTGTGAGAAGAGACCACAGAAGATGGATAGATGAACAGGCTGATAGAGCAGAACAGGCAGCGCGGAGGGGGGATGTGAAAGAACTATATGATATCACGAAATTGCTCTCCAAGAAAAGCTTCCACAGGAACCGACCAGTAAGGAACAAGAAAGGAGAGATACTAACTACACATGAAGAACAATCACTTAGGTGGAAAGAACACTTTAAAGAAGTTGTAAATAGAGACCTCACTGGGGAGGTAGACAGAATACAATGATCCTAATCCCAGCATTGATGTAAATGCACTGACAAAAGCAGAAATTCGGATAGCACTGAAGCAGATCAAGAATGGGAAAGCACCAGGACCAGGTAATTTAACATCTGAGATGCTGAAAACAGACTTGGACACCACTGTCGAGTTATTGTACACCCTCTTAGAGGAGATATGGAGAGAAGAGAAACTGCCAACAGATTGGAAACGAGGCATTATCGTGAAAATACCCAAAACAGGAGATGTTACTAACTGCAACAACTGGCGGGGTATTACCCTATTGTCAGTACCGAGTAAGAATCATTTTAAATCGCATTAAGGATTCTGTGGAAGCACAACTGAGGAGAGAACAGGCGGGTTTTAGAAAACGTCGAAGCTGTGTGGACCTTATCAATACTCTGAGAATTATTCTGGAACAAAGTGCGGAGTGGCATCACACCCTCTACCTTACCTTCATTGACTTTGAAAAGTCAATCGAAGAGTCGTGGGATACTCTTGCAAAATATGGCATTCCAACAAAGATCATCATCATCATCATAAAGCAAATGTATGACGACTATGTATGCCAAGTACTACATAATGGAGAACTAACAGATTCTTTCCAAGTTAATTTGGGAGTATGACAAGGGTGGGGTGTATTCTTTCGCCAACACTAATTCTTTTGGTGTTGGACCATGTGATGAAGAGAGTGATGGGGGGACAGAACAGAGGTGTACAATGGGGGATGCAGGATAGGCTCGAAGATCTAGATTTCGCATACGACATTTGTTTAATGGCACAACGATATCGAGACATTGAAGAGAAACTGGCCAGGTTACAGAGAGAGGTAGAAGTTGTAGGCCTCAAGATATAAATGTTCGCAAAACCAAAGAAAATGCGGATAAATTCGACCATCACGAATAGGCTGGCCATTAATGGACAGGACACAGAACAGGTACAATCTTTCCTCTATCTCAGAAGTAGAGTCACGACTACAGGAGGCGCTGAGCAGGACGTCCATAGTTGCATCCGCAAAGCAAATGGTGCATTTGTACAACTGTACCCTGTCTGGAGAAATAGGCACATCTCAAACAAGACCAAACTCCGCCATTTCAATAGCAATGTGAAGGCTGTTCTGTTGTATGGTTGCGAAACTTGGAAGGCGAATAACCACATACAAAACCATCTCCAAGTTTTTATCAACTGCAGTCTCCAGCGTATTTTAAATGTGAGATGGCCAGATATAATGACAAATTAAGATCTTTGGAGGGAGACAAATCAGCGACCAATCAATATACAAATCAAAGAAATAAAATGGAACTGGATTGAGCATACACCCTTTTATGTTGAACTGGGTGGTCTGAAGCATAATCCACAATGCCATTGGTACAAGTCTCTTTACGAAATATACCAGATGCGTGCCTGCCATTTTCATTTCGAGTTGATAGACCTAGAAAAGTAACAGATTTATTTATTTCAGTCTCAGAAAAAAAGGTATTTTTCAATTTTGCTGTCAATCGGTTGTTTAAAATTCCGCTGTCAAAAGACGAACATGATGAGGAAATGGCAACAATAAGGCAAATTGCAAAAGTAAATAACTATCCATATGACTTTGTAGATACTACATATAAAAAAATAGCTAATAAATACAAAAATAGGATGTTGCTTTACAATAATAATACGGCTTCTAAAGAACATACTAAGTTTGTCAGCTTACCTTACCACGGAAAAATGAGTACTAGGATTGCAACTATCCTTAGAAAGTACAATATGATAGTGTCTTTTGGTACTAAAAATTACTTAGGATGTATTTGGCAACACACTGTAGACTTAAAAAAGATATTTCATGCGTCTGGAGTTTATAAAATTGATTGCCCAGACTGTAGGGCCTGTTACGTTGGCCAAACAGGAAGGAGGATGGAAATCAGGTTTGAGGAACACGTCACATTGTGAAGAAAAGATAACATGGAGAAATCAAGCATGGCTGCACATTTACTTACAACAAAACATACGGCACTGACTTCAACATCCAATGTGAGGTCGCTCCATAAGTGGGAGAAGGGCAGATTCCTTGACCTCCTAGAAGAGCTCGACATCTTCTGCCATGACAAAAATACCGACAGCAACCTGATTATTGATCAGGTTGTTACGATGATTATAATTCTGAACAAACAGAACTCCTTCCATGATATGTTAGCTCAGATGCATATACAGTATTATTAACAGCAATTCAGTATATTGGTTGTTCTGCGTTTACAAGGAAAATCGGTTTTAAGGGATAATGAGGTTGGTACCCTCTATATCTATAGCAGAATAGCCAAATTGCACCACCCATGCATTTGACTGACATTTGGCGCCATCTATGAACTATTTAGTAAATATGATGAACAATATACTTATTATGCTTTAATAAAGGGGGATATAATATAAAGATAAAAATATTTAAGCCATATCAACTAATAGGTGTATACAGCATGTCACTTCTTGTGTCATAATTTTTTTTTTTTTAATTTAAAAAGTTTCACCCATCTGACATAATTTACATGTTTTAATAATAATAACAGACTCGCAAGGAGTGAACATGGAAATTTTATTACTTGCCGGCAACTATGAAATAAGTCGGACTACAATGTAAAGAATTTTACTTATGTTTCATTTTATGTAATTCTTATGTAAATTTGAAGTGGTTTACTTCCCTTGAATTTTATATATGTAGTTCATGTAGATGGCGCCAAGTAACCAACGGATATGTTCTCCATACAGCCTGCCTTCCGCAAACAGTAGTATTCAATGAACTGTGGGTGAAGCCTGATCACCAGGGACTTAAATGGTTTGAGTGAAAATAATAGTGGTATGTAATATACAAACCATACATGTTCAGCCATTGCTTGTAACTTTTTATGACATTATCTGACTATGCACTTCTTGTATTCTTAGCACTGAGAATGGCTAGCTTCTAGGCGAAATTTAGATCTGCATAATAAAATTTAAAAAGGACAACTGATTGCTGCAATTTATAATTTACAATAAATACAATAGTAATTTGGCATCTTAAAATTTACTTCAATCTCAAAAACTGTTAAAGGTGTTCCACATGTTGAGATAGCTTTTAAATGCAATACTGCACCCATTTCTGCAGTGAGTTACAAATTCTTTCAACAACCAACAGATCATCTTGTCAATCTTGATAAGATTCGCTATTGCAGTCCTTCTACTGTATCAGTGGGAGTGCAGTAAATTTCACTTCTGACACAACCCTAGACAGAAAAATCCGTAGGACTGAGGTCAGGCGATCTCAAAAAAGCCAAGGTACAGGCAGTATTCGATCTACTTATCTCAGATTTTATTGGCACGTAAGATATCTTACATTAGTAGGAAAATGAGCTGGTGGCCCATTACGCACGTATGGCATTCCTCAAGCATACGCAAAATTTGAACCCAATTACACAGGGAGCTAATCGAAAAGGTTATATTTCAATTACATTTTTATAAACTAGGACAATATTTCACACTGAAGTCAGTGATGGCTTGTAACCATATATTTGCGATTATCTCACAGAAGATATCATTTATGGACCCACGTCACTAGACTGTTTTTCTTCTGTCATCATATACTTTCATTATTTAGTGTTTTTCCAATGTGAAATTTTAATTACATGTATTTGGGGAAACGATGGGTTTACATTTGTTGGAACCATGGTCAAGGGTTGAACAAAACCATGTTTAGTTTCAGCTGATTGGTTGCTTTGGATTCATTTATGACTGTTATGAATCTGCTACTCATAATTGTGTGTTACACAGTATTGTTTCCTCAGGGGCTTGTGCTTCTGTTGTATTTACGTTCATTAAGAACTGTACACAAATTCAATGTTACAGATAAATGACCTTGATGAGTGATAGAGCAGATTCAGAACAGTTATAAATGAGTTAACTGAATTCAAAGCAACCAACTAGTTGCAACAAAAGGTGATTTTATTCAACCTGGCCATGGTTTCAAAAGATGTAAACCTAACTTCTTGAGAAATACATGTAACAAAAATTTCACATTGGAAAAACACTAAATAATGAAGCACTCTGACATTTGTCCAATGAAAATATGCCGTCGGCACACATCATTATATAAATTATTAAATATGCTGGCCCCTATAATCAGGACTTGTCAAGTAGAATAGTTAAAAATCCAGAAATAAAACCAATAAAATAAAATGTCAAGCCATGTTATGAGCTGTGCACCAACTCAACTGGTTGGCTGCTTTGGATTCATTTACTGATCTCTAACCACAGCTGAAGTGCAGCCATGTTCAAAATGTTGAAGTCATAAATGAGGTATTATATGGCAAACAGCAGAACTGAACAGAATGTATACTTAAAAAGAGCAACACGTGGACATGCTAAATCATTTTGGGTATATTCACACTGAAGTAGTCCAACACCAAAAGTCACAGCAATCACATTATTCAGATCTTTGCCACGAACTACTCCATTCCACTGTGTTTAAATCATTTCACTCAAACTACCACTTTTACACTCTGTTGACAAATAAGGGAACATGCATGAGTAACGCAACTTCTATTTTGGGAAATATCACCTGCAAATATGGTAGTGCTACATGACAACATATACTGTCACCAGCAAATGGTTAGGTTTTTGCCAAATAAAACATCATTTATGACTCTTGTGAATCTGCTGTAGGTTTTAATGGCTTCAATCACAATACAATATAATATCAACTAGACAATAACCGGTTTTGGTTGATTAGCAGCCATCCTCAGATCATGCTTACACTGTAACTGGTAACTATATACAGTATTAACCACCACAGCATCATTACTAACAAGTGCAACTTGCTGAAATATCTGCGCTAGCTGAACAGAAATGCGGAAAACCCAAGTCCAAAAACAGTTTATTGGACTCACCAAAACGAAACACTAATGCAATCTCCAATATAACAACAGACTCGATCCCAACTGCGGGCCGTCACAAATATGAAATAACAAATAATAATAGAAAAGACCTGACTCTTCACGGGGAGAGATCACAATAAAACAGTTCTACAATGTCAAGATGTTCGTCGACTATACCAAATCCATCTGGAAGAGATTGGCAAGCTAAAAGAGACATCTGGCCGTAGCTGCCGGGGTGGTAGCTCTATATACTTCCAAGCGGTGCATCAAACTGCCCTTTGCCGGCAGTGCGCCACCCTATAAAGCCCATTTGGCAGATGTATCTGCCGGAACTATTTACAATCACGTGCTTGGCATATCAAAGTAGTTCCTGGGCCAGCTGTGACTTCTGGTGAAGCTGTTCTGCAGGCTCTGCGAACTGGTAGTGGCAGCCTTTGGTGGAGACCGGGAGCTGTGTTGTGTTGTGGCCGCCGATAAATATTTGTGTTGACAACACAGATGACTTAGGTTTTCCGGGTGAATATATGCCCTGTGATACAGGCATCCCATGTTGGTTGGACGTGAAGTGGGATGTCGATGCAGTAGGCACTACAATGTATGCAGTGGGCAGCCACAGCACTTGCCAGTATCTCAAGGCACGTCAGAGAATTACTGTTATCATATGAAACCAGTAGGAGACTAATCACTGCATGTACTTGTCTGTGATCATCATACTTTGCTAATTAAAACTGTATATGGCTACCAATGACTGTGTGAGCATGATCAGAGGATGGTTGTTTATCAACTGAAACCAGTTAGCATCTAGTTGATATTACATTATATTGCGATCAAGACCATCGAAATTTATAATAAATAATATACGCTGCTGAGGCTCACACAACTGCCACTGTCAGGAATTAAGAATCTTGCGAAACTGCTGGTCATAACTGCTTGTAACACGGTACTGTGTCTTGAGCTATTTGCCCTTCTGTAGTCTTATTTGTTAACCGTCAAACATTGATTGTAAAGAAATGTAAAGTTTTACAGATGAATGGCCTTAATGAGCGGTAGAACAGATTTTTTGTATTTTAAAATAATTTTTATTCAGTTTTAGCAATCTGAGTTGGAGTACTTCCCTTATAAGGAGTGGTAGTAGTTTAAAACAGTTCCCTGAACAGGAATCAACACGAGTCCATAGCACACTAATTCATATTGCACCACTCTGGACTCCTAAAAATTAGCCTGACTTAACATGTTACTCACCCCAAAATATTACACTATAGGACATTACGAAATGAGAGAAACTGAAGGAGGTCAGATTTATTATCTTTTATCACTCATGCCTCACAACATTCAAATTGCACATAAAGATTTGTTTAGTGATTTTAACAGTTTTGTGGTATGCTTGCCTCAACTGAATTTATCATCAAGTCACAATATAATGAAATTAACACTGTTAACTGTTTCCATCTGCAGAGTCTCACATTTTATGCATGTGCCTCTTGTAGTTTCTGAACTGCATATGAGTTTTCCACTCTTTAATGACAATGGGATGCCTAGAAATGTTCCAGTGATAAATTCCAGATTATATAAACAACTTAAAATGGGTAAACTAAGAGAAACATCCTTATATGAAAATTTTTATTTTCTGCATAAGTGTAGGTTATTTTCAGTCTAAAAATTTTATGATGGACATTACGTCGTTTGGTTTAGTGAAGTATATAAGAGGTGGAATCCAAAATTTTCGGGACTGGTGCTGCCATCTGGAAAGTAGAAGTAGTAGATCTTTGCACCGCTAGGTGGCGAGAGCTGCATATCTGATAAATCAGTGTGCAGAGTGGCATTCAGCTGGGAGGATGTGTTGCGTGTCCACAGTGATTTCTGCAATACTCTGTGTTTAGTGTGTGGCGATTTTACGATGGGTCGGCCAACAGAACAGCGCACGTGTATCAAATTCTGTGCGGATCTTGGGAAAAGTGCTACGGAGACCCTTGCAATGATTCAACAAGTGTTTGGGGGACAGGGAATGAACCATACGTGTGTATTTGAGTGGAAGAGCCCGGGCTCTCCATGACCCAAAAAAGCAAGACAGGTGAATAGCAAAGTGAAGGGCATGATTATTGTTTTCTTTCATACCAAGGGACCTGTGCACAAAGAATTCGTCCCAGCCAACCAAACAGTGAATTCCGCATACTACTGTGATGTTTTGCGATGGCTCGATGAAAACGTGTGGTGTCGACGGCCTGAACTTTGGCATCAAGGGAGCTGGCTGCTGCATCATAACAACGTACCCTGTTGCACATCCTTGCTCACCAGGCTCTTTTTGGAAAAAAACAACATGGCGGTTGTACCCCACCCACCATACTCGACAGATTTGGCACCTTGTGACTTTGCGCTATTCCCAAAACTGAAACTCAGGTTGAAAGGCCATCAGTTTGACACTCTATAGAGGATTCAAGAAGCATCGCTGGCGGTGATAAACACCCTCAAAGAACAGGACTTCCAGAAAATGTTTGACCAGTGGCAGAAGTGCTGGCACCAGTGTGTATGTGTGGATGGGAACTACTTAGTGGGTGATGGTGACCATTAGTCCAAAGGTAAGGTTTTCAACAGATGTCAGCACCAATCCCAAAAATTTTGGATAGCACCTCATATGGACATGACTGGAGTTACTTGGAAAGGCTGATCTCAGTTATTCCAAGGTTGCACTTACTGAGCATGATGACGCCAACTTATCAGTAACAAATATTAAATGGGAATATAAGCTTTCTCAGTGAATTTCACTGATGAAATAATCTCAAATTATCAGCTGAGTGTGGTGTCACACTATCACAACATTTCGACAAGTTTTCTATGCATAACCTTCAGATGAAGTGTTGCATTCGTGTCCAGTTCGTTCCTTTATAGTTGCTGGACCGTAGACTTCTCTGTTGCAGACAGTGGTGGGGGGAGGGACCCTGGAGGGGAATGAGAAGGTCCTAGCTTTGAGCCCTGGTGCTGCCGGTCTGTTCTGCCCACTGCCTCTGTCACTTTCACATCAGAATGTTTCTGGTGTATTTTCGCAAATAACCCATGCACAGCTCAGCTGGAATCTGTTGTCGAGTTGAGAAGATTGTCATTAAGTCTTAATTTCACAGTCTCTAACAGTTGGTTAAAAACAGACAAGGAAAGGTCCTCAGGGGTGGGATAGACATTTTGAAACCATCTATGGTGATGTAGGTTAGGGTCTCCTCAGGTGCTGTGAAACATTTTATTTTCATATGTTTATCAAGATGACTCCCCCGACATGAACCATGGATCTTGCCATTGGTGGGGAGGCTTGCGTGCCTCAGCGATACAGATAGCCGTACCATAGGTGCAACCACAACGGAGGGGTATCTGTTGAGAGGCCAGACAAATGTATGGTTCCTGAAGAGGGGCAGCAGCGTTTTCAGTAGTTGCAGGTGCAACAGTCTGGATGATTGACTCATCTGGCCTTGTAACACTAACCAAAACAGCCTTGCTGTGCTGGTACTGCGAATGGCTGAAAGCAAGGGGAAACTACAGCTGTAATTTTTTCCGAGGGCATGCAGCTTTATTGTATGGTTAAATGATGATGGCGTCGTCTTGGGTAAAATATATCGGAGGTAAAATAGTCCCCCAGTCGGATCTCCGGGAGGGGCCTACTCAGGAGGACGTTGTTATCAGGAGAAATAAAACTGGCATTCTATGGATCGGAGCGTGGAATGTCAGATTTCTTAATCGGGCAGGTAGGTTAGAAAATTTAAAAAGGGAAATGGATAGATTAAAGTTAGATATAGTGGGAATTAGTGAAGTTTGGTGGCAGGAGGAACAAGACTTCTGGTCATGTGAATACAGGGTTATTAATACAAAATCAAATAAAGGTAATGCAGGAGTAGCTTTAATAATTAATAGAAAAATAGGAATGCGGTTAAGCTACTACAAACAGCATAGTGAACGCATTATCGTGGCCAAGACAGATACAAAGCCAATGCCTACCACAGTAGTACAAGTTTATATGCCAACTAGCTCTGCAGATGACGAAGATATTGATGAAATGTATGACGAAATTAAAGAAATTATTCAGATAGTGAAGGGAGGCGAAAATTTAATAGTCATGGGTGACTGGAATTCGATAGTAGGAAAAGGGAGAGAAGAAAACGTAGTAGGTGACTATGGATTGGGGGGAAGAAATGAAAGAGGAAGCCGCCTGGTAGAATTTTGCAAAGAGCATAACTTCATCATAGCTAAAAGTTGGTTCAAGAATCATGAAAGAAGGTTGCATACATGGACGAACCCTGGAGATACTAGAAGGTATTAGATAGATTATACAATGGTAAGACAGAGATTCAGGAACCAGGTTTTAAATTGTAAGACATTTCCAGGAGCAGATGTGGACTCTAACCACAATCTATTGGTTATGAACTGTAGATTAAACCTGAAGAAACTGCAAAAAGGTGGGAATTTGAGGAAATGGGATCTGGATAAACTGAAAGAACCAGAGGTTGTAGAGAACTTCAGGGAGAGCATTAGGAAACGATTGACAAGAATGGGGGAAGGAAATACAGTACAAGAAGAATAAGTAGCTTTGAGAGACGAAATAGTGAAGGCAGCAGAGGATCAAGTAGGTAAAAAGACAAGGGCTAGTAGAATTCCTTGGGTAACAGAAAAGATATTGAATTTAATTGATGAAAGGAGAAAATATAAAAATCCAGTAAATGAAGCAGGCAAAAAGGAATACAAACCAGAATGAGATTTTCACTCTGCAGCGGAGTGTGCACTGATATGAAACTTCTGGGCAGATGAAAACTGTGTGCCAGACCGAGACTCGAAGTCGGGACCTTTGCCTTTTGCAGGCAAGTGCTCTACCAAATGAGCTACCCAAGCACGACTCACGGCCCGTCCTCACAGCTTTACTTCTGCCAGTACCTCGTCTCCTACCTTCCAAACGTTACAGAAGCTCTCCTGCAAACCTTGCAGAACTAGCACTCCTGAAAGAAAGGACATTGCGGAGACATGGCTTAGCCACAGCCTGGGGATGTTTCCAGAATGAGATTTTCACTCTGCAGCGGAGTGTGCGCTGCAGTTGGTAGAGCACTTGCCCACGAAAGGCAGAGGTTCCGAGTTCGAGTCTCGGTCTGGCACACAGTTTTAATCTGCCAGGAAGCTTCAGGAATACAAACGTCTCAAAAATGAGATCGACAGGAAGTGCAAAATGGCTAAGCAGGGATGGCTAGAGGACAAATTGAAGGATGTAGAGGCACATATCACTAGTGGTAAGATAGATACTGCCTACGGGAAAATTAAAGAGACCTTTGGAGAAAAGAGAACCACTTGTATGAATATCAAGAGCTCAGATGGAAACCCAGTTCTAAGCAAAGAAGGGAAAGCAGAAAGGTGGAAGGAGTATATAGAGGGTCTATACAAGTGTGATGTGCTTGAGGACAATATTACGGAAATGGAAGAGAATGTAGATGAAGATGAAATAGGAGATATGATACTACGTGAAGAGTTTGACAGAGCACTGAGTCGAAACAAGGCCCCAGGAGTAGACAACATTCCATTAGAACTACTGACAGCCTTGGGAGAGGCAGGCCTAACAAAACTCTACCATCCAGTGAGCAAGATGTATGAGACAGGCAAAATACCCTCAGACTTCAAGAAGAATATAATAATTCTAATCCCAAAGAAAGCAGGTGTTGACAGATGTGAAAATTACCGAACTAACAGTTTAATAAGCCATGGCTGCAAAATACTAACACGAATTCTTTACAGACAAATGGAAAAACTGGTAAAAGACGACCTCGGGGAAGATCAGTTTGGATTCCGTAGAAATGTTGGAACACGTGAGGCAATACTGACCCTACAACTTATCTTCGAAGAAAGATTAAGAAAAGGTAAACCTACGTTTCTAGCACTTGTAGACTTAGAGAAAGCTTTTGACAATGTTGACTGGAATACTCTCTTTCAAATTCTGAAGGCGTCAGGAGTAAAATACAGGGAGCGTAAGGCTATTTACAATTTGTGCAGAAACCAGATGGCTGAAGAGCATGAAAGGGAAGCAGTGGTTGGAAAGGGAGTGAGACAGGGTTGTAGCGTATCCCCAATGTTATTCAATCTGTATACTGAGCAAGCAGTAAAGGAAACAAATAAAAAATTCGGAATGGGGATTAAAATCCATGGAGAAGAAATAAAAACTTTGAGGTTCGTCTATGACATTGTAATTCTGTCAGAGACAGCAAAGGACCTGGAAGAGCAGCTGAACAGAATGGACATTGTCTTGAAAGGAGGACATAAGATGAACATCAACAAAAGCAAAACGAGGATAATGGAATGTAGTCAAATTAAATCAGGTGATGCTGAGGGAATTAGATTAGGAAATGAGACACTTAAAGTAGTAAATAAGTTTTGCTATTCAAAATATTGATGATGGTCGAAGTAGAGAGGATATAAAATGCAGTCTGGCAATGGTAAGGAAAGTGTTTCTGAAGAAGAGAAATTTGTTAACATCGAGTATAGATTTAAGTGTCAGGAAGCTGTTTCTGAAAGTATTTGTATGGAGTTTAGCCCTGTATGGAAGTGAAACGTGGACGATAAATAGTCTGGACAAGAAGAGAATAGAAGCTTTCGAAATGTGGTGCTACAGAAGAATGCTGCAGATTAGAAGGGTAGATCATATAACTAATGAGGAGGTATTGAATAGAATTGGGGAGGAGTTTGAGGCACAACTTGACTAGAAGAAGGGATCGGTTGGTAGGGCATATTCTGAAGCATCAAGGGATCACCAATTTAGTATTGGAGGGCAGCGTGGAGGGTAAAAATCGTAGAGGGAGACCACCAAACAGATTCAGAAGGATGTAGGTTGCAGTAGGTACTGGGAGATGAAGAACCTTGCACAGGATAGACTAGCATGGAGAGCTGCATCAAACCAGTCTCTGGACTGAAGACCACAACAACACATCACAATGACTTTGGGCATTATGTTTATTCAATTGGATTAAATGTAATTTTTTCTTTAAATTTCTAATCCTGTGTCACATCATTTTAATCATCATATTAACTATTTCAACTACTCTTATTCTGTCTTCAAGTCATTCTTGTTTTTCATTTGGAATCTCTGTGTGTGAGATTTATGTATTTTTGTGTATTAATTTCTACCGTGTTATCACTTTATATTTTGATCCATGTTATTGCATTTGTTATTTCTATTTCTCACACTGCTTGAATTTCTGTTTTATTTATTATACTTTCTTTTTTTAAAATCTTCATTTGCATTATTTTATTCATGATGCAATAAGAATTTGCATTTTAAAGGTTTATATAACTATTACCATCCAAAAGATGTACATCTTGTATTAAAAAATACATTTTTGACACCATTTCACAGCCAACATACATGTATTACTTTGTCTTTTGTTTTCTAAACATTATAATGGTATTTTCAAATGATTAAATATTGTGATAGATAGTTAAACACAATTAATCACACATGGCACAACGATTCAAATCTTTCTTTTTCAAGACAAAATCAGAGAAAATGAAATATTTAATATGATGATTAAAATATTGCAACAAAGGACTTGAAATTGAAAAAAATTACATTTAAATCAATGAATTGAATAAAAATAATGATCAAAGTCATTTTGACAAGGATTTGAAAACGAAAACTTTTGAAGCAGATAATAAGATATGGACCCACAATCTTTTGCGTGTAAGGAACATACCATACCCCTACATCACACCTCTGTGTACCATTAACATTTTTAAGGCTATCTAATATCATGTGAAACTATGATTTTTTTCCCCCAGCAATTAGTTGCTGACAAGGGGTGACCAGGGTGTGATACGTGGGACTCTCACCTACGGCACCATATAAATGGACCTCTCCTTGTGAGCTCCACATGGGATGTGACATTAGCAAAAATACATCCAGAATGCTCTGACTGACATGAAAGTGACAGAGGCAATTGGCAGAATCGAAAGGCAGCACCACAACTCGATACCTGGACCCCTCTCCGCCCATTTGGGAGAGGTCCCTAATCGACCACAACATCTCTTCCAAAGGCATATGACTGGCCCACGTTTTGGGTTCTCAATGAAGAAGTCCGCAGTCCAGTAACTATAAAGGAACAAACTTAACATGAACCTGACACTTCGACTGAAGATGATAAACAGAATACTCATCAAAATGTTGTGAGTCTAAATGCTTGTTAAAAAGTTTTGCCACGCTACACACATCCGATTCCAGTGTATAATTTAACCCTCAAAGGCATCTACTAGTTCTTATTTATGGGGCTACTAGTTTTCTTTTTTCCTATGTTTCATATTGTCTTTATTTTACATGATGCTGTGGCTATCCTCTTCCAAAAATGGATCTGATTAGATATTCTGATAGTATATTTGGAAAGGAAAGAGCCAATTTCCTTCTCCAAATTAAGAAAATTCTTCAATTTGTGAAAGCTAGCAAATAGTCATGTTAATTTGTATGTAATTTTACTGCCACCAGATAAGTAGAAGAATTTTTTATGGTATCTGATTCCAATTTAAAATGTAATAGAGTCAGACAAAACTATAATATTTGAAATCAATGTTACACATGAAAATTAATACCTTTTGCATATACTTACTCAAGATAAATGTATGAAAAAATGAACAGCAGCATTAATGAAGACACTATCAACCATCCATGTATGACCTGCAAGCAGAATTAAGAACCAAGTGTAGAGCTAATACATCAACAAAAAATAATCAGTTTTTGAAAATATAATGCAAATGGATAGATAAAAAAGTCTACTCAACAAGTCGCTGCAAAACAATAACACACAAATAGCTCTTTCTTCTGGAAGAAAAACTGGACGGGAAGGAAGAGGTATGAAGAAAAAGGACTGGTGTGGTTTAGGAAATGGGGGAATTAGGAAAAGTTGCCCATAATCTCAGGTCAGGAGAGACTTATGAGACAAGATGAGAAGGAAAGACCATTTCCATCTCATCTGTTAAGTCTCCCCTGACCCAGGGTTCTGCTCAATTTTCCCAACTCTCCCCATATCCTGAATCTCGTCAGTCCTTTCTCTTCATCCCTTTTCCTTCCTCTTCAATTGTTCTGCAAGAAGAAGGAGCCACTGGCTTCAAAATTCCTTAACATTTATACTGTATGTTCTCCTGATGTCAGTTGGCAAATAGATTTTTTATCTAACCAGTTACAAGGTAGAGAAGATTACAAAAAATTATTGTAATCACGTTACTTTTTCCTGTTACAAGCAATGGTGCAACAGATTAGTGTCAAACAAAAGGGAGGAAATAACACAGCCATGTAGTTCTGAAATACCTCTCTACACTTATGAATGGAATTTTTAAAGTTATTTATTGCATGACAGTGTGGAGTGGGGCCAGCAATATAAATCCTCACCTTGTAACAACGATTCTTGTATAGAACAATCAGAAGAACTGTCATCACCACAATAACAGCCATCAATATTAAAGAGTTTGCAACAGCATTCCACGCTTTGGTACTCGCATGAGGACTATCTTCATGAAATGGGGTATAAAGCCTGAAAAGAAAATTATAGGTACATTAGTCAGTATCATTAATTTTAAATCACTACTTGTTATTACCAGACATAATTAAATTAATGCACTAAAGTAAAGATCAGGGATAGCGTAAGTCATGGCAGTATTTCTCTACTGCTCATGGGTTGTCAAATTGTCAGTTTCGCATAGCCAATGGGATGACACTTCCACGTAACCAATGAGAGGCGAGAAAAAAACAATAGATATTGGTGCCAAAATAGAAACCATTCTCTTCTTCATTGTTGTCACAAATATTTTACTATTTTTTTCTGAATGTGTTATAAGATACAAGGTTAGTGTTAGGTTTGGAACTGATAGAACAGCTTAAATTGCTGCAAGTGAAATGAGTAGTAATTACATTTATAATCTCTGTTGTCACAAACATCTGACCTTTTTCCAAGTGTGTCATGAATTACGACACTGTAGTTAGGCTGGAATGTGAGAGTTTGGTTTGAGTTGGTGAAGCCAACAAAAGTGAAAACAAAAAAATAAACTGACTGTGGAGAAAGATTGATCTGTAGCTTAGTCTGATGTTTAGGTTAGGTTGGAATGTGAGAGCTTGGTTGTGAGATGCCAAAGCCAATCAATGTAAAAGTTAAAATACTGGCAGCTTAGCCCAAGGCCTTGGTTAGATTTGAATATGACAGATTTATTCACAAATATTAAAATAATATTTGTATAAATTGTCATATGTTTGTTTCTTCCAAATGCATCAAGAATTATGAGGTTGTGGTTACATTGAGACCTAATAGCACAACATACATTAAATTCATAATCTTCATTGCCAAAACATTTGCCTTTTCCTTCCACATTTGTTAGCACTTTGGAGGCTGTGACGAACTAATGTTAGTATGTGACAATATTTCTTTGAAACATGTCATCTGCCTGTTGCTCTCTCCTTGACTGTGTAGACCTAGCAGCTGATGCATCCTTTATCCCAATCATACCTTATAGCTTGTGGCGATAACACTGCTGTATGAAACACGTAAGGTACTCTGAAATCTGCTATTTGTCACTTTCACTAAACAGAAAAATCTTCCTACCTTTTTTAATATTTCTATTTATGGGTGAAATCATCTATGCAGTAACCGCTTTATGATCGCTGATTCCCTGTTCTGCGTTAACTGTTTCAAAAAGTTCGGGTCTGTTTGTCACCAGAAGGTCTAATATGTTATCGCCACGAGTCGGTTCTCTGTTGAACTGCTCAAGATAGTTTTCAGATACAGCACTTAAAAAAAATTTCACTGGATTCTTTGTCCCTGCCACCCATTATGAACATTTGAGTCTCCCAGTCTATATGTGGCAAATTAAAATCTCCACCCGGAAAAGGGTTATGCTTATAACATTTTCCCTTTGATATTCATGACAAATTTGGAAATGTGCTTTCCAATTAAATTGGTCACATTTCATTCATGTGGAGACACTAAATCTAGTAATTGGGTTACCACAGGCATTAAAAATTCTCTTAGCACCCTAAAAAGCTCAGTTCTGAAATGAAAATATCTGCTGATCCACAGTGTATGGAATAAGTAAAGAGCTACAAGAAAATATAATGAAAGGTAATAGTAAAAGTAGAACTGCTGAGAAATGGTAGCTAGTAAGAATTACTACTAATAAATAAAAATCTGTGGTAAACTGTAAAAAGTAAAACAAAGAACAGGCATGAGGAACAGGAAACCATACTTGTAAACACTGGTAACATTAGTATTGGCACTAATGACCTGCTGAATTATATTAATCATTACTTTATAAATGCTTGAAAGCATGAAGCTACTTCCAATTAGTGAACATGAAGGAGTAAAGGTGATTAAATGTATCTAACTATATCAGCAGACGTAGATGAAGTACCAGTGTCACTTATAATGCAAATTGCTTCAAGGAAGGAAGATTAGTGTTTAATGTCCTGTCGACACTGAGGTCATGAGACACATAGAACATGCATGCATTAAGGGGAGATTGTGGCAGAAATAATGAAAAATTTACAAATTATTTTTATTTGCTTATTTGATAGTAAATATAATTGAGATTATTATCCCAAACTTTTTCCTTGAAATTCGAACTACGGCATAAAAAAATTAAAACGCTAAGCAGTGTATTGCGCCAAGCCCGCTTTTCAATGTACCAAATGGAGGAAAAATTTTATTGCAGAATTTGGCCTGTCAACCTAGAAAATATAGCTTTAGAAGGCTGTGATTTTTTGTATACATAACAGCAGTGTTGTAAAGAAGACTGTGGAGCCATTTTCTGGTTCAATCAGTGTGGTGTAAAAGGCAGTGGAGTGTTGTAAAGAAGTTTTGTGCTGTTCAGTGGAATTTGAGTGACACATGATTTATTGTGCCATTCTTTGTGCAAGGTTGAATCTGTTGATCCCTCTTTACAATGCCTAGCCCTTTCAGACCCGACACGCACAATTGTGTGGGTGAGGTTTATTTGCGTTGCAACATCATATTATTCCACTATGCAGTTGAGTCCCAAGTCACACGAGTGTGCAGGAATCGCTGTTTCGTATACAACTCGATTTATATCGATATCTCGTTACAGACGCGAGATATTGTGTCTCAATCTTTGCTAATTTTCAAGATGGAGGGTCGGAAGCATGTCTGTTGAGGTATATGTTTATTGTGTTTTATTTATTGTATTTTGACATTTGGAAAAATGTGTCCAAGATTCTGAAAGGTGTACAGAAGTAAATAAAAATATGTCCGCCACAATTATTTGAATGCTTTCATAGCTACAATGACTGTAACATCCACATGCACAATTGTGCGTGTTGGGACTATTTTACCGGCATATGGTCATTTTCGGTCGACGTTTGGGGTTACGATTCGGAACAGATTACGGAATAGATAAGTCATTTTACTAATGTATTTACGCATTATTTTCACTGTTTGTTTGTTTGTTTTGTTTTAGGGCTTACTGACGAGGAAATTCTAACCATATTAGAGGACTCTGAAGTGGAAGTCTTTAGTACTGATGACGAATTGTTAGATACAACTTGGACTCTTCCAACAATCAAACCTAGACTCAGAGAAAGCTCTGAATCTTCTGACGAGGAGGAAAATTGTAACAATGCTTCTGCAACAATACTACCAGTTGCTCCAGAAGTTCAGGACAATTTCCCCAGTCAACACAGTAGAAAGAATATTTTTAAAAAAGTGGAAACACATCATCGTTTGTCCACTTGGAGAAAAAGACCATTCACCTCCAAAATTTTTGCACACTCAGAGAGTGAGGTAGGACAGGAAAGTAAAACTCCAATGAGCTATTTCAGCGAGTACTACCCAGAAGATTTTTTTTCAGTTAGCATCTGACTGCACTAACAGTTACTACTTTTCGAAGAAAGGGAAGTTGCTTCATACAAATCCTCAATAGACAAAAAAGCTGTACGGCATGCATGTACTTATGGGATGCATTAGATATCCTCGTACACGTATGTACTGGCAGAAGTCATTGCATATGCCAACTATTGCACATTGTGTGCCTAGAGACAGGTTCTTCACTCTCAGAACAGCACTGCATGTTGTGGACACTAACAACATTCCACGTGAATCAGAAACTAATAGATTGTGGAAAGTACAACCTGCAATTAATATTGTACGCAGTGCTTGTTTGAGACTTCCACGCCCCTCTGAAAATGATTATTCCATTGATGAGCAAATGGTACCATTTACTGGACACTGCACATTGTCTCAGTATGTTCCAAACAAACCACGCCCTTTTGGAATTAAAAACTTTGTTTTGGCAACAACGAAAGGCTTAGTACTTGATTTTGAACTTTATCAAGGAAAATCAACTCCTCTGCCAGATGTTGGCCTTGGTCTTGGGCCACCTGTAATACTTCGCCTTGGTCAAACATTACCTCAAGGTGCAAGACTATATTTTGACAGATATTTTACAGCTTTGCCATTATTGCAACAGTTACTTGATCTAGGGCTGGAAGGAGCAGGAACCATAATGAAAAACAGAGTGAACCAGTTCACCTGACAGAAGAAAAAAGACTGAAGAGAGGAGATATGGAAGAATTCTGCAGGGACGATGATAAAATAGTCATTGTCCAGGGTAAAGATTCAAAAGCTGTGACCCTTGCCTCTACTTGTACAGGATGTGAACCTGTAAGCAATGTTGAGAGATGGAGTAAACCAAAAAAGAAGTACATCTTAGTGCCATGTCCTCCAGTCATAGTGAAGTACAACTTGTGTACGGGAGGAGTGGACCTCTGCGATCAAATGGTGGAGACCTACAGGACTTTCTTGAAGACAAAAAAGTGGACTTTAAAAGTTTAGATTCATTTACTTGATTTGGCTTGCATCAATTCCTGGTTACAATACAAAGTTGAACGCGTAGCCAATAAAGTACAAAAGAAAAACACTTTAGATCTTGGATTCTGACAAGTGATTGGGGAAGCACTAATTTCTTCTTCTTCAGGTCAGGAACATGAAAGTGAATTCGATGAAGAGCCACCAAATAAAATGTACAAACCAGCAAACACACCATGTGATGAGAAGCGGCTAGACGGATATCACTGGGCAACTGTTGATGATTTGCCTTCAGCTCGTTGCTGCAGGCAAAAAAAATTGCAAGAAGAGGATATCTGAAGTGTAATATTTATTTGTGGTTGTCAAAAGACAGTAATTGCTTTCGTGAATATCACTGCAAGAAATGACATAAATATGTAAGATAATCCCGACCCACACAATCGTGTGGGTTCAAAATTTGTATCAAAATTAAAAAATAAAATTTTCTAAGCAATTGGTCCACAATTATATATTTTTTTAGTTACAAAAATGCATTTATTTCAAAATTTTTATTTCAAGTTTGGGTGGGGGTCTGAAAGGGCTAGGCATGGTAAAGTATTTAAAAATATAGTAAGTCCCATATTTCCAATATAAAGTGAAAAACTGACATTGAGGTTAGGGTCGGGACTGCAGATGCAAACATTAGCTTGTCTCCAAGTGCATCTAAAATAAAACTTGGGACAGGGATTGTGTCAGAAGAAACAAATCATGACAGAAATACAGGTTTCAGAATTGTGGATCTGGAAATGGTGGCAGAAGCACTTAGAAAATCCTGCAAGTGCTCTGTTTGTGGAGGAAATGTGGATTTGGTTGATGATGGAAAGAGAGAAGGTTTGGTTTGCAAATTGCACATTTTGTGTCAAAACTGTGATGCTGACAGATGATTCAAGACGTCAAAAGATTAGTAATAGAATCTAGGAAACCAGTATGAGATTTGCTTATGGACTAAGATGTAAAGGGATTGGAAGAGATGGTGGAAACCTTTTATGTGGTATTATGAACATGCCTGGTCCTCCCCTAAAATTTTCTGCAATGAATACCGCTCTCCTCAATGCAGTTGCAGAAGTAAGTGAAGAGAGCATGAAAATGGTAGTCCTGAGGGTAATTCAAGAAAATTGTGAAGCAACTAATAGCAACGATATAGCAGTTTCCTGTGACAGTTCCTGGATGAAGAGGGGGCATACTTCACTGCATGGAGTTTCAACAATCATTAGTGTCGACACTGGAAAAGTATTAGACTTAGAGGCGATGTCTAAATACTGTTCTGCATGTTCCTTGCACAAGAAATATATTGATGCAGGTAAAGAAACAGAATGGCAAGAAGCCCATAAAGCTGTTTGTAGCAAAAATTATGCAGACTCCAGAGTTGGGATGGAAGCTGCAGGTATGAAATTCATTTTCCATAGATCTTTGCAAAAGTATGAAGTAAGATATGTGCTACTAGAGGATGGGAAGTCACTGGGAGGTAAAAACAGTCTAACAAAGAAGAGAATTGACAGCCTAGAAGTCTATTATGGTGCTGCAATTAGAAGTAACCTCACAAGCTTGGACAGTATGAGGAAAGCAGTATGGGCCATTTGGTTTCATTACTTGTCGACAGACACTACACCTCAACATGGCCTCTGTTCTAATGAATGGTGCAAATTTTTGAAAAGTAAGGAAAGTGGGGAAGCTTATACCCATAAAAATAACCTTCCTTATGAGGTTTCAATGGCCATTAAACCAACTTTTAGAGCACTGGCTTCACCAGAACTGCTAGAAAAATGTCTGCATGGAAAAACACAGAACCCAAAAGAAAGTTTCAATGCTCTTATTTGGAAAAGATGTCCAAAGACTGTGTTTGTTTCCAATTTGGTGGTGAAGATTTCTGCTTTGGAAGCTGTGGCAGTGTTTAATGATGGGAATGTGGCAAGACTTCACATCCTCAGCAAGTTGGGCTTTACACCTGGAGTCTTCACTGAGCAGATACTGCAGATCATCGATAAGCAAAGAATCACGAAGGCGGAGACTTCAGTCCAGAATATATCAAAAATTGCCAGGCAAAGGAGCAGAGAAGCTAAAAGAGCTGTAGAGGATGATGAGGAAGCAATGGAATATGGATATGGGCAGTTTTAGCTAAGGTATGATAGATATATATATTTTTTTTTTCCCCAAACTTAAAAATCATTTTTCTGCAACTTAAGGTATTCTGCTTTCAGGAACACATATATCAGAAAGTACTGGAAGGATTGCAATGAAATGTGGCACACCTATTCTTTTACTTTGAAGCAATATTTAAGAGGAACAAAATTTTAATCGAGATATTATACACAGTTTTGTGGTTGATAATATATTGAAAAGTTTGCTTGTAAAAAATGTTCGAATCCAAAATATCACAGAAAATAATAGCATTAATTTACCAAAAAGTTACTGCACTTAATTGTACACCTATTAGTGTAGATTATTTTACCATTAAAAAATTTGCCAAATTTGCCTCAAAATTATGAAAAAGTGTACCTTAAAATAATAATGCAATAAAAAAATTCAAAATTATCTCACTGCATTAGATTGTTATAAAAAATTCTGATTTTTAAAAAAAAATCATATTAGATCTCTATACATAAGTATGCAAAATTTCAATGAGATTGAACAAAAAATGGAAAAGATATGGATTTACAAAAATATCAGTGCAAGACTGCCACCATCTCCCCTTAAGGAAGAATGGGAATGGAATTGGCTGTGCTCTTTCAAAGGACTCATCCCAGCATTCACCTTATGTGATTTAGGCAAATCAGAGAAAATCCAAATTTCTTCACAAATAGATAATCTATCATTTATTGAGTGACTGTACCAAAGAGATTACAAATTTTGGAAGTGGTACAATTAATCAAAAGCAGTAACAGCTGTGAATATTTTGGAAGTGATACCATTATTCAAAAGCGTAACAGCTATGAAGTTGAAAATGATGGGCCTGTTTCACTCATCTCAACAGTCTCTAAAGTATTCCACAGATTAATGAAATAACAAATCATCAAATACTGAAACACCACAAGCTACTGTATAGTAACCAAATGGCATTTGAACAGGTAGATTGGATTACACAGATGAAGTAATTAAAAACCTAGAAAACAAAATAATGTTGTTGGAATTAACTCAGATCTTTCTAGAGCTTTTGATACTTAATTCATGAAATAAGGTGAAAGCAATAGGAATGAGAAGAGAGAAAATAATCTGCAAAATAGGACACAGACTGTGGAACACACATCATCTCATTATAATTATAAAGTCAGTCAAAATTTGATGGAAAGAAAGGTAGTGTGTTAGTCCCCCTTCCATCCTTCATTTATGAAAATGACTCACAGCCTTCAGACACTGCTGCTAAGACATATAGTTTTCAGATGACACTAGTGTTCTAGTGAGGAATGTCAAGGAATTTCAGTTCACAACAACTTATCAGTTCCTGTGTTCATGGCTCAATATCAACAGCTTGATTCTTAATGTGAACAAAACAAGTTACATACAACACGGAAAAGTGACTCAAGATCAATAATACATTGGCTTATAAAAATACTAGGCCTCTGTTAATTGTTGAGTACTTTTATCACCAAATAACAAGTGTCCTATCTTTACTGTGTATGTCTCTCCAGAAATATGTTTCTGTCACTGGTTTCCTATTTTCTCTGTTCTTGCAAAAGACCACCTCATTTAAGGGAATCGTTTAAGATTTATTTATTTATTTATTTAGCGTATGGCTCATAACATCACAGTAAAAATTACAGAAACAACACGATTTAAAAAAAAAAATCACATATTTATAAACAGAGCAATAAATAACAGTTTGTATATAAGGACACCGCCAATTGTAAAGTTACACTCACAGAAGATCAGTCACAAGCAGACGTCCAGCTTATATAGTAAATAGTCGATTGCCTCTTGGGTCGCCATTAGGAAATCTTGTGGGTCACCCTCGTATGCCCTTAGTGGGCATTCCTGCACGATGTGTTTGACCGTCTGTCTCTCAGCGCCACAGTCGCAGGCGGCCGAAGGAAGTTTACCCCATCTGTGTAAGGAGTCGGCACATCTCCCACAGTTGGTTCTGATGCGATTAAGAGTTGACCAAACTTTGCGAGAGCAATCAAATCCTTTTGGTTTACTAAAGATGCATGGCATACTGTGGCAGTTTACTACTGTTCTGCTCTCCCATTCCTCTTTCCATCGGTCATTTATTTTGAAGTTGGTTTGGTGCAGAGCCTGTGCGGTCTTTAGTGGAGGATGCCTAGACCGGAGTCGGTTTCCTTGGATGTCGTGAGTATCTTCATGGATTTGTAATTGAGGGTTGGTCATGATTTTTTGAAATTCTCTAACCAGAGCGTGTTCACGGCGCAGGTTAGGAGGGGCTATGTTACTGAGAACGGGCAGCCACACTGTAGGAGTTGGCCTGATTGTGCCTGATATAATACGCATTGTTGCATTAAGTTGGCTATCTACCATGTGTGTGTGTTTGCTGTTGAGCCACACTGGGGCACAGTATTCTGCCACTGGATACACCAAGCCAAGTGCGGATGTTCTTAAGGTAGATGCTGTGGAGCCCCAAGTGGTGCCACAGAGCTTCTGCAATATGTTGTTGCGTGTTTTAAGTTTCGCTGCAGTTTTCGTCAGGTGTTCTTTGAATGTTAGTGTCCTATCTAGGGTAACCCCAAGGTACTTTGGGTGTTTGTTGTGATTTAGTAATTTCCCGTCTAGATAGACTTGTAGTTCTCTGTTAGCCATTTTGTTGTTCAAATGGAAGGCAGATACTTCCGTCTTTGTAGCACTAGGTTGTAGCCTCCATTTTTTAAAGTACTCGCTGAGAATCCCTAGGTCACTCGTAAGGATATCTTCGGCAGTTTCTATATTTCTGTGGGCTGTTGCTAGAGCCCAGTCATCAGCATAACCAAATTTGCGCGATCTGGTTGCAGGCATGTCAGCGATGTAAAGGCTGAAAAGAAGGGGTGCAAGGACAGAGCCTTGTGGGAGTCCATTATTGAGTTTCATCTGTTTACTTCTCTCATTCCCCATTATTACTTGGAAGGTTCTATTTGACAACATATCATCAATGAGGTTGGTTATCTTCTTGCAGGGGACGGCACAGATTAATTTGTACATGAGCCCCTGTTTCCAAACTGTATCATAGGCTGCTGTTAGGTCTATGAATGCTGCAGCTACTTTATTTTTCTTCTGGAACCCCGCCTCTATATATGTTGTCAGTGATAGGACTTGATCTGTACAGCAGCGATATGGACGGAATCCTGCTTGTTCGATAGGGATTTTTTTGAGTATAGTCTGGCCTATTCTGTTGAGGAGCAGTCTTTCTAGTAATTTATATACCATACTGAGAAGGGCAATGGGGCGGTAACTCTCTGGTCTATCGCCTGGTTTACCAGGTTTCAGGACTGCGATGATCTTTGCTCGTTTAAGTGAGGGAGGAATGTTACCCACTTGGAGAATGTCCGTAAAGAACTTAGCCAGCCATTGTTTTGTGTAGGCTCCAACATGTATGAGGAACTCAGGGTGGATACCATCGAAACCCGGAGCTTTGCCTGATTTAACCTTCTTCAGGGCATTGGCAACCTCCTCGATGCGAATATCTGATGAATATTCTGAGTCCATTGCACGGGTCCTTTTTAATGTTTTTAAGTCTTTCTTCACTTTTGTTGTGTGCTTTCTATTTCGTGGGGCTCTAGACGCAGAAACTATGCGGGATGCAACCTTGTTGGGAGATATTTCGTTCTTTCTACGTTCAGGTGGGTTTGCGCCTCCAAGTTTACGTAGTAGGGACCAGGCTTGTCGGCTTGACTTTGAGAAGTCTAGATTTTCAACAGTATTCTCCCATTTTTGCCGTCTAATAAAGTCGATGTTATGTAATAGTTCATCCGCTATTTCCCGGTCCCCATTCTTGAGGAACTCCGCGTACAGGTCATCGCATATCCCTGTCCAACCGGGAATGTATTTTTTGCGGTACCCTCTTGGGATCGCTGTTTTCGCAGAGCTAATGACCGCTCCCACAAACCTCTCATAGCTCTTGCTGGTTGGAGGGATCCAGCTCAAGGTATAATCAAGTTGTACAGAGAATTTTGTCCAGTCAGCTTTTGTAAAATTCCACCTTGGTCGAGGGTAAGACCTTATTATCGGGATGGATAGACCGATATTAATAAGCACAGGGCGGTGCTGGCTATGAGGGAAGTCCGTCAGGACCCTTCTAGAGGCTGTCAGTGGTTTATCGCTTGTATCCCTCGAAACAAAGCACAGATCCGGGTTATAGTCGCAGCTCCATGCGGCTGATCTGAATGTCCCTCGGTCCTTGGCATCAAAGACCAGATATGTATTTTGTTCCTCGGACCAATCGACCAGCATGTCTCCATTGCTATCATTCGTACTATATTTCCACATTTCGTGGTGACTATTATAGTCCCCAACGTATACGCTTGGGTGTGGGTGGATCTTTATCACTTCAGCTGGCCATGTAGTAGCAGGAGGTTTATAGATGTTAGTTACTGTAACTTCTCCTATTTTGATGACAACTTCATGGATATCATTTGCAATGGAGGCTTCAACTGGAAAGGCGTCGTTTAAGAGAGAGGTGGGTAGGAAAAAGTGTTACCAGATGCTTGTGTGTTTAATATAACAAAGTTTCACGCTTGCTAAACCCCTCGGGTATTGAGCCAGGTGGTGTTATCCAGAAGATGCAATATTTAGGCTATCTTGAGGTGTTCCTGATGACTGACTTCTGCTGGGTTCCACCTTTTTCTGGTGTGCAGCCTTGTATGGAAGCGAAAAGCAGATGATCAGCAATTCAGACAAGAAGAGAATAGAAGTTTTTGAAATGTGATGCTGCAGAAGAATGCTGTAGGTAAGATAGGGAAATCACACAGCTAATGAAAACGTACTGCATTGAATGGGGGAAAAAAGAAATCTGTGGCATAACTTAACAAAAAGAAGGTATGGGCTGGTAGTAGACATCCTGGGGCATCAGAATAGTCAGTTTGTAAATGGGGAGGGGGGGGGGGAGGGAGAGGGATAGAGTCTGTGGAGGTTGTGTGTGTAGGTTGTGTGTGTGTCTGGGGGGGGGGGGGGGAAGATTTATACACGAGGACCCAGGCATGAATTCAATAAGAAGTTTCAAATGGATATAGTTTGCGGTAGCCGTGCAGGCATGAAGAGCATGCACAGTAAAGAGTGACATGCAAAGCTGCATCGAAACAGCCTTTGGATTGAAGACCAGAATAACAACAACAAAATAAATGAAAATAGAGGTTGTTTTGGGACATACAAATGATCATATCTTCTCTTGCACCATTTGTGAGAGGAACAAGGAAGAGAATGGCTAGCAGTGGTACAAATTACTCTCTACCATACACTATACAGCAGTCTGCAGAGTATGGAAATGTGTTAGGTGGGAGCTTCAAATAATGGAAAATCTAGGATGGAATTTAACAATATTATGAAAAGAGTAGTTGTTACTCACCATATAGCGGTGATGCTGAGTTGCAGATGGGCACAACCACAAGAATGTCAGAAAATGAGCTTTCAGCCAACAAGGCCCCCATAAAAAATAAACACACACACACACACACACACACACACACACACACACACACACACACACACACACACACACACACCCACCACTCTCCGGCAACTGAAGTCAGATCACTGTGTGTGTGTGTGTGTGTGTGTGTGTGTGTGTGTGTGTGTGTGTGTGTGTCCTCTATTTTTGACAAAGGTTTTGTTGGTCAAAAGCTTACTGTGTGTTGCCTGTATCTGCAACTCAGCATCTCCGCTATATGATGAGTAGCAACTATCCTTATCATAATATTGTTATGTGGGAGCTTGTTGCACTTACTTGCACTATGGAATGTTAGTCCGCTGTGAACCCAAGGCAAGGAAACAAAGTTATTTTTGAGTCTCTTATTATGTTATTCTTGAAGAATCAAGTCTACCAAAATCACTAGCAATTCTTTTTATTACTAGGCAGATCTATGCTGCCATCATCGGATCTATGTGACTTTCAGTGATGTAACAAGCACGTGCATCTAATAATGTTGGTTGGTTTAAAAGAGGGGGGAGGGACCAAACTCTTAGGTCATCGGCCCCTTGTTCTGATTAAAATAATTCCATGAGGATGGGAGTACAATAATCAAGACATACAAAACACAGCTGTAAGAAAGGAGAACACCGCAAGAATGACAGAAGGGCAACAAACACTAAAATTGACAAAATCGGACAAGAAAACCACAGAGAGATGCAAGAAACATGTAAAAGAGGTCAAAACAAGAGAGCAGATTACCAAGGCTGGCTGACCATCAGAATAAAAAGGAGAAGCCAGCCACTCTGCAACACATTAAAACCTCCACCCTAAAAGCACTAGCGTGGAGGACACAAGAGGGACAAAGGACATGCGCTAAAACTTAGATCAAATGATAAAACATAAAACTAAAGCTGCTGTTGAAGCATTGCCGCCCAACACTGAAGGTAGGGTGCTGGAAAAATTAAAAGTCTGCCGCAGAGCAGCTTAAAGTGGGCAGTCCAGCAAGAAGTAGGCAACCATCATTTGTGAGCCACAGCAACACTGAGGTGGGTCCTTGCGACAGATGAGGCAACCATGCGTTAGCCATGTATGGCCAATGCGGAACTGGCAGAGGACAACTGATTCCCTGCGAGAGGACCGCGTGGAAGACTTCCACACATTCGTAGTCTCCTTAATGACATGCAGTTTGTTGTGCATACTGTTATGCCATTCCATCTCCCAAGCCGAAAGACCCTGCGGCGTAAGACAGAATGCAGGTCAGTTTTGGAGATGCCCATCTCCAGAAGTGGTTTCCGCGTAGCCTGTTTGGCTAGCCTGTTGGCAAGTTCATTGCCTGGGATTCCGACATGTCCTGGGGTCCACACAAACACCACTGAATGACAGGGCCATTGCAGGGCAGAAATGGACTCCTGGATGGACGCTACCAAAGGATGGTAAGGGTAGCACTGGTTGATAGCTTGTAGGCTGCTCAAGAAGTAAGTACACAGGAGAAATGACTCACCAGGGTATGATCAGATGTGCTCAAGAGCAAGAGCTAGGGCCGCCAGCTCTGCAGTGAAAACACTGCAGCCTCTAGCAAGGAGTGCTGTTCAATATGTTCTCCATGAAAATATGCAAAGCCTATGTGACCATAAGCCATTGAGCCGTCAGTGTAAACCACTTCATGGCCCTGGTACACGTCGAGAATCGAGAGGAAGTGATAGTGGAGAGCCGTAGAGTTAACAGAGTCCTTAGTCCCATGCAAAAGGTCCAGAAGAATCTGCGGCCTAGGTGTACACCTTGGAGGTGTACGTGAATGGACCTTGAGGAGAGTTGGTAACGGGAAGGACTCCAGTTCAGACAGAAGAGATTGAATACAAACTGCAATTGTAAGCCCTGACCTGGGCCACTGATGCGGGAGATGAACCGCCATGGTTGGGAAAAGAAGACGGTAATTTGGATGCGCAGGAGAACTACGAACATGTGCAATGTAACTGGCCAGCAGCTGTGCACGCCTAACCTTCAATCGAGGGACTCCGGCCTCCAACAGAACAGTGGTCACTGGACTCGTTCTAAAAGCTCCCGTCACTAGGCAAACACCACAGTGGTGCACTGGCTCGAGTAAACGCAACACTGAGGGTGCTGCCGAACTGTAAACCAGACTCCATAGTCAAGGCGGATTTGAACAAGGACTCTGTAGAGCTGCAGCAAGGTAGAGCGATCTGCACCCCAGTTTGTGTTGCTCAGGCAGCGGAAGGCATTGAGGTGCAGTCAGCACCTCCACTTAAGCTGACAAAGGTGAGGTAGCCAAGTCAACTGGGTGTCAAAAACCAGTCTTAAGAATCAATAAGTCTCCACTAGAGCGAGTGGATCGTCATTAAGGTAATGTTCTGGTTATGGATGAATGATGCGACGCCGACAGAAGTGCACGACACATGACTTTGCAGCTGAAAACTGGAAGCAGTGGACTAGAGCCCATGACTGCACCTTGTGAAAGACTCCCTGTAGGCACCGCTCAGCAACACCAGTCCTGGAGGAGCAGTACGAAATTCAGAAGTCATCTGCATACAGAGACGGTGAGGCGGATGGCCCTATGGCTGCTGCTAGACTGTTAATAGCCACTTAAAATAGACAGACACTCAATACACGGACCCCTGCGGAATGCCATTCTGCTGAATACGGGGGAAACTATGGGAGTCATCGACTTGGACATGGAAAGTACGGAGTGACAAAAAGTTTTGGATAAAAATCAGGAGCGGGCCTCAGAGACCCCACTTATACAATGTGGCAGGGATATGATGTCGCAAGGTCATGTTGTATGCTTTACGTAAGTCAAAAAAGACGGCAACCACATGTTGGCATCTGGAAAAGGCTGCTCAGATGGTAGACTCAAGGTACACAAGATTATCAGCGGTAGAGTGACCCTGGCGGAAGCCGCCCTGACATGGGGCCAGTAGGCCACGTGACTCCAGGACCCAACCCAACCGCTGACACACCATACATTTCAGCAGCTTACAAAGAAAGTTGGTGAGGCTGATGGGCCAGTAGCTATCCACATCAAGTGGGTTTTGACCGGGTTAGAGCACTGGAATGATAGTGCTCTCCAGTAATTACAACAGAAAGGCGCCATCACACCACATTCGGTTGAAGATGATGAAGAGATGTCGCTTGTAATCAGACGAGAGATGTTTACTCATCTGACTGGATCTGATCCAGCCCAGGAGCTGTGTCGGAGCAATGTGCAAGGGGGCTGAGGAGCTCCCACTGTGTAAATTGGGTGTTATAATGTTCACTGTGGCATGTAGTGAACAAGAGGACTTTCTTTCCATATGCCGTTTGAGGGTGTAAAAGGCTGGGGGGTAATTCTCTGACACAGAGGCTCGAGCAAAGTGCTCAGCAATCGTGTTTGCATCAGTAGGTAACACGCCATTGATGTTAATGTCAGGGACACCGGTTGGTGTCTGGAACCCAAAAAGACGTCTGATCTTCGTCCAGACTTTGGGAAGGTGACGTATGGCACCCAATGGTCGAAACGTATCTCTTCCAAAACTCCTGTTTCCGTTGTTTTATAATCTGGCAAACACAGGCACAGAACCGCTTAAAGGCTGAAAGGTACTATAGGGAAGGGTGGCGCTTATGTCGCTGTAAAGCACGCCGACACTCTTTAATTGCCTCAGCGACTTCTGGCGACCACCAAGGGACTGTCTTTCAGCGGGGCACCCTAAAGAATGAGGGATTGTGTGTTCCACTGCAGAAACAATCGTTGTTGTGACCTGTTCAACGACAACATCGATGGCACCAAGTGGGGCAGTTTGAAAGGTGACAGCAGAGGTAAAGGCTTCCCAGTCTGCCTTGTTTATAGCCCATCTCGGTAGACGTCCATGAGCATGACGCCGTGGGAGTGACAGGAAGATGGGGAAGTGGTCACTACCGCACAGGTCAACATGTTCTATCCAGTGGGTAGATGGGAGAAGGCCAGGACTGCAAACCAAGAGATCAATAGCCGAATATGTGGTATGTGCCGAACTGAAATTTGGGGGGGGGGCATCTGTATTTAAGAGGCAGAGGTCGAGTTGTGACAGTAAATTTTCGACCTCCTTACCTCAGCCAGTAAGCATGATGCCATCCCACAAGGGTCTATGCACGTTAGAATCTCCCAAAAGTAGGAAAGGTTTAGGGAGTTAATCAATCAGTGCCGCCAATATGTTCAGGAGTACTGCACCATCTGGAGAAAGATATACATTGCAGACAGTTATTTTCTGTGTCATCCTTATCCTGACAGCCACAGCTTCAAGAAGGGTTTGAAGGGGCATAGGTTCAATAGATACTGAGTTCAGGACATAGACGCAAACTCCACCTGACACTCTATTACAGTCGCTACAGTTCCTGTAATTTCCCTTACAGCCGTGGAAGGCAGAGGTCTGCATTGCCAGGAACCAGGTTTCCTGGAGGGCAATGCAGAAAGTAGGTGTAAAGCTTAACAGTTGCAGTAGCTCAGCCAGGTGGTGGAAAAAACGGCCGCAATTCCACTGGAGGAATTCCTCAGTGTAGGTCACTCAGTCCAGGGTCTTGTATTACATTATTTTTCCTTCTTTCTGGAGAATCCTGCAGTCTGGTGAGCAAGGTGAATGGTGCTCTCTGCAGTTGATACTGATGGGAGGTGGGGCACAGGGAGTATTAGGATGTGAAGAACGTCCACAAACCCACCCAACAGATGCTGCTGGAAGTACAGCGGGAAGACATATGGCCGAACTTCATGCACCGCATTGGGGAAGGATTATATGGCTTTATGTCACAGTGGTAGACAATCACCTTGACCTTCTCGGGTAATGTGTCACCCTCAAAGGCCAAGATGAAGGCACCAGTGGGAACCTGATTATCCCTCGGACCCTAGTGGATGCACTGGACGAAATGGACACCTCGCCGCTCTAAATTGGTGCGCAACTCATCTTCAGACTGCAAAAGAAGGTCCCTGTGAAATATGATAACCTGGACCATATTTAAGCTCTTATGGGCTTGATGGAAATAGGAACATCCCCCAGTTTGTCACAGGCAAATAGTGCCTGTGACTGGGCAGAGAATGCTGTTTTAATCAAGAGCAACCCTGACCGCATTTTGGACAAGCCCTCCACCTCCCCACAATTGTCCTCTAAATGCTCCACAAAAAACTGAGGTTTCATTGACAAGATATATTCCCCATCAACTCTCATACATACAAGGTACCGGGATGTATAAGCTTTGCTACCATCCTTAGCCTGGCGTTCCTCCCATGGTGTGGCCAAGGAGGGGAACGATTTGGGGTCATATTTCTTAGCACTGAAGTTTAGACCTTCACTGCTTAGAGACTGCTGGAGTTTGACCACCAGAAGGAAAGGACAATGGGCCGAATATCGGAACGCCCTTGTCAAATACAATCTTGCAACAAAGCAAGCAAAGCAGGCGTTCTAGAAGGTATTCTGTGAGGAGATAGAGGGTATGGCTGTTCAGGCCAGACTTCACAAAATCCTCACTAGGATACCAACTAATCCAGGAAGAACTTTAAGGAAAGATGATGGAGGATGGAGAGTATACAAGGACAGCATATGAAATGCTGGAACTACTCCTCAAGACTCATCTTTCTCAATGTACTCTGACAACATAGACCAGGATGAGTCCCTGTGAGATATTGGTTTTCAGGCATTCAGAGGGAGAACTGGGAATCTGCCAGAGAATGTGTTGACCACAGTAAAATCCAATAGGTGGTGGGAACATTCCAACTGTTCAAGTCACCTGGCCCAGATGGAATTTTTCCAGCACTCCTGCAACAAGCAGGAGTGAACTTAATTTATTGATTCCCATGCAGGTTATGTAGGGTTAGCCTAGCAGCAGGAATCATTCCTAACATCTGGAGGACAGTGAAGGTTGTCTTCATTCCAAAACCAGGGAGAAATCATCATACCAAGGTCAAGGATATGAGACCAATCAGTCTGTGCTCCTTTCTTCTTAAAACATTAGAAAAACTGGTCAACGTGCATGTTAGGGAGAGGAGGTTAACTAGGGTCCCTCTACACATAAACCAACATGCACACCAGCCAGAAAAATCATGTGAAACTGCACTCCACCAACTTGTCGGGAAGATAGAGAAAGCACTACACTTTCAGGAAATAGCCCTCCGCATCTTCTTGGACATCGAAGGGGCTTTTACCAACACCGACCTTTGAATCCATGGTTAAGGTAGCAGAGGTGCATGGCTTGGAGACCACCATTTGCAGGTGGATTAGAGCCATGCTTAGTGCTAGAAAGGTAGAAGCCACCATGATGGAAGAAAAAATGGTAATCAACACCACCAGAGGCTGTCCACAAGGAGGGGTCCTGTCCCCTCTACTGTGGAACCTTGTAGTGAATGAACTCATTATAGAATTAAACTCTAGACAGTACTAATGCCAGTGATATGCAGATGATCTTGTCATAGTAATACTTGGCAAATTTTCAAGTACCAGGAGAGCTTGTGGTAAAAACTGAGGGGTAAACCCCAAGAGTATGTACTGGATATACACCATGGTAGTAAGACCTATGATCACTTATGGGGCTATAGTGATTGACCTGCTTAGCCATTACAGGAGGAATTAGCAGCACACCCAGTGCTGGGATGAAAACCACGCTGTACATGACCCCATTACACCTGTGGGTAAAGATGGAGGCAGCAGCTGTAGCACACAGGTTAAAGACTGGCAAAAACTCGAACTCATTGGGGTAACCAGGATCTCACACTAAAATACTGAGTGAGGTAACCATAGGTATGGTTGAGGAAATGCCAGCCAACTATATAACAACTCCGAACTGCTTCAACAAGTCTTTCAATGTATTAATTGGAAGTAGAGAGCTCTTGGAGAACAAATTTTGACATCATACTGAGGACATGGTCTGGTTCAATGACGGTTCGAAAACAGACCAAGATATTGGGGCCGGGGTATACGGGGTGCAGCCAAGGCTGGAGGGCATCATCTCTCTAGGGAACATAGCCACTGTGTTTCAAGCAGAAATATCTGCTATCTGGGTAAGCATGGAGGAGAATTTGCGGAGGTACTACAGAGGTCGTAGCATATTCATTTATTCAGACTGCCAAGCAGCCCTGAAAGCACTGGCAGCCTCTGCAACAAGATCAAAGATTGTGGCAGAATGCCACAAAGTCCCTGTGAAGCTAGGGGAAAGCAATAGGGTAAACATATTGTGGGTCCCTGGTCACTCAGGGATTAGTGGTAATGAGCAAACTGGTAGGTTGGCCAGGATAGGGGCGATGACACCACTTATTGGATCAGAACCTGTCCTGACAATCTCCAAGGCGATGATCAAAATAAAACTTCAAGACTGGACAAGGAGACAGCATGTAGAATATTGGACTAAGGCCCAAAAGCAAAAACATGGCAAGGTATTAATGCCAAAGCCAAGAATTCTCTCAATCCTGGATTTGAACAGGAGAGAAATGAAACTCATGGTTGGACTATTGACAGGCCACAGTAATTTCAGAAAACACCTACATACAATGGGGATAATAGAAGACCCCAAATGTAGGATATGTGTTGGGGGCGAGGAAACCGCATCACATTCGATCTTCAAATGCAAGGCATTGGTGATTAAAAGACATAGAATACTCGGATCAACCTGAACTGAAGAAATTGTGTCTAGCAAAGCACTGGTAAGCCTCTGCAACTTGCACTGTTCAAGGTCACTGGTTGGCTTTATTAGAGACAGACGTCCATGACACCATTCTGGGTGTTGGTGTCCTGGGGCCAGCTGTCAAGAAGCCAATCCAGTTTGACCGAAATTCACACAGTCAATGCACAATGCTGATTACGCCAGGGCCTGGATCTTGCCATGTTCCAGATGATTCATGGTGGCCCCTTACACAGACTCATTACTAAGAACTAGCATTTACATCTGCCTCAGATGAGTACATGACATATGGCGCGTCAAAGCCACCCACGGCACTTGCCATGTGTCAGTTGTAGCTACAATTGTCTGATGCAGGCCTGGAGTCTTCACTATAAACTCTGCCACTATCGGGCCACAGCCCATGCCTGTCTGCCCAGCCCAGAAGGCCAACACTGTGCCACCTGCCCACCACTGCTTGTCAGCTGGCGGTTCAGACTTCCACACAGGGCAGCGCTATTGCCGCGTTACTGGGACGCTACGTCCTATTGCTAAATGTAAGATGTCGCTGCCTTGCTCCACACCGAAGCCAGGACACATATGGTGTCTGCACCATCACCATCAAGTCAGTGTGCTGTGTCAGGATTCCTCTGTGTAAGCAGCTTGCAGTCCTGCACCTTTGCCCAATACCTTGCCTGCTAAAGAACCTATTCACACTGCTTGCCATAACAGGAGTATATAAAATCTCTTGCATTTTCAGTCAAGTGTACACATGAATTACAAGCAGCATTAACATCTGCCTTAAGGAACACAAGAGCAATTGTTGCCTGTGCAATACAGATAAATCAGCTGTAGAAGATCATGCATTGGGACCAGAGAGAGACCATAGAAATTCTAAAGAACAAAAACAACTTTAATAGAAATGAATAAATACTTAAATTGGACAAGTTGTGGACCTTAGTACTAAATAAAACAAACAACTTAGAATCTTCTCCACTACAACCTATGTAACACAAATCAGTGTGCCTCTGCAATCTTAGGCAGTGGTCTGATGACACAACGAACTGACTGTCGCATAGATACGTATAAACAGTTCAGCCTGCTCAGCTTGTTTGAGACTGTAACTGCTTTCTGAGCCGTTAAAGCCTCTGATGATGTCTGCAGCATCAGAAGACAGAACATTAAGCAGAGACTTACACCTTGGACCACAGCCTAATGCCCATAAAACAAATATCACTAATAATCTTTACATAGGTCTCTGCAAGTATTGGTTATCTACCTAACATAGTATTTCTACTGCTTACTTTCGCTTAATAATGTACCTATTTTAGGTGTACTGCCCAACATGAGAATTCTGTAAGATGAAAAATTGCAAAATAATACAAAATCATTGTTTTCAGGACAACTTAAAGATATTTCTACCTGTAAAACATAACAAAATGAACTCTGAGCCTCTACATTAATTTTTCAGTCTGTGGACTCCACCTTCCTTCTTATTCAGCTAGACTCCAAAGAATTTTAGACACTGTGTTTCATTTAGTGTATGACCATTAATGTCTATTTCTTACACCAGGAGACCCGTCTTAATTAATTAATTAATTTATTTATT
This sequence comes from Schistocerca cancellata, assembly GCF_023864275.1. Lineage (NCBI taxonomy): Eukaryota > Metazoa > Arthropoda > Insecta > Orthoptera > Acrididae > Schistocerca > Schistocerca cancellata. Next base: position 654,528,087 of record NC_064626.1, read on the forward strand.
CATATACCATGATTTATAAATTATATCATGAGGAGAGTCTCAGGGATGTGTAATAAATGAAATTACACATTAACAAGCAAGAACAGCTACCACAGACTTGCAAACTGAATGTGATGTGTTAAAGCAAAACTGGATTCATAGTATTATAAGCATATTTTCTCAATGACAGTGAAGGTGGAGATAAAGCGTATTCATATGGCGGAGCAAGTGGAAGGGACACTTGCCTACTGAGGCTAACAATAGGAACCTGCCACTTTGTAGGAAGAGGAGGGACCCACAATGGCAGAAAAGACAGCCACCCAATGGGTTGAGAAGGGGCAGCCCCCCTGCTGGCAGTGCACAGGGGTGACTTCCCAGCTACATAAAAAAGTATGTGATCATGAAAATGTTGAGCGCATATGGAAATCAGACAGCCTCTACAATGATGACAGACTCAGGGAAGAATGCTACTTGGAAAGTAGTATTGACTCTTAATAGAGCAGGGGAACTCAAAAACATGACAAATGCCCAAAGCACTACACAATGTTTTGCAGCATTGGTGGTACAGCTAATCTTGGAACCGGTTTCCTAGTAATCAGTGCACACAGTTTGGCAATATCAAATTTTGAGTCAATACACAGTAGGTTATTTGGACAGAGAATTAAAATCTTCAATAAGACATTGATTTGGGAAATATGGAAGCGTCCGATCCCACCCGTCTGCTTTGACCCATGACGTCACAAATATGGCGGAAACAAAAACAAACACACACACTTTCCACAAGAAGCCTAATGACACTAACGGGACAAGCACGGAAAATGGGGTGTTTTGGGTGGGGGGCAAACTAAATATAAACAAATTTAGACGCCTTGCGTAGCTACAACGTGTAAGTGAAGACAGCCATGCATGAATACCCAACCACCTCCCCAGGGGTCGTAACCCCTGCAAACCATAGAAGATAAAGATGCTTCAATAGCTGATTAGTGTTTTTTGTCTTTTTTAAAAAAAATCTCACGGGATAGAACGAACAGATCAGAAAGATAAATGTAATAAACTAAAACAGAAATTCGAGGAAACAGATAATTAAAATAAGTAATAAGTGTTTTTAAATTAAAAAAAAAATCTCACGAGATAGAATGAACAGATCAGAAAAGTTAATGAAATAAGATAAAACAGAACTGGAGACAGCCACACTCGAACCAAACTTCGCGCCGTCATGACGTAACACACGACAACACCCTTACGTCACGGCTCAAAGCAGACGCGTGGGATCGGACGCTTCTGTCGACCCTTGATTTGCACCCATGTTCCAGCAGAGTACATGAATGATGAAGCTAAAGACTCCTTTTAAGAACAGCTCGAAGGCACATACGATGCTATAGTGGAAAATGATGTGAAAGATATTCTAGGGGATATGTATGCCAAGGTTGGAAGGAAAACCATGTTTAGACCAAATGTGGACTTAAACTGTTGGATCATGTTCACAATAATCGTTATGATGTGGAACAGTACAGCACACACATATATGAAGGAAGGAAAAAACCACACCTCCTCACTGCATCTTTACTTATCACTTATCAGTGTCAGTTGTTGCTCTTACAATGTAAGGGTATCGCCACGTCCTTTGCTATGGTCCAGTGGGATGTTAAATTACTCTTGGGCAATATGAAAACCTATTTAAACGAAATCAACATCATAACAGTATATCTTACAAGTATAAATCCTTGATTGTGTAGAAGTTGACAAAACTGATGGTAGCAACGACAACCAACATGCATAGTGAAACCGGGACAAATAACTTAATGACATGTTTTGCCCCATATTTTAGCTCTTCTTCTTCTTCGCTAGGCCAATCGCCATTAGACGGACTCCCTGCTGAACTAGAAGCTATGACAACTTCGGGAATTGCACCATTCTCGTCCTGCAACAAAAAAATTCAGGTAAAATAGCATATATTATGACGACTTAGTGAGCTACTCATTGATGTGTAAATATCACTTTATTGGGTTTGAAACGCAAACCGGTAATTCCTTACTTCGTTTGCAGTCCGACGTTCTGTGCTCCGTCTTCTCTTTTGTCGTCTGCCAGGTCTTTCACCAGAAATCTCGCTTCTGCTCTGACCAACATGTGCATCCATTAAACCGGTGGTTTCTGTGGCTGAATCAAATTCGCTATCAGACATTCAAAAGAAAATTCACAGTACAGTTAAAGAACATGAACGTATTTACAAACACACACGAAAAGTCAAAACATATGATTTACTAACGGTGTCCTACCGTCAAAGATGGTCGTTTAAATTTGTAGTTACAACTTTGGGTAAGCGATCGATGAATGATAAGCAGTGATAGATACCGTATCTATGATAAGACAATGTATTTCATTCAAATTCTGGTTTGTATGCTATTTTTCTTCTGCGCCATGCTGTGTCCTGACCTGGACAATTCTACGCTCCAAGTAGAATTTCCCATAAGTGCTTTATGGTGTCTGACAGTTTATTGTATCACATCGACTAACTGATAAATGGGCTATTACTTTCAGATTGGGTCTCAGTTTTAAATAAGTTTGATTAGTTTTAGTGTTTTAGTTATGTGCTCCTCAGCTCTTTCATAAATAACTTTGTTACTTTATGAATTTTTTTTTGTATTGTGCTTTTATTGGACATTTAGATCATAATTCGTACTGAAAGAAGATCATGATATCGTACAAATCAGAGTAGGTGATATGATGGTATATGACGGTTACATTTAAAACGCAGAGTAGATTGCTTCACATAATGGGTATTTATCTGTGGGAGCATGTCTACTAAAGACATTCATTCATTTCTGTGTGCGGTCAGCATTTCCAAAAAATAGCTGTGATAGCTTTGTCATTTCCTTCATAAACATCTTGTATTGTGCACGGGTTGTCCAAGAGGGGGCATACAAGTAGCTAGCTTGGATCTTCTTCAGCCCCACAGTCGCAAGAGGTGTCTGCGCTCGCTGGAGGGATTCCCCATTTCTTCAGGTTGTTCTTGCATCGGGGGACACCCAGTCGTAGGCGGTTGAGGGACCTTCATACAGAGTACAGTAGGTTTGTGGGAGGAGCTAGTTCTTCTTTTGGTGATACATCTAAGGGCAGTGAGCTCTTCCCTGCTGCAAGACGAATTGCCTTTGACACAGGATGTCGGCAGTCATACTCCTGCTTTGTTCTCTCATTGTCTGCAGCAGTGGCCTTTCAGATATTGGGTGGGGCTATTCAAAGAATCGGATACAATTTCTGCACTGGTGTTGGCTTCAGTTATCCCGAGATGATCCTTGCAGTATCGTTGACCGCAAAATCGACTTGCTTAGCATGAGCTGAAGCGTTCCACGCAGGAGCAGCATACTCAGCGGCTGACACACAAAGTGCAAGTCCAGAAATCCTTAGGAGGTGCGGGTTGGCTCCCCAGCTGCTGCCAATCAGCCTCTTAAGTATGTCATTGCGAGCAATGACTTTCTGTTTCACGTTTAGACATTGCTGCCTGTACGTTAGAGCCCTGTCCAGTATGACCCCTAGGTAGACTGGTGTTAGGCAGTGTTTCAGTTCCTCTCCTCGTCATGTGATGTCCAGCTTTTGCTGAGCTTCCCTGTTTCGTAAGTGGAAGGCGCTCACTTGAGTTTTACTGGGATTGAGCTTCAGGTGGTTGGCATCATAGTACTTGGAGAGTTCAGCCATTGCTAGAGACAGTTTTCCCTCTACTTCTTTGAAGGTTGGGCCCTGAACAGTTACTGCTGTGTCATCTGCATAGATGAAGAGCCTAGTACTTGCTGGTATTGGTTGATCATTTGTGTAGATATTGTACAGTGCTGGAGCAAGCACACTGCCTTAGAGGTGACCATTCTTCTGCATTCGCCATCTACTCCCCTTACTCTGCAATGAAACTTGGAATCTTCTGTTCTGAAGGAACAATTGTGTGATTGGATTGAGGAGTTCCTAGATAACAGGACGCAGCATGTCATTCTCAATGGAGAGAAGTCTTCCGAAGTAAGAGTGATTTCAGGTGTGCCGCAGGGGAGTGTCATAGGACCGTTGCTATTCACAATATACATAAATGACTTGGTGGATGACATCGGAAGTTCACTGAGGCTTTTTGCAGATGATGCTGTGGTGTATCGAGAGGTTGTAACAATGGAAATTTGTACTGAAATGCAGGAGGATCTGCAGCGAATTGACGAATGGTGCAGGGAATGGCAATTGAATCTCAATGTAGACAAGTGTAATGTGCTGCGAATACACAGAAAGATAGATCCTTTATCATTTAGCTACAAAATAGCAGGTCAGCAACTGGAAGCAGTTAATACCTTAAATTATCTGGGAGTACGCATTAGGAGTGATTTAAAATGGAATGATCATATAATGTTGATCGTCGGTAAAGCAGATGCCAGACTGAGATTCATTGGAAGAATCCTAAGGAAATGCAATCCGAAAACAAAGGAAGTAGGTTACAGTACGCTTGTTCGCCCACTGCTTGAATACTGCTCAGCAGTGTGGGATCCGTACCAGATAGGGTTGATAGAAGATATAGAGAAGATCCAACGGAGAGCAGCGCGCTTCGTTACAGGATCATTTAGTAATCGCGAAAGCGTTACGGAGATGATAGATAAACTCCAGTGGAAGACTCTGCAGGAGAGACGCTCAGTAACTCGGTACGGGCTTTTGCCAAAGTTTCGAGAACATACCTTCACCGAAGAGTCAAGCAGTATATTGCTCCCTCCTATGTATATCTCGCGAAGAGACCATGAGTATAAAATCAGAGAGATTAGAGCCCACACAGAGGCATACCGACAATCCTTCTTTGCACGAACAGTACGAGACTGGAATAGAAGGGAGAACCGATAGAGGTACTCAAGGTACCCTCCGCCACACACCGTCAGGTGGCTTGCGGAGTATGGATGTAGATGTAGATGTAGATGTAGAAGGTGCTAATAAGGGATGTTAGTTGGTAGTCCTTAGTAAGGTCATACATTTTCTTTACAGTTTCCTATGATTCACAGTGCCGTATGCAGCTGTTAGATCAACAAAAGTGACTCCAGTAATCTCACCACGCTCAAAACCGTCCTCGATGTGCTGGGTTACATTCAAGATCTGACTACAGCATGATTAGCCAGCACAAAAGCCTGCTTGTTTTGGGATGAACTTCATTTTGAGGGTTGCACTGATTCGGTTAAGTACCAGGCGTTCTAATATCTTGAAGGTGTGGCATAAAAGGGAGATAGGTCGAAAACTTTTTGGATCACTTGGTTCCTTCCAAGGCTAAAGTATTGCAATGACTCAAGACTTCTGCCACATTTTGGGGATGTGTAGCTTGACCACACATGTGTTCATTAGGCTTAGTAGCCACTTCATCGTTTTACAGCCAAAGTTACTTATCTGTTCAACTCTAAGGTCATCGACACCTGGATGCTTATGCATCTTCAAAGTGGAGATGGCACCGTTTAGTTCAGCCATGGAGAAGAAAATAATGCTCTGTTTCTGTGTCGCGCTGAAGAGCTTCTTTGGGCGTCCTTCCTCTTATTTTGCCGTTCTGCAGGAGCTGGGTTGCCACTTTGTAAGGAGTCGCACTCATAAAATTGTCTTCTGATTTTACAGGGTCACCACTCAGATTTTTAAGCAGTTTCGAGGCTTGTCTACAGTACAGCTTCATGTCGAGGTTCTCTATCAGGTTACTCCACTTGCCCTTGCGAGTTTCTGAAATGGCTTGCAGCAACATTTCACCAGCTTGAATCGTTTCTTCTGCAAATGGATCCTTTTCATAGAGAGATAGGTATCTTTCTAATAACAGCTTGTCGTCACTGGACATGCCTGGAACATACTGAGTTCTGCATCCTCTCGGAGTAGTTTTCCTCGAAACTTGTTGGACGCATTTGATGAAGGTTTCGTACATTTCAGGTTGCAGTAGAATGTTTATCACTTTTCAGTCAAGCTCTTCATTAAACGTCTGCCAGTCAGCCTTCTTGAAGTTAAACCTCCTCTTGAATGGTACCTCTTCAGGTGCTACTATGATATTCACAGTGCATGTGACAGGTCTATGTTGAGTACAGAGGATGGACTCTCCTACAGTCTTCATACATTGTACAGCTACCTTTGAAGAAACAAAGATGTTGTCTGGGTTGTATCCTCTTTTCCACCTGCCACTGTTAAAAGAAGGTGGGAGCTTCGGTTCATGGATCAGATGTAGGTCATGAGCCTCAGCCCATGTTTCTAGACCTGTTCGGTTTGTGTTGGTATTTGGGTATCCCCATGATGTGCTTCTGCAATTGAAATCGCCAATGACAAAGTTCCTTATCGTTGAAGTTGACTGGTGTTTTAAGACATCAAAAAGCACATCAATGGTACATTGCTTAGTACAAAGGGTATTCATCTGATCTGTTATTTTGAGCACTAGACATTTCTTTGCACAATATTGTGTTTAGAGTAGGTCGGTCCACGATGCAACAGAATAACACATGTTTTAAACATGATAGAAATAGCAGGGAGTTTCCACACTGAAGAATTACAGGGAGTAGCATACCGGACATATTCCTTGTTAAGCATATTCTGAGATATTGGGGAAACAATGCACTGGTTCGATGGCTGGGGTTTCTGTCCTGACAGAACAGCTGGATAAATGCTGAAGCTCTCAAACACATGTAGTACCATAGCAGGCACAGTAGCAACCATGCTGTATACGTAGGTGGCGGTCTTCTAGACAAGCTACTGAAGTATACATCCCAACTTTAAATTTGTGGATCAGCAGGAAAACTGGAAAAGTGTCTACCATGTGGTGATAAAGGAAGTAATCTACATGTACATCACTACTTCACAATTCACACGTCAGTGTTTGGCAGATTGCTTCTAGAACTGCTTTCAGATTACTTCTCGACCATTCCAGTCTCGAACAGTATGTGGGCAAAATGAAAAAAAAATTCTGTGTGAGCTCGCATTTCTCTTATCTTGTCTCAATGGTCATTTCTCCCTATGGCTGTAGGAGTCAGCTAAATATTTTCGCCTTCAGAGCCAAAAATTTATGATTGTAAATGCGCGAAAATATCTCTCCACAAAGGAAAACACCTTTATTTTAAAGACTGGCACCCCAACTCACCTATCGTATCCATTGTACTCTCTCCCAATTTCGCGATAAAACTAAACGATCTGCCCCCTCTTTGAACTTCTTCAATGTTTTCCGCCAGTTCTACCTAGTTAAGGTTCCATACCACGCATAAACCCTCCAAAGAAGGACAGACTAGTGTAGTATAGGCAGATTTGTTGCTTGTTCAAAGTGTTCTGTCCATGAAATCCAGTGTCTGGTTTACTTTCTTCACAACATTATCTATGTGATGGTTTCAATTTAAGCTGGTCATAACTGTGATCCTCAAGTATGTAAGTGGATCGATGTCCTTTAAATCTGTGTGAATTATCAAATAACCGAAATTTAATGGATTTAAGTTCTCGTGAAGACGACATCACACCTTTTATTATTTAGGATCAATTGCCTCTTTTTGCTCCATATGGTTATCTTGTCTGAAATACTTTGACATTCTTTCTGATCTCTGATGACTCTACCAGATGGTGAATGACAGCATCATCTTCACACAATCTATCAGAAAACCGAGTTCCTGTCATTACATGCTGTGTCAAGTGAAGCTGACAGTTGCAGTTTTTCTCATTTATAGCTGAAATCAAGCATTGAGTTTGACAATTCAATGAACTGTAGTACTACTCTTACACATGTAGGAGTGTAGTTAACCTAGTTTCTCTAAAATTCCTGATAATAAAGCAGTGGTTATTAATTTTACATGTGGTCAAGTTGGAACGTATTGACAGTTCTTCTAACAAGCGACAGAATGACTGTTCTTTAGTGAATAGTGAATACTTTTATTTTTAACTGTGAATTCTTCTAGTCCGCCGCTTCCACAGAAATGGAATACAAAATAACAATTGCGAACACGGCATTACTTTTCTCACTATTCCACAAGCATATGCTGTAGTAAGCTTTTGTAAGAAAGGAAATTCGTATATATGCATAATGTCAAGCATTTACACAAAATAAGCATGTATATTTTCTGACTTTTGCTTAATGCAGTACAGTTACCGAAACGATATCAAGACAGAAAGCGTAATATATTACAAAATGTTGATTATACTAGTGTAGTGAGCTCGATATTAACGATATGTCGTCTCAAAATCTTAGTCATTCACGAAGTTTTACATCAAGGACCAACATCCATGCTAACTTTCAACTTATCTAAATACCTCTGGAAGCTTTTTAAAAGTAATTCATTTATACAACTGACATTTTCGTCACTTTATCTAATCTGTAGGATGCAAAACAACTATCTAATCTGAGCATATGTGAAGGTCTCTACTTCTGCATTTAGTAGTAGTAGTAGAAGTAGACTGTAACTTTATACATCCATAGATCTCTTTTTACAAGGATATAGGACGTGTCAAAGTATTTACAAGTTTAGACCAATTTAAAATAACCTAATTCATGTACACATACATTTACAGACTTCTATTTAGAGACAATCATTAGATTTACTCCCGGTATACAATACTTTTTTTACGAATAACATATTAAATAATGTAATGCCACACTGTTCACTCATATATCACTATCAGTCACTGCACACACTATAACAACATTGTTTCATAGCACTTCACTCACTACACACAAACACACACACTCTGATTGCCTCTGGGCCATTTTCTGTACCACAACTTCACATTTGCTATCCTGAAAAACTGTGTCAGCATCCCTCTATAATGAGAGAGATGTTGAGCTCAGACAGAGGAATAGGTGTTAGTATCGTGCAACACATATGTGAGACCTTAACTTTTCCTGGCGAATCGAATGTTCAAATAACTTATGGGTTTGCTGCCGGGTGACGTCGTCTGATTTCAGACTATCAAGCAACCTTATTAACAGAGATGGTGGATTTTGTTTAAATGCTGCTTGGAATCCAGCTCTGTCTCTCATCAAAAAGCAGAGGGACAGAATTAGTCCTACATCACCTGTTGACTAATAGTAACTATCGATATTCTGATGTTGGTTATCTTTGGTTGTGTTGCCACTTGTTCTGTGTGTGGTGTCTTCCTTGTTTCTCCTCTGTGAACCGAGGTATTAAATTTGCTTGCACATTTTTTCTTCCTTGCATTTGTGCCTTGAGAATGGCAGGGTGCACTCCTGTCGAAATATCGGCAGTGTTCGACAACGTCACCTGGCAACAAACCCGTAAGTTATTTAAACATGCAATGCGTAGCTTGGGAGCAAGTTTTTGTACAAAAGGAAAAAAATAAGGAAAAAACATAGTGTGAAGGTGTTATGTGGAATGTTGGATGTTTCATAATCATTATTATTATTTATTTGTGTAAAATTTTTTATCAAACCCCTACTCTGTTTTATCTAAGTAATCCTTCAATGTAAAAAATGTTTTGCATAACAGGTTTTTTATCTGCCTTTTTAAATAAGTGTATTTTTGCAATTTCTTATATCTCTTTTGGTAATTTATTGTACAGTTTTATTCCTTGGCAGAAAATGCTGTTTTGAGTTTTATGTTTATTTTTTCTTCCTAAATGTAAGTTCCATGGTCATGGACAGTACTGTTTGTGCAGTAATTAACAATGTTATTTTTGATGTGTGCAACTCACTGGTAAATGTATTCACATGGAGTAGTTAAAATCCCCAGTGTATTGGACAAATCTTTACTATGAGCTTGTCTACCATTTTTGGTTACGATTTCTATGGCTCTTTTCTGGAGTTTGAAAACTATGTTCATATTTTTTTTGCATTTGTTCCCCAAAAAAGAATGCCATAGCTAAGAACTGAATGTACATATGAATAATATGTAACTAAAAGACACTGCATGTTACACACTGATGATAGGATTCTAAGGGCGTAACATGCTGATGACATTCTGTTTGCAAGTGACTTTGTGTGTTCACACCACTTCAACTGAGAATCAGTATTCATTCCTAGATATTTTGCATTTATTACACAGTCTATAGAGGTGTCATCTACATTTAATTTAACATTGTCATTATCCATCTTCAAACTGAAATTCATGGCATTAGTTTTCTTTACGTTCAATGTCTGTTTATTGCTTATTGACCAATCATAAACTTCCTTGAGAGTTTCATTTGCTTTCTCTCCAAGGAGTGCTCTGGTTTTCTCAGTGACTATAATATTGCTGTCATCAGCGAAGAGAATTTTTTCATCTTGAGTAACACTACTGGGAAAGTCAATGATGTATATCAGGAATAGTATTTTCCTAATATGCTACCTAGTGGTACCCCTATATTAATGTATTTTGGTTCTGATAAGTGTTTTGCCAAATGTTAAGACCTATTTGAAATATGTATTATCCTACTATTCGTACCCTATCTGCTAGGTATGATCCAAACCAGTCATTAGCTACCCCTGTTATTCCTAATGCTTCTAATTTATTTAATAGAATCTTGTGGTCAACTGTATCAAAGGCCTTAGAAAGATCTAAAAATATTCTGTGACACTCTCATCTTTGTCAAGAGCATCAAGTACAACCTTTGTGAATTCTACTATGACTGATTCCGTATTTTTGCCACTTCGTAAACCAAACTATGATTTGCTCAAAAGATTGTATTTATTCAGGTAATTCGTTAATCAGTCTTTCATAATTGCTTCTATTATTTTTGAGAATGGTGACAGCAGAGAAATGGGCCAGTAATTTTCTATGTCTTCTGCACTATCTTTCTTAAGCAAAGCTGCAACTCTTGCCTGTTTTAACTGCTCTGGAAATGCCCCTGATGTGAGAGGTTCATTTATTATATTTGCTAAGGTGTCTTGTACAATCTCTATGCATTGTTTCAGTACACACATTGGTACTTCATCTAAGCCTACTGACCTTTTGTTTTTTAGTTTTTGAACAATTTTTATTGACTTCATCCTCTGTGGTTGGAAGTAACATCATTGTATTTAGCGCAACATTATTTACAGCTGTTATATTTGTTTTATGACTTTTTGCAATAATGTCTCTGCAATACTTAAAAAAATGCTCATTTATATAGTTTGCTAAGTGTTGTGGATCATTTATTACCTCATCCCCCTCCCTTATCAGTATGTTATTCCGCATTTCTTTGCCTCTCCCCATTTCCTTTTTTGTAACATCCCAGACTGTTTTGCTTTTATTCTCTGCATTATTTATTGTTTTGTCACTAAATGACTTTTTTGCAGCAATCAGCACCTTCCTATAGATCTTTTTGTATCTATGATAGAAATTTAAGAATTCTGGATCATTAGAACTCTTTTTCATGGAACAGAGGTATTTAAGTGTTTGGGAGGACTTCTTAATACCTGCTGTTATCCATCTGTTTTTGTGAGATATTGATACAGACATGCATACCTTTGGAAATGCCTTTTCAAAGTTCAATTTAAATAATGTGGAGAATTTAGGGAATTTCATATTCACATTGGTTTCCTTATACATTTCATCACAGCTTTGTTTTGCTAGTTCCTTTGAAAAGTCTTTTATTTTGATTTGTGATAGATGTCGTTTGTTGGCTTGTAGTTTAGGGAATGACTCTATGCCTGATTTAATTGTTGTTATTTGACAGAGATGGTCTGATAGTCCGAGTTCTTTTACAGCTACATCACATTTTTCCCTGTCCATATTTGTGGCCATGTGGTCAATTACTGATGCAGTCATTGTAGCAACCCTTGTTGCACTATCGACCAATAAGAACATGCCAAAAACTTTGAAGGATATGTATGAGGGTGCTGCTGGATTCATTTATGATATTAGTGTTGATGTTAATGTCCCCACACAGAATTATGTTGACCTTTGTACTTGAGACTTTATCTAGAACTGCTGTTAACGTATATTTCAGAGTGTTTGTCTTCACTTGCTGTTCTAAGGTTATGTCTTGAGTTGAACTGTGTTCCTTTTCTGATAAAATACATGATCCTCCACCCCTTGAAACAGTTCGCCCATTCATACTATGATAACACTGCATGTTGGATTTCTGTCTCTCTACACCAGTGGTCAGCAACACAAACTACTGTGCAGTTTAACGATTGAACTTTTAATAGTTGTATTTTATTCTATATTCATTGCATATTTTGATGGAGGATTGTTAAGTCTGTGAAATGCCCCTTGTTTGTTTTTCCAATTGTTTGTTTTTCTTTGTGACATCTGGTATGTGTGATATTTGAAGTGTTAAAAATATTCTTTGGGATGTCAAAAATTGTGCGCTATAAATGCGTAATGATATGCTCGCCTTTGTGCCCCGAGTGACGTGACTGTTTGTGGTCTATGGGCGCAAGAGACAAAATATGTATAGCTGATTTTGCACAGAGAGTTTTCTATCGATGTAGAGTTTTGTTCATTGTTCTTTGCTATGATTTAGTGTGTTATGAAGTTATGTGTTGAGTAATCAACATGTTTGCAATTTATAAGGGAATTATTTCTCGTCGACGAGTTAGCCATGATGGTGACCTCAACGTGATACCTTGAAAAGGGCATTTGGAACTAAGATTTTTCTTCTTCTTTTTGCGATAATGAGTCACATGACATCGCAGTCTCACCAGAGGCTGAAGTCATAGTGGAACAAACCACATCATCTCCAGCTACACGGCAATGTTCAGCCACCCACATAAATCAGCAAGACATATATCCCACAACCCGTTTCGGTCATGTCAAACTTGTTCACACACATAGAGTGAATCTTTCAGCAACACGGAGTGTGCACCAATGATGACAAATGTGTGATCGTAATTGCACATTTAGAAGGAGCAATGATAGAAGATAAAGGAGACGTTCTACAGTCTGCAAATCACTAGGCTAAGCGCAAATTGAGACACGTATAGCACGCGTGACGTGACACGACACTATGGCGCGACGCGCACGTTCCTCACATGTCGCGCTGGTACAACACATATTGAGACGTGTATACTTATTTTGTACGCGCTGGTTGGCGATGCTCTGCGCTGACAGAAACGAAACGCGCGCACACTGCAATTTTTCTCGAACGATTTTACAGAAACTATTCAGTAAAAAATTTCATTTTTACCTTGCTAGTACCATTATATGTCAGATTCATGGCGAAGTGCCCATCATCTCCCTAATAGTCATACTTATTGTGGAATACACATTTTAGTAAGAAAAGTTTGCAACGAAAAATAGGAAAACTTTAGCTAACATGTTGAATTTTTCTTTAGTCTAGGGAGGAGGTCTCTCTCTGCCTCCGATCTCGAGAAAATTGATCCTATGTAGCATGTTCACTACCGATCTTACGCCCGCGGGAATGAAATATTAACAACTTCCCTCATGTCTCCTAATAACTTCCCTCATGTCACCTAAACCGCTCGAGACATCGAGACGAGAGTTTGGCGAAAGGTAGCACACAAGGAAGAGAGCACTCTGCCAGTTTGTAAACACATGGAACTTTCTTATGTTCGGCCATATATCAGTAGTTATAGTTCCTTTTTATGTTATTTTATTTTTTTCACTCCACTGACTGTAATTTTTTAAGAGTTATCGACAGCTAATGAAACAAGAGTTTCCTAGTATGAAAATAAACATGAAAATTCTTCTGTTATGTTACTGCAAGCAGCCACTATGAGGTTTTTCATAAGCTATTGAGCTCTCTGCTTGCCAATAACTTGTTTAATAAGGCACTCTGTTTCAGAATTCTGCCGCAATAGCCACTGTGAGATGAAATTGTGCAAACTACACTGTGTTTTGGCAAAGGAAGTGCAGTCAAACCTGTCAACCAAAGAAATGTGGCCGTCACTCATAAATGGTGATGTTCCTTCGAATGATAAAAGGTTAACAATTCTCACAAAAATAAATTGACAATTCTGTTGGAATTTTGGTTGAATCCCCATAATCCACCGTATTTTTAACACTGAACACTGGAATGGAAACTTACGAAAAGATTTTATTCCATCTCTTGGTTTGAGCATTATTAAAATAATGATGAGCATTCCTGACAGTCGGAATGATAGGCACAGACCAGATGCTGTTTACCCACCTACGGCTTGCCAAACTGACAATGTGTGATTCGCGAATAAAATAGTTGTTATTGGGAAAAATAAACAATTGATCTGTCACACAACGTAATGGTCAGTGTATCGTTAGCAGATGAGAATAATGGGCTGACAGAATGTGCAAGCTAACCACGTGTGCCTTGTAAGCAGGAGTTCGAAAAACATTGGCATCAAAGTAGATCTGCCTCTGTCAGCAATACATTTCAACAAATCAAGTATATCTAATCACCACTCTCTTTCAGGATACTTCTACTTTCGTAATAATACCGACCATTTTTTTTTCATTTGCATAGCCTGTTGAATAATTAGTTTACTAATGCTAAAAGTGTGTATGCAACAACTGAAATACTTTTTCTCAACACGGAGATCCAATTAAAACATTGTTACACGTGACTGCATTTCGACTGTTTCTAGCTTGCAGTGGAAATGTGATGTCCACATGTACAAAGTAAAGTGTCTCGTAATACATCCATATCCAAGTAACGATAGTGAAACTTATGTACTTCATTCCTTAACGCTTTTTACCAGATGCATGTTGTTCTTGTTGTGGTCTTCAGTCCAGAGATTGGTTTGATGCAGCTCTCCATGCTACTCTATCCTGTGCAAGCTTCTTCATCTCCCAGTACCTACTGCAACCTATATCCTTCTGAATCAGTTTGGTGTATTCCTCTCATTGGCATCAAAGTAGATCTGCCTCTGTCAGCAATACATTTCAACAAATCAAGTATATCTAATCACCACTCTCTTTCAGGATACTTCTACTTTCGTAATAATACCGACCATTTTTTTTCATTTACATAGCCTGTTGAATAATTAGTTTACTAATGCTAAAAGTGTGTATGCAACAACTGAAATACTTTTTCTCAACACGGAGATCCAATTAAAACATTGTTACACGTGACTGCATTTCGACTGTTTCTAGCTTGCAGTGGAAATGTGATGTCCACATGTACAAAGTAAAGTGTCTCGTAATACATCCATATCCAAGTAACGATAGTGAAACTTATGTACTTCATTCCTTAACGCTTTTTACCAGATGCATGTTGTTCTTGTTGTGGTCTTCAGTCCAGAGATTGGTTTGATGCAGCTCTCCATGCTACTCTATCCTGTGCAAGCTTCTTCATCTCCCAGTACCTACTGCAACCTATATCCTTCTGAATCAGTTTGGTGTATTCCTCTCATTGGCATCAAAGTAGATCTGCCTCTGTCAGCAATACATTTCAACAAATCAAGTATATCTAATCACCACTCTCTTTCAGGATACTTCTACTTTCGTAATAATACCGACCATTTTTTTTCATTTACATAGCCTGTTGAATAATTAGTTTACTAATGCTAAAAGTGTGTATGCAACAACTGAAATACTTTTTCTCAACACGGAGATCCAATTAAAACATTGTTACACGTGACTGCATTTCGACTGTTTCTAGCTTGCAGTGGAAATGTGATGTCCACATGTACAAAGTAAAGTGTCTCGTAATACATCCATATCCAAGTAACGATAGTGAAACTTATGTACTTCATTCCTTAACGCTTTTTACCAGATGCATGTTGTTCTTGTTGTGGTCTTCAGTCCAGAGATTGGTTTGATGCAGCTCTCCATGCTACTCTATCCTGTGCAAGCTTCTTCATCTCCCAGTACCTACTGCAACCTATATCCTTCTGAATCTGTTTGGTGTATTCCTCTCTTGGTCTCCCTCTACGATTTTTACCCTCCACACTGCCCTCCAATGCTAAATTTGTGATCCCTTGATGCCTCAAAACATGTCCTAACAACCGATCCCTTCTTCTAGTCAAGTTGTGCCACAAATTTCTCTTCTCCCCAATTCTATTCAATACCTCCTCATTAGTTATGTGATCTACCCATCTAATCTTCAGCATTCTTCGGTAGCTCCACATTTCAAAAGCTTCTATTCTCTTCTTGCCCAAACTATTTATCGTCCATATTTCACATGGCTACACACCATACAAATACTTTCAGAAGCGACTTCCTGACACTTCAATCTATACTTGACGTTAGCAGATTTCTCTTCTTCAGAAACGCTTTCCTTGCCATTGCCAGTCTACATTTTATATCTTCTCTACTCCGACCATCATCAGTTATTTTGCTCCCCAAATAGCAAAACTCCTTTACTACTTTAAGTGTTTCATTTCCTAATCTAATTCCCTCAGCATCACCTGACTTAATTCGACTACATTCCATTATTCTCGTTTTGCTTTTGTTGATGTTCATCTTATACCCTCCTTTCAAGACACTGTCCATTCCATTCAACTTCTCTTCCAAGTCCTTTGCTGTCTCTGACAGAATTACAATGTCATCAGCGAACCTCAACGTTTTTATTTCTTCTCCATGGATTTTAATACCTACTCCAAATTTTTCTTTTGTTTCCTTTACTCCTTGCTGAATATACAAATTGAATAACATCGGGGATAGGCTATAACCCTGTATTACTCACTTCCCAACCACTGCTTCCCTTTCATGCCCCTCGACTCTTATAAATATCATCTGGTTTCTGTACAAATTATAAATAGCCTTTCGCTCCCTGTATTTTACCCCTGCCACCTTCAGAATTTGAAAGAGAGTATTCCAGTCAACATTGTCAAAAGCTTTCTCTACGTATACAAATGCTAGAAACCTAGTTTTGCATTTCCTTAATCTATTTTCTCATATCTGTGGAAATTACGCCTTTTAGATGCAGCAGATCATAGAGATGCGTCAGCATAACAGGCAGCAAGTTGATAAACTTGTTTTCCTTTCCTGCCTTGCTTCTAAATCATGTGATTTTGTAATATTCCTTACTCCCTTATTCACTACCTTCACGATGAATCGTCTATCCCTTTTTACGATATGAAAACATTGTGGAGACAGAAGATATAATCCCAGTGGCTAATGGCTCACCAGTTATTGATGTGTGCATTGTTCTTGACAAAAGAATAAACAAAACAAAAGAACTGTACAGATATATGCAACTGAAAACTATTATGTACTAACGAAAAGAGATGGAGCGCTTAAATGGCGAAAAACGAAACACTACTCAGTGATAATAAAATTCAGTATACAGTAAGCCCATATTTTTCGGACGGCAATACTTCCACTGCCAATTTGCGCCATGCCGAAGTGAACATATGGTAGGAGTGCCTTCCCACTATCCGCCTCATCCCTCCCACAGTACACGCTTAGCGCGCGGCGCTAGAAACTGTGCCACAATCACAATGCCGCGCGACCTGATGCAGGTGCGTGTCGCGTCCCAGTCTCGTCGCGTCGCAATTTGCGCGGTCCCACTTGAACCTGTGAAGCTTCAAAACAGGGCGCTGCGATGCGCCGCGCCACAAGCACTATACGTGACTCAAATTTGCACCTAGCCTAAAGGACACACTTACACGACGCTACACATTGTTGCTAGACCTTAGGCTGCATAAAGATTTTAAGGATTAGCAGGTGTCAAGTCCCTATTTCAAATGTTGCGAGCTTTACATGCTTAATCTGGCCCTAATCTGCTGCCTGAACAGTAGCTATGTGTGCTGTGCCTCTGTAAGTTACGAGTTGGTATTTGCAGAGTCGTGGAAACAAATCAAGATTTGCCATTGCAGGCGCTGGCATAAATGGCTGATGCAGTAGTGAACATTGGGACTGTTGATCTTATGATAGTCACAGAACGAACACTGAAGTAGCAAGTGCCGCCACTAGCACCAAAACACGTATGATAAATGCAGATGCGCCAATGTGGGAGGAAAGAGTGGAGCAATTTGAATATCAAATTGCATGCCTGAACCTGAAGCTATCAGCAAAGCCGTGCAAATTACTCGCCGCTATGAGCATACTCCCTAGCAGTGTACAGGGCACTGGAAAGATGATCGGAGTAGATTGGATACGACTACTGACCAATGGTGCCGGTATTACAGGCGATATGGAGCTAAGGCTCGCCAATGCACCAGGCCCTGCTCTTATCCAAATGCTGTGGAAGGACGTTAGAGGACGCCAACATTCACCATGAACAATGTAATCGTCTGGAATTGAAGGTAGAAAAGCAGCAAGTAAATCCAACGCTGTTAGCACTGAACCAGTCACAGTGATTATTTGTGCACGATGGAATTTTCGTAAAAAATTCTTTGTATATTCCAGTTATGAAGTGAATGTTTACCCTAAACAGAGTGAGTGTTGTTCCTGCCACACCGACACAGCATACAAGTTTACTCATCACAGTGAGCAACTTGTGCATCAAAACACAGTAAACATAGAATGACATTCGATTTGGGTCTTCAGGATGAACCTACTTGGACATTTAATTATCACCATTGTCGTCAATTCTATACTTGGTACGGATTTTTGTCTCATTTCCATCTGCCGCTGGATTTAGTGAACTGTCGTCTAATTATAGTCAGTAACAGTGCCAATCTGTCAACTGTGTCATCTCTGATGGTAAATGAGGAGTAGATAGCGCCAGTTCAACAGCATGGAAAACATCTGAGCGTATCTTACATGATACTGACTATGGGGCCAAATGTTTTATGGCCAACGGGAACCTTAACACAATAAATGATGTCAATCCTTGGCTACATACTTCAAAAATTATTTTACAGTGTTCACACATCTGGCCACCACTGATGCGAAGTGTCGCCTCTTGACAATGCGCCATATCCACACCTCAACTGGCCAACCTGTTGCAGCTCATCAAAGGGGGCTTCCATCTCACAAGCTCTTGGCTGTTCAAGCAGTACTCTAGGAACCGTTAAAAGCAGGTACTGAGAGTAGATCAGATAATCCTTGGGCACTAAATGCCCACACAGTTCGCTATTGTTACCGTGTTCCTCATGTGACTGACTTTAACAATGCCATTGCTTAAACTCAGGTGTTTAATGTGGTTCGTTGCACGAAGGCATTTTTGCAAATTTTGATAGTGTTAGAGGATGTTCAAAAACTGTTGTAATAACAACTTTTAGGCTTGTTTTTTTTGTATAGAAAAGATGCATGTCTTTTGGATTGTAAAACGACACGCAGATGTTGCAGCATTTTGTGTATGAAATGTTGTGTGAGTTGCCATTCCCATTCTGTTACGTGGCTGATTTCATCATATTTTCATCTACAGCTGGAAGAATGTGACTCACCTGCACCTATAGGGGCATGGCACATCACTAATACCAGTAAGAATGTTTTCAGTCAAAGAGAGGTGTAATTTTTGGGATATGTAGTCTCATCAGCCGGTCTGTCACCTATTCCTGGATGTGTGGCAGCAGTGCAAGATATGCCTCTGGCAACAGGATTGCACAGATTTTTTGGGAATGTTAAATTACTGCCAGCGACACATTCCAGGATTGGTTAATCAGCTGGAACCATTTACTATGCTGCTTTCAGGTATGCATACAATCGGTAATTGGAAGATACCTTGGACCTAAGCGAGTGAAGCGGTATCTCATAAAGTCAAGCAAAGTTTGGCACAAGTAGCATGGCTGGCTCACCCACACATTAGTGCCCCATTGGCTCTATTGGTGGATGTGAACGAAAATGCAATAAGTGCAGCACTGGAACAGGGAATAGGATGGTCAGGTGGCAAACACTTGCCTTTTACTCGCAGAACCTTACATCAAAGTAGAAGAAATAAAGTGCTATCGATCGTGAGTTTCTCGAAATCCAAACAGACATTAAACATTTTCCATTGTCTGTGGAAAGAAGACATTTTAAAATTTTTACTGACCACAGACCACTAACTTATTTCATCCAACGCACATTGTATCATGCCTCTCTGCAGCAGTGTAGACAAGTGGACTATATAGTCAAATTTGCAACTGATGGGCATAATGTTTCAGGTAGAAACAATCTGTTGCTGATTGCCTATCATGAAATCATACTGAGATCGCGGCCAAGCAACAAGAGGACACTGTGCTGCATGACTTGGTCCAAAGTTAACACACCCCTGGTGCTGAGGAGCATTGCATGCTAAAGATTGCATTAATGAGTTACCCATCAACGTGGATGGATACCTCGCTGCTAGTATTGTTAGGACTAGGTACATCAGTAGATGAGTACCTACAATGTTTGCCACTCAAACTGGTCTATGGCAAGCAGCTGCATGTACCAAGTGAACAGGTGAGCAGTCGACCACTTCAGAAACAGTGACAGAGTTTGCATGACAGTTCATCTCCCAGGTGAAACATCTGCATGCGGGCCCGCCTGTCACGCATGGAGAGAGAAACGTTTTTGTCGGCAAAGATCTGCTTGCAGCATCACATGCCTGACTCATAGATGATAATGCGTACCCACCACTGCATATAGTGGTCCCTACAGGGTGCTTTCGAAAAAGAAGAACATATTCAAGATTGACCAGAATGGCAGGCATGGGACAGTTCCCATGGAGCGACTAGAGGCTGCCTACCTCTAGAAGGACGAACCTCTGCAGCATCGTCCTGTCAGTTTTCCACTGGCCTGCGCTGAGCCTGCAACAATGAGTGACACTGCAGCCTCCCAGGAGACTCAAGAAGCCAACACTATTTCTTCAGCTGCTACCATGACACAGCCCCACCAGATGATTTCCATGAAGGCTGGCCGACAGGTTAATAGGAGAAAAAAGTTTCCATCTATACTACCAAACAGACTGTTTACCACTACCGACCTACTTAAATTCGTCAAAAACTTCATCACACAGAGTGCTCATGCAAAATACTTCACCAGAATGTAAAATTGTAAATTTAGGTCTTGAGGAAGGGTCAGGAACCCGCTTCGTGGTACAAGTTTAAGAAAAACTGAAATAGTATGTACTACTTTGATTCGTTTGGAGACCTATGACCATCTGACTGTTTTGCCAACAACCATGTGTTCTACGATTTTCAAAACTTACAAAAATTGGATACATACATATGCAGACATTTGTGTCTCATTTTCCTACTCCTATAAAATATGAAAAATGATCTCATTTACCACTTGTGCTTTAGGTGTGATATCAATACACATTGCTCATCAGTTCTACTTCCAACGTACTTTCTACCTATTGGTTTAAGCAGAGGGGATTAGAGTAGACCTATTGCACTGACTGATTTAAAAACCTGAAACACCATAGTGATAATTACATTATCAAATTGTGAACTGGATCTAGCAGACAATAAAATTGTACAAATACGCTATGGTGCATGAAATATTGATAATTTAAATAATATTTAAAACAATTGATACAGGGGATAAATATACATGCAGCAATCAATTAGTTTAAACTGAAATAAGAACAACAAAAGAGATAGACTTTGAACAAGAAGGTTCTATAGGATCTCTGTTTAAGTTTAAGAAAGATACAGTATTTGAGACTGAAGCCTGATAAACATCTTAGTGAGTCAGATCAGCCATTAGAGATTAAAAAGACTTTATTTGAGTTGAATACTGTCGACCAAGATCGACGTCTCATTGAGTTTCACAGTGAAGAAATCGTAGTACACCTATAATTGATGTAACACTTGCAGAATTGAAGTAAAGTATAAAACAGACTTATGAAGCCAACAATGTGTCACTTTGCAACGAAAAAACATTGCATTAAAACAGAAAAACTACAAGTTCTTGAACTGCTACTCTTGAAACCACACAATGAATGTGTTATACAACAAAGATGTGCTTTGGCAGTATTTAATAACAATGATTAGGTCAGAATTCGCATTCAGCACCAGGATGCTTTAACTGTTCCTGGAACAGTTTCCTGTACCTGGAAGGAAAATTTCGTGAAAATGCATTCGAATTCCTGTTTCATGGAAAAAGGTAAGAACCAAATGGTGTTAAAATCACTCACATGAGAAATGTTGGGATTATATGAACCATTAAAACATATGTTTCATATAGTAAGTGGAACTAAATGGTTTAGAAAGTGCAGGATGGTTTGAGACGAACTAAGAGGTAGTCTGGCGCGACAATTGAAGATATAAAAATTAAAACAGAAGTTTTAAATTTCGCGTTCAAGAAACCGTCATGTAGGAGAATTTTACAAACGTACCATCGTTTGACCATCTTACGGACTCCTGTGTGGACGACGTTGTAGTAAACATCCCTGGCGCAGAGAAACATCTGAAGGAGCTGAAAACAATTAAAACACCAGTTCTGGATGGAATCCCAATTCGATTTTTCATAAAGTACTATACGACATTGGCCCCTTACTTAGCTTGCTTTTATCGTGAATCTCTAGTCCAGCACAAAGTCACAAGCGAACTGCAGAAAAAGTGCAGGTGTCTCCTGAGTGAAAGAAGGGCAAAAGAACAGATTCGCAAAATTGAAGACCAATATCCCTAACGTCAGTTTGGTGCAGAATCCTTGGAACGTATTCTCAGTTCATTATAACAAAATTTTCTTGAGACTAAGAAGCTTATGTCCACGATTCAACAAGGTTTTAGAAAGCATCGCTCATATAAAACTCAGCTTTTCTCACACGATATACTGCAAGCTATGGATGAAGGGTAACAGGCAGAGTCCGTATTACTAGATTTCCGGAAAGGTTTGACATGGTGCCCCATTAGAGGCTGTTAAAGATAGTACAAGCATATGGAACAAGTTCACAGAAGTGTGAATGGCTCGAAGTCTTCTTAAGCTATAGAACCCAGAATGTTGTACTCGACAGCGAGTGCTCACCAGAAACGAGGCTATTGTCAGCAGTACCTCAGGGAAGTGTTACTGGACCACTATTCTTCTCTTATATACATATATAAATGATTTGGTGGCTAGGGTGACCAGCAATCTGTGGTTGTTTGCTGGGCAAGGTGTCGAAATTGAGTGACTGTAGGAGGATACAAGATAACAGAGACAAAATTTATGGTTGATGCGGTGAATGGCAGCTGGTTCTAAATGTAGAAACATGTAAGTTAATCGGGTGTGTAGGAAAAACAGATCCATAATATTCAGATTCAGCATTAGTAGTGTTCTGCTTGATACAGTCACGTCATTTAAATATCTGAGTGTAACGTTTCAATGCACTATGAGATGGGGAGCTGGGGCGAGCATGTGATGATTGCAGTAGGAAAGAGAATGCATATAGGATGCTAGTGCGAGCAGTTCTTGAGTATTGTCTGACTGTTTGGGATCCACACTATGTCGGATAAAAGAAAGACATTGAGGCAGTTCAGAGGCCGACTGCTAGACTCTTCACTGATATGTTCAAACAACACACAAGTGTTACAGAGTTGCTTCGAGAACTCAAATGGGAATCCCTGGGAGGAAAGCGATGTTATTTTCGAGGAACACTGTTGAGAAAATTTAGAGAACTGGCATTTGAAGCTGACTGCAGAACAATTCTGTTGCCTCCAACATACATTGTGCATAAGGACTACGAAGAGAAGATATGAGAAATTAGGGCTCATGCGGAGGCACATAGACAGTCGTTTTTCTCTCGTTCTGTTTGCGATTGGAACAGGAACAGAAATCACTAATAGTGGTATAGGGTACCTTCCACCACGCTCTGTAAGGTGGACTGCAGAGTATCGATGCAACTGTAGAATGTCGACAGACAAATGCAAAGAGATTGGCACATGCATCCTGTTGAAACTGCTGATGGAATGTTTTGAAGGCATGAAACACCTGTCATCAATGTAAAACAAGAACTTACGAGTATTTTAGTACGAAATGCAACAGACATCAATGCTTACACTCAAGGATCGAGTAATGTGCAAGATAATAAGATTGTCATCGATAACCATGTATGGAAGACACCTTACTTCTCATTATTTGATGGGGAGCAGTTAACATATGACATATAATGAGCATGTGCTTTCAATTGCCTCTAAGTTTCTGTTCAAGGGAACTGATTACATACGCTTACTTTATACTGCTCCACAACAAACATGGCTTATTAAAGCAGCAGTTCAACTAAAAATGCCTTATTTCGTCATACTCATGCTTCAGACTGACAGAATCTCTCTCTCTCTCTATTCGTTTAGTCGGTTCCGAATCGCTGTACCCCATGAACCAAGGCACACCAGTTTGTTCTGTCCTGCAATTTTCTTCTGTACGCTTTCCAGGTTGAATCACATTACTTCTGTGATGCCATTGATCCATCTCATCCTCTGACGTGCTCGTCTTCTAGAGCCTTCGATTTTCCCCAGCATTAGTGTTTTTTCCAGTGAAACATGTCTTCTCATGATGTGTCCAAAGTAGGTCAGCTTTTGTTTTACTATCAGACCTTCCAGGGAGCACTCTGGCTTTATATGCTCTAATATTGTCGTATTCGTTCTCTTTGCAGTCCGTGGTACGCTAAGAACTTTCCTCCAACACTACAATTCAAAGAAGTCTATTTTTCGCAATTCCGCCTTTCTAACGCTCCAGGTCTTACATTCATATATCACTACTGGGAAGGCCATAGCCTTTACTATAATAATCTTTGTTCTAGTGTTATATCTCTACTCCTTAAAACCTTGTCATGGTTTGACATTGCCCTTCTACCTAGCAGCAAGTGGCTCCTGATTTCATGGCTGCAGTAACCATCAGCAGAAATCTGGGAACTGAGGTAACTGAATGTAGACACTACCTCTACCTCTGTTGTTTCTCCTCCTATATGCCATGAAGTTGCCATAATTTTCGTTTTCCGATCATTCAACCTAAGACCAGCTTTTAACTTCGTCTTTCACCTACAGCAAGAGTGTCTTTAACTCTTCTTCACTTTCTGCCAACAGAATTGTATCATCTGCGTATCTCTGGTTGTTTATTTATCCCAGTTACTTTAATTCTAGTTTCTTCTTCATCTAGCCTAGCATTCCTCATAATGTGCTCCGCACACAGACTAAATAAGTAAGTTGATAATACGCAGCCTTGCCGTACCCCTTCCTGAATTTTGATCCACTTAGTTGTTCCATACATGGTTCCCAGTGTAGCTTCTTGGTCAGAGTATAAGCTCCTTATGAGATGACTGAGGTGATTTGGCACTCCCAGATTTTTGAGTACTCCCAGATGACAGAATACCGAACCCAAAATGATATTTGTCAATTTTTAATTAACACCAAAGTATACCAAAATTCGGATATCTGTCCCTATCAAAATATGCAGCAGGACTGCAATTATAAAATTTACAGTTTGCTGTTAGATATATGAGGACCATAAAAAAAGATTCTGGATGCATGTGCACTGTTACACAGTTATTAATTTAGTAGTTTTCAACGGTATCTCGTGCGACTTGTGGCAAAATAACAATTCAATAAATTTTTGGAAACATTCGTTCACTGTGTTTTTTAGAGTTTTCTGTGTGTTGAAGTCGTTTAGTAAATTTCTTGTGGTAGTTTTAAGCTGATGTTTCTTATTGTGTCTAGTGAAATATTTCAGTATAATTTTCATTCACTTTTTTAATGACTGCTTGAATGTTTGGTGTAAGCTAATAAGTTGTGTGAATGTTTGGTGGTGTAGGTATTAGTTGTGGTTTATTAGTATCAATAAAAGTTGTTGCTTTCTTAGTAGAGAAGTAATTTCGAGAGCACTATTGTTAGTTCTATAAATAGTTCTACTTGTGTGATTGAACTTAAGTAATGTAGACATTTAGTTTTTTGAGTAACTTTAAAATTTTACAATGATTGAAAGTGTGGGCTTTGGTGTAGGTTTGTAAGTAGTGGGTTATGATGTGGAATTTGTTCAAAGTGTAAAGGTGTGGGCGAACAAAGGCAAGAAATTTTGGGGAATGAGTACCAGGTCACCAGCATTCTGAATCCTAGACCAGGGGTGGTTCAGGTGACTTGCAGCGTAGGGGAGTTATGTAGAATTTTACGAAAGAGGATCAGGTAGTGTCTGTGGGTGGAGCAGGGAATAGTCTTGATAGAGATGGGAAACATGATGTAGGTGATGACGTGGTAAGATAGCTACTCAAACTGGTGGCATTAATGTGCATTTTGTGCAACTGTTTCAACGTCATGATCGGCCTCATATTAATATGGCTGTTAGGCATGTTAACATTGGGCTGGAGAAGGCGCTGATGGGAGAGAGCATGGGTAGCATTGCAGTGGTGCCAGTTGAGTGTATCAATAGATCAGGTTTCATTAGGCATGGTCTGTACCTCAACAGGTATGGGAAGGGGAGGCTGGGAAAGCTTACAGGCGACAATGTAGTGGGTGGTGGTGGAATCACTCCTATAGTAGTTGGTCTTAGAGATGTACCTTTTTTAGATTGAAGTCACTGATAGGTGTAGCTGCTTAAAAGAAGTCTGTCTAACTAAGGAATCATCTTCAGAGGGGATCAGGTATTCAATTAGAGAAGTAATTAGCAATTTCATCAAATTATAAAAGGCATTAGAGATAAAGTTAGTGACTTGCTTATAGATGTTGACTTTGACATTATTGGTCTATTGGAGCACCAATTAAATAATTTTGACAATTCAGAGACTTCCTTTACCAGGATTCAGATTCGCTGGCTGTTTTTCAAGGAGTTCATTGTGGAGTGGGGGAGTGTCCATGTATGTAAAAAACAGTATTCCGTTTGACCTCATGGCATTGCACTGAACATATATTTCAATGTTGTGCAGGGATAGTTGATTTAGTGAAACTAAACTTCTAATTGTTGTTTACAGGTCCCATAACTCTGACTTCAGAGCATTTCTGCTCAAGCTAGAGAAGGTTCTTGGTTCACATTATAGGAAATACCAGAGATTAGTTATATGTGGTGACTTCAATATTAATTTTGTATATGATTGTTCAAGGAAAAGGATGTTGATAGATCTCCTAAACTCATAGGATCTGATGCAGACTGTTTTTTCCAGCTAGGGTACAGGGGAACAGTAGCACAACCATGGACAATATGTTTATTCATTCTTCTTTAATAGATGAGCATTCTGTTAGTAAAAGGGTGACCATGATGCACAAATTTTTAAACACTAAAACACTTTTGTACTCAAACAAATGTCACAATTAATTACAAACTATGTAGGAAAGCTAATCCAGTGGCAATAGAGAGTTTTATAAACCCAGTTAAGAAACAAGTGTGGCAGGATGTTTATAGTGCCTATAACATAGATGACAAATATAATGCTTTCCTTAACATATTTCTCATGTTCGTGGGGAGTTGCTTCCCATTAGAACGTTCTAATTGGGTACTAGCAGAAAAAGGCAGCCTGGGTAGCTGACTAGTGGGATAAGAATATCATGTAAAACAAAGTGGGAAGTGTATCAAAATGTAAGAAGTAGTCACAATCAAGCTACAGTAGCACATGGCAAACAATATTGTAAGGTGCTTAAAAATGTTTCTAGGAAATCAAAGAGTATGTGGTATGCTAACAGAATAGCTACCTCAGGGTAAAATTAAAACCATATAGTCAGTTGTGAAAGATGTGCCTGGACAGCAGCACAAGGCCAACGATATAAAGTCAGTTCACAGTAAAAATATTTCTGTTACTGATAAGTCAGATTTATGTACAGTACTTAAGTCACTTTCTTAGCATTGCTGGTGAATTAAATAAACATTTAGTTTCTACAGGGAATCATATAACTCTCTTGGAAAATGCCTTTCCGAGACTGATGTCTGAAATACTCCTCTGTGATACAGACAAGAGGGAGGCTGAGTCAATAATTAAATCACTGAAGACTAAGGACTGTCATGCATATGGTGGAGTGCCTAGCAGAATATTAAAGTACTGTGCTACACATGTTAAACCCATACTTAGCCATATTTGTAATTTTTCCTTTAAGAATTGTCAGTCCCTGAATGATTAAAGTACTCAATAGTAAAGCCACTTTAAAAAAAGGGAGAAAGGGATAATGTATATAATTTTAGACCTATTTCTATGCCATCAGTGTTTGCAAAAGTTATTGAAAAGGCTATGTATGTAAGGATAATTGATCATTTTATATCACACGATTTGCTATCAAATGTACAGTTCGGCTTTAGAAGTCGTTTAACAGCTGAAAATACTATATTCTCTTTTCTCTGTGAGATACTGGATGGGTTAAACAAAGGGTTTCGACACACTAGGCATATTTTTTGATTTAACTAAGGCCTTTGCTGCTCTGAAACTTGGACCATTACAGA
Organism: Schistocerca cancellata; assembly: GCF_023864275.1. Classification (NCBI taxonomy): domain Eukaryota; kingdom Metazoa; phylum Arthropoda; class Insecta; order Orthoptera; family Acrididae; genus Schistocerca; species Schistocerca cancellata. The sequence continues at coordinate 654,556,046 of NC_064626.1, forward strand.
ATACAGGCAGTAGCTCGCAAATGGTTCACCTCTTACTTTAACAATAGACAGCAAAAGGTGATTATTCGAAGTGTTGAGGATGACTGTGATGTGGGGGGTGAGTGGGTACTGTCAAATGTGGGGCGGGTTGCCTCAGGGATCAGTGTTGGGACCACTCTGTTCCTTATTTATATAAATGATATGCCCTCTAGTATTAAAGGTAATTCTGAAATATTTATGTTTGCTGATGACACTAGCTTGGTAGTAAAGGATGTTGTGTACAACATTGACTTGGTTTAAAATAGTGCAGTTTATGACATAAGTTCATGGCTTGTAGGAAATAAACTAGTGGTAAATCACAGTAAGACTCAGTTTTTACAGTTTTTAACACACAATTCGACAAAATCAGACATTTTAATTTCATAGAATGGGTATATGACTAGTGAAACTGAATAGTTCAAACTTCTACATATTCAGATAGATAGTAAACTGTCATACAAAGCCCACGTTCAGGGTCTTGTTCAAAGATTTAATGCTGCCAATTTTACTATTTGAATGGTATCTGAAGTAAGTGATCGTCTGACACCAAAATTAGTCTACTTTGCTGATTTTCATTCGCTTAAGTCATATGGTATTATATTTTGGGATAACTCTTTTTATTCTAAAAGGATATTTTTGACTCAAAGACGGGGAATTTGGGTGTAAGTTCGCGAACCTCTTGTCGACCCCTGTTCACTAGTATGGGTGTTCTGACACTGGCCTCTCAATATATATATTCTTTACTATCGTTTCTTGTTGACAACATCAGCTTATTCCCAAGAATTAGCAGATTTCACTCAGTTAATATTCGGCAGAAATCCAATCTGGATTTGGATCACACTTCCTTAACTCCTGTGCAAAAGGTGTGCAATATACTGCTGCATCCATTTTCAGTAAGCTACCACAAAATTTCAAATATTTTAGCAGTAATACATGCGTTTTCAAATCGAAACTGAAGAGTTTTCTCATGGGTCACTTCTTCTATTCTGTTGTGGATATCCTTGAAAAACTAAGCTGATTCTAATGTTAGATTACTCGTTGCGTTTACTTGAACTTATGGCTTGACTTTTTTTGGGTTCAGAAGCATTTTATTTTATCTGTTATTACTTTTATGTTGTAATTTCAAGTACTGACACATTCCATGACCTTGGAGATTTGCTCCTGAATTTTATCCTGCAGAATGAGACTTGTAAATAAATAAATTAAATAATTAAATGGTCAGTCCACTGGCATTTAAAAAGTTAGCACCCGTTGTTGTCATATGTTTGAAACAGAATGAACCTGCAAAATTTGGCTCCTACCAATACACATGTGGAATTCACAGCTGTGGAAAACTTCTCACAAAAACAACAGCTTATGCTTTAATTCTGCATTCCTACAGAATAAAGTGTACACCACTCACAAGAATTGCACAAAAAACTTGTAAGTGTGGGGCAACAACTGCACCATCAAAGCATTTCAAGATGGCACTTCGCTGTGGAGACACAGTTATTATTATTCAATATCTCCAGACGAAGATGGACAACCCACGGTGAAGGATACAGCGTTTACTGCATTCAGAAATAGCTGGTGAGTTATTACAACTTTCACAACTAACGCTGCATTACAGAAAGCAGCCAGAGATGTGAAATCCGGCAAGACATGGAAAACGGTCTTTGATTAATATGTAATTAACAGAGAATACATTGGAACAATTTGAGAATAATATGTGCAGATACAGCAACAACATTCTGTACAAAATATGACACGATATCCGTCAGGGAGACATCCAACAAGTCTGTCAATCAATAGCAAGCTGAATAACTGTTTGCATAAGGACCAGTAACAATGTGTTATTTACTTGTTCAATCTGTGAAGCGCCTTCTCTTCAGTAAATCACTCATTTTCTCTGAAATTGTAATCGCCAAAATTTGACTTTGGTGGTAATTCAGGAATTAATATCGGAACATTACAGCATAGTGTGGAAATATCTCAGGCGTGAGCATTCAGTTAGGCAGGATTGATCTCTTGTTGTCAACATAGATTGCCCAATATGGTCGCATGATCTAGGTGTATGATATAGGTTCGTTCAAAATGCATCCTATAAGTTGTGAATATCGTCATATCGTTAATACAGATAAATTCCCTTCATAGGTGTTGTGGATTTGGTATAGGCGTTTTATAGACAGCATAACAATTTGCATTTGCTACCTGGAACAAACTGGGCTCGTAGCTTTGATGAGTAAAATCAGCTTACATCATGTCAAGGCACCATCGCCTCAGCATGTATACGCACTGTCCATCATGTCATGTCACATCACATTGCTTAGCTCGGTACTGAAAGGCTAAAGTGGGGTTATGACCTATCATCTTTAATACTAAATATCACAATATTATACCAGAATTGAGGAACTAATAATGACAAATATTATTAATGGCCAAATCCCAGGAAACTACTATGCTGTCATAATAGGAGGAGAGGTGATTCTCCTACATGGCGCATCCCAGGTGGCAGATTGGGGGAGGGGGAGGACGTAGCTCGCTTACCAGCAGACTTTAGTGAAATAAAATAGCTCTCATGGACAAAGACACCCACTGCATTTAACAGTCTTATTTGTAAATCGGGGCTTGCTCCACTTAAGGTTGATTACCTTTGAAAGTGAAATATGAAAAGGTCTTTTGGGAAAAAGATACCACTGTCCTGTCCAAAACGGCAGGCAAACGCTGCATCAGGATCGATGGATAGCGAACTGAATGCAGCAATGAATTGGAGCATTTGCAGTCACCAAAATGCGTACTGACACATAAAAAATAAGATGCAACATAAGCAAATGAATCATCTAGCAACATACAACATACACTCAATGCTTAAGACTGGAAAACTCAATAATGTCTCAGATGAATCAAACAAACAAAAATTTTTAATATCAATGCTCCAAGAAATGAGAAACATGATAGAGGGTCCATTTGAATCACAAGGATATAGTGTTTATAATAGGTTGCCAGGACAGAGGTTTATGAAGCAATGTTCCCAGTTTGAACAAGATTTATAGTGATCATAAAAATAATACATTCAATAAGAGATTTTCAAACAGTATCGCCGAGAATTGCAACTCTGACTTTTAAAACAATGAGTAAAACCTACACAATTAGAAATGCACATGCTCCTATAAATGAAAAAAAGGAAGAAGTAGATTAAATTTAGGACCTTCTCGAACAAACTGTGGACAGAGTAACCTTATTGGAAGCCTTCAATACCCAGCTGGGAAAAGAAAAGATATATAAACAAAAATAGTCAAAGTCATGTAGAAGTTTGCAGAGAACACAACAGTATGTATAAATCAACATAATTCAAGAGGAATCCAAATAAACTTAAAACTGGAAATATCCAGACTGAACGAAGGGTGAATGGTAGCTAGACCATATCTGTATAGACAAAAACTTTAATAAGGAAATACACAAAGTTAAAGTAATCGATGAATTTGGTCCCTCAGCAAGGCTAACCTCAGCAACAGGGAACAATCTAAGAAATACTTCACTGCATACAAAAGAACTGCTAAAAAACTACAAAATGACATCCTTCTGCAGTCTTCATATAATAAAAGCAAATGCATTTGGGAATTAATCAATTCAGAAACAGGTAGAAATAGGAAAAGTGTAAGTAACACTAAACTTAAATAGATTCAGCATTAATTACTGACCAAGAAGAAGTAACTCAGGAATTTAGCTCATACTTTATCGAAACTGTAGAAAAACTAACAGAACATATAAAGAGTAATTGCGTCCCACAATCAGTCCTCAAGACCTTCATTAACACAACTATCTACTTCGGGAGCAGAGAAAAAAAAATATAATCAGTAGTAAAATAAAGAAAAACTCATGAGCAGGAGGAGACATGATCTCCAGCTTCCTTCTCCATAGATGAGGTAAAGTTACTAGTAAGCCACAATCTCTCCTATTAAAAGCTTCATTTTCCGATGCAATATTTCCAAGGAAATTTAAAACAGCAAAAATCATACCCATATATAAAAAGGGATCTAAAGAAGATCCTGGCAACTACCGTCCAGTTGCAGTGCTCTCATTTAGTACAATATTTTGGTATGCAATGGCTGCAGGACTAAATTAATTTCTTAGAAAAAATTACATTCTGTCTTCTGCTCAGTATGCTCTCAAAGGAAATAAAACAACTAGTAGAAATACATGATTCTACCTACACGTAGTTGACAAGAAATGCCAAGCTTTTTGGGTCTTTCTTGACATCACAATGGCTTTTGGCACAGTGAACCACAACATAGTTTTGCAAAAGTATGATTCGTGTGGGATGAGGGAAACTGCCTGTGGCTGGATCAGTAGTTACATTAAAGACTGAATGCAGTATGTTCATATAAATAAAGTAAATCAGGTTTGTGTCCTAAAACTGGTGAACTCCTGTACACATGTCATAAAATTTACGTCCTTTCCCCCACCCTACCAACTAGTAGGGCAGTGTCAAACAGGCTGCTCCTCAATGCAAAAAAGGTAGTATGTCTAACCTTTCACAGCCTTTGGCAGCCCTGCAGCCAGGCGACTAGCGCGAGTTTTGGTGTTCTCGTAAAGCTAAGTCATTTTAGATTATAAAACAAAAAGATTAGTACTGATTACGTGGTAAATAAGTGTATTAGTGTGCCGTTTAAGTGTACCATTAAAGGTTTCATTTTTCTTTACGTAATATAGCAGAAAACGCGAAAAGACCGTACAGTCGTATTTTCTGTTTACGTTCTGCTGCAGCCAATCTATAGAATTTCGTTTAGTTGTTCCTTGCTCTCTCCAGCAATTTAACTTAGCGTACTTCTTTATTATTTAACTAGCATTTCCGGAAAGTTGCGTAAAGTTTAAGTTGTTGTCTCAGAAACTTTGCACTTTTGTTTTTGTTTACACGCAGTTGCGTATAGGCCAAATTTGTGTAACCATATTTTCGTGTTTATCTGTAATTTAACTGACTTATTCTTAATAAACTATTACGTTTATCATGAGTGAAAAGTGCTTGACTTGCCGTAGAATTGTTAGGTCGGGGCTTTGGTGTGATGGGTGTTGTAGTTTTTTCCATGTGGGTGACTGTAGTGGCGTGGGAATAGGGGAAGTAAATGAGACTCATCAGTGGTTTTGTAGGGTTTGTTGTAGAGATAGGAAGATACTAGAACAGGAGGGGAAAATTGCCGCCCTTCAGGCTGAGTTAGACAAGGCCAGGGGAGATCTTGACAGGTTAAGGAGGGAGAAAGGTAAAGAGAGGCGGGAAGTGGCATCAGGCAACAGGAGGAACAGGCCTAGAACTTTGTCTGACAGCTTTATGGTGAATGTGGAAAATAGATTTGACCTGTTGCTTCAGTTAGAAGCTGGTGAGCCTCAAGCAGTTGCAGGTGTAGATAGGGCACAACAAAGTTTCAGCAGCAAACTGAAAAGTAAGAATGTAGGGAAATCAGTAAAGAGAAAGAAAGTGTTGTTGTTAGGTAGTTCCCATGGAAGGGGTGTTGGCCAACTTTTGCAGGATGAACTAGGATCAGAATATCAGGTCACCAATTTTTTTAAACCTAGTGCTGGTCTGGAGCAGGTGACAGAAGATTTAGGATCGCTTTGCGGAGATTTCACTAAGGAAGACACCGTGGTTATAGTGGGTGGCGCAGGTAACAGTATTGACAGAGATCCTGGGTACAGTATAGAGTGTGACCTGGCGAAGATTGCATCAGCATCGAAGCATACTAGTGTTGAGTTTGTATCTGTTCTTGGGCGCCATGACCGACCTCATTTGAACTCTTCTGTCAAGAGAGTTAATTTGGAGCTGGAACAGCTGCTCATGTCGGGTGTGGGGTCACACATTGGTGTGGTTCATGTTGATTCTCTCAGTAGGTGGGACTATACTAGGCATGGCCTTCACCTCAACTGGAAGGGGAAGGGTAAATTGGCTGGGGAAATAGCAGGAAAGTTAAAGGGGGGAGGCACTGTCATGAGTGGTAAAATACCAGTGGTTATAGGATTCAGAAAAGACCCTTTTTTAGGGTAGGGAGGACAGAAAGAAAGCAAATTTTAAGAGAGGTTAAAACTGAGACAAACCTTCAGTTTGAGAAAGAAATCAAAAAACATAATTCCAGCTTATTAAACCAGCATAAACAGCCATTGGTTAAGAATTTTCAACTGTCAGCAGATATTTTAACTCCACCCAGTTTTAACTCAGTCAATGTGAAATGTCAGCTATCTTTATTGCATCAAAATATTCGAGGACTGAGAAATAAAATTAATGAATTAACTATCTGCATAGATGAATTAGAGTCTTCAAACCCAGCTGACATAATCTGCCTCTCTGAACATCATGTGACCACTGGTATAGAACTTTTAAGTGTTACCGGGTTTAGGTTAGCATCTCACTTTTGTAGATCAGAAATGGAGAAAGGAGGAGTTGCCACATTCATCAGGAACTGTCATAAATTTAAGAACATAGACATTCATAAATTTTGCCTAGAACAGCATATGGAAGCATGTGCAACAGAATTAGAATTTCACAAAAAATCCTTCATAATATTAAGTGTATATCGAGCAACTGCAGGTAACTTTAATCTGTTTGTAAACCACCTTGAAGCTGTACTGGCCCATTTAACAACCAAAAACAAAGAAATAGTGGTTGCTGGTGATTTCAATGTAGATTTCCTTAAAGACTCTCCCAATAAGAACTTATTTGAGTTAGTAACACTATCATTCAACTTAATTCCCACTGTAAAGTTCCCCACTAGGATAGCCACTTGCTCACAAACAGCCATTGATAATATCTTTATAGAAAAGTCCAATGAACAAAATTATATTACAAAACCAATAGTCAATGGCCTCTCAGACCATGACATGCAGTTCCTTCTGTTAAATGTTAATACTAAACAGGATATAAAATCTGTTAAATCTGAGCTCAAGAGGGTAATCAGTAAGCCAAAAATTGATTATTTTAGGACACTCCTCAGAGACATTCACTGGACTGATGTTTACAGTGCCATGGCATGAATGAAAAATATAACATTTTTGCTAATAAAGTGCTTACCTTATTCAAACACTGCTTTCCCCCAAAACTTATTAAGGTTAGAGCGAAGTCTACAAAGAAGCCATGGATTACTCGAGGAATAGGGGTATCTTGTAAACCAAAAAGAAAACTGTATCTGTCAATCCGAAACATTTCCAATGTTGATGCTATAGCACATTATAAGAAATACTGCAAAATATTAAAGACTGTAATACGGATGTCAAAGCAAATATATTACAAGGAAAAGATAGTCATATCAGATAACAAAATAAAGACAATATGGGATATAGTGAAGGAGGAGACCGGTAGAACCAGACATGAAGAGGAACAAATAGCATTAAGAGTAAATGATACATTGGTGACAGATGTGTATAGTGTTGCAGAACTTTTTAACAAACATTTTATAACTGTTTCTGAAAAGATGGGGTTGTCAGGTTCGGTAGATGCTGCTATGGATTACCTTAGACCAGACATAATATGAATTTGACCCTCACTACCCCAACAGAAATAATGTCCATCGTAAAATCTTTAATATCAAAAACATCTAGTGGGTACGATGAAATATCAACAAAGTTAATTAAAGAATGTGATTCTGAGCTAAGTAACATATTAAGCTATCTGTGTAACCAGTCGTTTATCAGTGGAATATTTCCTGAATGGCTGAAATATGCTGAAGTTAAGCCACTGTTTAAGAAGGGAGATAAAGAAATAGCATCAAATTTCCGTCCAATTTCACTGTTGCCAGCATTCTCAAAAATTTTCGAAAAAGTAATGTACAGTCGTCTTTATAACCATCTTATCTCAAATAACATACTGTCAAAGTCACAGTTTGGATTTCTAAAAGGTTCTGGTATTGAGAAGGCTATCTACACTTACAGTGAAAATGCGCTTAATTCATTAGACAAAAAATTGCAGGCAACTGGTATATTTTGTGATCTGTCAAAGGCATTTGACTGTGTAAATCACAATATCCTTTTAAGTAAACTAGAATATTATAGTGTAACAGGAAATGCTGCAAAATGGTTCAAATCTTATATCTCTGGCAGGAAACAAAGGGTGTTATTAGGAAAGAGACATGTATCAAGCTATCAGGCATCATCCAACTGGGAACTAATTACATGTGGGTTCCATTTTGGGGTCCTTCTTTTTCTTGTGTATATCAATGACCTTCCATCAGTAACATTACCAGATGCCAAGTTTGTTTTGTTTGCCAATGATACAAACATTGCAATAAATAGCAAATCAAGTGTAGTCTTAGAAAGATCAGCCAATAAAATATTTGTGGACATTAATCACTGGTTCCCAGCCAATTCTTTGTCACTAAACTTTGAAAAAACACACTACATGCAGTTCAGAACTTGTAAGGGGTGTCCCAAGAGTATATGTCTAACATACGATGACAAGAAGATAGAAGAAGTGGACAGTGTTAAATTCTTGGGATTACAGCTTGATGATAAATTCAACTGGGAGGAGCACACCACAGTACTGCTGAAACGTCTTAACAAATCTCTGTTTGCAATGCGAATTTTGTCAGACATAGGGGATATAAAAATGAAAAAGCTGGCATACTATGCTTACTTTCATTCCATAATGCCATATGGGATTATTTTTTGGGGTAATTCATTAAGCCAAGCTAAAGTTTTCCAGGCACAAAAAGTGCAGTAAGAGTTATATGTGGTGTGAACTCAAGAACATCCGGCAGAAGCCTGTTTAGGGAACTAGGGATACTAACTACTGCTTCCCAATATATTTATTCCTTAATGAAATTTGTCATTAAAAATATATCACTTTTTCAAACCAATAGCTCAATTCGTGGAATCAATACTAGAAATAAGAATAATCTTCACAAGGATTTAAAGTCACTTAGTCTTCTACAAAAAGGTGTGCATTATTCAGGAACACACATTTTCAATAACTTGCCAGCAGCCATAAAAAGCTTAACCATCAATGAAATTCAGTTGAAGAGAAGCCTAAAGGATTTATTGGTGGCCAACTCCTTCTACTCCATTGATGAATTTCTTAGTAAAACCAAGTGATTTGTATACAAGTACAACATAACTTCTGCACAATTTCAGTGCATTAATGTGTTCATTGAAAATTTGTGTATGTGTGTGTGTGTGTGTGTGTGTGTGTGTGAATATAATCTAACTTCTGCACCATTTCAGTGCAGTAATGTGTTCATTGTAAATAAGTATTACAGTAGTTGTATTACATGTTTATTACCTTATAAATAAATAAAAAACTTTTTTAATTTAAATTCAGTGCATTAGTATTTGTAAAATGACTCTTAGTGTTCATTAAAAAATGACGATCATTCCACTTGGGACCTGTGGAATGGTACATTAGCTTATTTGTTTTAGTTGTAAATATTTGTCATGTATTGTTGTTTTTCTGACATGTTCCACATCCTGGAGGACCTCCTCACTACGGATCAATTGGAATGAAAGTAAATCTAATCTAAAAAAAAAACACCATTCAGAACTGAGCTCCCCAGCCCCCAACAGTAACATTACGTGGCAGGAATACTAAATTAGCTAAGGAGACAATATTCTTTGGGATCCACATCATGGACAAACAAACATGGAAAAACCACATTGATGTGATTTGTTGTCTGTTTTATGCTTCATTCAGTGAGGGGTGAGCTAAATACTAGCACACTGACTTGTATGTATCATGCTCTTTTCCATTCACCACTAAATTAAAGGATCATTTTTTGGGTTCGTAATATTGAATCAAACTGCAAAAAAAAGAAAAGAATTAGAACAATCATGTACAAGAATAAAATACAAACCTCTAAACCACTCTTCAAAAAATTAAACATAATGCCTCTCCCTAATCAATATTTTGTTGAACATCTATGCTTTGTTAAACAAAACATCAGTAGGCTGGTCTGGAACATGGATAGTCACCACACAAAATCGAAGAGATTGTTAAGGTTAGTTCCACATTCAACTAAATTGTACAATAACAATGTTTAGTGTATGGGAAAACTTTATAACCATCTTCTAGAAGAAACAGAGATTCTTCAAGAAGTAACTAAATGAAAAATCAAACTTTTAGAGCACTGTGCACAAAGCATTGCTTCTAAAGAATACAAGACTTTACTCAGTGTGATCTATAAACCAATGTGGTGTTAACTAAGTGAACTAGTTTTATGTGTATATATATTCTTTTTATGTTGCACATTTCTGTACATTGAATGACAGAATAATAATACATATGTAATATATCTCCCCCCCTCATGAACCACGGATCTTGCCATTGGTGGGCTGACTTGCATGCCTCAACAATACAGATAGGTGTACCATAGGTGCAACCACAAGGGAGGGGTATCTGTTGAGAGGCCAGACAAACTTGTGGTTCCTGAAGAGGGGCAGCAGCCTTTTCAGTAGTTGCAGGTGCAACAGTCTGGATGATTGATTCATATGGCCTTGTAACACTATGGTCTTGCTGTTCTGGTACTGAGAATGGCTGAAAGCAAGGGGAAACTACAGTTGTAATTTTTCCCAAGGGCATGCAGCTTTACTGTATGGTTAAATGATGATGGCGTCGTCTTGGGTAAAATATTTCGGAGGTAAAATAGTCCCCCGTTCGGATCTCCGGGAGGGGTCTACTCAGGAGGACGTCGTTATCAGGAGAAAGAAAACTGGCGTTCTACGGATCGGAGCATGGAATGTCAGATCCCTTAATCGGGCAGGTAGGTTAGAAAATTTGAAAAGGGAAATGGATAGGTTAAAGTTAGATATAGTGGGAATTAGTGACGTTCTGTGGCAGGAGGACAAGACTTTTGGTCAGGTGTATACAGGGTTATAAATACAAATTCAAATAGGGGTAATGCAGGAGTAGGTTTAATAATGAATAAAAAATAGGAGTGCGGGTAAGCTACTACAAACAGAATAGTGAATGCATTATTGTGGCCAAGACAGACACAAAGCCCATGTCTACCACAGTAGTACAAGTTTATATGCCAACTAGCTCCACAATCGATGAAGAGATTGATGAAATGTATGATGAGATAAAAGAAATTATTCGGATAATGAAGGGAGACGAAAATTTAATAGTCATGGGTGACTGGAATTCGATAGTAGGAAAAGGAAGAGAAGGTAACGTAGTAGGTGACTATGGATTGGGGGGAAGAAGTGAAAGAGGAAGCCGCCTGGTAGAATTTTGCAGAGAGCTTAACTTAATTATAGCTAACACTTCGTTCAAGAATCATGAAAGAAGGTTATATATAAATGGAAGAGGCCTGGAGATACTGGAAGGTTTCAGATAAATTATATAATGGTAAGACACAGATTTAGGAAGACATTCCGAGGAGAAGATGTGGACTCTGACCAAAATCTATTGGTTATGAACTGTAGATTAAAACTGACAAAACTGCAGACATGGGAATTTAAGGAGATGGGACCTGGATAAACTGACAGAACTAGAGGTTGTACAGAGTTTCAGGGAGAGCATTAGGGAACGATTGACAAGAAAGGGGGAAAGAAATATAGTAGAAGAAGAATGGGCAGCTTTGAGAGATGAAATAGTAAAGGCAACAAAGGATCAAGTAGGTAAAAAGATTAGGGCTAGTAGAAATCCTTGGGTAACAGAAGAGATATTGAATTTAATTGATGAAAGGAGAAAATTTAAAAAGCAGTAAATGAAGCAGGCAAAAAGGAATACAAATGTCTCAAAAATTAGATCGACATGAAGTAAAAAATGGCTAAGCAGGGATGGCTAGAGGACAAATGTAAGGATGTAGAGGCTTATCTCACTAGGGGTAAGATAGATACTGCCTACAAGAAAATTAAAGAGACCTTTGGAGAAAAGAGAACCACTTGTAGGAATATCAAGAGCTCAGATGGAAACCCAGTTATAAGCAAAGAAGGGAAAGCAGAAAGGTGGAAGGAGTATATAGAGGGTCTATACAAGGGCGATGTACTTGAAGACAATATTATGGAAATGGAAGAGGATGTAGATGAAGATGAAATGGGAGATATGATACTGCGTGAAGAGTTTGACAGAGCACTGATAGGCCTAAGTCGAAACAAGGCCCCGGGAGTAGATGACATTCCGTTAGAACTACTGACGGCCTTGGGAGAGCCAGTCCTGACAAAACTCTACCATCTAGTGAGCAAGATGTATGAGACAAGCGAAATACCGTAATACCGTCAGACTTCAAGAAAAACATAATAATTCCAATCCCAAAGAATGTAGGTGTTGACAGATGTGAAAATTACCGAACTAACAGTTTAATAAGCCATGGCTGCAAAATACTAACACGAATTCTTTACAGACAAATGGAAAAACTGGTAAAAGCCGACCTTGGCGAAGATCAGTTTGGATTCCGTAGAAATGTTGGAACACGTGAGGCAATACTGACCCTACGACTTATCTTAGAAGAAAGATTAAGGAAAGGCAAAACTTACGTTTCTAGCATTTGTAGGCTTAGAGAAAGCTTTTGACATTTTTGATTGGAATACTCTCCTTCAAATTCTGAAGGTGGCAGGGGTAAAATACAGGGAGTGGACGGCTATTTACAATTTGTACAGAAACCAGATGACAGTTATAAGAGTCGAAGGGTATGAAAGGGAAGCAGTGGTTGGGAAGGGAGTGAGACAGGGTTGTTGCCTATCCCCAATGTTATTCAATCTGTATATTGAGCAAGCAGTAAAGGAAACAAAAGAAAAATTCGGAATAGGTATTAAAATCCATGGAGAAGAAATAAAAACTTTGAGGTTCGCCGATGACATTGTAATTCTATCAGAGACAGCAAAGGACTTGGAAGAGCAGTTGAACGGAATTGACAGTGTCTTGAAAGGAGGATATAAGATGAACATCAACAAAAGCAAAACAAGGATAATGGAATGTAATCGAATCAAGTCGGGTGATGCTGAGGGAATTAGATTAGGAAATGAGACACTTACAGTAGTAAAGGAGTTTTGCTATTTGGGGAGCAAAAAAACTGATGATGGTCGAAGTAGAGAGGATATAAAATGTAGACTGGCAATGGGAAGGAAAGCGTTTCTGAAGAAGAGAAATTTGTTAACATCGAGTATAGATTTAAATGTCAGGAAGTCGTTTCTGAAAGTATTTGTATGGAGTGTAGCCATGTATGGAAGTGAAACATGGACGATAATTAGTTTAGACAAGAAGAGAATAGAATCTTTCGAAATGTGGTGCTGAAAATTAGATGGGTAGATCACATAACTAAAGAGGAGGTATTGAATAGAATTGGGGAGAAGAGGAGCTTGTGGCACAGCTTAACTAGAAGAAGGGATCGGTTGGTAGGATATGTTCTGAGACATCGAGGGATCACCAATTTAGTATTGGAGGGCAGTGTGAAGGGTAAAAATCGAAGAGGAAGACCAAGAGATGAATACACTAAGCAGGTTCAGAAGGATGTAGGCTGCAGTAGGTACTGGGAGATGAAGAAGCTTGCACAGGATACAGTAGCATGGAGAGCTGCATCAAACCAGTCTCAGGACTGAAGACCACAACAACAACAATATATCTTCTTTGTGATGTATGCTATGTGTAACAATGTTGTATTTATATGCGTTTTTCATTATGTGCTTGATTTGTCCCACATCATGTTGTGCACTTAAGTACATCGAATGATTGCATGGATCAACAAAAAGATATAGTAAAATTCAGAAAGCATGCCATAAACAACTTTGGCTGATTTGAGTGGGTTGAGTCTAACATACATGTATTTATTATTATTATTGTTATTATTATCACCAACAGCAGCAGCAGTGATAGTACTCAGTTACATACATTTGTAAGTTACTTCGTGGTACATATTAGTCGAAATGAGGAGTGGAAATATTTTTCTCTGCCTATGACGGCGCATACGTTAGTTCGACCCCGGCAGCTTATGTTGTAGCTTCCAAGTGTCTATGGTCCTAGTTTTGTCTTTCATTAGGCCAACGAGCAGAAAACAGTTTCTAATTTTGTTCTTCTCCAATATCCTTTTGATCTTGGTGGTGGACAGCCCAGCATATGGAAGGAGCAGTGGATGCTTTATGTCTTATTACAGATTATATTCTTTCTCCTTCTTACTCAGGTGAAGAGCACATCTCATATGTGTGTCTGAGTAACCATTCTTCCTAAAGGTTTCCCTCGGATGCTGCAACTCGGTGGATAGACTCTCCTTATTGCATATGCCTTGTGCTCTGTGCACCAGGGTAGTCAGCACAGATTTGTGTTGTGCTGGGTGGTGGTAGTTACTGGCATTTAGGTACGTGTCTTTGTTTTATAGACAGAATATCACAGCTGGCCATCTTCTTTTTTTTATTAGCTTCTCTTTTCCTCCACCTCCATGGTGAACTTCATATTGTCATGTATGCTGTTAATGCGGTCAAAAAATTTCTGCAGTTTTTCTATGCCATGTGGCCAGGCAACAAATGTATTGCGTGTATATTGGTATAATTCCTTTAGTTTCAGATGCATTGTTTTGAGCGACACTGAGAATAAATGAGAACCATTTGTCTTGGCCAAAAAGTCAAATTTGCAGTGGCAGAGTACAGCCTCGACGAAGGTCATATAATGTTATTATTTTGAAGAGACGAAGGTGTTGTGCCAGACGAACGGGTTCTGGGATTCGGTCATGAAAGACACATCTATGGTGGCTCTTGTCTGAGGTGAGTGGATGACCCAGGGGCTGCAGATGAGTCAGAGGAGCCTACGGTCCAGCGTCTGTAAAGAAACAAATCGGACTTGAACCCATCACTTTACTTGAAGATGACTTGAAGGAAACTTGTCGAGATGTTGCCACAGATGTTGAGATGTTGATTTATCTCATAGTCTGATAAGACTTCATAATAGAAATTCGCCGAGAAAGCCTCATTTCCCGTATACCTTTTATACATTTCTTAACTACAGCTCTTGAAATAACATGTGATCCTGGCGAGAATTTCTTCTTTAACAAGATAACTGTTTCATAAACTTAATCTTATTTCATCCCTAGAAGTATGGAGTCCACTTCCTGTATGACACAACAGGGTATCTGTCGATATTACTATATACCATGTGCTGCCCTGCCCGTTGGGGAGGTAAAATATTTCTTCAAAGAGTTACATTTTGTGTTTATGGTCTTTCATGATTATACCTTCAGATCTAATGTATGATGATTCACTGTCTCTGGTAACAAAAGATTGCAATACATACGAAATACCTGTACTTTCCATCAAACAAGGCTTATGATAGAAGATCATGCTGTTTCATTGCTATTAAGCTTTTTTTTAATTCATAAGTTCTGTCTTTTCTGCTGACTTATATTATTCCTTGAAAAGCTTTATCTTTGTTGACTTGTACATCACATTCAGATTGCAAATGGATCTTCAGTATCATTCAGGCGGTACTTCCATATTCACTATAATTTAGTACTCCCAAAGCCCCTTTAGCAACTAATGTCTTTAATTGAGCTTGGCAGAAAATTAAAGAGTGAAATACTGTATATTGGACAAAAAATAACTTATTGATCCATTCTTTATTGCAACCAAAAGATACACTGTAACTGTAACAACAGAACAAAAAAAAAGAACAAAGATGTAATTTTATAATGTCAAGGAACACGGCTGCACACAGAATGAACATAAGTATCTGGTGCACTCACACCACGAAAATAGAATATGAAGCCACAAAAAAACGAATAAAGAAGCTCATTGCTGTCAACACTCACACTCTTGTTTTATTGAGTTTGTTTTGAGACCATTAACAGAGCTTTTCTGTTTGATATGAAATTGTCTCTAGTTAACCAACTGTTTATCAGAATTGACATAACAGACTTCAATCTCATTATTTTCAACATGTTCACGTATATATACAAGTATTTAATGTCAATGTGCCTGGTGTCTTTGTGATGTTCTGTCTTTTTAATCAGGCAATAGCACATTGATTTTCAACATTAAGTGTTGTTGGTTTGTCTAACTGAAAACCAAGTTCAGTGAGAAAACCACACAACCAAAAAACTTCAGTAGCAGCATCTGAAGCTGCTATGTATTTGGCCTTCGTTGTTGATCTGATTACACATTTCTGCCGACGTGAACACCGTGTCACAGGCCCACCTGCTAACAAGATCATGTAGACTGTTGTTGACTGACGAGTGTCGTAGTCACCAGAGAAGTCGGCATCTGAGTACACCATCAGTCCAGTAGAGTCATGTTTGTACCTTATGGTCATGTCCCTGGTCCCCTGTAGATACTTCATAATCCTTTTACCAGCTTGCCAATGATCGAGACCTGGATTATGTAAAAACCTACTCACCATACTCACAGCGAACATGATGTCTGGCCATGAGACAGTTGCTGCAAACATTAAGCTGCCAACTGCATGCTGATAAGGTTTGCTTTCCATCTGACTGCCCACTGCGCAACATGGTTCCAACATCAAACTGAGTGGAGTTCACTTCTAAAGTGAACAATTGATGCGTCTTTGCTGGCCAATATAGATTTATTTTGTAGAAGGGCAGTGTTAGATTTACAAACCACAGAAGTATTTTCCATTGCCCTCAGTAATTTCAAACATTGATCCCAGTGACACTGTTAAATCATTTTATTGTATTTTTGGAGACTTACAAATAAGCAAGCCATCGTCCTCATAAAGTGTCAGGTAAACATCAGTGTCATCTGTTAAAGCATGGAAAACACATTTGTCTGCATTCCGTTGCACAAGGCCCAACATTGTCAAAAAATGTACAAAGTTTTGATTCCAACAATGTGGTGATTATTTGAGTCGATATAGACTGTTCTTCAGTTTGCAAGCATTATTTGGGGCTTCTACAACTAAATCTTTTGGTTGCAAATCCCCAATCAGAAATGCAGACTTAACATCAAACTGCCTAATTTCCATATCTTGTGAAGCTGCTAAGGCTAATAAACCTCTGATTGAATCATATCAGATCACAGGAGAGAATGTATCTTCATAATCAATGCCTTTTCGTTGTGAATAACCTTTCGCACATAATCTGGCTTTAAAGCGGTCAATTTTTCCCTCAGAATTCTACTTCACATGGTAGACCCACTTACATCCAGCTGCTTAGCAGTTGTATGGCAATGGTTCTAGATTCCAAGTTTTGCTCTTCTTCAGGGATTTCGTTTCCTCTTCCATTGCTTGTTTCCACTTTGATGACTCTTTCGATGCCATTGCTTCTTCAAAAGTTTGAGGCTCAAAAATAATTTCAGGGCAAGCTACATCTTGGTATCGAAAACGAGCAGGTGCTCACAGATTAGACCGATCTCTCAGATTCATCCTTTGATTTTCTTTCATTTGTTCACCAGTATCGTCCTCTTCAGATTCTTCTTGAACATCTTCTGCAGTATAGTCTCCCAGGTAAAATTCAGTATATCTTTGTTCTATGTTGAAGCTATGGGTTTGCCCTTAATTGAAAGAGACATTGCACGAGATGGTAATTTTCTTTGACTCAGGATTGTAGACACAATAATTGCTACTATACCCATCATAGCCAACGATGATCAATTTCTTTGATTTACTATCCCATTTTGATGTAAATTTATCAGGAACGTGAACGTATGACGCTGATCCAAATTTCCTCATGTGTTCTGAAGAAAGAGGTTTTCCAAGCCATTTTTCATATGGCATAACATTGTTGTTTGCTTTAAACAGTCGGTGATTTAAGATAATGTATGCAGCACAGTTGTGAGACAAGTCAGCACTTAATAACATAGTGTTTGCACTCTCAACAATGGACCTGTTTTCTCATTTAATTCGGCCATTCTGTGTGTGTACTTGTTTTCTTATGTATTATACCATTTTCCTTGAAATAATCTTCAAATTGCTTATTTATGAATTCGATTCCATTGTCACTTCGCAGAACTTTTATTTTGTTTCCAGTTTGTCTTTCCATCAGTCTCTGAAATACCAGAAACACAGGGAAAGTATCATGCTTACTTTTAAGAAAATACACTAACCTGTATGAAGTGAAATCATCCTTGAAAACTATGTACAGTTGTGCACCTCCAGGAGATGGTTTTCTCATCCATCCACTGAAATATACATGAATAAATTCGCCAGAAACTTTCGATCTTGATTCCAAATCTGAATTAAAAGATTTTCTTTTGATCTTGCCATACTGACGTGGTTCACAAGGAAGATTTTCAACTTTCTACGTATTGAAACCAGGTAATAAGTTCAGATCATCCATTTTCTTGAGACCACTGAAATTAATGTGCCCAAGTCTCTCATGCCAGATCATGGTGGAATTCAGGGAAGCAGGATTTGCCTGTAGTACGTCTGGATGTTTAAACAACATTTGATAACACTGATTGTCCATCTTAATTCGTGCTGCAATTAGACCTGAACTGAGAACTTCCATTCTCTTGTCGTCAAAAATAACTTTCATTCGTCTTTTTGTGACTGCTCCCACTGAAAATAAATTTTTGTTTAGCTTAAGAATATATACTATGTTTTCGAAAGTGCGAGGTTGCCATTTGCCCTCAACTAATGACAATAATCAATTAATCCAGTACCTTCTGCTTTGACGATCGATTTGTCTTCAATTAGAATAAATGAGTCATCCGAACGAATTGGCTTAAATGTGTTGAACCACTCTTTGTGTGATGTCATATGTTTTGACATAGCACTCTGAGCTAACCAAATGTTTTCAAAACCTCGTGCAAAAACAAATGCATGTTCTGCACGCAAAGATTGGCGCTCAGATGTATCAGTTGTCGTATTAAGTTTTGCTAAAAGTTTTCTGCACTCAGATTTAAAATGTCTCTTTTTGTGACATTCAGCGTCTTTTCTACTGACCATAATAAACGGACTGTTGTTACTGGTATTGGAACTGAACTGGCATGTTTTGTCCACATTAACTGCTGCGAAGGCTGTTGAGTTTTCATCACTTTGTAAAAGTTTTTGTTCTTTTCAATAACCTTAAAGCCAAATCATAGAAAGTTTTTTTATCTTCAGCACACGAGTCTCATACAGTTGAGAAAACTGCTAACTTTGCTGGCAGACTTCCCAAAATTTTAGACATTTTGTCAGCTTCTGTAACAGGTTCCGCAATACCAGCTAATGCTCGTGCCAAGGACTCGACTTGACTGATGCATTGTACAGTTGTGCCTGTTGGCGACATACTGTAATCAAAAACTTTCTGCTTCAATGCCATTTTATTAACTGCGGATCGCTGTTCAGAATAGTCGTTAGTCTGGCCCACATTTCCGCTTCATTTGTGCACGTTATAACAGATAGCAATAGGTCAAATTCCATCACAGTAGATACAATGAGCATCGCCTTCGCATTTAGGTCGTCCCAAGCGGTTTGACTCGGTTTCCCCTCGACGATATCGAGCACTTTTTCATCACGAAAAATAATTTGCAACTGATATTTTCACAGCTGGAAATTTTTACTGTCAAATTTCTGGATGCTGTACGTTTTCAATTTATCCATCTTCGTGTAGGCTGAATGTAAGTCAAACTTATAATACTCAGTTTAAAACGAAAACGAAGGTTTTCCTCAATAGACCAATGAAATACGACGGTTCCAGAACTTGAGCGTCAGAGTTCACATGAATAAAACTCCGATAAAAGCAATGAATTCACAGAACAGAAACAAATACTGTATGTATGCGTTTGCCGGGGCCCATAACTGGATGTCTTTAATTGTGTTTGGCAGAAAATTAGAGGGAAATACTGTATATTGGAGTAAAAATAATTCATTGCTTCTTTCTTTACTGCGACCAAAAGTTACACCATAACTGTAACAAAAAAAGATATAATTTTATAATGTCACGGAACACGGCCGCACACAGAATGAACATAAATATCTAGTGCATTCACACCACACAACAGAAAATGAAGACACAAAAAAAACTTGTTCAACAAGCTCACTGCGTTAAACAGCAACAATAATTAAAGTATGTCGGCACAGATCTGCTTGTAAATCTACATTCATAAGGTGCAAACTGTTGTGATGTCCTTGGCACAGGATAGTTCCTTTGGACAAGTTATTAGACCTACTTCCCGTTTCATTCATGTATGGAGTGGGGCAAGGAAGATTGCTTAAACTTCTCTGAGTACACTGTAATTAACTGATGCGCAAACTTAGAGATGAAAGTAACTTTAGCATGATGTGTGACAGCTAAGTAACTGAAATCGATGAAAACTGGACCACAATAAGGAAGAACTACTACATTATAGTACAGAACTTAACTGAAGGAAGTGCACAGTGAGATGAATAGAAATGACACTTCTACTCAAATACAGTAATTACTGGTACCCTGAAGTCACTAAGATTTATTATGGTCCCCTGAACATTAGAAAAGGTGGGTTATGGTTTTTAATGGGGTGTGTGATCACCATGGACAGCAATGCAGTAAGGAATGCTTCAGGTAGGGCGTTCAACCCCTCCACCAGAAGAGTTGAGAATCACTGGATGATTGTTGACGCATGTGGACATGCCTGCAATATGTGCCCCCAACAAATTCTTTGATGGGATTTAATTCCGGGGAACATGCAGGTCAGTCCATTTTCCAAATATCCTCTCACTCCATGTGCTCTTCCACCTGTGCTGTTCGATGTGGTCGCGCATTGCCATCCATGAAAATGAAGTGGGAGCCGAATCCACTCACATACATGGCGATGGAGTATAGTTTCACAATAACATTGAGTTTACAATGTTCAAATATTTGGAGGTCAGTACACCTATGCAACAATATGCCTCATTAACATCTGGACTATCAAATGAGGATGTTCGACAGTGTTCCCGGTTGCGTTAGGTACTCTCACGTGGTGATAGGTGGCAACATGCTTTCAAGTATAGTGGATAATGTATTGGGTGCACGTACATAACACGTTTGTAGGGCGACTGACAAATTTTATTTAAGTAATAATACTACATATTCGCTATAAGTAACACATTTTTATTAATATCTTACATCTATGCTATTTATCCTGTGTCTTCATGCTCTCATAATATTTCGTAATGTCGTTTCTGTAATAACAAATCAGTAAGATAACTCACCTTTACAGAGAAATCAGCGGTCTTTGGACTGTTGGGGCAATAACTTTGCCAGACTTTGCACATCTTACAACAATTAAAAGCAAGACGATTACAGCTCGCATTTTCCTCAATACAATACTGCGTTAGTAGTAGACCACTTACACAAAGCTGCCATCAGTCATGACTTCGACTTATGCGAAGTGTATCCTCTCTGCTGTCTATGTACATCTTTGGTAATTGGTGACATGAGCTTCGGAGCCATGTAGAAATTCTTTGGGGTGTATCGACAGGTTTGAAAACAAGTGTATTGTACGCATGAAGACGTAAACAGTCCACCGTTTTTAAATTTTCTTCAGGTTGTAAAACCGAAGTGGGACCATGGGAGTGCCAGCATTTTTTCGGTGGTTGAGCAGAAAATATGCATCAGTCATTGTGACATGTATTGAAGAGAAGGTAAATTCTTTTTCTGTCATTGTACAAATGTTTGTTTGGTGTGACTACTCAAGACATCACCTAATATGCATACAATTCTGTGTGAACAGGCTAAAGAAATAGACGGACGGAAAGTTGAAGCGGATTCGAGTCAGCCGAATCCAAATGGCGTTGAATTTGATAACCTTTATCTAGATATGAATGGAATTATTCATCCTTGTACGCATCCTGAAGACAAGTAAGTTCCCATGGACTGATTGCATTCACTTACACGACTTTGCGACAATACGTGCTATAGTAAACAGTCATGTAATTAGTATGTTAAGTGCCGGCATATTCGTCAACTTAAACATTTTGAAGGTGAGAAACAAATCAAAAACAGTTTTAAATGTAGGATCATTGTGAAAAAGATAGGAAGTGTCGGAGACAAAGTAAAGTGTTAAACTAATATGCCATTTTGTTAGTGACAAGAAAAGAAAATTAATAGGAATCTGCCTTGAGAATTTACTACCATCTAGATGCAACACACAAGAGGAGCATGTGTCTTTCGATTTGTTGTTTGATGTGATAGGGGTTTAATTCGTTGTTAGAAATGAAGCAATTTTGTAATGTAACAAGTAGTGATTTGTGCGTAGGGCTGTAAAAATAAAACATTGAAACTCTTCATCTATATTTAGTGTGTCACTCTGTATATGTTCATCATGTACTCATAAATCGCAATAGAAGAGTTATACACAACATGTTACTGATTGTTGTTGTTTCTATGTCTTCATTAAGTTTTGGAACGCAGGTTGTGGTGTGACGTATTGATCCGTAGTGTAGCCCGATGCTTAGATTATGTTAAAAAGATACAGTTTGATTGAGAGTTGGATAAGCGGTACCAAAGACTTTTAGTAATGTGTCTGCAGTTACAACACATTTATTAGATTTCTTTTACTGCTCATGTTGGGTTAATCATGGATTAATTCTATTAGGATATGCTGTAACTTCAATTTTAGACGCTTTTTCCAAGTTTATAATTCTGAGGATTATGGTAAATTGTTTTCAAATATATTATATATGAATATTGTACAGACTAAATATTTTTAAAGTTTATCAGTATCAATAGTTTTCTAATCTTGAGGCTGTTCTGTGTGAGGAAACTTAACTGTTTCAAAGTCAGCAGCAACAGTGGTGGCTAGCTTGTTCATCTACAACTCGTGCAGAACAAGTGTTGAGTTAGATGTAGTGACTCCCTTTTTTTATTAAAAAAGAAATTACTTGTGTTCCATATCAATCACTGTTTTTATTTTGTCTATTTCTGTGGACACTATGCAATTTGGAAGTGTGTATGTGTCAGGCGCCTTCTACAGCAAAAACTAAGTACTTTGTTTGCTGTTCTTGCAGCTGTGTACTCCTTCTGAAGAAGAAAACTCTTCGCGGGAGGTGGACACTGCACTTCTAATTGTGCATTAAAAAAAAAATGAAAACAGAATTGGTATTTTACATACTCATTACACCTGCAAATAACTCCCGTGATGCATACATATACTTGTAATATAATGCCCAAGTGCTGCAGATACAGACTGATAAATGAGATGTGACTCATGAGTTTTGAATTATTTACCCAGCAGTTAGGCTACATATTATGAGTTGGAGGAAGTCACTTTTAATTATGTGATGATAAATGTATGAATTATAGTTGATGCATTTAGAGAATGTGCTTCTGAAGTGCCACAGTTGTCTTTGACGTAGTTGAACTTAGTTATCAACTTTTTCATACAGAACTTTTTTAGTCTTTATAACTATTATAATTTCTTTTTATATTGTCATTTTATAATCAATGTACATTTTGTGGTAAATATCAGTATTTGTATTAAATGGGGGCTGGAATTTTAAGTGTGCGTGTGTCAATAGCGGGTTTCATGTGCGAGTTGAATTTGATGGCATTTGTGTGTTAATTATATCTTGCTTTGAAACCTCTTCATGTGTGATGTGTATATGAATCACATAATCAGCAAAGTTAGTACAATAATTCATGCTGATGTTAAGTTATAACATGGATTTTTATTGTGACTCGACTGAGACTATACATAAGTGAGGCAGCATGCTATTGTTTTCATATTGCTAGACAGTGTTTAATATTGCTGAATTGTTTATATATATAAATGTTGTTTTCCTTTTAATAGGCCAGCACCAAAGGATGAGGATGAGATGATGGTTGCTATCTTTGAATGTATTGATCGATTATTCAACATTGTGCGCCCACGCAAACTGTTGTACATGGCCATTGATGGTGTGGTAAGTTTACCAGATGTTATTTACTATGTGGTGCAAACATTCTGCTTTAATGATTGGCTGAAATGCAGCCTTATAAATTAAAGTACTCTGTCAAGCAGACCATTATCAAATACGGAAAATTCGCACTGAAACTGAATTAGTCTTACTGTAATGCACTACGAAAGACAAAAAAAAAAAAAAAAAAAAGAAAAATTAAACCCACAGTGTCTTATTTGCAGTGATGTTTCAGATACCTTAGGCATTTTGATGGTTATCAGTGATAATTAATATTAAAATCCTTAATGAAAAGAAATGGAGAAATAGTAGATTAAAGTATGAACATGTTGGAAGTGAAATAAAAGTTGTGTAAGTGATACAAGACTAGAGATGAAGTGAACAGTTGAAAATAAGTTGGTTGGGGGGGGGGGGGGGGACAATCACAAGGAAATAGGAATTCCTCAGATATACCAGTGCTTCAGTAAATGGATTGAAAACCACTTACTTTTATGCTAATAAATGACTATTTTTAAGCCAAGTGCAAGGAACAACCCCAGTATCATGACTGAGGAACAGAGACATTTGGGTGTGGAACAATAGAATGGCTTGTTTTCTATGTTTGTGATAGGCCTTCTTAAAAATCTTGAGTGTTTCTAAGTAGGTCAGTGGCTGTATGTATTTTTCACTTCCAGTAGATTTTGTTTATTTCAATTATGAATCCAGATTGAAAATGTACTGAGCTAAGGAATGATTCTGAAAGACATGGAGCTATTTTTCTGAAAGAGATGTAGCTATCTTACCATTTTTATTTGGCAGGTTTTTGTTGTTCAATTTTGTGTCCCTCTTTTTTATTGATATGTTTAATTCTTCCTGCCTATTCCTCTGACCCATTTTCTTCATTCCTGTTCACTTCCTTTTGATAGGCAGACATGTTGGATGTCAAGAGCCTTTGGATTAGTAATGAAATTGTAAAAGAAAAAAGCCATATCACCATAGTGGCTAATAGTAAGTATAAAAGTTTTAAGGAATCAACAGAAGCATCCAATTCCACTCATGTGCTTTGACCCGTAACATAATGGTGTTATGGTGTGTGACGTCACTATGAAGCAGAGTTTTTGAGTTGGTTGTGTTCGTAGATGTCATGTTGTTGTGTTTGATGGTGCCTTCTGGTGGTGTATGTGCTGAGTGTAATGTGTTGTATTGGGTTCATTTGAGGTTTGGTTGTGACAGTTGCAATGTTGTTGAGAGTGTACGTAGTTGGTGGCATAATGTGGTTTGGAAGGGTTTCGCGTAAGTTAAGGTTTTTTTATGTTTATGAGTTTGGCATTTTTGTTAGGTCTTAGTTGTTTCATGTTTGTTGTGTGGGCAGAAGTTTAATTTGTTGTATAGTTTCTGTTGTTAGGTATGGATGTGACAGTGGAATTCAATAGTGCATCATTGCATGCGGAGATGGAGAGGACATGATGTCTATTATTAAATTTCTGCAGTTATGTGGGCTCATCATATGAGGCTTGTAAGAGTTCCAGCGTCTCAAACGAGGGATGCTTATATGTGGCAGTGTCAACATGATAACATCTGGCGGTCGATAGGACTCGGTGCCTGGTTCGAGAAATGTAGGTTTTTGTTGGCTTATTACTTTTGTTATAGGTCCTTTACCAGTTTTTGTGCGCACGAGACTGGTGTGAGCGAGAAAACAGTGTTGGAGTGGTTTCCTTTTTGTCGAGAGGTTTGTTCTGAGTATAAGTATAGGGGGAAGTTGGGTGGGCGGGGACTGGCTGTTGAGAGGTTGATGAATCTCAGTTTAGTAAGGGGAAGTATTGGAGGGGTAATTCTTGGGTTGGTTTGTGGCTTTGGGGGGTTGTTATTTTGAGAGGTGGGTATGCTGATTGTGTTGTTAGGATTTTGGAGGGCCATACCAAGAGGGAATTGGTGGGTTTGATTGTAGAATATATTGAGGGGGGAAGCACTATAGTTTGATGGATTTTCATCTTGTTAAGGTTTAGGGAAGAGAGGTTATGAGCAATTAGTTGTTAATCATAACATTGAGTATAAAGATTATGAAACTGGGGACTGAACTAATACGATACAGGGTTTTTTGGGGGGGTTCTTGAATCAGTTATAGGGATGGGGAAGAGGCCTCGTCCAACCTACAATCTCATTTAGATGAGTACTACTGGTGGAGGGGCGTCCCTGGGGATTATTGTAACTTTTTTTTTTTCTGTGAAGGGGTTGTGGGTGAGATGTATAGGCCGAGGGTGGTAAGTTGAGGGGTTGGATTTCTGTGGGTGTTGTTTTCTAAGACGTGCTTAATTTTGATTTATTTTGTGTTTTTTATTTGTTGGTGGTGTGTGTGTTTGTGGTGGCCAATCCAGATGCTGTTGTTGGTAAATATTTTTTGTTTTGGATATAATCTGTAGTAATTGTGATGTTTTGTGTATTTACGGTGGGTTGATTGTGTTTTAATTCATGTGGTGATGATGTCCGATTTTTAGGTTGTTGAGGTTTTGGGGTTTTGGTTCTATTTTTCGTAGTTGTAGGCGTTGGTTTTCTGGTGTTGACAGCTGCAGTTGAGCTTTATAGGTCAATGGAATTGTCCGATTCCAGTTTTTGTAGTTGCAGATGATGGTTTTTTGGTATCTGCAGCTGCAGTTGAGCTAATTAGGTCAAGGGAAACGTCCGTTTCCATTTTTTGTGGTACAGCTATGGTTCGGCTATATAGGTCAAGGGATAGATCCGATTCCTGTGGTTTTTGTTGGTGTTGCGGAATGCTGTAAATTTATTTCTTGACATTTTCTATTTTGGGATCATGCAGTGTTTTTTTATTGTTGTATATTTAGCTTGCCCCCTTCCCCCCCCCCCCCCCCCCCCCTTTCTCCCCGTAAACCCCCCAGTTTCCTGCAGTTGTCCCATTAGTTCCTTTTTGTTTTTGGAGTGACACATTATTGTGTCATTTATAAGTGTTTTGCATTTATTGCCAATTGTATGTAGTGATGTCACAGTTGCCATATTGGATACAGTGAAAGGAGTGGTTTCTGCCTTGTTGATGATGTCCTGGGTCATAACAGGCAGGTGGAATCAGACGCTTCTATAATGCCGTCTTAAGAACTATTTGACGTAAAAGTGCACTCATTTTCCATAGAGAAAAAGAGAACTATAAAACTTTACCAGGGTGTGTCTATTATCTAACCACAATGTTTTTGTTGGTGACACTTATCGTGAGCATTCATGGGAAGTTATGTTGGTGAAACAGCTGGTTTGTATAGCCAGTGACATATTGTATTTTTTCTTTGAATTGCAGGAAAAATATATTAAGTGTTTAATGTACAAAGAACTTTAAGAGGTTGGAGACTGTTCACTTAGAAAAATCCTGGGGCTAGAAAACTGGCCATTTGGGGCCAGAAAACTGTCATTATTTAACCCTTCGGTGGGCACGCCTTTCATACTTCCATGAGTGGGTGCATTGTGACTTTTACACCGCAATTAGTATTACATTTTTAACCTAAGGTAAAATAATCTTTATATAATCTCCAGTTACATTTTATTGGAGAAAACATAACATTACCTGGCTCTATAAACATAATCTTTTATTTATTTGTTGCCTTCACAATTGTCTATTATTGTCATTGTAATTTATAACAAACCGATATTCTTTATTGCCTTCAAGGTTCTTTTAATTATGTCACTTAATGGCACTGATTCATGTGAAAAGATAGTAACAAGGGAACACATTATGAAATGGAGCATTCATAAACTCCCTCTCCTGTTTATGATTGTGAATAAACTAGTCAACTTCCATCTGCAGTTCACTTTCACATTGCACATATTTTGTATCTATGACACTATGTTTCTTGCATATATTTTCCTTGCATTTCATATATACTGTTCTGGTTCTGTTGTTTTAAATGCCTGCCACATATGTAACAAATTCCAGGTTTTGTTGGCTGCTTGGTCTTCTCTTCTTTGTGCCTATACTTGGTCAAGAAGGTGTGAATATCCTTGGGAAGTGTCTCAAGTAACACTCATTGATTCAAATGTTCTTCCATTAGGTCCAGAGCAAGATGTTTAAAAAAAATTCATCTTCTTTCTTTGTTATCAGGATTGTTGAATTTGAAAATAATGTTTGCATTTATCCCAGCAATATCTAGATGTCTGTAGAAAAGTGCAAGTAGCCATCGTCGCATTATTCTGGAAGTACTGTAGGATGAGCACATCTGATCTATAGTCTACTCCTCCTTCGGTAGCATTATAGTCCAAAGACACTCTCAATTTATTAGTCTCTTGATATGTTTCATTTGTGCTGTACATTGTTGAGACCATACAAAAATCGTTTTGAAGACCGAAGAGACATGACTCTACTTCTCGGGATTTATTTGCTTGTTATTCTTGAGGTATTTCCTTCTTATTTTTTTCATGGTTCCCAAGAAAGTCAAACCTTTGCCTAGGAGATTTTCAGCCAGAGGGAAGCTATTGTAGTAATTGTCTGTCGTAAGATATCTGTTTGTTTCCTCAATTGGTGTCACTAATCTTTGCACAGTGTCATCAGGCTTGTTAGACTTCAGGTAGGGTCCTGGCATCTGCTTGCCACAGTAAATTTCGAAGTTCAGGGTGTAAAATATTTTGGCATCACACAAGGCACAAATCTTGATCCCATATTTTGCAGGCTTATTAGGGATATACTGTACAAATCCGCAGTGTCCTCTGAAAGGATGCAACATCTCGTCAATAGTTACAAACTCACTGACATTGTAGTGAGCAGGCAGTTGTTGACAAACTCTTGATGGAAGTCACGAATAGGTGCTAGTTTGTCACTTTGTTTTCTTTTATTTCAGGTTTATTCGAAGCAGAAAGCGAAAGCTCTTATAGCTGAAGAGAGTTTGTAAAATAATCATTCCTGTACCATCTGCATCCCACAGTTCACAGCAATTCATGTGTCCTCCTTTCTTTATACCTATTAGATATAATGCACCTAAAAGAGCCTTTATGTCTGGTTTTGTGATGTCTCTGCAGTCTCGTTCTCTTGAATATTGAACTTCAGCTCTTTTACTATTCTGGAAGTATTGATTTGTATTTTCTACAATGCTTTCAATCATCCCATCAATAATAAATGGTTAAAATGTATTTTTCACTTATGCAAATAGTTTCTTTATCTTTTCCTACGTAAAATTGCTAATCATCTGTTTGTTGTCACCCCTCTTCAACCAGGTGGTCATCTGTTTCTTCTGTTGATTGTTCGGAGTCACTGCTGTGGTTTTCGTCTTCGATAACTTCCTCTTCCGACTCAGATTCACATCAACCTGACAATTCTTGTAATTCTTCTTCTGACAATTCTTGCAATTCTCTCTCATAGTCTTCAGGATGTACAGTTAGACGGTGCCTGTCGAGTGCTGTCTTTTTCTCAATTTCCACACTTTTATGACACCTAATGAAACATGTTTTTATATTCATTATATACTAATATAAAAGAAAGAATGCCTTGAGGCGAAAGAAAAACCCAAATATAGAAAATACTTACATCACAAGGTGCTTAGCGGCAAACACACTGCAAATGTAACACTCATGTTTCAAAGAACAATAGTGACGAAACTGCTGAAAGCATGAATTGCACAAATGTAGTAAGTGGTGACATCTGTTGCGAATAACAAATACATATCTGGACATGTATACAACTGTAATGCTATTTGTGATACTAACAGAAAATGAAATCTCGTGGCTAACTGCAGCAGGCACGCCCACCGAAGGGTTAAAGCATTACTGGCACATTTTTTGGACCATTTGGAGTAGCTTCACTCACATCTGGGAATAAAGGATAGTCAGTAGAATTGTTCTATAACACATCTCTAGTTTTTTCTTCCTGTCTGTAATTCAGGTAATCTGCTGATCTCTCAATGCTTAAGGTTGAATTGCAGAGTAGTCACGGAGATACGAGTACTGTACATGGCTGGCCATAAGGCCCTGGAGTGGTGCAGTTTCTACTCAGTAGTTTAGGGGAATAAATCTGCAACTATCATCATCTTCAGAATTGTTGGTCCTCTGGTTTAAACCCCTTCCACTTTCAGACTATAGTACTGTGTGAACTGTGATTGTTTCTGGGAATGATTCATGTTTCTACCCATCAAGCGACATTAGACTATCTAAAGTAACTCGAGATAACTTCCGAACTTGGGCAACAGTTGTCATTGGTGTGTTCCAAAGCTTTTGCCCCAGCCACCCAATTGCTCTTTGAGGGCAGTTGCTAAATGTAGAAACAAGGAAAGAAATAAGCCATTGTGGCATTAAAACAGTGTTTAAACTGACAAAACAGTGACTGAAGCTGACGGCATGATAGAAAGTAAGCCGTGAGCACATCTGCACTGCACACTGAGAAATACCAAAATTCCAGCAGTATGGTGCAGTTGGCACTGGAAATGATATGGTTACAGTTTATGCTGCACTGGCTGACTGTGCGAGCGAATCTGTAACAGTGGTTAGAGATTATTCCAACACCCTGGGTATGAAATCGTATGGTCATGTCGTGCCCCGGCATGATGGAGTGTAATCCCTTGCTGACCTCATACCTCATCCATTGTCTTTCACACAAGATCAGTGTCGTAACAATTTACCCCATAATATGTTGCAGTGTAATAATATAAGAAGTCTCATTCGCAAATGCCTCTTCTCAAAGTATTTACTTGCCCAGATGATGATGATGATGACATTCAGTGTTGGTAAGGCACAGTGATCTCTACTGTTGGCA
The DNA here is from genome assembly GCF_023864275.1 of Schistocerca cancellata. Taxonomy (NCBI): domain Eukaryota; kingdom Metazoa; phylum Arthropoda; class Insecta; order Orthoptera; family Acrididae; genus Schistocerca; species Schistocerca cancellata. The sequence goes on from NC_064626.1 coordinate 654,586,450, forward strand.
GTAATAAGTAACATTCGGAGTTTCTCTACATCACTTTGTACTAACAAAATGAGATTTGTAAGTGTAGTAAAACTGTAGCAAAGAAGAGTAATTTGTGAAAGTTTTGTTTTTGAACATAATGTACTTTGTATTTGACACTGTAGATGCAATTTTTTACTCCACCATAAGTGAAATATGTCTACAACCTATCATAAGACCCATTTACAATGAAAGTAAATGCTTGATTTGATTTTGGCAGGGAAGTTAAAACAGCTTTGGTCCAACCCGCCACTGCCTGTACCGAAACCGAGGTTATTGTGCAGTATTTCTCCCTGTATATCTAGTGAAGCCAACCAATGCCCTTAAAAAGTGCAAGGAGTCCATTTACCAGTTTTTTTTAGGCAATTTGTTGAGGTCTAGTTGTCCCAAAAATTCTGTGTCTCTTGCTCTCCAGTGTCGTGCTTTCGAAGATTAGGTGTGGTGTAGTTTCTTCATCCTCATCACAGATCCTACATTTCTTCCGTTATACCCATTGTATGCAGGTGTTTTTTTAAATTCCCGTGGCCAGTCATCAGTCCAACCATGAGTTTAATCTCTTTCCTGTTCAGGCCCAGGATTACAGAGCTTCTTTTAAAACACAGCTTTGGTATCATTACCTTACCATGTTTTTGTTTATAGACCTTGATCCAGTATTCTGCATGCAGTCTTCTAACCCAGTTCCGTAGTTCTTGTTTGATCATATCCTGGTGATTGTCAGGACAGGTTCCGGTCCACTGAATGGAGTCTTTTTCCCATCACGATCAGCCTGTCAGCTTGTTCATTGCCACCGATCCCTGAGTGGCCAGGGATCCACACTAGGTTTACCCTATTGCTTCCCCCTAGCTCCACCAGACCCCTGTGACATTCTGCAACAATCTGAGACCTTGTTGCAGGAGCTGCCAATGATTTCAGGGCTGTCAGGCTGTCTGAATAGATGTAGATGCTACGGTCCTTGTAACACCTATGCCTATTCTCCTCCACACACACCCTGATTGCAGTAATTTCAGCTTGGCATACCGAGACCAGTTTTCCTAGAGAGCTGGTGCCCTAACTTTTTTTCCCACTGCTCCCTGCTTCCAATTATTATATTGTAAGACTTGTTGAAGCAGTTGGGAGTTGTTATATAGTCGGCCTGCATTTCCCCATCCATTCCTATATTTACCTCAATCACTATTTTAGTGTGTGATTGTGGATATCCCAGTGAGATCCAGTTAGTACCAGTTTTGAGAGTGTATGCACCAGCTGCTGCCTTCATCTTGATCTAAAGTTATAGTGGAGGCATGCCCAGCATGGCATCCATCCCAGCAGTTGGTGTGTTGCTAATTCCGCCTGTTATGTCTAAGCAGGCCAGTCTCTGCACCTTAGCAAGCTCCTTAGCTGCAGCTCGCTGTTCTACCTTCTGCCACCACACTATGGCCTCGTAGGAAATACCTCTTGGGGCTTAGGCCCCAGTTTTAGCCACAAGCCTATCGGGTACTCACTAGAGTACCTTTCACCTTGGAGCAGATGCTGCTAATGTGAGGGGTCCATATTAGTTTCTCATCTAAGGTTACCCCTAGATATTTCACTCATCCCTTAACTGGTAGAGTTTCATCGAAGTGTTGGATATGCTTCTTCATGAATGGTACAACAACAGTCTTCTTAGGACTAACCCCTAGATCCTGTTTAGTGCACCAGCCTTGCACAGTGTCCAATGCACCTTGTGTCGTATTCCTAACTGTGTCAGTAAATTTGCCAAGTATTACTATGACAAGGTAATCTGCGTATCCTTGGTAAAAGCATTGTTTGGAATTTAGTTCCTCAATGAGTTCATTCACCACTAGATTCCATGATAAAGGGGACATAACTCCTCCTTGGGGACAACCTCTAGTGGTATCAATTACCATCTTTTCATTCATCATTGTAGCCTCTACCTTCCTTCCACTAAGCACGGCCCCAGTCCACCTACATAACCTCTGCTGTCGTAACCATGGAATCAAAGTTTGTGTTACTAAAAGCCCCTTCGATGTACAGGAAGATGCAGAGGGCTATTTCTTGAAAGTGAAGTACTTTCTTCACCCTCCCAACGAGTTGATGCAGAGTTCTCTCACATGATTTATCTGGCTGATATGCGTATTGATTTGAATGTAAAGGAGCCCTAATTAGCCTCCTCTCCCCGACGTGTACATTAACCAGTTTTTCGAATGTTTTAAGAATGGAGGAGGACAGAATGATTGGTCTCATATCCTTGGCCTTGGTATGATCAATTCTCTCTGGCTTTGGAATAAAAACATCCTTCACTGCCCTACAGGCATTGGGAATGATTTCTACTACTAGGCTAACCCTGAATAACCTGCATAGGCCTCTTATGAGATTCTCTCCTGCCTGTTGCAGGAGAGGTGGAAAGATTCCATCTGGGCCAGGCGACTTGAACAGTTGGAATGTTCCCACCACCCATTGGATTTTATTGAAGGCGACACACTCTTTGGCCGATTCCCAGTCCTCTCTCTCAGTGCCTGAGAACCATTGTCTTTCAGAGATCACATTCTGGTGTGTGTTACCTGCCAGAGCATATTGAGGAAAGTTAATTTTGAGGAGCAGTTCAAGCATCTCGTGTGTTGCCTTAGTGTATTCCCCATCCTCCTTCATCAACATACCTATTTGGCACTCTAGTGAGGATTTTGTGAAGTCTGGCTTGAGCAGCTGTGCCTCCACTTCCTCACAGGATGCCTTCCAGAATGCCTTCTTTGCTTGTCTAATTGCAAGGTTGCAGTTGACAAGGGCCTCATGATATTGTGCCCATAGTCCTTTACGTCTTGCAAGGTTAAACAGTCTTCGTACCTGTTTTCTTTGCATTTCCAAGTTATTGTTCCACCTTTGGCACACTCCTGTTTGTGCACTTCTTGGTGCTTGCGCAGCTGTCCTGGTATGACGTCACTGTGGCAGAGGTGACAGCCTCTGCTACTCCCTCAAACTCTACTGGATTCCTCATCGAGGTTTTAATTTCCGATAAGCTTAAGTCAAGGTCCCTCCTATATGTCTCTCAGTCTGTTTTCTTGGGATTCCTTTGGACTGTGGTATGTCTGATTCCCATGTCAACCTTGACTTTAATATACATGTGGTCCGATGAGTATGGTTGTAACGCCATGTGCCATTGTTTGTCATAGCTGCCCATCATCATGGAACTAGAGGTTAAGTCATTTACTTCTTCCCTTCTGCTATTCCTGAATGTAGGTTCATGACTTCTGTTAAAGACCTCCAAGTTGTTAGACAAGAGAAATTCAAGAAGGTACTCACCTCTACTGTTGGTGTCCTTGCTGCCCCACACTAGGCTGTGAGCATTGGCATCACATCCAACCAACAGTTGGTTGCCTTGCTGATGGCAAGCTTCTGTCAGTCTCCTCACCTCCAAAGGAGGAAGAGAGCTGTCTTCTTAAGGAAGGTATGCTGAGGCCAAAACTATTTCTCTCGTGATATTTTCCTCACGTTGCTGCATTCTGATAGTCACCAGGTCCCTGGAGCAGAAATCCATCATTGGCATGAAAGAAATTCCATTTTTCACATAGATGCATGTTATTGAGTTTCTTAGACTTCTAGTCTAAATCAGCTTACATCCAGTGCCACCGAGCCCTGATACACCCCCTTTATATACGTAGTGTTCTTGTATCAGGGCCACGTCCACTTCCTGTCTCCCCAGGCAATGGCTCAGGTCAGCAGTGACACCTTTACTGTGCTGCAGATTAATCTGCAGCACCTCCCATCTCCCTCTTGCTGCCATAATTGACTTTGAGATCTATGATTACCCTGAAGCTGACATGTGAGAACCCTAAAAACAATTTCAGATCTTGCTCTCGCATCGCCTTCAGGGACTTCTCTCCGACCTCCACCACCAGGGTTCGTCCTTCCAGTACAGCCTTCAGGTTGATTACTCTCCAGTCCTCTGTCGAGACTTTTGTGTTCTGGACCCCTATTTTCTCGAACAAAGTCTTTGGAGAGACATCCTTAAGGATCGTTGGTACCTATATTGATACCTTTGCCGTCTTAAGCAGCTCAGCTGCCGTCTTGACCAGCAGCTTCACATCTCCCACGGGGATATTATGGTCACTTTGTCCTTGAGCCATTCCACCGTATGCACCCCCTCACAGACAAAAATGAGGTCACTGCAATCTTGATAGAGCCTCCTGAAATTGGGTCCTGGACCAGCGCTACCCCCCCCCCCCCTCCATCCCACCCCCCACCCCCACCCCCACCCAATCTTCTCAAAGATGGCCATCTGTATGAGCTCCTCCTGCTGCGAGGTGATGCCTACCAGTGGGTAGCCTTCCTGGATAACTGCCATCTTAAAAACCGAGACTGCCGTACTATAGGTCTCTTTCACTATTTCTTGCCTCGGCTTTTTCAGGGCTCGCTTATCCAGAGAGGAGGGAGTCTTGATTCCTCCCTTATCATCTTGTTACCTGTATTTGATGTTGTGGGGGTCTACTTATCCCCTTCAAACTGAGACAGTTTTTCTTGGAGGTCTTGAGCTTGAGCCCTTTTAATTCCCCCCACTTATGTTTGGGAAGCCATTCTTTTCCTTCATTTTGTTTCTGTTCCCTGAGAAGTTTCCTCCTCTGGGCCCCAGACAAGGCTTTAATGTTGATCTGGTCCAACTTCTCAGTTACAGTTCCCACTTCTTACTCAGGTTTAGACCCTGGTTCAGTAGTGGGAGTGCATTCCATCGGCCCTGACCCCGATGTTTGGGTGTCTGAGGTCTCAGTTTACCCCTCAATTTGTTTCAATTTATTTTCGTTTGTCGTATCCATCTTGGTCCCAAAAGATTTGGGGCACAACATGGTCCACACCACGTAAACCCTGTGCAGTGTAAGGCTACTTACTCGCCTAGTATCCCTGAGGCTCCATTTGTGACACATCTTCCCATCTGCCACGCACCCCTTGGAACAGATTGCATCACACCTTGGGTTGGGGAAGGGAAGTAGGTAATGACTAGGAGTGGATAAGGAAGGCAGGATGTTATGGGACACTCTTAGTCTGATCCGTCAGCTAAGGCCTTTCCGGCGGTAGGTCCTCTACCTTCGGCATTGCCCTCAGCTTCACACGAATACGCAAGCCTCTCTAACCGCACGGACAGTGCTTCGCCAATGTGGTGCCCCCCGGAGAGGAAGTAAATGCTTAATTTAACAAAGATTTCTTTCCTTTAAAGTCAATTTTTGAAGTTAGCAAACGGAAGAAGTGACACGAGGTTAAATTTAGAGAATGTTATTGTCATATGTGCCATGATGATACATAGCAGTAGGTTCATATCTATTTAAGTATAAAAATTATATTAAAAACAAAGATTCCATGATTTACCAAACGGGAAAGCGCTGGTAGATAGGCACAATAAAAAACACACAAACACACACACAAAATTTCAAGCTTTCGCAACCCCCGGTTGCCTCATCAGGAAAGAGGGAAGGAGAGGGAAAGATGAAAGGATGTGGGTTTTAAGGGAGAGGGTAAGGAGTCATTCCAATCCCGGGAGCGGAAAGACTTACCTTAGGGGGAAATACACTCGCACACACACACATATCCATCCACACATATTGTACATGTGTGGATGGATATGTGTATGTGTGCGAGTGTATACCTGTCCTTTTTTCCCCCTAAGGTAAGTCTTTCCACTCCCAGGATTGGAATGACTCCTTACTCTCTCCCTTAAAATCCACATCCTTTCATCTTTCCCTCTCATTCCCTCTTTCCTGACGAAGCAACCGGGGGTTGCGAAAGCTCGAAATTTTGTGTGTGTGTTTGTGTGTTTTTTATTGTGCCTATCTACCAGCGCTTTCCCGTTTGGTAAGTCATGGAATCTTTGTTTTTAATATACTTTTCCCATGTGGAATGTTTCTTTCTATTTTATAAGTATAAAAATTTGTTAACACATTATATTTTCTTATTTGTGTTGCTGTTATCTGACATCAGAATGCTATTTTCATTATTTGGTTAATTATAGTGGCATATTTTCTACTTTATCATTATTTGTATCTTTCCTACTATGCCATATGTCTTTCAAAAATTGGTACCCAGTGATTGTTAATGGACGCATTTGTTAGTGACAAATTTGTCTGAAAACTGTAGTTATCATAGTAAATACAAAATATGTAACATCATTGTTTTGAAAATAGTGGATACAAAGTAGGGAAAGATTCAGTGGTCATAAGATTAATGGTCTTGCGCTATATTCGCCAGTTGCCTTTTGGGATTGATGTATTGTCGGATTTCTCTCAACTGTTATCTTAGAGTATTCATTCCTAACACTCATTTTATAGTCTCCTTCAGCACAGGGCTGAAAGGAAATGCTCATAATGCCGTCAATCCCAAATCTTAAGATGGGAAACAAAGTTACTGAAACTGTAGTAAGAATAATGTTGAATATCTGAAAATTAAGAAAATAGTTCCCAAAACAAGAGAATTAGCTGTTGCAGTCCTTTGAGACAACTTGACAGCTAATCTGGATTTTTTTGCACTCATGGTATTCTGATAATATACTTTAATGTTTTGGAAGCAGTGCAGTTGATATTCATGTTTTTATGCAAAGGTTTTTGTACTGTTGTTTTTCTAAGTCTTAGGAATTTTATTGCTAACCTTGTAATCATCTGTTACTAAGTAGTTTCCATGCAATTTAAATTTCAGGCACCCCGGGCTAAAATGAATCAGCAACGGTCACGGCGTTTCAGAGCTTCTAAGGAAAGTGTTGAGAAAGTTCAAGAAATGGCTCGTATTCGATCAGAATTGGCAGCAAAGGGTTGTTTCCTGCCACCAGAGAAACCAAAGGAGAGCCACTTTGACAGCAACTGCATTACTCCTGTAAGTCACTTTGCAAATGTGTTTTTCATGTTGTAATGTATTTATTTCTAATGTTCAGGCTTATGCTTTTGGGAAAAAGGTGCATTACTGTTAATCTAAAGCTCAAGAATATTTGCTTACTGTTAGGTTTATGCGAAGAGAATTCACAGTTTAGATGAAAAATTAAACCATTCTCTTCCGCAGTTGTGTGAGGAAAAGTATGATTTCCCCTGGCTGCAGAATAATGTCATATGAAATTGGATCACTAAGAGAAACACAGCAATTATTTTGTGCAACATTGTTGTGGCTGGAACATTTAGCTTTTATAGAAAGGGTGTCATGCAACAGTTGCCATGTGTAAAGGCGTCTGGACGTTAGAACAGAAATGTGAACTACTGAATAAACATGTTGCACTTGTTATTGTCACCTTTGAACAACAGAAAGATGTGGTTTATTTATTCTGAGTATAAGGGCAAATCCCAAGTGAGCTGCCCCTGGATATGTCAGATATTTATAGAGAAGACTGTATCAACAGTAGCAACATCTCCAGGTGGTGCATATTCTTTGAAGAAGGCATATGTTTGTGCCTTGCCGAAGAAGGAATGTTTGCCTTGCTGATTTGCTGTGTTGTGTGCAACTAGTAACAGCTCTAACACCACTAAATGTCACTGTCATTGTGCAGTGCTTCAGAATAATGAATAAATGTTCAATAATGATTAAGTAAATTTAGGATGTTTTATTCCAGTCTATTCCAACTACTTTAATCACTGCTAAGAGTCTAGATCAGGCCCAGTGGTGTATTTGTGTGTCTCATGCAGCAGTGTTGCCAGTGCTTGCCATAAACTATAAAGGGAATGAAAAGAGGTGTGTCAGCTGCTGGTTCTATGCAGTCAGTGAGAGAGAAGCAGACAGACAATATAGTTCAAAGTAAAGGTTGAAGGAATAGTGTTACATTCTCCAGTCAGCATACTATAGGCTCTGAAATCAAAATGCGTTTGAAAGAAACAGGCAAAGATTTGGAGAGTCAAAACTATTGATTTAAGTCAAGCAATACTAGTAGGCCTCAAACTAACCACACCTCATAACCTGTAAGATATTTGGCAAAAAATCAAACATTTGTGACAGTCACAATTATAAATTTAATTGCTGCTCATTTCACTTGTGGAAATTTAAGCTCTTGTGTTATGTCCTAGCCTCACCACAACATTGTAATTCATGACACGTTAAAAAAAAACTGTCAAATATTTGTGACAGCAGTGAAGAAGATAATGGATTAAATTTCAGCCTCTTGTTGTTTATGTGCAAATAATGTTTGGGTCAGGATGTGACCACAGAGCAGCAGAGGACGCTGCCATTCACAGGTCAGGAAAAAGGTGCTACTTCCTCGCCGGGACATGGGGGGGGGGGGGGGGGGGGACATGCGATTGGATTTGGGCGGGCCATTAATGAAACATCCCTCTTTACAAAAGCTCTTTATTCATTTTAGTGCAGGTAGGAGATTACAACATGCAGGGCGTTGTTGTCCCTTGATGAAATTGGTGATACCCTGGGTGCCAAGTGCTGTAGTCAGCAACTACCAGCTCACGAGTGAGTACAGCATGTGCCAGGGGCGACAGGCAGTAGCGTCAGTGAAGCTGCCCCCGAAGCACAGCTCTTAGCAGCCTGACTCACTCATGGTCACCGCGTACCACACCCGGATAAGTGGTGTTAAAATTGTAATATTCAGCTCAGACATAGTCGAAGGGTATGCCGACACTGGGCTGTGATCAGCAACGATACAAGCCTTCAGAAATCTGTCTTCAGTAACATAGCGACCAGGCCACTCCCAGCCCAGACTCAAATGTGCATATTACTAGGGAAGTGGCCACAAGCAGGTGGTAGTCACTCAGCAGGTGATTCAGCATCAAGTCGCCTGCTTATGGTCTCCAGCTCAGGCAGTTGCCTGCTCCTACTGGAGACAAGGTCCTTGGTAGGTGACTGGATACCTTATATGGCACTGCAGTGGTCTCCACCTCGAACTCAGTACCTGATGAAGATGGCAGTGGTCAGTATCACATACACACCTTGATACGATCATGTACAGAGAACACTGACAAGCATTGGAAAATGTCTGAGAATGATGGTCTGATTGGGGGGGGGGGGGGGTTATTTTTGGGAGTCTTCTCACCAGTATTACTCCAACAGCAGCATCCTCACCCCCAAGGAGATAACATTGTAGCAGTTGGGTACCATCATTGTATGCTAGTGACTTCATTCGTTCTGCTATTCTTGTTTCGTCAGTTCCTGAAGAAGCTTAGCCGGATCAGTAGTACTGTCCAACTTCACCCATCAGATGTGCTAGTTAGCTTTTTCCATTTTATCAGCTTCCTCAGTAAGCTTTCTTTGATTCTGAATATACCTTCCTGTGAAACGGTGTCTAGGCTTTAGAGCTCTGCATTTATGTTACAATAACATTTGCTTTCAGACAAATGTATTTATTCATAGTTTTATGAAATGTTTTACATGCTTACTGAGTATCCTATAGTATGTTTTGCTGTTTCTCATTTGCTTGGGGTTGTCTTAACAGTTGGCTGTTGGATCTGTTCTAGAGTTTTTTTATGTTCTTTGTTCAGTGATGTAAACTCCTTTCCTAAGAACCCATCTTCAACCTCAGCATCATCTGTTTCAATGACATAATAATGTGGCGAACTGCTTTTTTTTTCTTAACATCTATATCTGCATATGTTCGTGATACATATTTTGTCTCTTTCTTAACAGTGGAAGAGCTCTCGGCTGATAACTTGTTTCATAATAATATTTTTTGCCTAATCTATTTTTTCTCATGTATAAGAAGTTTTTTGTGTCTGGCACTTTTGGTTCCAGCTGATTCCTGTACCAGTTTTCCCATTGAAAGTACCTGTGGGAGGCAAAGTTGCTTTGTAAAATTGTGTAGTTATCAATATTTTTAAGACTCAGTTACTTTTATCCCAGCTTTGATAAAAAACATTGCTTTTCAAAAATTTTGGTCAAGTTGTTTTTAAGATTGAATGAGCATTCTTTCAAAAGCTGTGCAAGTAATGGTCTAAAATGAGTCGTATTGTAACTCACCACTTCGGCTGGTGGTTTATGACAATGTGGAAATGTAAACTTAAAATATTTGACAATGTTGGACATGTGTTAAATTACAGCAGCCCAAATTCTGGATTAGAACAGGAATCAGTTGTTAATAAATTCCATTTGTTGGTTTACTTGAATAAATCAGCTCTAACTTATGACCATGGTCATTTTTAAAATTCTGATGAGATGAAAGTCTCATGTAAATTCCTTGCCTCCATGATACACTGAGAGCATTGCTATCAGTTCTTCTGTAGGAGTTAAAATACTTGGCCATTATATTGACTGCTGTTTTAGCGTTCTGCATTTTGCAATTTCTGGAGGCAATGATGGATTCCTGTTTCCTCTCCATTTCTAATAGTCAAACAATAATAAATCCACACTGCTTTCGTAAGTAAATTGAGCTCTATTGAAATTTCAACTTTGTATTGCCAGTACAGTAGATCATCAGTTATGTGTAATAGGGTTTTGATAACTGATTTTGCCAATAATTAGTCTTTTATGAAATTGTGTTGTACCAGTGTTCATAGGAATATGAATCAGACTCGCACTGAGTTGCACACACAACTGTACATATATATTTTGTGTCACACATCTTGCAAATTACAAAAGAACTGACTACATAGCTAAGTTTGAAAAGTTGTAAAAGGCCAGTAAAGTTGGTCTACAGTCTATTTTCATCATTTTTTTTTCTTTCTAAATCTAGTAGACATTTTAAACACAACATTAGGACAGCATCATATAGCTGTCTCTTCAATATGGTCGTTTTTCAGCACATTTATTGTTTTTATGCTCCTCCTCATCATTTCTAGGATTTTGACAGTTGATTACACTAGCAGTTATTTCATCATGTGACAATACTTAATGGCCAAGGTCACCATCATAATCATCATCACATTTGAGCCACTCGTGAATATTTTCTTGATCGCATTCTGCCGAAGATTATTTAATGAATTTAGTCAGCTCAGATACAGATTGGCTGTTTCATAATCATCATAATATTTGAACCACTGGTGAATATTTTCTGGATCACATTCTGCTGAAGATTCTGTAATGAATTTAGTCAGCTCAGATATAGATTGGCTGTTTTGTAGCTCTTCTAAATCAACATTTATACTTTGCAAGCCACCCAACGGTGTGTGGCGGAGGGCACTTTACGTGCCACTGTCATTACCTCCCTTTTCTGTTCCAGTCGCGTATGGTTTGCGGGAAGAACGACTGCCGGAAAGCCTCCGTGCACTCTCGAATTTCTCTAATTTTACATTCGTGATCTCCTCGGGAGGTGTAAGTAGGGGGAAGCAATATATTGGATTCCTCATCCAGAAACACACCCTCTCGAAACCTGACGAGCAAGCTACACCGCGATGCAGAGTGCCTCTCTTGCAGAGTCTGCCACTTGAGTTTGCTAACCATCTCCGTAACGCTATCACGGTTACCAAATAACCCTGTGACGAAACGCGCCGCTCTTCTTTGGATCTTCTCTATCTCCTCCGTCAACCCGATCTGGTACGGATCCCACACTGATGAGCAATACTCAAGTATAGGTTGAACGAGTGTTTTGTAAGCCACCTCCTTTGTTGATGGACTATATTTTCTAAGGACTCTCCCAATGAATCTCAACCTGGTACCCGCCTTACCAACAATTAATTTTTTATGATCATTCCACTTCAAATCGTTCAGCACGCATACTCCCAGATATTTTACAGAAGTAACTGCTACCAGTGTTTGCTTCACTATCGTATAATCATACAATAAAGGATCCTTCTTTCTATGTCTTCGCAATACATTACATTTGTCTATGTTAAGGGTCAGTTGCCACTCCCTGCACCAAGTGCCTACCCGCTGCAGATCTTCCTGCAATTTTCTAATGCTGCAACTTCTCTGTATACTACAGCGTCATCCGCGAAAAGCCGCATGTAACTTCCGACACTATCTACTAGGTCATTTATATATATTATGAAAAGCAATGGTCCCATAATACTCCCCTGTGGCACGCCAGAGGTTACTTTAACGTCTGTAGACGTCTCTCCATTGATAACAACATGCTGTATTCTGTTTGCTAAAAACTCTGGCCAGCCACACAGCTGGTCTGATATTCCGTAGGCTCTTACTTTGTTTATCAGGCGACAGTGCGGAACTGTATTGAATGCCTTCCGGAAGTCAAGGAAAATGGCATCTACCTGGGAGTCTGTATCTAATATTTTCTGGGTCTCGTGAACAAATAAAGCGAGTTGGGTCTCACACGATCGCTGTTGCCGGAATCCATGTTGATTCCTACAGAGTAGATTCTGGGTTTCCAGAAATGATATGATACGCGAGCAAAAAACATGTTCTAAAATTCTACAACAGATCGATGTCAGAGATATAGGCCTATAGTTTTGCGCATCTGCTCGACGACCCTTCTTGAAAACTGGGATTACCGGTGCTCTTTTCCAATCATTTGGAACCTTCCGTTCCTCTAGAGACTAGCGGTACACGGCTGTTAGAAGGGGGGCCAAGTTCTTTCGCATACTCTGTGTAGAACCGAATTGGTATCCCATCAGGTTCAGTGGAGTTTCCTCTGTTGAGTGATTGCAGTTGCTTTTCTATTCCCTGGACACTTATTTTGATCTCAGCCATTTTTTCGTTCGTGCGACGATTTAGAGAACGAACTGCAGTGCAGTCTTCCTCTGTGAAACAGCTTTGGAAAAAGGTGTTTAGTATTTCAGCTTTACGCGTGTCGTCCTCTGTTAATGCCATCATCATCCCAGAGTGTCTGGATATGCTGTTTGGATCCACTTACTGATTTAACGTAAGACCTGAACTTTCTAGGATTTCTGTCAAGTCGGTACATAGAATTTTACTTTCGAATTCACTGAACACTTCACGCATAGCCCTCCTTACGCTAACTTTGACATCGTTTAGCTTCTGTTTGTCTGAGAGGTTTTGGCTGCGTTTAAACTTGCAGTGAGCTCTCTTTGCTTTTGCAGTAGTTTCCTAACATTGTTGTTGAACCACGGTGGGTTTTTCCCGTCCGTCACAGTTTTACTCGGACGTACATGTCTAAAACACATTTTACGATTGCCTTGAACTTTTTCCATAAACACTCATCATTGTCAGTGTCGAAACAGACATTTTCATTTTGATCTGTTAGGTAGTCGGAAATCTGCCTCCTATTACTCATGCTAAACAGATAAACCTTCATCCCTTTTTTTACATTCCTATTTACTTCTATATTCAGGGATGCTGTAATGGCATTATGGTCACTGATTCCCTGTTCTGCATTTACAGAGTCGAAAAGTTCGGGTCTGTTTGTTATCAGTAGGTCCAAGATGTTATCTCCACGAGTCGGTTCTCTGTTTAATTGCTTGAGGTAATTTTTGGATAGTGCACTCAGTATAATGTCACTCGATGTTCTGTCCCTACCAACCGTCCTAAACATCTGAGTGCCCCAGACTATATCTGGTAAATTGAAATCTCCACCTAAGACTATAACATGCTGAGGAAATTTATGTGAAATGTATTCCAGATTTTCTCTCAGTTGTTCTGCCACTAATGCTGCTGAGTCGGGTGGTCGGTAAAAGGAGCCAATTATCAACCTAGCTCGGTTGTTGAGTATAATCTCCACCCATAATAATTCACAGGAACTATCCACTTCTATTTCACTACAGGATAAACTACTACTAACAGCGACAAACGTGCCACCACTGGTTGCATGCAATCTATCCTTCCTAAACACCGTCTGTGCCTTTGTAAAAATTTCGGCAGAATTTATCTCTGGCTTCATCCAGCTTTCCATACCTATAACGATTTCAGCTTCGGTGCTTTCTATCAGCGCTTGAAGTTCCGGTACTTTACCAATGCAGCTTCGACAGTTTACAATTAAAATACTGATGGCTGCTTGGTCGATGCATGTTCTGACTTTGCCCCGTGCCCTTTGAGGCTGTTGCCCTTTCTGTACTTGCCCAAGGCCGTCTAACCTAAAAAACCGCACAGTCCACGCCACACAACCCCTGCTACCCGTGTAGCCGCCTGCTGTGTGTAGGGGACTCCTGACCTATCCAGCAGAACCCAAAACCCCACCACCCTATGGCGCAAGTTGAGGAATCTGCAGCACACATGGTTGCAGAACCGTGTCAGCCTCTGATTCAGACCCCCCACTTGGCTCTGTACCAAAGGTCCGCAGTCAGTCCTGTCGATGATGCTGCAGTTGGTGAGCTCTGCTTTCATCGCGCTAGCGAAACTGGCAGTCTTCACCAAATCAGCCACCGGAAGCCAGAGAGGATTTCCTCCGATCCATAGCGACACACATCATTGGTGCCGACATGAGCGACCACCTGCAGATGGGTGCACCCTGTACCCTTCATGGCATCCAGAAGGACCCTTTCCACATCTGGAATGACTCCCCCCCCCCCCGGTATGCACACGGAGTGCACATTAGTTTTCTTCCCCTCCCTTGCAGTCATATCCCTAAGAGGCCCCATTACGCGCCTGACGTTGGAGCTCCCAACTACCAGTAAGCCCACCCTCTGCGACTGCCCAGATCTTGCAGACTGAGGGCAACCTCTGCAACAGGACAAGCAGCCATGTCTGGCCGAAGATCAGTATCAGCCGGAGACAGAGCCTGAAACCAGTTCGTCAGACAAACTGTAGAGCCCTTCTGTTCAGCTCTCTGGAATGTCTTTCGCCCCCTGCCACACCTCGAGATGACCTCCCACTCTACCACGGGTGAGGGGTCAGCCTCAATGTGGGCAGTATACTGGGCAGCCACAGCCGTATCCCAATCGGGGGATGCGTGGGACAAGCTGGCCGGCCCCGACAAACCCCTGTCCAGACCCTCACAGTGATGCCCATTGGCAACAGCCTCAAGCTGTGTGACCGAACCCAACACTGCCTGAAGCTGGGAGCGAAGGAATGCCAACTCAGCCCGCATCCGAACACAGCAGTCGCAGGCCCTATCCATGATAATACTGTTGTGCAAAGAATGTCTGAACTAATCTACAGAGAGTACAAACAATCCGACACAAAATTTAAATGGTTATTAAAATACAATATTGCCTAGTAAATGCAGTAATGCTACTACTTGCGTACTGCTGACACACTGCTCGGCGGCAGAAGGCTAACTGTACTGTCAGTAACGTACAAAGACAATTTGAAAGAAATAAACAAATGACAGACGACTACGCGACTTTACACGTCACAGATACTAAAATGCAAATCTGCCCCTCCTAATTACGAAACTACACATTGATTTGACGGATTTAACTAAACAAGTGCACTAAGAACACACAAACAAATTCTCAACTTGACTACTACATTTATATGAACGCTAAATAAGCCACTTCTTGCTTCTTGCGCACTGCTGACACACTGCTCGGTGGCAGAAGGAGACCATGCGATTTTACACTATTCAGGTACTAAAATGCGATGCTACAACTCTCAAATACTATAATACGCCCGAAATTTGTGAATCAAACAATGCAAGTACCCAAAAACACGCAAAGAAATTAAGAATTAAACTATGTAACAAATAAGTGAGCTAAGAGTATATGACTTGCTGCTGGCAGCTGCTTATCCAACGGCGGCAGGGAGCACACTCATGCTCTTCATGTGCAGTGATACATCCCTCAGAAGGAAGGTGCTTATACCAAGCTATTGTTCATGTAGTGTACTTGATAGTATCACAGGCTTCTGCAGCCATATGTACAGCAATCTGTAGACTATTTCTTCGGACAGTTGCTGAACTATTTTCATATTCGCCCCTGATTAATACCGTACTAAGCAATGCTTTTCATTAATAATATTGGAATGTCCCAATGACATTTTTTTTCCATCAGTTGGAGGAATGAAGTAATGTTAGAAAAAAGAAAAAAAAAAGCTTTCCATTTTCTCTTTTAAGTATATAGTTCTGAAGGATGACTTGAGTATTCTCAGTCAACAGCAAAACATTTATATGATTTCAACTTGCAAGTTATCACACCATTCTATAAAAGTTCCTGTCTGCATCCAGGAATTCTTTTGGTCCTTCTATTTTTTATTCCATTAAAGCACCACAGATTAGTGGGCTTCTTCTGATCAATAAAGATTTGCCTGAACTTCATGTGCAAGTACCATAGCAATATTGCAAGATTTATTTACCTTAAAACCAGGTACTGATGATCTTCAAAACTAGGAATTTTGTTGATATTTTGTTCTAGTATAAATCAGTGTCCTTCTATTATGTGAACAAATTTCCTTCTAAAGCCTGGTAGGGTGAAAAAAAGTAATTGCATGATAAAAAAAAGTGTTCAATTATGTTAACACTAAACATGTGTACATATCCTGTAAACTTGACTTATACCATATTTCGATAATAGAATTGTTAAAATGCTCTATGGAATGTGTAACTAATTAACTAACACATTTACTTGTAGCTGTCATTGTGAATGGCACAACAGCACAATCCGTCACAAGGGAAGTTTCAGATATCAACACAGAACAAAAACAATGATGTGTGATGGGAGGCTTTCCCGGCGTATGTGTTGTTTCCAGGTCTATTGGGTGTCCAGCTAGATGCGATCATTGAAGTGTGGGACTTCCAATGATCGCATCTGGCTGGACACATGAGAGCCTTGGAAACAAAAACAATGATTCCAGTATGAGATTTTCGCTCTGCAGTGGAGTGCGCACTGATATCAAACTTCCTGGCAGGTTAAAACTGTGTGCCAGACCGAGACTCGAACTTGGGACCTTTGCCTTTCGTGGGCAAGTGCTCTACGATCTGAGCTACCCAAGCACGACTCACGCCCCTTCCTCACAGCATACTTTTGCCAGTATCTTGTCTCCTACCTTCCGAACTTTGCAGAAGCTCTCCTGCGAACCTGTCTTGGGTAGCTCAGATGGTAGGCCACTTGCCCGCGAAAGGCAAAGGTCCCGAGTTCGAGTCTCGGTCTGGCACACAGTTTTAATCTGCCAGGAAGTTTCAAAAACAATGATGTTTGGCTTTGAGGGGGAAACTGTTGAAGTGAAGTGGCCAGTGAATTTGCTGACTACAACTCTTTTAGTTACAGTTGATTGTTATTTGGGTAGTAACACTTACCGTATTTGTTCAAACCAATCTGCGACTTCCTCTTTTCCAGAAAACTTTTATTGCTATAGTATTGTAAATGCTTGTTGATTGGGTCTCTTAGTCTCCTATCCACTGCAGGAATGTTACTGATTATAAAGTCGTCATAAGCCATGATTGTTTCCAAATCATCACTGTCTTCAGTGCTTTGTTATGGCCCAGCACCTCTGATGGGTGAAGTTGGGCAGCACTACAGTATATCAGTAATTCTGGAGGAAATCGCCTATTCCAGTGTTGTTTCAACTTTGGTCTTTCAGTGCAGTGTGAAGTTCATCTTGCGATATCGCATCCTGCATCCCATCTTCATCCACTTACGCTAACATAAGGGAAAAAAAAGGAATGGTTGAGCCCAAACAAAGCAGCAACTCTGTATAAAAATATCTGTGCGAATCCACAAAGATAATGCTATGCATTTGGTGGAACAGTGGTGGTGCAGTGTACTACAAATTGCTTCTCTGAGGTGATTTAAAAGTGATTTCAGTGCTGCTTTGTCAACAAAGTGGCTCTACCTGTAATAACTATTCTACATATTCCTGCCACCTTTTAGTTCAACTAATACTGAGCAAGGTGGCGCAGTGGTTAGCACACTGGACTCTCATGCGGGAGGAAGACGGTTCAAACACAGGTCCGGCCATCCTGATTTAGGTTTCCCGTGTTTTTTCTAAATTGCTTAAGGCAAATGCTGGGATGGTTCCTTTGAAAGAACACAGCCGACTTCCTTCCCCATCCTTCACTAATCCAAAGGGCAAGGCTTAATTTCCTCCTCCATTCTTCCCCAAACTGATGGGACTGATGACCTCGGTGTTTGGTCGCTTTCCCCGCATCAACCATTCAACCAATCCTACTTAGTTTAAAAATTGGGTGTATGGGTTCTGCTTCCTCTAAGTCAAAATCGCAAAAATCAGAGGGTTGCCATGTGTGCATGACTGCTTGCTCGTCACCAATTGGCTCATGAACGACACCGACCAGTCCTATCCTGTATCGTCGCTAGTGGTGAGAAATGTGTCTTTATGCTAACATAAGGGAAAAAAAAGGAATGGTTGAGCCCAAACAAAGCAGCAACTCTGTATAAAAATATCTGTGCGAATCCACAAAGATAATGCTATGCATTTGGTGGAACAGTGGTGGTGCATTGTACTACAAATTGCTTCTCTGAGGTGGTTTAAAAGTGATTTCAGTGCTGCTTTGTCAACAAAGTGGCTATACAAAGTTCTCTTGCTTTCTCTGTGAATGGGACAGTAGAGGCAGAAAGCAACACTACATGAAAGAAAGCTTGGCCCTTGAGAAAAACCGTACAGTAGGGTTAAAAATGTTGAGAGGAAAAGCCTTGTGGATCCCAAAAAAGGTGTTACTTCCACCACTTCACATTAAGTTGGGGCTGGTGAAACAATTTGTTAAGGCATTACCAAACGAAAGGGAGTGTTTCAGATATCTTTGTGGACAGTTTCCTGGTTTATCCAAGGCAAAGCTAAAGGAAGGAATCTTTGTTGGACCAGACATTAGAAAACCAATAACAGGTCCCAAATTTGTGGACAAAATGGAAACAAAAGAAAAGGCAGCCTGGACATCTTTTAAATTAGTTGTTACCGATTTCCTAGGAAACAAAGGAGATACAAACTACAAGACAATGGTCGCAGACATGCTCGACAACTTCAAGAAGCATTAAAGTTCATTTTCTCCACTAACATCTTGACTACTTCCTTGCAAACCTTAGTGATGTAAGTGAAGAGCAGGGCGAAAGATTCCACTAAGACATCAAAGAAATGGAAATAAGATATCAAGGAAGATGGAACATCAATGTGATAGGAGACCACTGCTGGATGATAAAAAGAGATGATCCTCAATGAGTCCACAGCTGGAAAAGCAATAAAAGAAGCTTCGACAGAAAGCTAAAGTGTTATTATAAGAACTTATGAGCTTAAAGAGAAATGGAAGTGTACTGGAAATGTAGTTTAGAACATGATTTATAAATAAGATAAAATTTTATGTTGTTGTTGTGCTCTTCAGTCCAGAGACTGGTTTGATGCAGTTCTCCATGTTACTCTATCCTGTGCAAGCTTCTTCGTCTCTCAGTACCTACTGCAACCTTCTGAATCTGCTTAGTGTATTCATCTCTTGGTCTCCCTCTACGATTTTTACCCTCCACGCTGCCCTCCAGTACTAAATTGGTGATGCCTCAGAACATGTCCTACCAACCGATCCCTTCTTCTAGTCAAGTTGTGCCACAAATTTCTCTTCTCCTCAATTCTGTTCAATACCTCCTCATTAGTTATATGATCTACCCATCTAATCGTTAGCATTCTTCTGTAGCACCACATTTCGAAAGCTTCTATTCTCTTCTTGTCTAAACTATTTATCATCCACGTTTCACTTCCATACATGTCTGCACTCCATACAAATACTTTCAGAAACAGCTTCCTGACACTTAAATCTATACTCGATGTTAACAAATTTCTCTTCTTCAGAAATGCTTTCCTTGCCATTGCACTTAAATTTGTTTGTCTACATATGTCTTTACTTACCCTTGAGATCTCAGAATTTGTCAGGGGAAAGTGCTAAAACTTGTCTGAAAATCAGGGAAATATCAGGGAATTTCACTTAGGGAAACTTGCAACACTTGGATGTGACACACCTTTGCAAATACATGAAGGGGTTGATGTGATGATGAATATTTGACACTAGTACAATGTGTTAACTGTGTGTTGGCAAATGCCAAATGAGGGGTTGCGGCCAGCAAATGAAGCCACATAGACCATGACAACCACGGGGTGTAGAGCTGTGCACGAAGAACAAGAAGCGCATATCTCCCACAGTGTAGGCACCTCAATGCCTGGTTCATGTTTTAGCAAAAGTGGAACTCATGCACAAAGGTAAAGATCACATAAACATTGTTCGTAACAAAAACTGAAATTGTCTTCTCTTGGAGCAGATTGTGCTTGTTTTGTTAAATATTTGATTTATTTCGCTTTTGTTCACTTTGAAGAGCATGATAGCATCATCTGTAATAGTAAGTGATCTCTCAATTTTTTTAGGTTCTAAATAGTTAATAAAAGTGTCTGCCATTTAGTCAACCGAGCACTCTCCCATAACAAATCTTCCTTTTCAGGGCACACCATTTATGGCTAGACTATCCACATGCCTTCATTACTACATACATGATCGTCTTAACAATAATCCAGGCTGGAAGGGCATTAAAGTAATATTGTCTGATGCTAATGTTCCTGGTGAAGGTGAACACAAAATCATGGATTATATAAGAAGACAAAGAGGTAAGCAAACTTGTGAGCCTCACATTTAGTATGTCAGCTACAGTTAATAAATGTATTTACATGCACAAACTAATTGCCACAGATATTGTATTATGCAAGTTTTTATTTTGTGACTGCTGAATCATATTTTGTGAACTGTTGGATGTATTTCAGCAAAGTTCAAAATACCTGTTCTTTCCTTCCTGGATTACTTTTGTTGTTGCCATAAACATTACACTATGCTTCAATATCTGTATGTTACTCAGTTAATCATTTCATAGGTTTTGTCTGTAGTCTAATGTCTGTTCATAATTAACTCAGTACCTTTTGCAGATCATTATTGCCTCCTCCTGGCAGTGTCTGATAATATGTACTGCGAACATTTATCCTCACAATCAGCTTTATTTTCTTTTCAGCAGTTTTTAGATTTTCATCTGGCATACAGTAATACTAACACAGAAATAGAATGTTGTATTTGTGATGTAGAAACCAGAAGTGTGTCTACATTATAAATCCAACATTTTACCTATATCCTTTCACAGAATCTTTTAAAAAACCCAAATTGAGAGGCAGTTAACAACACCTCTTTAAAAAATTAGTTGACATTTTATATATATCAATTACTTTGCTAAAATGATTTTAGTCATTTCAAAAAAGTTAAGTGATTTTGGAAAAAAAAGCCTTTTAAACTGCCTCTAAGTTTTGGGTAAGTAAAAGATTCTTCACAGAGTATCTGCGCAGCCATGGCAATGCTGCTGGACTACACTGTTGGCCTAAGCACTTCATGCACCAACCAACAGTGGCTCGAAAATAACTGAGGAACAGAACCCCATTAGAGGAAAATCGAAACTCGCCATGTGAGTCAATCTTCGCGAAGCACGAAGTCCAAAACCTTGTAGAGACATGAATGGGGATAAACTCCACATGTGGCTTACGCTGGTGACTGTTGACTGAACATTCGGCGTGTAGTGCAAAGTGAGGCCTGGGGTAGTTGAACATAGCATAAGCACTGGCCCGCATGGCTTATTTCTGTACACAGGCAAACGTCTCTTTCAGCAAATCTGTCCATACTATGTGCCACATGCATTCTCCGTGGCAGCATTCCACACAATTCCGCTGTGCTACCCATGCCAGCTCATCTGCCTCCATTGTGATGTCCGATGGTGGGGATACTAAATCCCCCCCAACTGAAAAGGCCACGTATGGCCCAAGTAGTCAGGCTTGGGTCGTGACCTCTGGCACAGATTCCGAGGGGCTGCTGAAGAACCTGGCAGCAGATTGAGTGAGGACTAATGGAGGCGACACTGATGCTGTCAGCTCTGCCGGAAGGGCATGGAGGTTGAGGCATCTGGGGGCCACCAGCAGCAATGAAGATAAGACCACCTCTGTTGCTCTGTTGGTGGGGGAAGGGGGGGGGGGGGACAAACCAGAGGAGGAAGAGTCCAGATCAGAATCCATGGGCCCAGCATCGGCAGGGGCAGGTGTGAGCCCCACTGGGGTCAGAGGCTGCAAGTGACAGGAGGACAGTGCAGGGCATTAAGGGGGCAGCAATGGGGAAGCATGCTGCTGCTAGTGGGAGGCCTGCACTAAGAACCACATTGTGTCCAACCCTGCTGCCTGGCTGATCAGAAGACAACGGTGGTGATATTGCAACACGGTACAGGCACAACTGATTGGCATGTTCCATGGCATGTGACCGCACGCAAAAACCCATGCAAATGTTCTGCCAGGCTGCACTTGTTGACCGGTGTTGCCTGGTATGCAGCCAGAAAACTCGACAATGCATCATTGCGAGAAGAGGCAGGTAATGGCTTCTTCATTTGAGTCGTGAAGGTGTGCAAAAAGCGCTCCACCTCTGAGTTAGAAGCGGGATGAAATGTGATGGTAGTCATATGCTGAGTACTGTTGTGAATGCAAAAGTCTACAAACTCCCACAACTCATGTTGCTTACTATTATCAGACACAAGGGTCCTGGGGGATCCCTCAGTGGCAAAAATAATGGAAAATGCATGATCAGTGGCAGTTGATGACAGCTTGGTTATGTACGGAAAATTGGACATGACTCGACCATCAACCACCACATGCTGCTCAAACAAATCCTTGAAATTGATGTGCACAATGTTGAATCAATGTCGTAGGACAAAAAATGCATGTTCCGCCAGATCTTCACTGAAAGAGCCGTGTGGTCTAAGGGGCAGCCGTGCGGTCTAAGGCACCTTGCCACAGTTCGCGCGGCTCCCTCCCATCGGAGGTTCGAGCCCTCCCTTGGGCATGGGCGTGTGTGTTATCCTTAGTGTAAGTTAGTTTAAGATAGATTAAATAGTGTGTAAGCCTAGGGACTGATGACCTCAGCAGTTTGGTCCCATAGAACTTACCACAAATTTCCAATTTTCACTGAAAGACTCTCACCCTGGCCAACCCAGCTATACCGCTGAAATGAGTTTCTGGAAAAGTGGGTCAGTGACTGTGACCGTTTTGGCCTCTTGTTCCCTTAATGGAAAATCCAAGAGGTTTTGCTGCAAGACTTTATCCAATACGAACACTAGAGTCTCCTGCTGATCGAACTGTGAATCTGACCTCGCTGATACCTGCAAGAATGCAACAGCATTGGCATGCTGGGTGGTAGAGCATTAATGAATGTCATACTGAGAAAAATGGTCCACTGCTGCAGTCAGTGGGGAGTGCTCTCAGTTAGTTTGTAACAAGGGCCAAATAAGGAAACCAGGAGCTTGTGGTCAGTGATGAGGAGGAATCTTGCTCCAGTACAAGAAAATTTTGTAACCTTTCTGTATATATAAAAAATATAAAATAATGATGTGTAACCTTACCAGACAAAAAAATAAAAAACTAAAAAAAATTAAATTTGGATAATTAAATTCTGATGTATGAAAACTGATAAATCGTAACTCACGAAAAACTGATAAATTTTGGCGTAAGCAGCGCTATGCCATGGCCCTGTGAAATCAATCTGAATCTGTCCATGAGAAATAAACTGAAAAATTCTTACCTTGTGATGGTGTCGCCATATAATGCTGTCTATATATCTGCTCATAAACGGCACAGCTTAGTGCAGTGCTGGCCTATCTACTAATACTGGATAACATTTATCTGTGATCTGAATTACTAGAAAAACTGCCTTTACTTAGTGACACAGCTACACAGGTGGTCATCTGATTACTAAAGAGCACATGACTATGATCTGACAAAAATTCTATTTTAATTTAGATAAATGACTGGATTGGGACTGGCAGTGAATTCAGGGGAAATTATACGTTTATAGTTGACTGGTAAACACAACAATATTCTGAAAATTTTTAATGTTATTGATAAAGATCTACAATCCATTACACGGGAAAATTGAGTATATTACAAATCCTGGTCAAGTGGTGCTGATGAATCACAAAAGAAAAGATTGAAACAAATTCATATTAACATCTCAGACAAGTGACTTAACTATGTGCATGCCAATAAAAATAATGAAATTTACCCTACAATAGATGACTGACTTAATTACACTGTTGATTTTTCATTATATTAACAATTATTCATTTGTTCATCATCATCTCATTCCATGGTATCATTTAGCTCTGTGGCTGATCACAATTATTATTCAGTTCCATATAATAAAATTTTACAATTTGTTTTGCACTGTGACTTTAACAACTACTAAACTGTAAACTGCGCTGTACCAGCGACAGACTACAACTGCACTGTAGCAGCGAGCGACTGCAACTGCGCCAGACTGCTTTGACCTGCGACTCTATTGCAACTCTCTTTTAACAGGGCCAAGATTTTTTTATGTCTCAGGCAGCCCCTGTGAATTGCCATTCTAGCAAGTGAGCAATACATTGAGATTACATTTGCTTCAGCAGGGTGGTGAATCCCTTACAGTGTGAAACTTTTTAATCTTGAAAATAATAGGTAGCACTTCCTTTCCCACTTGTGAGTAATTATGCTGTGCACTGGGTAAGTATCTCCAAAGCATAACCAAAGGGCTGTTTGGTGTCGTCCAGGTTCTGATAGGACAGGACTGCAGCTCAGGGTTAAAGGTTTACCTGATGTAAAAGAAACCAGACAGGAAGCAGAGCACAAACATTCTTTACGAGATCAAGAAGCCTGTTGCCAATCTGTTGACCGGACAAGGCCAGGTCAGAGGATGGACTTGGCATAATACGAAGCCTTATCTACAACAGACTGGAGCTCCTTTAGATACTTGTGTGCTGGAAAGTTGATGATGGTTTAGGACCGATGATCCAGATGTCTTCAAGGTAACTGACACTACAGGGAATGACCTGAATTCACTATTCCAAATACCATTGACACATTCCTGGTGCAGATGAGATTCCTGAAGGCAAGTGATTAAACTGGTAAAGGCCTAAGGAGTGTTGAGGACTAAGAAAGTCCAAGAGACTTCGTACAGTGGTAACTGCAGATAGGAATCATGCATGTTGATGCATGAAAAATATTGCAATTCCCCCCTCCCAACCGCCGCCCCTCCCCTGTCCCTCAACAACTTTGCAACAATTCTACTGGCTGTGGAATTGGATACGAATCTGTGACTGATTGCATGTTGATAATCTGTTTGAAATTGTTGCAAAGGCACGGAGTGCTGTTGGGCTTCTGAGCCATCAACAAGACGTGATCCGTTGACTCGACAAAATAGGAGAGACACTGCATAGATTCTGCTAATGCTGCAACTCAGCCTTTATCTTGTCTTGCATGGAAGAGGGAATGGGGTGGTGGAAACAAAATTAAGGTACTGCTGATAGTGTGGTTTCAAAATTTTCTGCTTGACCCAAGATATTTTCAAACAGTGGGCTGTATGACTGCAGTAAAGAGTCAAGACTGTGAAAAAGAACAGATTGCTATAATAAATGCACTTCGTCAACTATCTGAAATCCGAAAAGAGAAAAGGTGTCTAGCCCAAAAAATTTTGCACTAATGGTGAATTGTCTACTAACAATGTAAGTTGCCATTCCACATTCTTATAACATGTGGGGACGGGAAATTGCCGCCACCCCCCTCTCCGCGAAGGAATGCACTGTTTACTATAAAATTCAACCTAATATACTGGACATTGGAACTCCAAGCACCCAAGAGCCTATATGTATCTAAATTAATGAGACGTACTGTCAGTCCTGTGTAACCTTGAAATTTGACTGTCCATCCATTCACAACCAACATCAGCAAAAATATGGGCTGGGGCTTTTGTAAGGCATTGAGGATGGCCCCAGGGTCCAACAAAAACACAAGGGCATCCAACAACTGACTTGTGGGTTGCCAACTGTTGCCAGATGGCCTATCTGATGGTGCACGTCATATATGGCTTCCATGTGTGGGCAGTTTCGTCGAACATGCAACAAATGACAGTAAGGACAGGACCACTGGCTCGCCCAACGAGTGGGAGGAGAGTGACACTGAGGACCCAAAAATCACTGCATGCTGGAATTATGACATTGCGTCTGATGTGAGCCCACTGAGATTGGTATGGGTGAAGATGGGCAGTACCATGACACTGCTGCACCGGAATCGTGAACAGTGCCAACCCACGGCCAATCGGTGGTGGGTGAGGCCACCTGGGTTACCCCATGGGGTACCGGGGTCTGTTTAGCGTGCACACTTAATTGAGCCACCTACCAATTATCAGTAAAGACATCTTTTGCCACCGCGGTCAGCTCCTGCTGGTCCGTGATCTGTGCAGCAACGGCCAAAGAAGGGTCGGACAAGATCAGTGCCATAGTCTGAATGTTGGGCTCAGGCCCTAACCAGACAGTCACATCCCCAGTTAATATGTCTCCTTAAGAGGTAGCACATTTGGGACACTCAAAATGACACTTGTGCAATAGGACATGCAAATCGATGATCAAAGCAGTATATGACTGCCCACGGCACTTGTGGCAAAACTGCAGTCATGTTGCCATCATATGGGTTTGATGTCCCAAATACTGCATCCGATACCAACAGAGCTGATCAAAGGGATTTTCTTGGGCTTAACAAAGAGCTTCAAATTTTGGATAATTTCATGTAAACCTGTGCTGCTGAATAACTGGGTGGTCTTATCAACTATATTGACGATGCTCCTTACCTGGCAGTGCAACTGGGACCGTCACAGGTAATTCACCCACCTCTCTGTAGACCCATTGAAACTGGTAAATGCGTCGGCGGCAATGGAGAAGAAAATTGGACAATGGGTGCCTGGCCTGCTGACGGTGGGGAAAGTGTGCGAAGAAACTCCGCAGTCTGGTTTATTAGCACCTGCACATGCTGTTGCAGGTGCTGTTGTGTGTTCCTTTTGGGGTGCAGCTGTTCTTACCAGCACTGAATAAATGTCTGGCCCATAGCACTAGGACTAGGAAAAGGGAAACAAAAAATATGTGTGTCACAAGCGTGCCTGTACAGGCATGATAGTGCTGCTGCACTGCACTATTGGCATGGTGGCTTAAGTCTGAAACCTCGTAGCGACTTGTATGGAGGATGCAGGTGGCTGTCGGCTGAGTACTTGGCAACAACACTTGGCATGTAGTGCAATGGGAAGTTTCACTGGCCCATCTGACCCACTATCAGTTGCAGTGAAACACCTCCGCCACGAGATCTGCCCCTACCGCATGCGCATTCCATGGCAAATTTCCGCACAATTTCGCTGCGCTATCCTTGTCAGCTTGTCTGCCTCCATCTTAATGTTTGCTGGTGGGGATACTAAAAAGCTGATTATGGTAATGCAAGTTAAGTCATGGAAAAGCTAAACAACAAAATCAATCTGCTGGCCCATTGTGTGACATTGTCAAAGCTTTTTGAAGTTGAAGAGACTAACTTCATCTTCACCAATTTTTGCCTTTGGCTGCATATACAGGTAAATGAATAAAACTTAATATAAAGTGATCATAAGAAAACCAATATGCTGTGAAACAATACTCGAAAATCACTTTAAAGCTGCATGCTGTACGAGTTAGTTAAAATTAAAAGTACACTTGGGAGCAAACAAGCTATCATTACTGTTACAGGATACTTGTAGAAAATATCTTAGGTTTCATCAAACAGATAGAAGTGTTAAAAAGTGTACACAGGATTAAAATGAGGGCGCATTGTGCCTGGAAACTTCATATAATTTCTTTTTGTCACTTTATGGTACTGATGGGAGAAACCTTGAGTTTATGCTGAGGTTTTGATTGTTGTCTGAAGACAAAATCCAGCTCACAGTGGAACAGCCATTGACATCGTGTTTTTAAACCTTAATAACTTCCTTGATATAGATATAAAAACATCAGTAAATGGTTTATTTGACTGTGAGGGTCAAATGTTTGCAATAACAGGACCAGGAAGGGAGAAGGGACACAAGATACTATTGAGTACTCGAGGATGACAGGTTAAAGAGTGCTAGAAGTTAATAGGGTTCATTTTTGAAGACCTTAAGAGATGTAGTTGCAGGCAGAGAGAACAGAATACTTATAAAGGAACAGTAAATGAGACAGAAAGTGGTAGTTTGGATTGGCACAGAGGAAACAGGAGGGGCAGATATTGGGAAGAGGAGTTAGAGAAGAGAGCTGTTTGTCACTAACCTTTTTCAATATTTATTCTGGAGAACTGACAGACAAGGCATCAGAAAAAGAAAGAGGCATATTAGTGGGAGGCGAATGGATGAAGACAAATATGCTGATGATCAAACGGTATTGGCTGAATCAGAGGAAGACCTACAATTAATGGTGCCAAGGATCATAAAAATGGGAAAGAGTTTAAATGGAGGTCTATCGACAGTCATCATTCCCATGCACCATTTGTGAATGGAACACGAAAGAGGGAAATGGTTGTTGTAAGCAAACTGTAATGTGGCTTGTGGAGTATAGATGTAGATGTACAGAATGGCAGTAATTAAAGGAACAGCAAACATGGTTCTGTCAAAATATCATTGGAAGGAAAGCCTTCAGAAAAGTGAAATCTTCTGGATACTGGGGCAAGGACATAGCCAGGATTTTGCTAAGAGGGAGGGGGGATCTGACTTGCCAAAAAGGAACGCACTACAAAGAAATTATCCGAATGGAACAGAAATCGCTAGATGTTTTATGTACATATACAGACAAACAAATTATTAAAATTTGCGAAAAATTGGATGATTTATTCAAAAGAAAGAGCTTCACAAATTGAGCATGTCAGTAATGCATTGATCTATATTTGGCCCTCAGGCAAGCAGTTATTTGGCTTGGCACTGTTGGATGTCCTCCTGAGGGATATTGCGCCAAATTCTATTCAGTTGGTACATTAGATTGTCAAAATCCCAAGATAACTGGAAGGCCCTGCCCATAAAGCTCTTGAGCATTCTCAAGTGTGAAGAGTCCCAGCTACACTACTGGCCAAAGTAGTGTTGCCAAGCACAAAGACAAGCAGTAGAAACTCTTGCCGTGTGCAGGCAGGCGGGCATTACGTTGCTGAAATTTAAGTCCAGGGTGGCTTGCCATGAAGGGCATAAAAATGGGTCGTAGAATATTGTTGACATATCACTATGCTGTAAGGGTACCATGGATGGCAGACAGAGGGGACTACTTTGAAAAGAAAGGGTGCCGCAATTCATCATTTCTGATTGTCAGGCTGCATGGCAGGTGACAGACAGTCTGATATTCCCACTGCTGTTCGCAGCATCTCCAGACATGTTCTCAGAATGGAATCTCATTGACAGGCATAGAATTGTCTTCAGTGAAGAGCCCCACTTTGAATTAAGTGCCAATGACCAGCATTTGGAGAGACCTCAATCAGCAGTGGGATACGAACCTGATTGTCACCTGCCTTAAGGCCCAACAACCAGGAGTGATGATCTGGGATACCATTTCTTTTCAAAGCAGTATCCCTTTGGTTGTCTAACACGGCACCCTTACAGCACAGTGGTATGTCAACAATATTCTAAACCCTGTCTTGTTACCCTTTGTGGCAAGGCAGCCTACTCTTACATTCAGCAAGATAACGCCTGTCCCCACAAGGTGAGAGTTTCCACTGTTTGTCTTTGTGTTTTCCAAACCCTGCCTTGGGCAGTAGGATTGCCAGATCTTTCTCCAATTGAGAACATTTTAAGCATTGTGGGCAGGGCACTCCAACCAGCTGTGGATGTTGTTGATCTAACATGACAATTGGACAAAATTTGACATGATATCCCTCTGCAGGACATCCAACAACTCTGTCAAAGCCAAGATAAATTACGGCCTGCATAAGGGCCAGAGGTGGACCAATGCGTTACTGACTTTCTCAGTTCATGAAGGTCTTCATCTTAAATAAATCATTCAGTTCTTCTGAAATTGTAATAATTTGTTTGTCTGTACATGTGAATAACATATACAGATTTTTGTCCCATTCAGGTAATTGCTTTGTGGTGCATTATTTTTTTATATGTTAGAATGTATGACGTTTTTTTTACAATCACATTAGAGTTGTTACGGTTGGATTTGTTGTTCCTCAGTAATTGCCAAGAAGACATTTAACAGTAGAACATCATTCTTGTAATAAAACTTGAAGACATGATATATCATCGTTCCAGAGTGAGCCATCATTGCGCACATAGTACAAAAAGACAATGTTTGGATCACCTTCAATGCAGCTCTTTTCATTTAAGCAGAGATGCTGCATCTTTGATGGAATTGGAATCTGTCAGGAAAGAAAAGAATTTGGATAGAACTGGCTGTGGCCTATAGTATGGGATTTGCCTAAATTGTAAAAATGAACCACAGAAAACCATTTGCAAGGTTTCTGGTGGATGGGTTAGAACTACCTGGCCTTCCGAATCCATAGACTGCTTGTTCAGCTGCTCAAGGAGCAGAGGTACCCCAATCGGTGGAGAATTTTGGAAAGCTGGTTGCTTCACAATAAAAGATTGATTTCTGATATTGCGTGTTTTTCCTTTAATTGTGCATGTTTCATTATTTGATTGTGCAGGGAATTTGTGGCTTCAGTTACTGTAGTATTAGAAAAGCATAATATGAAACGGGGGGGGGGGGGGGGGGGGGGGTACATGGCACAGTCAGCTCAGTTGAGTTCAAGTAACCTGCTGAAAAATCTTTAAGAAACGAGTAAACTACAGAATGTGCTGCCATCACATACTCCTTCCGCTCTCCACAAACCCTACCCATCTTTCCGTATTGGAATGGGTTTTTGTAATTGAGTACTTCTTTAATGACCAGGTTGAGAGATTTTAAATTTGGGCTACTAATGATAGAATTTTTAGCAAATTTTTAAAGAAATGCTATCACCACCATTTGGGCAGTAATTTTGTTCTCTAGTGCAAATTCTGGGCGATACAGGCAATTCCAAATGTATTTTTATGCACTGATTTTAATTTCATGTGTTTGTAATGATGTTTACCACTCCACTGCCTTGTAAAATACTGAATTATTGCAACTCTTATGCTCTGACAGTCTTATAGATAGACTATTACAGTAGTGAATACATATTTTATTTTTAACTTACCATATTGCTAGCGGACGAATCAAAATATGTTTTCCTCCCTCCCCCCCCCCCCCTTTCAAACCTATCCATAATTAGAAACTATCACAATGGTATAAATTAAAAAAATAATAAATGACAGCACATACTGGCTGCCTGGATCCAAGGTTTTCACATGACGTACTCAAAGCTTTGACAGTGTGGTAGACACAGTATTTCATGATTTCCGAGAAGCACTTGACTAAGCACCACACACCTCTGCTGGTTGTCAAAAGTTCAGTCATGTGGGGTATCAAGTGAAAGTTGTGACTGGATTGGGGCCTTTTTGATAGAGATCACACAGCATGTTATCTTGGATGGAGAGTCATCTTCAGATATAGCAGTAACAACTTCAGGTGGGTCGCAGGGAAATGTATTGGGACTGTTGCTGTTGATGTTGTGTATTAATGACCTTGCAGACAGTATTAATAATAAGCTCAGATTCTTTGCAGACAATGCAGTTATATATAATGAAGTACTGTCTGAAAGAAGCTGCATAAATATATTCAGTCAGATATTGATAAGATTTGAAAGTGGTGCAACAAATATTGGCAACTTGATTTAAAAGTTCAGAAATATAAAGTTGTGCCCTTTTTTAAAAAAAAAAAAAAAAAAAAAAAAAAAAAAAAAAAAAAAAAAAAACCTATGACCAAAATATCAATGAATCAGCCAACTCATACAAATAACTGAGTGTACCACACTGTAGGGATATGAAATGGAATAATTGCGTAGTCTCAGTTATGGTAAAGCAGGTGGTAGGCTTTGGTTTATTGGTAGAATACTGGGGAAGTGCAATCATTCTACAAAGAAGATTGCGTACAAATCGCTCGTGTGACCCATACTAGAAAACGGCTCAATTGTGTGGGACTCCTACCAGATAGGACTAACAGTGGATATTGAATGTGTACATAGAAAGGCAGCAACAAATGGTCAGAGGTTTGTTTGACCTGTGGGAGAGTGTTACAGTGATGGTGAAGAAACTGAACTGGCAGACTCTTGAAGATAGAAGTAAACTATCCTGAGAAAGTCTACTAACAAAGTTTCAAGAACTGGCTGTAAATGATAACTCCAGAAATATACTACAGCCCCATACGTATTGCTCGCATGGAGATTGTGGGGACAAGATTAGAATAACTACAACACACACAGACAGATTCAAACAATAATTTTTCTTGTGCTCCATACATGAATGGAACTGAAAGAAATCCTAATAACTGGTACAATGGAATGTACCCTCTGCCCTGCACATCATGTGCGGTTTGTAGAGTATGGATGTAGATGTAGAAATTCAGCTGGAGTTGAGAAGTGTACTGAGGAACAAAAAAAGTGAACTCGATTAAGGCCAACAATGTACAATAGCTGATCTAGACTAAAGTATGTAGAGGTGATACAGATGGTGCTATTGTGAGATGTTGATAATTTAACTGCTCGCTGACTATCGTGCTGTGTGAAGTAGTCTGTAACTGCCTGTTGTACATCCTTGTTGGACAGGAATCATTGACTCTTCAGAGAGTGTTTTATTTTTATTTTTTTGTTTTTTATTTTATTTTATTTTATTTTTTTTAAAGTGTGCCGAAGATGTGATGATCGCATGTGGAGGGATCAGGACTGTAGGGCAGGTGCTCAATTGGGGGGGGGGGGGGGGGGGGGTACGACGACATAGTTTTAATTATCACATCAAAAATAATGTACTTCTTTTTCTTTATTTCCAGTTACATATCCTAAATCAAACAAAACATTAATTATGTAACTTAATTTTTTTAAAGTGATATAAACTTTGACAATCCTTTGTAAAGGATTGCAGGAAGTCTTCGGGAATTGTAGGAGCTGTATGCATACTATTCGGCTCCCGAGTATCTCTGTCAAAAAAAATACAAAATATGTAATTTTCTTGAATGATTTGAATAGTGCAACCTCTGTCATTCTCCTTTCCTCCTCCTCCCTCCCTTTTAACATGCTTGCTCATTGATGAATCTGCGTCAATAGTAAGGTATAAAAACAGTTTATTACAAAATCCACCAGAATTACTCTGCTCATTTACCTTAAGTGATCCATGGTTGCTGCGTTACTCAGTTAACATGTTGTTTATTAAATTTGAGTCAGATGCACTGTAAATTAAAAAAGTTTAATGCTTTTTTTTCTTTTATTACAGCTCAACCTGACCATGATCCAAACACTCAACATGTACTGTGTGGTGCAGATGCGGATCTTATCATGTTGGGATTAGCCACACATGAACCCAATTTTACAATCATCCGTGAAGAATTCAAACCTAATAAGCCTAAACCCTGTGATATATGCAGTCAGATGGGTGAGCAGATTAAAATTGTTTTTAGTTATCATTAGGACCACACAATTGGTCAAATGACTGTTTTGAAATTTTGTCTGTGTGAGTACAGTTACTTTTTTTTCAACTATTTAACAGAGTTCAGTAAAAACATGTACAGACCTGCAACTATACTCATTGATTATATTTATGACTATATACCCAGAATTGTGCAACAGTTATTTTGATGAATTAACATTTTTTGCACACCAGTTTGCCTGAGAGTACTGCAAATGCTCAGTAGCATTGAATGTGACTGTGACATGATGCTCTAATGCACACTATAGCTTCTAAACTGAGGGTAGCATCTCAGTAGTCCTAGGGTGCTTGGTTTTATGTACCTTGTAATATGAATACTGAAAATGACTGTGAGATGGTAGGTAAGGAAGTTGGGAACATCTGCAGTGAGTTTCAGAGCAAGGGTCGTATGCTAATGAAACTGAAAGACAAGTGGAAACTAGTTGTAATGATTATATTTCAGAAAATGCTAACACAACTAGTGAGTATTTGTCTCTTGATAAGTAACACCACTGACAGTTTCAAAACTCTTCCAGCATATCATTCAGAAGGCAACATTTAATGCAACAGAGTAGAAGAGGGAGGAATAGGTAAGTGTCAATTAAAATTACAAATTTGTGTGTGCCATTCAGAATTCAGAAAAGACAGGATACAATGGGAGATTTTGCACTGTTTCTTGAATGAACCTGTAATACAACAAAAGCAAAATGTGTTACACTGGACTACATGACCAGTGCCACATGAAAAGAAACATCAAAATTCACACTGTTGCTGGTAATTGGTGATTGTTTGTAGGAGATACAAGGCTGGAATATATAAAACTGTGCACAGACACAGAAGCTCATGTTGTTGTTGTTGTTGTTGTGGTGGTCTTCAGTCCTGAGACTGGTTTGATGCAGCTCTCCATGCTACCCTATCCTGTGCAAGCTTCTTCATCTCCCAGTACCTACTGCAGCCTACATCCTTCTGAATCTGCTTAGTGTATTCATCTCTTGGTCTCCCTCTACGATTTTCACCCTCCACACTGCCCTCCAACACTAAATTGGTGAACCCTCGATGTCTCAGAATATGTCCTACCAACCAATCCCTTCTTTTTGTCATGTTGTGCCACATACTCCTCTTCTCCCCAATTCTATCCAATACTTCATCATTAGTTATGTGATCTACCCATCTAATCTTCAGCATTCTTCTGTAGCACCACATTTCGAAAGCTTCTATTCTCTTCTTGTCCAAACTATTTATCGTCCATGTTTCACTTCCATACATGGCTGCACTCCATACAAATACTTTCAGAAACAACTTCCTGACACTTAAATCTATACTCGATGTTAACAAATTTCTCTTCTTCAGAAACGCTTTCCTTGCCATTGCCAGTCTACATTTTATATCTTCTCTACTACGACCATCATCAGTTATTTTGCTCCCCAAATAGCAAAACTCCTTTACTACTTTAAGTGTCTCATTACCTAATCTAATTCCCTCAGCATCACCTGACTTAATTAGACTACATTCCATTATCCTCGTTTTGCTTTTGTTGATCCATCTTATATCCTCCTTTGAAGACACTGTCCATTCTGTTCAACTGCTCTTCCAAGTCCTTTGCTGCCTCAGATAGAATTACAATGTCATCGGCGAACCTCAAAGTTTTTATTTCTTCTCCATGGATTTTAATACCTACTCCAAATTTTTCTTTTGTTTCCTTTACTGCTTGCTCAATATACAGATTGAATAACATCGGGGAGAGGCTACAACCCTGTCTCACTCCCTTCGCAACCATTGCTTCCCCTTCATGCCCCTCTACTCTTATAACTGCCATCTGGTTTCTGTACAAATTGTAAATACCCTTTTGCTCCCTGTATTTTACCCCTGCCGCCTTTAGAATTTGAAAGAGAGTATTCAAGTCAACTTTGTCAAAAGCTTTCTCTAAGTCTACAAATGCTAGATACATAGTTTTGCCTTTCCTTAATCTTTCTTCTAAGATAAGTCGTAAGGTCAGTATTGCCTCACGTGTTCCAACATTTCTACGGAATCCAAACTGATCTTCCCCGAGGTCAGCTTCTACCAGTTCTTCCATTCGTCTGTAAATAATTCGTGTTAGTATTTTGCAGCTGTGACTTATTAAACTGATAGTTCGGTAATTTTCACATCTGTCAACACCTGCTTTCTTTGGGATTGGAATTATTATATTATTCTTGAAGTCTGAGGGTATTTCGCCTGTCTCATACATCTTGCTCACCAGATGGTAGAGTTTTGTCAGGACTGGTTCTCCAAGGCCGTCAGTAGTTCTAATGGAATGTTGTCTACTCCCGGGGCCGTGTTTCGACTCAGGTCTTTCAGTGCTCTATCAAAGTCTTCACGCAGTATCGTATCTCCCATTTCATCTTCATTTACACCCTCTTCCATTTCCATAATATTGTCCTCAAGTACATCGCCCTTGTATAGACCCTCTATATACTCCTTCCAACTTTCTGCTTTACCTTCTTTGCTTATAACTGGGTTTCCATCTGAGCTCTTCATATTCATACAAGTCGTTCTCTTTTCTCCGAAGGTTTCTTTAATTTTCCTGTAGGCAGTATCTATCTTACCCCTAGTGAGATAAGCCTCTACATCCTTACATTTGTCCTCTAGCCATCCCTGCTTAGCCATTTTGCACTTCCTGTCAATCTCATTTTTGAGACATTTGTATTCCTTTTTGCCTGCTTCACTTACTGCATTTTTATATTTTCTTCTTTCATCAACTAAATTCAATATTTCTTCTGTCACCCAAGGATTTATTCTAGCCCTCGTATTTTTACCTACTTGATCCTCTGCTGCCTTCACTACTTCATCCCTCAGAGCTACCCATTCTTCTTCTACTGTACTTCTTTCCCCCAGTCCTGTCAATTGTTCCCTTAAGCTCTCCCTGAAACTCTGTACAACCTCTGGTTTAGTCAGTTTATCCAGCTCCCATCTCCTTAAATTCCCACCTTTTTGCAATTTCTTCAGTTTTAATCTACAGTTCATAATCAATAGATTGTGGTCAGAGTCCACATCTGCCCCTGGAAATGTCTTACAATTTAAAACCTGGTTCCTAAATCTCTGTCTTACCATTATATAATCTATCTGATACCTTCTAGTATCTCCAGGATTCTTCCATGTATACAACCTTCTTTCATGATTCTTGAACCAAGTGTTAGCTATGATTAAGTTAGGCTCTGTGCAAAACTCTACCAGGCGGCTTCCTCTTTCATTTCTTAGCCCCAATCCATATTCACCTACTATGTTTCCTTCTCTCCCTTTCCTACTCTTGAATTCCAGTCACCCATGACTATTAAATTTTCGTCTCCCTTCACTACCTGAATAATTTCTTTTATCTCATCATACATTTCCTCAATTTCTTCATCATCTGCAGAGCTAGTTGGCATATAAACTTGTACTACTGTAGTAGGTGTGGGCTTCGTGTCTATCTTGGTCACAATAATGCGTTCACTTTGCTGTTTGTAGTAGCTTACCCGCACTCCTATTTTTTTTATTCATTATTAAACCTACTCCTGCATTACCCCTATTTGATTTTGTGTTTATAATACTGTATTCACCTGACCAAAAGTATTGTTCCTCCTGCCACCGAACTTCACTAATTCCCACTATATCTAACTTTAACCTATCCATTTCCCTTTTTAAATTTTCTAATCTACCTGCCCGGTTAAGAAATCCGACATTCCACACTCCGATCCATAGAATGCCAGTTTTCTTTCTCCTGATAACAACGATGCATATTTACTCAATTGTTGGCTATTAAGCTAAGTAAACTTACCATCAATTGTGGTTAGTGGATGTAAATACTAAATATCTTGTCAATGGATGTCAATATTTGGGGAAGGATGCACATCAGCCAGAGAGTCAAAGCCTTTTTGAACGCATTGTCTTGAAACTTTTGACACTATTCCTTAGATGCAGAAGACACGTAAGAACAGATAATTTTTCATATCAGTACCAAAAGAAGACAGTGGTGATGATGCATTACTGTACAGAAAGTATTAACTACTTAAAGCCAGTGCACAAAACTAGATGTAGCTGGGATTAAGATGCTGAGAGGGATACATAGAATCACCAGAATGGACCAAATTACAAATGAGAAAAACTGAGGAAGTTTAAAAGCTACTGAAATTTCCATCAAAGTGTAACATAGA
Source organism: Schistocerca cancellata (assembly GCF_023864275.1). Classification (NCBI taxonomy): domain Eukaryota; kingdom Metazoa; phylum Arthropoda; class Insecta; order Orthoptera; family Acrididae; genus Schistocerca; species Schistocerca cancellata. Next base: position 654,623,668 of record NC_064626.1, read on the forward strand.
GAATGAGAGGAGCACTACTAGCGTGAACATTTCATGAGAAAAGGTCAAACTCACATTGCAAAAATAGTGATAGGGATGGCAGTAAAAGAATTCCAGGAGAGAGATCTCTTCCAAGGAAGAGATGGATCAGCGGTGTTCAAAATGACGGGAAAAGCTACATCTCAGCTACATCATTTTTTAGGTTAGAGAATCCCCTCCCTAGGCCCAACAAGACGCCTCCTGAGACGCGGCAAGGTAGGAGTAGGCAAAATGCAACAGGGAATAACAATATTAATGTGCTAATAGTAAACTGCAGGAGCGTCTACAGAAAGGTCCCAGAACTGCTCTCATTAATAAACGGTCACAACGCCCATATAGTACTAGGGACAGAAAGTTGGCTGAAACCATACGTAAACAGTAATGAAATCCTAAACTCAGATTGGAATGTATACCGCAGAGACAGGCTGGACAGTGAAGGGGGAGGCGTGTTTATAGCGATAAGAAGTGCAATAGTATCGAAGGAAATTGACGGAGATCCGAAATGTGAAATGATTTGGGTGAAGGTCACGGTTAAAGCGGGCTCAGACATGGTAATTGGATGTCTCTATAGGCCCCCTGGCTCAGCAGCTGTTGTGGCTGAGCACCTGAAGGATAATTTGGAAAATATTTCGAGTAGATTTCCCCACCATGTTATAGTTCTGGGTGGAGATTTTAATTTGCCGGATATAGACTGGGAGACTCAGACGTTCATAACGGGTGGCAGGGACAAAGAATCCAGTGAAATTTTTTTAAGTGCTTTATCTGAAAACTACCTTGAGCAGTTAAACAGAGAACCGACTCGTGGCGATAACATATTAGACCTTCTGGTGACGAACAGACCCGAACTATTTGAAAAAGTTAATGCAGAACAGGGACTCAGCGATCATAAAGCGGTTACGGCATCGATGATTTCAGCCATAAATAGGAATATTAAAAAGGGTAGGAAGATTTTTCTGTTTAGAAAAAGTGACAAAAAGCAGATTTCAGAGTACCTGTTGGCTCAACACAAAAGTTTTGTCTCAAGTACAGATAGTGTTGAGGATCAGTGGACAAAGTTCAAAACCGTCGTACATAATGCGTTAGATGAGTATGTGCCAAGCAAGATCATAAGAGATGGAAAAGTGCCACCGTGGTACAACAACCGAGTTAGAAAACTGCTGCGGAAGCAAAGGGAACTTCACAGCAAACATAAACATAGCCAAAGCCTTGCAGACAAACAAAAATTACGCGAAGCGAAATGTAGTGTGAGGGGGGCTATGCGAAGGCGTTCAATGAATTCGAAAGTAAAGTTCTATGTACTGACTTGGCAGAAAATCGTAAGAAATATTGGTCTTATGTCAAAGCGGTAGGTGGATCAAAACAAAATGTCCAGACACTCTGTGACCAAAATGGTACTGAAACAGAGGATGATAGACTAAAGGCCGAAATACTAAATGTCTTTTTCCAAAGTTGTTTCACAGAGGAAGATTGCACTGTAGTTATCTCTAGATTGTCGCACAGATAACAAAATGGTAGATATCGAAACAATTAAAATCGCTCAAAAGAGGAAAGGCCTCCGGACCTGATGGGATACCAGTTCAATTTTACACAGAGTACACGAAGGAACTTGCCCCCCTTCTTGCAGCGGTGTACCGTAGGTCTCTAGAAGAGCATAGCGTCCCAAAGGATTGGAAAAGGGCACAGGTCATCCCTGTTTTCAAGGATGGACGTCGAACAGATGTGCAGAACTATAGACCTAATCTCTAACGTCGATCAGTTGTAGAATTTTGGAACACGTATTGTGTTCGAGTATAATGACTTTTCTGGAGACTAGAAATCTACTCTGTATGAATCAGCATGGGTTTCGAAAAAGACGGTCATGTGAAACCCAGCTCGCGCTATTTGTCCACGAGACTCAGAGGGCCATAGACGCGGGTTCACAGGTAGATGCCGTGTTTCTTGACTTCCGCAAGGCGTTCGATACAGTTCCCCACAGTCGTTTAATGAACAAAGTAAGAGCATATGGACTATCAGACCAATTGTGTGATTGGATTGAGGAGTTCCTAGATAACAGGACGCAGCATGTCATTCTCAGTGGAGAGAAGTCTTCCGAAGTAAGAGTGATTTCAGGTGTGCCGCAGGGGAGTGTCATAGGACCGTTGCTATTCACAATATGCATAAATGACCTGGTGGATGACATCGGAAATTCACTGAGGCTTTTTGCAGATGATGCTGTGGCGTATCGAGAGGTTGTAACAATGGAAAATTGTACTGAAATGCAGGAGGATCTGCAGCGAATTGACGCATGGTGCAGGGAATGGCAATTGAATCTCACTGTAGACAAGTGTAATGTGCTGAGAATACACAGAAAGATAGATCCTTTATCATTTAGCTACAAAATACCAGGTCAGCAACTGGAAGCAGTTAATACCATAAATTATCTGGGAGTACGCTTATGGAGTGATTTAAAATGGAATGATCATATAATGTTGATCGTCGGTAAAGCAGATGCCAGACTGAGATTCATTGGAAGAATCCTAAGGAAATGCAATCCGAAAACAAAGGAAGTAGGTTACAGTACGCTTGTTCGCCCACTGCTTGAATACTGCTCAGCAGTGTGGGATCCGTACCAGATAGGGTTGATAGAAGATATAGAGAAGATCCAACGGAGAGCAGCGCGCTTCATTACAGGATCATTTAGTAATCGTGAAAGCGTTACGGAGATGATAGATAAACTCCAGTGGAAGACTCTGCAGGAGAGACGCTCAGTAGCTAGGTACGGGCTTTCGTCATAGTTTCGAGAACATACCTTCACCGAAGAGTCCAGCAGTATATTGCTCCCTCTTACGTATATCTCGCGAAGAGACCATGAGGATGAAATCAGAGAGATTAGAGCCCACACAGAGGCATACCGACAGTCCTTCTTTTCACGAACAATACGAGACTGGAATAGAAGGGAGAACTGATAGAGGTACTCAAGGTACCCTCCGCCACACACCGTCAGGTGGCTTGCGGAGTATGGATGTGGATGTAGAAAAGGAGAAACAACTTATGGAGTGCGACATAAGGAACTGGCCTAAATGGATAAAAATTGCCAAAAATGGCACCCCTGGATAATGTAAGTGATAGCAGAAGATTGCTACAAAACCCAGCTTTCTGTAACTGTTACTATTTTTTACTGCGTACAGTATTATTTGATTTCTAAAGTTGGTAAAAGCTGGACAGAAAATAATTGTAGTCTTCAGATTTTTACTTATTCAGTGTTACGGAACCCAGATACCTAGTAAAAGTGTGTGAATGCTACTACCTGCATTGAGGCATGGAGGACTAAAAATGAAATTATTTGAAATTAAATGTGATATTGGGTAGTACAGGGTGTATACAACCCAGGACAACTGGGAGATCTGGTAAAAACCTGGGAATTTTTTCATCCAGGAGAAAACCAAGAGAAATCCAGGATTTTTTTAGAATTCCAGTAATTATTCAGTGTTTTAGTTTTCAGTTAAATTTTTGCGATTTTGACTTGTAAGAACCAGTGGGGAAAAAAAAAACCTTAAGTCACAAAGGAAATACGCCATATACAACAAAACACAGTGCTGATACAAGTGTCTGCCAACAGCAAAATGTGTCAAAGACTTTAGGAAGACTATGCAATGCTTTCTAACAACAAATTGCCTCCAATGAGTGTGATATGCCACTAGTTTTGTGCACTGGCTTTAAGTAGTTAATACTTTCTGTACAGTAATGCATCATCACCACTGTCTTCTTTTGGTACTGATATGAAAAATTATCTGTTCTTACGTGTCTTCTGCATCTAAGGAATAGTGTCAAAAGTTTCAAGACAATGCGTTCAAAAAGGCTTTGACTCTCTGGCTGATGTGCATCCTTCCCCAAATATTGACATCCATTGACAAGATATTTAGTATTTACATCCACTAACCACAATTGATGGTAAGTTTACTTAGCTTAATAGCCAACAATTGCGTAAATATGCATCGTTGTTATCAGGAGAAAGAAAACTGGCATTCTATGGATCGGAGTGTGGAATGTCGGATTTCTTAACCGGGCAGGTAGATTAGAAAATTTAAAAAGGGAAATGGATAGGTTAAAGTTAGATATAGTGGGAATTAGTGAAGTTCGGTGGCAGGAGGAACAATACTTTTGGTCAGGTGAATACAGGGTTATAAACACAAAATCAAATAGGGGTAATGCAGGAGTAGGTTTAATAATGAATAAAAAAAATAGGAGTGCGGGTAAGCTACTACAAACAGCAAAGTGAACGCATTATTGTGACCAAGATAGACACGAAGCCCACACCTACTACAGTAGTACAAGTTTATATGCCAACTAGCTCTGCAGATGATGAAGAAATTGAGGAAATGTATGATGAGATAAAAGAAATTATTCAGGTAGTGAAGGGAGACGAAAATTTAATAGTCATGGGTGACTGGAATTCAAGAGTAGGAAAGGGAGAGAAGGAAACATAGTAGGTGAATATGGATTGGGGCTAAGAAATGAAAGAGGAAGCCGCCTGGTAGAGTTTTGCACAGAGCCTAACTTAATCATAGCTAACACTTGGTTCAAGAATCATGAAAGAAGGTTGTATACATGGAAGAATCCTGGAGATACTAGAAGGTATCAGATAGATTATATAATGGTAAGACAGAGATTTAGGAACCAGGTTTTAAATTGTAAGACATTTCCAGGGGCAGATGTGGACTCTGACCACAATCTATTGATTATGAACTGTAGATTAAAACTGAAGAAATTGCAAAAAGGTGGGAATTTAAGGAGATGGGAGCTGGATAAACTGACTAAACCAGAGGTTGTACAGAGTTTCAGGGAGAGCTTAAGGGAACAATTGACAGGACTGGGGGAAAGAAGTACAGTAGAAGAAGAATGGGTAGCTCTGAGGGATGAAGTAGTGAAGGCAGCAGAGGATCAAGTAGGTAAAAATACGAGGGCTAGAATAAATCCTTGGGTGACAGAAGAAATATTGAATTTAGTTGATGAAAGAAGAAAATATAAAAATGCAGTAAGTGAAGCAGGCAAAAAGGAATACAAATGTCTCAAAAATGAGATTGACAGGAAGTGCAAAATGGCTAAGCAGGGATGGCTAGAGGACAAATGTAAGGATGTAGAGGCTTATCTCACTAGGGGTAAGATAGATACTGCCTACAGGAAAATTAAAGAAACCTTCGGAGAAAAGAGAACGACTTGTATGAATATGAAGAGCTCAGATGGAAACCCAGTTATAAGCAAAGAAGGTAAAGCAGAAAGTTGGAAGGAGTATATAGAGGGTCTATACAAGGGCGATGTACTTGAGGACAATATTATGGAAATGGAAGAGGGTGTAAATGAAGATGAAATGGGAGATACGATACTGCGTGAAGACTTTGATAGAGCACTGAAAGACCTGAGTCGAAACACGGCCCCGGGAGTAGACAACATTCCATTAGAACTACTGACGGCCTTGGGAGAGCCAGTCCTGACAAAACTCTACCATCTGGTGAGCAAGATGTATGAGACAGGCGAAATACCCTCAGACTTCAAGAATAATATAATAATTCCAATCCCAAAGAAAGCAAGTGTTGACAGATGTGAAAATTACCGAACTATCAGTTTAATAAGTCACAGCTGCAAAATACTAACACGAATTATTTACAGACGAATGGAAGAACTGGTAGAAGCTGACCTCGGGGAAGATCAGTTTGGATTCCGTAGAAATGTTGGAACACGTGAGGCAATACTGACCTTACGACTTATCTTAGAAGAAAGATTAAGGAAAGGCAAAACTATGTATCTAGCATTTGTAGACTTAGAGAAAGCTTTTGACAAAGTTGACTTGAATACTCTCTTTCAAATTCTAAAGGCGGCAGGGGTAAAATACAGGGAGCAAAAGGGTATTTACAATTTGTACAGAAACCAGATGGCAGTTATAAGAGTAGAGGGGCATGAAGGGAAAGCAATGGTTGCGAAGGGAGTGAGACAGGGTTGTAGCCTCTCCCCGATGTTATTCAATCTGTATATTGAGCAAGCAGTAAAGGAAACAAAAGAAAAATTCGGAGTAGGTATTAAAATCCATGGAGAAGAAATAAAAACTTTGAGGTTCGCCGATGACATTGTAATTCTATCAGAGACAGCAAAGGACTTGGAAGAGCAGTTGAACGGAATTGACAGTGTCTTGAAAGGAGGATATAAGATGAACATCAACAAAAGCAAAACAAGGATAATGGAATGTAATTGAATCAAGTCGGGTGATGCTGAGGGAATTAGATTAGGAAATGAGACACTTACAGTAGTAAAGGAGTTTTGCTATTTGGGGAGCAAAAAAACTGATGATGGTCGAAGTAGAGAGGATATAAAATGTAAACTGGCAATGGCAAGGAAAGCGTTTCTGAAGAAGAGAAATTTGTTAACATCGAGTATAGATTTAAGTGTCAGGAAGTCGCTTTTGAAAGTATTTGTATGGAGTGTAGCCATGTATGGAAGTGAAACATGGACGATAAATAGTTTGGACAAGAAGAGAATAGAAGCTTTTGAAGTGTGGTGCTACAGAAGAATACTGAAGATTAGATGGGTAGATCACATAACTAATGAGGAGGTACTGAGTAGAATTGAGGAGAAGAGGAGTTTGTGGCACAACTTGACAAGAAGAAGGGACCGGTTGGTAGGACATGTTCTAAGGCATCAAGGGATCACAAATTTAGCATTGGAGGGCAGTGTGGAGGGTAAAAATCGTAAAGGGAGACCAAAAGATGAGTACACTAAGCAGATTCAGAAGGATGTAGGCTGCAGTAGGTACTGGGTGATGATGAAGCTTGCACAGGATAGAGTAGCATGGAGAGCTGCATCAAACCAGTCTCAGGACTGAAGACCACAACAACAACAACTTTCTACTGAATGGTGGGGAGGAAGTAGACTACACAGTGGTGCAACAGTCGTTATCACAGGAAGCTGGACAGGAGCAGAAATGATTATCAAACATATGAATACAGTAAACACAAGTTATAATGAACTTGTAACTTTCTCCAAGTATTGCGAAGAAACTTTACAAAAGAACAAACAGCAATAAAGTCCTTCCGTTACAAGCAAACTAAAGAGCATTGTGCAGTGTGAGGTTCCCGCAGGAATGTTTATATTTTTTAAAGTCTTGAGAATCCCATGTATTGATGTTAGTATTAAAAAAAAAAATCATTACCAGCTATCAATATATTGATGGAAAACAAAAATCGACATTCTGGCCTATAAAAATATTGGTCACATATTGTAAATATACCACTGGTTTTGGAGCTGTATATTTAAGTACTGATTTATTATTAGATATTCTGTACATTAGCAAGCTAGCAGCCTGCTTATCCCCCTTACAGCAAGAATTGAAAGGAAAACAATACACATTGACACTTGGCAATAACCACTTTGCTAACAATGGTAGCTGTAAGTAAGTGGCACAATATGAAGTATGCGATGGATTATTCATTCAGTTTCGTCACATCAGATTTGTCTGGAACACTTCATGTCGACATCCCTGTTTTTTCATTTCTGCTAAAGTCAGTGATGTAGCAGTTGTATTATCAAGATTACATGATGGACATTGCAGTTCCTGTTAGTAGCGCCAAGCACCAATTACATCAGCATTGTCCCACACACATCTCTGTCTACTGCAAAGACCAGTCTTGTCATTTAGATTTTTGTTCATTTTTTCAGCAACAGGTTTTGAACAATGACAATGTGAAGAAATAGTGCACTAGTTGCATTTAAAAATTGTTTTTTAATGCAGCTGTGCTATTTCTTTCACATCTGAAATCTTGTTATTCCATTCACCCCCGCCGCGCGGGATTAGCCGAGCGGTCTAAGGCGCTGCAGTCATGGACTGTGCGGCTGGTCCCGGCGGAGGTTCGAATCCTCCCTCGGGCATGGGTGTGTGTGTTTGTCCTTAGGATAATTTAGGTTAAGTAGTGTGTAAGCTTAGGGACAGTTAAGTCCCATAAGATTTCACACACATTTGAACAGTTTTGAACATTCACCCCTCTGCCCCTCAGTGCAATCAGACTTCTTCTTTGTGCCACCTATACTTGCTTTACACAGTCAAAGCAATATTTTATCAACAGTCCTAGTTCCCTCTACTAATGAGTGAATTGTTGAAGGTTGACTAAGACTTAAGACTATTGAAGACTGTGAGTGAGACTGGGCTGTGTTGCAGCCACCAACCATCCTATATTGTGGTGGTAGATGGCACTCATAGTTGGAGACACTGAAGGCATGGCTCATTGGGCGCACATTATTGGATCTGCTGGGTCCCCATGCGACCATTATTGGCATCTGTCAGAACTTTTGCTTCTGTTGTCAACTGTGAGACGCTGTTGTGGGTTGTATCAATCTGTGATCCCTCATTTAAATTGTCATTGACTATTGAAAATTGTTTTTTGTTGACTTATTGGGCTGTTTAAGTGCTGATTTTTGTGTGTTTAGTTCATCAGGCAGCAGTGCTTCTTGGCATGGTTCTCTCATCTCACTTCTAATTTAGAACAACAGTGTTCAAACCAAAGTCTGCACTCCCAGTTGTATGTGTTTTACTTTTTTCATAAATCGTTTCATCTACATCTACACAGATACTCCGCAGTCCACTGTACAGCGTGTGATGGAGTACCACTATTAGTCATTTCCTTGTGTGTTCCACTCACAAATAGAGCAAGGGAAAAATGACTGTCTGTTTGCCTCTGTATTAGTCCTAATCTCTCTTATCTTTGTGGCCCCTACACCCAGTTTATGTTGCAGGCAGTAGAATTGTTCTGCTGTTAGCATCAAATGCTGGTTCTCTAATTTTCTCAGTAGTGTGCCTTGAAAAGGGTGTCCCCTCCCCTCCAGGGATCCCCATTTGAGTTCCTGAAGCATGTCTGTAACACTTGTGTGTCGTTTGAATCTGCCAGTAAGAAATCTAGCACCCCACCTCTGAATTGATGATTTGATATTTTCCTTTAATCCACCTGGTGCAGATCCCAAATACTCGAGCAGACCTCAAGAATAAGTTGCACTCTATGTCCTGTATGTGGCCCTCTACAGACGAACCGCACTTTTCTTGACTTCCTCCAATAAATCAAAGTTGACTGTTCGCGTTCCCTACCACAATCCTCACAGGCTCATTCCATTTCATATCACTTTGCAACGTTACATCTAGACATTTAAACAAAGTGATTGTGTGATATCCGGCAGTTCTCCCGTGTTTTTATGGAACAAAGTGATTGTGTCAAGCAGGACACTACTAATGCTGTATCCAAACATTACAGGTTCGTTTTTTCGACTCACCTGCATTAACTTACATTTTTCTACATTCATGACACCAATTAGAAATCTTGTCTAAGTCATCTTGTATCCTCCTACATTCACTCAACTTCGACACCTTACCGTTCACCACAGCATCATTAGCAAATAACTGCAGATTGTTGCCTCCCATCCATCAAATCATTTGTGTACATAGAGAATAATAGTGGTCCAATCACACTTCCCTGGGGCACTCCTGACGATACCCTTGTCTCTTATGAACATGCAACATACTGGGTTCTGTAACTTAAGAAGTCTTTGAGCCACTCACATATGTGTGAACCGATTCCTTATGCTCGTACCTTAATTAACAGCCTGCAATGGGGTACCGTGTCAGATGCTTTCTGGAAATCTAGAAATATGGAATCTATGTGTTGCCCTTCATCCATAGTCCACAGTATATCATGTGAGAGAAGGGCAAGTTGAGTTTCTCACGATCGATGCTTTCTAAAACCATGCTTATTTGTGGACATAAGATTCTTGGTCCCAAGAAGCTTTATTACATTTGAAGAGAATGTGTTCAAGGATTTTGCAGCTGACCGATGTTAGGCATATTGGTCTGTAATTTTATGGGCCTGTTCTTTTGCCCTTCTTACATATAAGAAGGACCTGTGATTTTTCAGTTGCTTGGGACTACATTCTGGGCAAGAGATTTTTGTTAAATGCAAGCTAGGTTTCTGGGGAATGTTTGAATAGTTCCTTCAAAGTGCCTGCTGTCTTCTTCTTACTCAGCTGAGGCAGTACACTGTCCCTAATACCCTCAACATCGACGAAACATCATCTTCCCTTTTTCAGTGATAGGTTGAATGCACACAAATAACCTGTGCAAATGACTTGGTAGGTGAGGGGCAACAGTAGTCGTGGGGGTCCCTCTGCGGGTGGCCACTGTGATTTAGGGGAGGTGCAGTTCAACAGCTGAAGATTGCTCACAAACAGAGCTTGTAAGTGACTACTAATTTCAGCAAACAATTGTATTAACAAGTAATGCCTGTACAAGCAATAATTTGACAAGTCAATCTTTTATTATTAAAAACACAGTAGGTTACAGGATTATGCAGAAATTGTAACAGAAGGAGCAATTTATTTTTGTCTGACTTGAAAACCTTTCTTATTTCTCTTGTCGCCATGTTAAAATTAAGCTCTTTTACCAAAACGCAGTGGGTTTACACAATTTTGTGTCACTAACATGCTAATGCAATTGTGACAGAATTCTGAAAGAATCTGTTATTAAACAAACAATGGAGGGCATGTTAGGTCAGTAGCTTACAAAAAGCTCATGCTTGGAATAAAAATAATCATTTACTTCTTCACCTGTATTGTTCCAAATCCATAGCAATTTTCAATTTATAACCAATTGATGACCCTTAAATTAATTAGATTATGCGTATGACGGTAAGTAAGGTAGTACATACAATCTGTTCTCTCAGGATTGGAGACAAATGCAGACCTGGCGTCAAATTTAAAGAAAAATTCAATATGGCAGGCCATAAATTACTGCATACAAAATACAGCTATCTTGAACCAAACGTAAACTCATGGTGACAATCATTTTTCATTGAAAACAATTTGAATTTAATATAGCAGCTTACTTAATGAAACTTTCTGTTGTTGTTTTTGTTGTGCTCTTCTGTCCCGAGACTGGTTTGATGCAGCTCTCCATGCTACTCTATCCTGTGCAAGCTTCATCATCTCCCAGTACCTACTGCAACCTACATCCTTCTGAATCTGCTTAGTATATTCATCTCTTGGTCTCCCCCTACGATTTTTACCCTCCACACTGCCCTCCAATACTAAATTGGTGAACCCTTGATGCCTCAGCTTTCTTTCTAGCAGATTAAAACTGTGTGCTGGACTGAGACTCGAACTCGAGACCTTTGCCTTTCGCGGGCAAGTGCTCTACCAGCTGAGCTACCCAAGTATGACTCACGACCTGTCCTCACAGCTTCAATTCTGCCAGTACCTTATCTCCTACCTTCCAAACTTAATAGAAGCTCTTCTGTGAAACTTGCAGAACTAGCAGTGCTAGGTTCTGAGTTCGACTGTCAGTCTAACCAGGAAGTTTCATATCAGTGCACGCTCCACTGCAGAGTGAAAATGTCATTCTGGAAACATCCTCCAGGCTGTGGCTAAGCCATATCTTTGCAATAGCCTTTCTTCCAGGATTACTAGTTCTGCATGTTTCACAGAAGAGTTTGTGTGAAGTTTGGAAGGTAGGAGACGAAGTACAGGCAGAATTAAAGGTGTGAGGATAGATCGAGAGTCATGCTTGGGTAGCTCAGTTGGTAGAGCATTTGCCTGCAAAAGGCAAAGGTTGCAAGATAGAGTCTCGGTCTAGCACACAGTTTTAATCTGCCAGGGAGTTTCATATCAACGCATGCTACGCTGCAGAGTGAAATTCTCGTTCTAGCTTACTTAATGCCGAAATATCACAATAAGTATGTCAGTGAGTAGTGTGTGAAATCTTATGGGACTTAACTGCTAAGGTCATCAGTCCCTAAGTTTACACACTACTTAACCTAAATTATCCTATGGACAAACCCACACATCCGTGCCCGAGGGAAGACTCGAACCTCCGCTGGGACCAGCCGCAGAGTCCATGAGTGCAGCGCCCTAGACCGCTCGGCTAATCCCGTGCGGCCAATAAGTATGACTTAAAAAAATGATAGGCAGTTCATCATGAAGCTGAAGAATCAGACTGTAAAATGCAAGAAAATCAAATGTTGTTATCAAATAGATTCTTTAAAATCATATAAGAAAAATCACAGGCAGCCACCATGCGCACATCTCAATTCCTGCAGTGTAGTGACTCTGCCACTGGCTGTGCCAGAGCAAGCACAGAATGTTTCTTGAAGAACCGATGAAGTGCATGGCTCAGTAGGTAGCAGCAAACTGAGATGGCCACAACTTTGGAACAGTGTGTTGGACTTGCCCCGTGTGCAGAAACACATTATTGTTCTCAATGCTGGGCAAGTTCTGACAGATGTTATCAACAGCATAACAACAGTCAGCAGTATTTATATTGAATGATGTGTCAGTTATACAGGGTGTCCCACCTAAACTTCTCACAAAAAACTTTCACATGTATGATTGTAGGGTAGGGGAATAGGAAAGTAAATAATATCAGACATTCTAAACCGTATACAAATTTTGGTTTCAACACAAACTTATGTTTGTTTTAAATGGCCACCCCATGTTACTCCATACACAATCAGCAACATGAGAAACCACACTAATAATGGTGTTGATTGCTTCAAGATACATCAATTGCAGCCCAAGAGATTGGAATGTAAAGTTGGTGTTTGAAATGGACGAAATGTGGCGCTATTGCACATCCCTAGATGCAAGCATGACCCGCACGTTGCTTGTAATCACAATGTGGTTGACGTACTATGATGCAGAAAACACTGTACTTATGTAGCAGTATGTAAGTACAGTGTTTACCGCATCGTAATGTGTCAATCACATCATGATTACAAGCAATGTGTGGGTCATGCTTGCATCACGGTATGTGCAATAGCGCCTCATTTCATTCATTTCACTCATTAACTTTGCTTTCAAATTTATCTTGATGTAATTGATGTATTGTGATGCAACCAATGCCATTATTATTATGGTTTCTCATGCTACTGATGGCGTATGCAATAATATGGGGTGAAAAAAAAAGGTTGTGTTTAAACCAATATTTGCACACAGTTTAACATCTGATAGTATTTACTTTCGTGAGCCTCTACTGTACATTCATACCCATCCAAGCCATTTGTCAATATCTGTTCTGGAGAAATTGGCATGAAAAGTTTAGGTGGGACCTCCTGTGTATAGCAGAACAAAGCATGGATTCACGTGATGGCTGAAGTGTTGCTCTCCAGAGCTGTAAAAGTTAACATTTTGATTTCGTGGTGCTATGCCATTATCCCATCTACTTATTATGAAGTGTTCATACTCAATACTTCCCTTGTCATTGTATGTAATTTGTTTAACACATCAGTTCTGAGTAGTGTACTCGGATGTGTTTGTTTATATGCGAGGGAAAGGGAGTGCAGGTACATATAATTTCGTAGTGTTATTGATTTTGACTGAATCAGCATTATAAGTATCACACTATAGAAAGTCTTAAAATCTGCAGTAAATGTTAATTCTGCTACAAATTGCAATTATAGTCTACCATATGGAGCTAAGTTTTTTGTTTACAATAGAACTGTAAGGACTTATAAAAATACTCTCCATGAGCACTGATACATTTTTCCAGTCTTTGAAACCACTCCAAAAATGTTTCTGCCCCAACTTCTTTAGCGAAGTTAATTAGAGCACAGTTGTATTCTACAGTAGCCTTTTCAACAGATGAAAACAGCTGCTCACATGAAAAAAGCTACCCACAAATTCTTTTCTTTTTCTTTGGGGCTGGGAAGAAGTTACACAGATCCAGATCAGGTGAATATGGTGAGTACAGGAACACTTAGACTACTTCCTTTCTCCAAGAAGTTCATTGCTCTGACACCTGTGTAAGCTGAGGTTTTATGGCTCATATTGGTTGAGAAAGATGGTTCCTCAACTGGAAAGCACCTTACAGAAGACTGCCTCTTCATTTTGGGTTCATAATTGTGCATCCATGCTTCATCATCTGTGATGATGACATGCCTTTTTAATGCCCTTTGTCAAATTTTTTGAGCATAAAATGTCACCAATCTGTTTTTGTAAGTTTTTGCGCTTGTGTCATGGAATGTGACAACCAATGGGCACATCTTTTGGTTAGCCTAATTGATGGTGAACAAAGGTGTGCACCAGATTTGATCCAATATGCAGTGCATAAAATTTGAAATCAGGATAATCTTTGCTCTTTTTCCTCACAGCTTCAATGTTTTCTTGGGGCACACCCATTGTGCGGTGACCGGATGAGGTTCATCTTCGAAAGGCTCCTGCCCACTTGAAAGTTCGTGAAACCAATTTCTAATTGCTGCTCTAAAAGGGGCAAATAACCAAAAACATGTAGCAAAGAAGGCTGGCGTTCTTCATTCTTCTGCATTTAACTTCGTTTCTTACTCATAATATATCATTACACAAAAATTGCGGCACGATAGATCTGTCTTGCACTGTGCCCGACTCGGCACTGCCATCGTCCCTACTCACTATTGACAGCATGGTTTGAAATCCAGGAGTTGTGGAACTGTTGCGCACATGCTCTAAGAGTGAAAAAACAATGCTCGTTCAAAGTGAAATAGTCCCATTGTGAGGCTTAAGAGCTGCTAAACTTTTGGTACAGCTCTGGTATGCAGTACATACATCCTATACCTCCCACTCTTTGGACATGTAGCATACTCTAAACTGTTTGCTTTCACCTCACATAGATGGAAGTTACATTTTGACGACTGTGTCGCTGGTTCAGAATTACGAACTTTTTTTGTGTGATTGATTTCTTCTCAGTGTATGGTGCTAACGAAATCATCGTAGTTGTATTTTGTGTGTTATGTTTATGTAATTGTGGTAGATTCTTCAATTATGTGTTTAGTTGTTTGCACTGAGGGGAGAAAAGTCATGGGATACTGCCTAATATCATGTCAGACCTGCATAGTGCAGCAACTCGGCATAGCGTGGACTCAATAAGTCATTGGTTGTCCCCTGCAGAAATACTGAGCCGTGCTGCCTTTGTAGCCACCCATAATTGTGAGATTGATGTCGGTGCAGGATTTTGTGCATGAACTGACTTCTTGATTATGTCCCACAAATGTTCGATGGGAGTCATGCTGGGCAATCTGGGTGTACAGATCATTTGCTTGAATTGTCCAGAATGTTCTTCAAACCAATTGCTAACAATTGTGGGGCCTGGTGGTGACATGGTGCATTGTCATTCTTAAAAATTCAGTTGTTGTTTGGGAACATGTAGTCCATGAAAGGCTGTAAATGGTCTCACAGTAGCTGTACATAACCATTTCCAGTCAATTATGAAACCACCACCATCTTGCACAGTACCTTGTTGACAACTTGGCTTTGTGGGGTCTGTGCCACATTTGAATCCTACTATCAGCTGTCACAAACTGAAAACAGAACTCATCTGACCTGGTCACGGTCTTCCAGTCATCTAGGGTCCAACACAAATGGTCATGAGCCCAGGAAAGGCACTGCAGGTGATGTAGTGCTGTAGGTAAAGGCTCTTACAGTGGTCGGTTGTCTGACGCTATAGCCCATTAACAACAAATTTCGCCCCCTTGCCCTAATGGATACATTTGTTGTTCATCCCACATTGATTTATGGGGTTATTTCACACAGTGCTGCTTGTTTGTTGGCAGTGGCAACTCTACGCAAATGCCACTTCTCTCGGTCATTAAGTGAAGGCCGTTGGCTATTGCATTGTCCGTGATGAGAGATAATGCCTGAAATTTGGTATTCTTGGCACATTCTTGACACTGTAGATCTCATAATATTGAATTTCCTAACGATTTCTGAAATGGAATGTCCCATGTCTCTAGTTCCAACTACCATTCCTCGTTCAAAGTATGTTAATTCCCATTGTGTGGCATTAATCATGTTCAAAACCTTTTCACATGAATAACCTGAGTACAAATGACAGCTTTGCCAATGTACTGCCCTTTTATACCTTATGTATGTGACACTACCACCATGTGTGAATGTGCATATTGCCCTCCTATGGCTCTTGTAACCTCAGTGTATTTTCTTTAGTGTCTATATGTTATCAGGAATTTGTACACATTTAGTTTTTTAATACTGTTTTTCACATCACCCCATAAAATTATACACTTCCTGCTGTTGTTTAGTGCAAGATGAACCACAGCACTACCTTCCATACTTTGTCTCATGTGCTATATACCAGATAAATTTCTGAAATAACCAACTACCAAATTTTTATGTAGTAATGATGGTTTCAGGCACTGTATTCTGCAAACATATCTGATTATTTGACAGTCACTTTTATCGTATGTAGGTACATGTACTGGAAAGGATAGTTGCTACTCACCATATAGTGGAGGTGTTGAACTGCAGAAAGGCACAACAAAAAGACTATCAGAAAGCTAGCTTTTTGCCAGTAAGGCCTTTGTCAACAGTAGACAACATACATACATGCACACATGTAAATGCAAGCCTCACACACATGACCACAGTCTCTGGCAGTCTGTGTGTTTGGTTTTTTTTTTTGTCTGCTTTTGATTATGCTTTGATGGCTGAAAGCTAACTTTCTTATAGTCTTTTTGCTGTGTTCTATGAGTCAGCATCTCTGCTATATGGTTAGTAGCAACTATCTTTTTCATTATATTGTTTCATTCTGTCCTGGATATTCCATTTTTTTTTATTTTGTAGTTACATATACCTGTGTTTTCCCTTTAAACTGTTCAGTTTTCACTCTGCTGCTTTGATTTCACATTCAGTATCAATAAAATGTTGATTATTTTTGTGTAAAATAGAGATAGAAAGGCTGGCCAGGACTTAAAATTATGAAGATGAAAGTCCAATTCTGCTGATAAACATTTAAAAATGAAAAGACTATTCATAGCTTTTCAAACTATTGCTTAATTCCTCATGGAGGAAACATAGATAAATTGAGGAGATTGGGAAAGGAGAGGGTAGGTCACTCAGAAATCGGGATGAGAGAGATGCGCTTTTTTATATAATGCATTCTTATCACAGTTTATGCATCCCTGCACTAATATTACATGTGATTTTTAATAATTAAACATTAGACCTCACTGTACATAATAATAAATATTTGAATGTTACATTGTAATGCCTCTTTTTGTAGGTCACGAGATGAAAGACTGTCAGGGACTGGAAAGGGAACTCGCAGATGGTGAAGTAGAGCCTGCATTTTCTGCTGAAGTGGAGTTCATATTTGTGCGTTTGAGCATCTTGCGGGAATACCTGCAACGTGAGCTGGAGATGCCTGGTCTTCCATTTCCGTATGATTTTGAGCGTGCTGTAGATGATTGGGTCTTCATGTGTTTTTTTGTGGGAAATGATTTTCTTCCTCATCTACCTTCACTTGAGATCCGTGAGAATGCTATTGACCGTCTAGTTAATTTGTACAAGAAAGCAGTGTATAAAACTGGGGTAAGTATTTATCATGTATTTGTATAATGCAGGGAATGGTGTAGTAAAGGTTAACGATAGTTCATTTCAGCTTTGAAATAATGCACTAATAATAAAGATATTTCTTACAAAAATTATAATGGTGTTGGTGTTGGTGTTGGTGGTGGTGGTACGTGAACATTAGCCCTATTGTAATATTGGACACAAGTGTTATTGCAAAACAGACTGTGGAGAGCCTACAGGATCTAAAACTTCAGACTGTTGGCAACTACAGAAGGCAGTTGTCTGGAACACCTGCAGATTATTTTGTTGACTACTTGAAGAACATAGTTAACTTGCTGATAACTTTTGATTTAAACTATTGTCAATAGTGTTTAAAATGAGAGAGCAAATAAATAATGTAAAGAGATACAGGTCTTACCAATTTGAAGGGTTGTTTGAACACTTGAATACTTTTTAGGCACAGTCCTATTGAAGGTGGTGTACTGTTGCATTCCTCCTCCATTTGAACTGACTTACTCATCTAATTATAAATGACGAAGTGATAGGTGACATCTAAAGATCCGAGGACTGATGGGGATCAATCCCAAGACCTGTGGATCCATATTCTGACACTTAATCACTCATTCACCAAGCCACACATTGAGGGAATGAGGATGAAGTAGTATAAATTTTCCACTCCACAGCAGAATATGTGATATAACTGAATGTAATAATTTGAAGACATCAGCCGTAATAATGTTCAGGAACAAGTTTGTTGTTTGAGAAATAATGCATAAAGTTTCAACAAAATCTCATAAATAAAATATTTCAAGTACACGTGTTTTTTTCTTTCAGATATGTCATTCCATGAAGTTTTGGGATTGCAACTGCATGGCGACTTCCTGCCAGGATATTTCAGCTGCCAACCATTCAGCAATCTTCAGGTGACTGTTTTGCACTGGAGGTTGCTGGTTCACATTGCTAACTTTATACCAGAAATTGGTGTGGAGGTACAAAAGGCAGCTGCTGCATGAGCGACCTCTGTCGAGTTTTGTGCCCTCTTCAAATACTGCTCTGTCTTTGGTGTGCAGGAGACTGTGTAATGGTGATACTACTTGCACACTCTCGGATTGCAGTTCATGGAGTTAAAATTCAGATGTAAAATTATTAGTCATGAAATTAAGGCTTATTTTATTTTTTTAGGTATAAGCCACTGTCACAATTAGTAAGATTTTCCACCAAACGTATTTCCATCGATTCCTTAATAATTGAATCCCAGAAGTATCCTGTGAAGGCCAAGATTTCTGTGGCAGAGTAGTCCACAGGATGTCCTATGGAAATACAATGCTTGGCTATGACTGACTGGGCTGTGTGTGATGATCATGTCAGTGCACCTTTCACATACTGTGCATGTTGCTCGATCAATATATACTTTGTCTCTTTGGTACGGTATTCTATAGATTCTAGCTATCTACAGTCCAAGATCACCCTTTGCTGAGCCAAGAAGAGCACAGATCTTTGCAGGTTTCCTTAGGAATCTGCCTAATTTGGCAAAATATTGTTTGCATATGGGAAGTTATGAAGATTTTACGGCTCTGTTCCGCTAGAATTTTATGGTCTTCCAAAGATTCACAAAGAAGGTGTTGCATTACACCCTATTGTGAGGAATATCAGTGTTCTGATGTATGACTTAGCTAGACATTTAGCATCTGTACCGAGACCTATTGTGGGGAATTGCTTTCACCATATTTGCAACTCTTTATGACCTTTTAAATAGCCTGAAATCACTTGGACTCAGTAAGACCGACTTATTAGTAAGCATCGACGTTCTTCTCTCTCTCTCTCTCTCCCCCCCCCCCCCCCTCCCTCCCTTCACCTCCAAAAGGATCCCTCTCACAGTTCATTTCCATGTACCAGCAGTGAGTTCAAACCCAATATAACGGTACTATTTCATCGTGCCCTTTCCTCAACCTTCTTCTTATTCATCAGTGAATTTTTTGAGCAAATTGACTTGCGCCATGAGTAGTCCTCTCTCCCTTCCAGAAGCAAACTTTATTATGGAAGTGTGTAAGGAGAGGGCACTTGATTTGACTGAATTTAAACCAAAAGTCTTCTGGCGATAATGTAGACCATCTACTTCTACATCTACATCATATGGTGTGTGGCAGAGGGTACTTCTGCTACCACTGAGTGATCCTCCCTACCCTGTTCCACTTGCAGATGGCACACGCGAACGATTACCAGTAAGTGTCTATATTGGCTCTGATTTCTTGAATTTTCTTGAAATGGTTATTGCACAAGGTGTATGTGGGAGGAGGTAATATGTTATCGGACTAATACTGGAAAGAGGTCTCTTGAAATTTCAATAGTAAACCTCTCCATGATGCATATCACCTCTCCAGTAATGTCTGCCACTGGAGTTTGTTGAGCATCTTGATAATGCTCTCAGGCCAATTAAATGGTCCTGTGGTGAAATGCGCCACTCTTCATTGGATCCCCCCCCCCTCTCACTCCCTCCCTCCCTCTCCCCCTCCAACCCTCTTCCCCGCCCCTCTTGTATTAGTCCTATCTGGTTAGGATATCATAATGATGAGCAAAACACAAGAATTGGTCAAACAAGTGACTTATTATAAGCCGTTCCCTTTGTGGTTAGTTGAATTTCCTTAAGATTCTTCCTATGAATCTTTATGGCATCTGCTTTTCCTAATTATTTATGTGATCATTCTACTTAAGGTTTCTCTGGATAGTTATTCCTAGGTATTTTACAACTGATATTGTTTTGATCAGTTCCATATCAATTGTGTAGCTGTATGTCTGCCCCCGGTAGCTGAGTGGTCAGCAAGACAGACTGTCAATCCTGAAGGGCCTGGGTTCGATTCTCAGCTGGGTCGGAGATTTTCTTCGCTCAGGGACTGGGTGTTGTGTTGTCCTAATCATCATCATCATTTCATCCCCATTGATGCGCAAGTCGCTGACGTGGCGTAAAATCGAAAGACTAGCACACGGCATACGGTCTACCTGACGGGAGGCCCTAGTCACATGACATTTATTTAGTTTAATTGTACAGTAGTGACTTTCTTTTCCCAAGCATGCTCAATGTGTTACATTTATTTATGTTTATGGCTAACTGCCAGAGCCTGCACCATTTATCAATCCTTTGCAGGTCATTCTGCAAATTGATACCATCTTCTGGCATTGCTGTTTTGCTACAGAGAATTGTGTCATCTGCAAACAGTCTTAAGGAGCACTCGAAGCTTTCTGTTAGACCATTTACACACATTGTAAACAATAACAGTCCTATCACACTTTCTTAGGGTGCTCTGGAAATTAGCTTTACATCTGTCGATTTTGTTCTCTGAAGAGTGATGTGTTCCCCCTCTCCCCCCTCTCCCCCTCTCCTCCTCTCCCCCTCCTCCCCCTCCCTCATCCCCCTCTCCCCTCCCTCTATCCCCCTCTCCCCCCTCTACCCAGTCTCCCACTCCCCCTCGCCCCCTCTCCCCCTCGCCCCCTCTCCCCCCATTCTCCCCCTCTCCCACCATTCTCCCCCTCTCCCCCCATTCTCCCCCTCTCCCCCTCTCCCACCATTCTCCCCCTCTCCCCCCATTCTCCCCCTCTCCCCCCATTCTCCCCCTCTCCCCCCATTCTCCCCCTCTCCCCCCATTCTCCCCCTCTCCCCCCATTCTCCCCCTCTCCCCCATTCTCCCCCTCTCCCCCATTCTCCCCCTCTCCCCCCATTCTCCCCCTCTCCCCCCATTCTCCCCCTCTCCCCCCATTCTCCCCCCTCTCTCTCCCCCTCTCCCTCCCCCCTCTCTCTCCCCCTCTCCCTCCCCCCTCTCCCTCCCCCCTCTCCCTCCCCCCTCTCCCTCCCCCCTCTCCCTCCCCCCTCTCCCTCCCCCCTCTCCCTCCCCCCTCTCCCTCCCCCCTCTCCCTCCCCCCTCTCCCCCCCCTCTCCCTACCCCCTCTCCCTACCCCCTCTCCCTCCCCCTCTCCCTCCCCCTCTCCCTCCCCCTCTCCCTCTCCCTCCCCCTCTCCCTCCCCCTCTCCCTCCCCCTCTCCCTCCCCCTCTCCCTCCCCCTCTCCCTCCCCCTCTCCCTCCCCCTCCCTCCCCCTCTCTCTCCCCCCTCTCTCCCCCCTCTCTCTCCCCCCTCTCTCTCCCCCCCCTCTCTCCCCCCTCTCTCCCCCTCTCTCCCCCCTCTCTCCCCCCCTCTCTCCCCCCTCTCTCCCCCCTCTCTCCCCCCTCTCTCTCCCCCCTCTCTCTCCCCCCTCTCTCTCCCCCCTCTCTCTCCCCCCTCTCTCTCCCCCCTCTCTCTCCCCCCTCTCTCCTCTCTCCCCTCTCCCTTCCCCCATTCCCCCTGAATCTCACCCCCCTCCCCCCTCCTCGACCACTACCTCAGAGAGCACACTGGCATTCTTTCTTTCTCTGTGTAATATGTCTGTGAGGGGCTCCATCACCTGCCTAACCCTCAGCACTTGTTGGGAAGGAGTATAGACCAATGGCCTGACAGGAGAGGTGAGCCATCTAATGCTGGCCCAGAAGTATTATCAACATTTGGTAGCATCTCATACCTGTTGCTACGGTGTAAGGAGCCAGATGGGCAGTCCCTTCCCTCTTTTGCTTTTTGGCCAATGACACGCCAACTGCCCACTATCTGCCACTCACTCTCACGTGAGGACAGACTGGTCAGATGTTGTGTATCAGAAAATTCAGTGACAATGAGGTCACTAGGGGATTCTAAAGGTGCCCCAAAACACTAAGCCACTAAACAATACTTTTGTAGTGTGAGCCCACGGTGAAGAACAACTGTCGTGCTTTCTGCAGCACCTGAGTTCAGTCCATGAGAATATCAAATTTATGATGATGGAAGGGGATAAGGAGGTCTGTCTGTCTGTCTGTCTGTCTGTCTGTCTGTGGTGGCTGTTGCTGTTTCTAGATGTATTGGTTGTTCAGAATGTAGATGGATGTAGATGGATCATTGGGGCATTGCGTTTATGGTAAACTCACACATACAGACCTGCATTTGCAGGTGTCTAGCTGCCACCACCCATCATAATCTATGGGCTTCTTTCGAACATTGGTGCACAGGACACATGCTTTGTCTGATGGGAACACATACAATCTTTGTTCAAAGATAATGGATATTCCCCAAATCAGATCAGCTCAGCTCTTAAGGAGGAAGAAATATGGCCACCCGCAATATCAAGAAGAAAAGGTGCACTTCAAATACAGCTTGCTCCTCCCATATGCTGACAATATTTCGTTGAAATTAGGTAGAATACTAAGGAAACATTGTCAGAGCAATCTTTCCGCCCACCTTCAAAGACTTATGCTCATCTCGATTCAGCAAAGGGCAATCTGGGATTGTGTAGGACTTGAATCTACAGAATACCATGTGGCAAAACCTGCATTGGTCAGACAATGTGCAGAGTCACGAAAGGTGCATTGAATGTGATCACAATACTCGCTTTTCGCAGCCCAGTAAGTCAGCCATGAGAATTGTATTTTCACAGGACATTCCATAATTATTCTGCTACGGAAATCGTGAGTTCAACGAGATTCTTCTCGGATTCAATTATCAAGGAATTATTTGGTGGAAGATCTTACTAATTGTTGTGGTGGCTTTCAACAGGATAAGGTGTGGGACTGGGTGAATTCTTTAATGTCTTCAGAAAGAAACCATTTTATGACTAATTACACATCTAGCAGCAGTTAATTTTACATCTGAATTTTAACTTTGTGATCTGCAGTCTGACAGTGCGCGTATGGTACACCATTATACATGCACCTGCTCATCATAGGGGGTAGATCAATGTTCGGAGCGGGTGAGAACCTCGGCAGAGGTCACTCATGTAGCGACTGCCTTTGCTCATGTGTTTCCACACCATTTTCTGATACAAAGTTAGTGATGTGAATAAGCAGTCTCCAGTACAAAACTCTCACCTGAAGATGGTTGAATGGTGGTTAGCGAAAATATCGTGGCAAGAAGTTGACATCATCCAGTTGCAATCCCAAAACTTCATGAAATGCTCATTACGACTGAAAATTTTTAAGAATAGTTTTTAAATGTCTCTACAGTGATGACGTTTTTTTAAAGTGGTAAATTGTACCCAAAATTTTATTCATAGAATTCTTCTGTGGGTACTTGTTTCCTTGCAAACGGATTCAACTTAACAGGTTAGCATTGACTTACCACTGCTTACTTGCTGGAACAATAGACAAAACATTACTGTGAAATCCTCAAAAATCTAAACTGAAAAGGTGTGAATGGTTTGTTTTTTTCACTAAGATTTAGATTAACAAGTTTTGCAGTAATAAAGTATAACAGCCTAAGAGATTAATATTAGATTCAGTACAGTATAAAATTAATTTTAGCTAGGAAGTAAAAAAGTTAAGGACGGCTTGTAACACTATGCCATCATCCTGTCATGTAAATTCATATAAATTATGGTGAGGGACACAACAATGTTTATTTGCTTAAATAAATATTCACATTTACATGATTAGCAACAACCTATGAAGGGCAGTCACTTATGCACAAATCCCAATGAAGTTGCCATTAAAGAGAATATGAGAGCTGCCATCCCTCAGCTTATTGTGGAATATGAACTAATATTATCCTTTTCACTGCACATTTCGTTCACACACACACACACACACACACACACAACTTTGGTAATCTATCATTATTATTGAGATAAAATTAAGATGAAAAATGTAGTATTATTGTGTTAAATTGTTTATATCTTTAATGTTTACAGAGAAATACTTATTTTCAAAAAGGTACTTCATTAGGAGAAAAAATACACTTTATTAGATTAGTAAAACTTCAGAGAGTAGCACACTTTGAAACAAAAGTTCATACATGAGAGTGCATAAAATTTTACACAAGTATATCTAGTATAAGTTTGTCATGTTTTGCACATGCAATATGCCTTCTTCTTGAAGAACCTTGGAAGCAGTCACACATAGTAGGGGAATCATCTAAATTGACCATTGTGCAACTGGAATCACTGTCATTGAAAGTTATACGCTTTGGGGTCCAAATCAGAGTCTTTCCATCTGAAGTCATTTGTTTTGTGTCTTTTAAGAGATTTGTCAGGCATATGCTCAGGCTCTTCTTTGGAATCTGAGGAAGAAGCAATGGCAACATCAAAATCTGGATCTGAATTTACTGGTTCATTGTTTGCAGGTTCACTAATATTAAGTATATTTCTGGTGTCCGATTCAACTATAGGCTCATAGGCATCACTGCCTGTCCAACCATAATCAGCTGGATTGGGCATGATGAAGTCCTTGTTGTCCCTTTGATTTAGAAGACTCAGTAGCTTTTCATCTGTAAACAGTCGCTAATGTCATGTCATTTTATTCGATAACATGGAAAGCACAGCACACCAAGTAGGTAATGTTATGGTACAAATGAACTCTAAAGAGATTTCAGCATTCCATAAGTCATTCAGGTTATTCCCAGTATTCCAGATATTAGACACGTACTTGTGCAGTAATTATCTTGTGACTCGGTGCCTGGATGGTAGATGTTATACACATCTATATGATTGTAGCATGGAAACGCTATAAGTATTTTTCATAGCAAGTAGTGTGGAACATTGAGACAGTTAGCATGTATGTATACATGTGCAGCAGTGGAAGGGTTAATATTACGATGTTTTAAATGCAGTAACTCTATTTCTTATGACTGCCCCTTACCATTGTTTACAGCTGAGTTCTTCATATATTGGAACAGTGGTAATATAACTTTAACCGCAGCATTCAGTCCACTGGTGTGTAAAAGATCTTTCTGAAAATGACATAATGCACCATCTAAACCATTCACCACACGTGTCACCCTGGGTGCTAATTCAGTGAGAGAAGTATCCATGGAATATGAAAAAAGCATGAAATGGGCAGTGGCAGAAGTTTCATAGAACAGAGAATATCTGCCTCAAATTATGAACTGTCTTGTTCATTAATTCCATAAGAATATGAAGGGCAAGTTATAATTGAAGGGAGTCAGATATGTAGCCTATCCTTGATGTTATTCAAGCTGTGCATTGAGGAAGCTGTTGGGAAAACCAAGAAGAAATTCAGAAAGGGAATTAGTTCAGGGAAAAGGAAATAAAAACTTTCCATTTTGCTGATGATGGAATCCTGTCAGAGACTACCAAGTACTTGGGGGAGCATTTGAATGGAATGGACTGTGTCTTGAAAATAAATTGTAAGGTGAACATCTACAAAAGTAAACAAGGGTAACTGAATGTAGTCGAAATGAATCAGGTGATGCTGAAGGAGCTAGATCAGGAAACCAGGTCCTAAAAGTCTTAGATGAGTTCTGCTATTTGCGCAGCAAAATAATTGATGGCCAAAGTAGGGAAGATGATAAAAGACAAGCTGGCAATAGCAAAAAAAGCACTTTTGAAAAACAGGAATTTGTTTGCATCTAATGTAAATTTAAGGATTAGGAAGTCTGTTTTGAAGGTATTTGTCTGGAATTTAGCCTTCTATGGAAGTGAAATGTGGATTATAGGCAATTCAGACTAGAAGAGAATAGAACAGTAGGCAGTTTCATATGGATGTAGGTTGCTGTATTTATGCAGCAACAAAGAGGCTTGCACAGGATACATCAGTATGGAGTGTTGAATCATGCCAGTCTTTGGGGAAAAAAAAATTGTGGTAACATGATAATAGGGAACAGCAAAAATGGCAGTCGTCCCCCCCCCCCCCCCACCCGTTACTGTATTTGTGGTCTTGCATTCGTCCTCAGCAGCAATCTGCAGTCCTCAGGCCTGTATGTCTAGGTGCCATGCTGATGTATTGTCACTTGCACACTATTGATTAATCAATAAACAAAACTCAAGATCATATATATTTGAAAGGACATTGAAAGAAGAAAACTAAATCCAGCAACTACAGGAAAAATACATTTCTGTTGAATCTTCACAAAACCTGCACCTCAAAGTCAGGAATGAAAAGAAAAGACAAAGACTGAAGTTTTCTGGCAAATATTTATTTAATTTAACACCTGTCAAATTTTACCATCAAATGGTATGATATTGAAATAACATCAACAGCTCCACTGTTGAATATTTTTATTTTTTATAATACATTCCTGTGAGAAGATAATAAATATTGTAGCCAAAAGTACAGTTACTGTGCACGTGCCAGAGTGTAAAACAGTTTGTTTCAATTGAAGGAACAATTAAACATTGGAAACTGTCAGCAAATGCTTATCGAATAGCTCAAAGTGCTGGATGTCAGAATCATTACAGAAGATGAGACATGGTGCTACCTTTATGATCCAAAGACCAGATAAGAGTCAGTGGTATAGTGTCGTCATCTTCCCCATCTCCCAAAAAAAGTCAGCTGGCAAAATCCAAGATTAGAACGATGTTGATTACTTTCTTTTACAACAAGAGCTTGATCCGTCATGAATTACTGCCCGAGGGAGTCGGGGAAGAGGATGATCACCATGACATTGACTGTCACTTGGTCTTCGGATCACATGGTAGCACCATTTCTCATGTTCTTTAATGGTGTGGATATCCAACAATGCATGGCCGTGGAGCTTTGAGCGATTCCACAAGGTGTGTTTTCTGACAGTTTCCAACAGATTTACAATTAATGTCAGAAGTGTGTTGTAACTAATGGTGATTAATTGATGGGCAGTAAAGACATTTTGTTTGTAACTTTTGTTTCTGTTATTCACCAAACTTTCTGGACTTACTTTATACAACAGCATAATTATTGATTTTTAAATTAAGTATTCAGGAGAACTGTGGTATGTAATTGAAAATTCATTATGAGACCATTTGTTTTGAAGCCTCCAGTGCTCTCTGTAACTCACTCGAATGCCTTTCTTCTAAAACACATCTTAGAAATTTTCATTTATGACTTTTGCAAACTTCTGCCATTTGGGATACTTATCATATTCTTAGAATTCCAAAACCATGTTGAAATTGTCTAAATATGTTCATCATTGCAGGTTTCCATTTGGTGTGTTTCTGCACATTTACGTTGTACTGTTCGAAGTAAAACACTTTAGGCTTTTATTGTTACGACTATAAGTTCCTCTAGTATTTTGTTTCTTCTAGAAATGTCTATCTCTCAAAAAAGTTGTCATCTTTCAAAACTGAGCCTTTTTGTCTCAAAAACCAAGAAAGCACCACATAACAGGTAAATGTATGATGATTAATTACATTGCTGAAAACAAACATAACCTACAAGTGACGATTTCACAAACAATTTAATAAGTCGTAACAGTGACAAAGTTGTGTCAGTGACAGCCATGCAATTTGAGAATCAAGTAAAATTCCGTCACATAAACCATGACAACAACAGTTCCTTTCCTGGGAGGGTGAGTGTACATGTTTGTATACGACTGTGAGGTTTGTTTACAATCACCACAATTGCAGTTTAAGCTGCAAGGCCAATTTTGTGCTTAGGTGTGTATAAAAAAATATTGAGCAATCTCTGGCATGAACAAACATTTTATGGGGTAATATGAAATCATGATGATGATAGAAAATAATGCTAACTGTCAAGGACAAAAATGTTGTCCTACAAAAAAAATTTAGAGAAGGTAATTTTTGGTAGTAATCATTTTCTTTTGGTGCTTGTGCGAGGATGGCTACAGTAGACATGACACTATGACAACAGTGTGCATTTACTGTTGTTGGTTGAGCTAAAGACTTATAATAGGCATACACAGAAGGGACATGAAACCAGCTACCACTTTTTCTACTCCCACAAAAGAACTTCAGTTATGTTCTCATTTCATTTTTGCACAACTAATTCATAAACTGTGTCATTAGATGATGGAAATCATCTGCTGTAGTAATTCTAGATGGTAACGCAAGAAACTGCTGTTGCTTTAAACAAGGAACTTTGACACACTGTCAGTGGATAATGAGACCAAGTTATAGTAATAGTCTGATTGCGTTTCACTGTTTGGGGCTTATTGATGTTGATTGTGTTGTTTGCCACTAATGTCAAATTGGAACACATATGATCACCCCTCAAGTGTTTCTCAGTGTGCAGTAATTATATTTGCATTTTTTTACAATTTTGGATTCATTTTCCTGAGATTCTTTCAGCCAGCTTTAAAAAACTGGACATATTTAATAATTAAATTTTATTAGTAGTTCATTTCTGCTGAAAGCCAAAGCATATTCTGTCCTGTGGCTTGGCTTTGCAACAGCATGCTAAATCTAGAGAAATGATATTCAGAAAACAGTTGTAGGGTGAACAAAGTTGTTGCCTTTCTTTGATTTTTAGTGATGCAATTTGCAATAAAAGGTGGATTACACTTTGTACACCTTGATAAAAGAGTGCTCTTTTTCTAACATGTTTTTGCAGCATATTGTTGATCATTTGCTAATATCATAAATCATACACAATTGACTATACCACTGTATAGTAAGTAACTAAAGACAGATGTATATATTTCGTCCTACTGTGACACAAATATTAGCCCTTGCAATCAAACATTGTATTGTCTGAATGTATGTCTAAAGATAAAAATTATATTAGGGTGAAGTATGAGCATGGTGACCATTTATTGAGATAATTGTGTGAGCAATGCTATTGTTGACTGAAAATAAAACTAGCCATGTGCCATAGCTTTTAAGGTTAATTTGTTACTAGGCATTTCCTTGTCAGTTCTGTATGCCTGTTTTTTTTATGGGATTTATAAATTCATTTACAATGGAGTATCTTCTGTTTATTTGTATATGGCACATTTCTTCGACATTTTCCCAGTTTTTGTTTGGAACTGTATAACCCTCACAAGATCAATGGTTGTCTTTTTTCTCAATCCACAAATACTGTAGTCATAGTGTAATTTTAGTTTTATAGTTCATTTTGTTTTGATAGCAAAATGTTTACAAATGCAGCATGTCATAAAAAATTATATCACATACAGATATTGCATATTGAAGATTCTTGTTACAAAGTAAACTGGAAAACATAAAAATACCCAAGAAACTGAGACCATATTCATAAGCAGAATGATAATCTGTTAGTGTGCAGTCTCTGTTATGAAATAAAATGTTTGTTATACTTTATATGCTAAGATTGTCAGATGTATTTATGGACAGTTCTGCGATTGACATTGTGGAGGGCATAAATTATGAGGTGAGAGTTGTGATGTAAAAAGCATACTGTCACATAAAAGAAGAAAATTATGTGGAGGGTGGTGTGAATAGGAACTTGAACTGGGATGTAGCAACTCCACTTGGCAAGGAAAGTAAAACACTACTTCTTAAGTTGATTTGGAAATAAGAAACTATACAGGATAAGGAAGCTGAATAACTACAAAGTAATGGAGTCTCACCTTGCAGACAGGACAATAATTGGAAATCTTTCTTTTTATTAGTAACTTAGTGAAGCACAATAAAATACTAGGTTCTGTCTCCATAAATTTACCAACTAGTAAAGTAAGAATCATATTGGTTTGATGATGGTGTTTAAGATTATATGGGAATGTGGTTTTGATTAAAGGAAGCACCTGATCCAGCTATAGTTTCATGCTCATTTAGCGACAATAATCATGTTTATATTTTTATTACATTCATTCTGTGACATGATATGATACAGCTGAAATCACTGTTACACTGCCTTTGGTAATTGATTCGGTGCCAGTGATTGCATTGTTTTATGGTATTCAAAAAAATATTCAATACAAAATAACTGGTACAATATATGTGAATTATGAATTAATACGGTTATTTTAAAAATAATAGGTAGTTTGTACCAAGCATTATTGTACAAGTAGAGGTGTAAACGTAAATGTAGTAATGATTTAGTTATTTTTAATGTTTTCTAGAAATCATTTTACAACAATATAAAAACATTTGAATTTTACCATTTCCTCTCTTCGTTTGTTATTTGTTGAACCGCTTTTTAATGTGTTTGCATTCTTCCAAATCATAAATTGTGTTAGCATTTTTTCATCAGTGCATTAACATAAACAGTGTTTTTGTCTGTTTTGTGGTTATACGAAATCTCAGTTTATGATGTAAAACTTTGCAGGGTTTCCTGACTGACAGTGGTAATGTAAACCTTGATCGGGTGCAGCTGATCATGTCTGATCTTGGAGAAGTAGAAGATGAAATTTTCAAGAGCAGACAGGAAAAAGAAGTTCGATTTAAAGAACGAAACAAGGCGCAAAGGAAGAGGCAGAAACTACTTAGAGATTTTAAACCAGCATGGACACCTGTTGGACAGTATGCACCCACAGTAAGGCTAAATTTCTTTTCTGTATGTGTTGCTCTTTTATCAGGAAGTTCCAACTTTTACATACTTAATTGATGGGACTTGAATTCCAAGGAGATGGAATAGCTAGACAGTTCTGACCTGAAGAATGAGGAAAAAGTCCTAAAAGCTAAGATTGCAAAATTCTATTTTAAATGTTTATAATGACAGTACAATGAATTTGACCTCCTGAAAGTAAGTACAGGGCCTCTGGTCTCCTTGTCTTGATTAATTTTCTGAAATAAATTGTCCCATAGATGGGACATTTATGTTAATAGCAATGTAATAAGTTTGATTTTTTGGTAAAACAGCAAACAGATGTTATTCCTCCATCTTTTCATGTAATCTGAGGTACTGGGTTGTATTTCAGTATATGTACCTGTATTAATCTGAAAGTATTTTGGGATATTGAACTGCACAGAACTGCCACATATAACAACATTGACACAAATTTAACAATTACCCCGTAGTGTTCCTCCTTTTCTTTCATTCAGGAGCTCTTTTCTTTCTCCCTGGAGACTAAAAAGTTCCACGAGATTTAGACAACATCAGCAGTGTATTTAAAACTGGCAGTGTAATTTAATGAACTGTCTGGATCTTTGAAAATACTCGATAAGTTAGAGTAAAATATATTATTTAGGTTAAAAAGTGTAACGTCACTCAGCAACACACGTAATGCGACTCATTATTAAATAATTAGCATTGGAGTGATCCTTTACCCACATAAATTAATAGTTTCATAGACAGTTAAATTTAAATTTTTTACTGAATTTTTGAATCTTTGAATAAGCATTCTTACTAGATTTATCTTTAATTTTACCACACTGGCTCCAGGGCTGTTAAATCTTTGCGTAATAGTGTTGTGAGTGTGCGTGTCTTGGGTGATGTTATTCTGCATCTGTGTTTATCTACTGGGGGAAACAGGCATTGAAACTTAGATTGAAGAGCTTACATTTTCAACAGTGGTGGTCTCAAGTTTTAATGCATCCTGTTATCAAAATGTTGTAATATTGTCCAGATAGATGGCAGCGTAAATGATGATTTGTATATGAAGATAAGATGTTTTGTTTCAAAGTGTGTCAAGCAATACAATAATATCCCGTCCATGCAACAAACAAGCACCAAAGTTCTCTAACACAAAATGTGGAAAAGTAAAAAGGGGTTCTCAGTTTAAATACTTGGGGGAAATCATAAAAGAAAACAGTCTGGAAAAATCTGCAAATGAAGTTCGCTGTCAAAAAATGGCAACCACATTCAGATTAACCCAAAATATTTGTAATAAAAAACCACTTTCTAAATCCAGTAAACTTAGGCGTTAGAGCACTGTAATCAGACTTGAATGTCTTTATGGAGCAGAAACTTTAATTTTAAATGGAAAGAGTGGCATTGGAGAAATTCAAAAGAAAGAAAGAAGGATAATTAGGAAAACATTAGGCCCCAAAATTACTGATGGAGGAACTTACAGGTTGAGAAGTAATAAGGAAATAGAAGAATACACAGACATACATGGTGACATGAGAAAACGAAGACTTAAATTTTAAGGGCGCATTAAAAGAATGGCACCCACTAGGTCAACAAAACAAATAGTAGAATTCTATGAAAACAGAAGTAAGGGCAAAACTGAGCTTATTGAATGGATCACTGTGATTAAGGAGGATCTTAAAGTAGCAGGTATAACTCAGACAGATGTTACAGATAGAAAAACATTCAGATAAAAAATATTTGATTGGAAAATTGGTCTGAGGGAAATTAGAAAACAGACTGGAACACCATGGTCTGATGAGAAAAAGCAGACTTCATTCTGAAAGGATGAAACAAATTTGGACGCAAAGGAAGGCCAACCATCAAGAGCGACATTGATTGCTTGTACCTTGCATGGTCTTATTGTGTGAATAATAATAATAATAATAATAATAATAATAATAATAATAATTAATAATAATAATAATAATAATAATATCTCATCAGTATACTCCTGTCTGAAGTACTTTTCCTTGTAAAACTCTCATTAACTGCAACTTTACACAAAACTTCAATGAGAACTGTAAAATATTTCTCATTTAAAGTGCCCTTTCCTGCATAAAACGTGCTGTATTCCACTGGTGGAAACCTGGGTCTGTAACTTGTTAGGCAGATGCTCTGAACACTAAGCCATGTGTACACAGTGATTATTGCAGCTGCACAGAGTACGCTACCATGCCTCCTGTCAGACCCAAATTCTCAGTTTACTAATACGGTACTAAAGTAGTGCCCCTTGTCCATTATCCTCATTACTCATGGCATTTATCCAATTCCCATAAGAATTTGTGTCTTGTGTGTGTGTGTGTGTGTGTGTGTGTGTGTGTGTGTGTTTTCTATCTCCAATGAAGGCCTTGTTGGCTGAATGCTCATTTCCTGACAGGCTTTGTTGTGCCTATCTGTGACTCAGCATCTCCGCTGTATGGTGAGTAGCGACTGTTCTTTTGTGTCTGTTCTGTCAGAAGTATCCTGGGTTGAACTTTTACAGGAATTGGCAAAATGCCACAAGTAATGAGAATAATGGGCATGGGACTTACATTAGTGGTGTGTGGATAAGTTGAGAATTTGGATCTTACGGAAGATGTGCTAGGGCAATCCGTGCAACTACAGTGACCACTGCGTTCGGATGGCGTAGTGGTCAGAGAATTTGGCGAGCAAGCAGGAGACCTGGGTTCGAATTCCAGTCTGTCACAAATTTTCAGCTTTCCCCATTGATCTCAATCAGTGCTGCCTCACTGCCAATGTCTGTAATTCCTTGGTGTCTTGTTTCATAATGGCTACTGTATCGAAATGGTGTCTGTTCTTTCGGACATGTCCAGACAGTATATAGTAAGAAAGCTCTTTCTGTAGTCAAGAAATTGGAAATGATAGGATACTGTGATGAAAGCAATATACTTTCAGAAAAGGATTTGCGCAGTCTTTTGGGATGCCATGTTTAACTTTGCACCACATTGTTGGCAAATGGAAAGAACTTGAAAAAATTGCTAGAGAAGGGCAACAAATTACCAGAATGCAAAGACTGGGGCATGTGCTGAGTTGTAAGATGTTTTACTGTAGTGGCTATACCAAGTTAGGGATGTGTCAGACCTTCTAAGTGGATCAATAATTCAAGCATAGGTTCTAGAAATTTGGAAGGAAGATGAAAATGGAAAATGTTACTGTGGCCATGGGTTGGCTTGATAGTTTAAGGGATGTGCAGAAAATGGTTGCCAAACAATTGGAGTGGCCGAATCCATGAATGGAGATAATGGTTCTGCCTGGAATATTGATGGTTAGATATGAAAAGTGTGATAGATTTAATGCATAAAAAATTTTGGATGTTTTCCAAACTCTTGCCGAAAAAGTCTTAAGTTGTACTGGGTGATGGTCCTCACTCGCATCAGTGTTATAGAGAAATGGAAGTTACTCATCATTCGTAAAACTGCATATCACTGTTGCTTTAGAAATGTTTGTAAACTGCAATGTTTGGTGACTAAGCTGGATGGCAACCTGCATGATTGTGCTGCCAACCTGAAAAATGTTTTGCTGCAAAATATTGGACTTGCTTCCCTTCCTTCACTACAACCATTTATCAAAGACTTATAAAAAAATAAGAAAACAGTTCCACTGAGAGTGCCTTATTCAACATTATCTACCACACAATGTACCAGACTCTGCAAAGCAATTCATTCTCCTGGATGCACACAGCTTTATTTCAGTTGTGTGGAATACAGTGGAACCTCAAGCTGTCAGAAACAGTTTCCAGAAAGCCAGAACTTTTGGGATGAGTTTATTAATCTCTTGAAATTATTGGGGAAATGTTTTTGTAGTCTACGCAATTTGACAGGATTAAATTTCTTGTAGACATGTGGAGGGGCAAATGTCAATGTTGACATTCCTGAACATGAATAATTTTAGCCGATCTATGATAAAGTCATTGATGTACACTTTAAAGACTATCAGTTGATTGTAATGTTAAGACATCTCAGATGCTGGATGTACAGGAGATAATAAAAAGTTTAAGCAGGGTTGGAATACCAATTATATGTTGTCCCTTTAAAACACAGAGTTCAGAAGACAATCTGATTTGCAGATACTTCATTGCAGGAAATGGTGAAACACATGTTCTCACTGTTAGTTTGAATGTCTGTATATCAGCAGCCTAAAGGAACCTGTTTTATGACTCTTTGAAACTTAGTAATCCTCTATGCTACAAACAGCTTCTGTGGTACAGTTTTTTTAAATTGTTTTTATCTGAATAGAATAGAATATTTTTATTAGCCTTTCAGTATTTTTCATACAATTGGCTTCGTCAAAGTTTACAGAGGGTTTTAGTTTCAGTACGATATTCAAATAGTTACAGAAGGTGAGAAAAGGAACTAAAGACCTTTTTCTTCAGCATTATGTAAAACAGTGTTTTATACAATAATTAAATACACACATAAGAAAAGAATCACAGTAAATAACTAGCTTATATAATATCAAAACATTTTCTTCATAACTTAGGTAAAACATATATTTTGATGATTAGTTTCTAAGAATTCTTCAGTTGCATAGAATTCCTTGTTTTTTAGCCAGGTTTCCAATGTATTCTTATATTTATTTAGTGGTACTGTATGAGCTGAGCATGGTAACTTATTGAAAAATTTTATGCTTAAGTACTTATAGTTATTATGGACTACAGCAAGTCTTGTGGAAGGCAAGTCCAGCAGGTGACTGTTACTTGTACTGTGTGCATGCACATCACATCTCAGGTCCATTTTTTTCAGATCTTCTCTGGCACATATTAAACAGTTATATATGTACATGCTTGGCACTGTCATTACGCCAAGAGATTTAAAATAATTTCTGCAGGACTCTCTGGGTGCTAACCCTTCCATGCACCTGATTGATTTCTTCTGCCATCTGAAAATACATTCAGCCCCTGGGGGGTTACCCCAAAGCAATATTCCATATTGCAGTTGGGAATGAAAAAAAGCATAGTATGAGTGGAGTAGCAATTGCTTGCTCACACTGTTTCTTAATTTAAACAATAAGAAAAGTACTCGTGCTAGTTTACTACATAGATAATTGGTGTGTCCTTCCCATCAGAGCTTTTGGTCTATTAGTCCAAGTAATTTCACTGTTTTGTTTTCAATTTTAGTTACTTTGAAATTAAATATTATTTCTTCTGTTTTTGTTTGATTTATGCACAGCTGGTTAGCCTGACACCAGTAATTAGCCATTTGCATCATTTCCCTATTTTTGTCCAGTACACTCTGTAAGTTCTCTCCTGTACTTATTAATGTCATATCGTCAGCATATAGTACAGTGTGTAAACTTCTAGATGGCAGACCTCTCCCTAGTCCTGAATCGGTAGAAGTCGGTAAACGTCGGGCGGCTTCGGTAGGCACACAGTTTCGACTGCCAACATTACACAGCTGACTGTGTTGTACAAGGTAGCCACTGTCGTCTGCTTTGTTATTGTTTTGCGCTGTACTGTTCTGCGTGTTTTTATGGTGCAGTTGTGCTAAACATTATCAAAATGAGTGAAGAGGCAGTTGCTGGCCTATTTCGGGAGTCGCCAGCAACCCCTACCCGTAGGCCTACGGCTAGAAGGAAACCAGTATTACGTAGTGATGCTCGCAAAATTATATTGCATGTGATTGAATGCTGTGAAAGAGAAAGGAGCAGAAGAAATTGCTTCACCTCATTTACAAATCTTCAGTGAGAGCTGCTACATACACAGGACAAAGCATGCGTAGCATTGGAAGATTCAAACAGTTTTCCAAGAATATTCCTGGCGTATCACCACAAACGGCCTGGCAAGAAAAGGTGAGTTTCCATTTCAGATACACTCCTGGAAATGGAAAAAAGAACACATTGACACCGGTGTGTCAGACCCACCATACTTGCTCCGGACACTGCGAGAGGGCTGTACAAGCAATGATCACACGCACGGCACAGCGGACACACCAGGAACCGCGGTGTTGGCCGTCGAATGGCGCTAGCTACGCAGCATTTGTGCACCACCGCCGTCAGTGCCAGCCAGTTTGCCGTGGCATACGGAGCTCCATCGCAGTCTTTAACACTGGTAGCATGCCGCGACGGCGTGGACGTGAACCGTATGTGCAGTTGACGGACTTTGAGCGAGGGCGTATAGTGGACATGCGGGAGGCCGGGTGGACGTACTGCCGAATTGCTCAACACGTGGGGCGTGAGGTCTCCACAGTACATCGATGTTGTCGCCAGTGGTCGGCGGAAGGTGCACGTGCCCGTCGACCTGGGACCGGACCGCAGCGACGCACGGATGCACGCCGAGACCGTAGGATCCTACGCAGTGCCGTAGGGGACCGCACCGCCACTTCCCAGCAAATTAGGGACACTGTTGCTCCTGGGGTATCGGCGAGGACCATTCGCAACCGTCTCCATGAAGCTGGGCTACGGTCCCGCACACCGTTAGGCCGTCTTCCGCTCACGCCCCAACATCGTGCAGCCCGCCTCCAGTGGTGTCGCGACAGGCGTGAATGGAGGGACGAATGGAGACGTGTCGTCTTCAGCGATGAGAGTCGCTTCTGCCTTGGTGCCAATGATGGTCGTATGCGTGTTTGGCGCCGTGCAGGTGAGCGCCACAATCAGGACTGCATACGACCGAGGCACACAGGGCCAACACCCGGCATCATGGTGTGGGGAGCGATCTCCTACACTGGCCGTACACCACTGGTGATCGTCGAGGGGACACTGAATAGTGCACGGTACATCCAAACCGTCATCGAACCCATCGTTCTACCATTCCTAGACCGGCAAGGGAACTTGCTGTTCCAACAGGACAATGCACGTCCGCATGTATCCCGTTCCACCCAACGTGCTCTAGAAGGTGTAAGTCAACTACCCTGGCCAGCAAGATCTCCGGATCTGTCCCCGATTGAGCATGTTTGGGACTGGATGAAGCGTCGTCTCACGCGGTCTGCACGTCCAGCACGAACGCTGGTCCAACTGAGACGCCAGGTGGAAATGGCATGGCAAGCCGTTCCACAGGACTACATCCAGCGTCTCTACGATCGTCTCCATGGGAGAATAGCAGCCTGCATTGCTGCGAAAGGTGGATATACACTGTACTAGTGCTGACATTGTGCATGCTCTGTTGCCTGTGTCTATGTGCCTGTGGTTCTGTCAGTGTGATCATGTGATGTATCTGACCCCAGGAATGTGTCAATAGAGTTTCCCCTTCCTGGGACAATGAATTCACGGTGTTCTTATTTCAATTTCCAGGAGTGTATTTTGATTGCGATCACTTTGAAGGAGCCCCCTATTTTGTCCGAATTACCTTATATTTCATTTTTCCTTGCTACCGTATTGCTTTGTATGGAAACACCACTGGTTACTGTTTTAATTTGAAACACATTCATATTACAGTACATTTCCAAATTCAAAAAAATACATGCAGTGCAGAAGGCATTTTCTTATGAATCTTTCTCTCTCTTTTAACTTAGAAAAAGAAGTGGAGAAATCGAAGTAATGATCGATGATTTCAACCAGCGTGCCATTTGTGACACGATAGTGGAATTTTATTCAGTGCGGAAGATTGTGCCGAGTCTGCGAACACTGCATCCAGTTTTGCACGACAAAATAGGCTGGAAGTGGAGTATTGTCTCACCGAGAAAAGTACTTTTGTCTATGGGATTCATATGGCGTAAGGTGGAAAACAAGAGGAATGTATTGTTAGAACGTCCAGACATTGTGCACTGGCGATCTCGTTTCATTGTTGACATGAAGAACTTCAGGGAAGCAGGCAGAGGAATATTTTATCTCGATGAATTGTGGATCGATAATAACTTAACGTTTAATAAATGTTGGCAGAGGAAGGGTGACTTACGTGAAGAGTGTCACTGCATGGGGGAGCTCACCGGGGGGAAAAAAAAATCGCATGCAGTGAAAGTCGAACCCGGGTCCGCTGCATTACAAGCATTTACCTAATCAATTACGCTACGCATGCTACAGTAACCTAACTGTTGAAACAGTGGCCATTACTCTTTTCGGGCGTTCGGAGAACAACTCACCAAAGTTTCATTGCAATTGGATGAATGGTTTGTGAGCACATCGTCTGCTTTCGTGTAAGCATGACGTGCAATTTTTAGTGCCAGCCCCCCCCCCCCCCTCCCCACAATGGCTCCTCTCCTCTCCCCTCGCCAGCCAATGCTTGCTTCCTCCTCTCTACGCACTCCCCTCATAACTCTGCCGTCTTACAGTTAATACACTGTATGTTCTTACACGGTATGTAATTCGAGAAGTCATTAACATAGACAATGAACAGAAAAGGTCCAAGAACAGAGCCTTGGGGTATTCCTCTTTCTATAGGGAGTATTTCTAACCTCTGCTTGTTTGCATATACAAGTTGTAACCTATTGCTTAGATAAGATTTGAATAGACAGAGTGTATCATCAATGCCATAGTATTTTAACTTTTTGATGAGTATGTCATGTGACACCGAGTCAAATGCTTTAATTAGGTCAATAAGTGTTCCAGACATTGATACCCTTTTTCATACCCTTCATAAACATTGCTCACCAAAGACTCTACTGCTTTTACAGTTGATAGGTGTGACCTGAAGCCAAACTGTTGTTCATTTAAAATTTTGTTGGTTTCAGAATACCTGTATATCTGCTTATGCACACAATTTTCTACTAACTTGGATATGATTGGTACTATTGAAATGGATCTGTAGTTATTTTGGAGGTTTCTTTCACCTTTTTTATACACAGGCAATGTAACTGTGAGCTTAAGACAATTGGGGAATATTCCTTCATCAAGTACTTTGTTTGATAGTGAGAGAAGTGGCATTTTAATTTCTTTTGCTATACATTTTATGATGAGATTACTGAGTCCATGATAGTCTTCTGTTTTGGAATTACTTAATTTGTTGATTGACTTATGAATCTCATTTAATGTGATTTGGGTCCAAGTGAACTTCTCACTTCTTGTCTGTTTTGCACAAGTGAGTAATGCTTCTGCATCAGAGGCAGAATTGATGGGTGGGGTGGTGACGCTATTTACAAAATATTCATTGAGAATGTTGCAGTCAATAGGGATACTCCTTTCATTATTGGTATTATTAATTTCCCTTTTAATGACAGTCCAGGCAACTTTACATTTATTTTTAGAATTTAAAATATATTCATCATTTGCACCGCACTTTTATTTCTAATCTGTAAAGGTTTCTCATTTTAGTGTAATTTTCCTTGTCCCTATCACTGTTATGAGATTTGTCTTTCATAATCATCAGTAGTATTCTGAGTTTGTTAAGTTGTGGGGTGTACCACTTGTTAGTATTTTGTTGCTTATGAGTAATATTACTCTGGTACCTTTTGGTTACCAAGGGGTATGTCATTTCTACTATATGCTTGATCTCTGTCAGGAAAATGGTAAAACATTTATTAATCATTTTCTTGTTATCCATTACATGAGCCCAATCCATTTCTTTGAACTCTATCATTTTGTTTGCATTGGATTCACCTAGAATTCTGTGTGTCACTTCTCTCTCTGTAGAACTGAAGGCTGACTTTTCAATTTGAAGCCATAGCCCTGCGTGATCTGATATTCCTAATTCTATTACATCACATTGTATGGAGTCTCTTTGTACATTGCTAATTATGTTCTCAAGGCATGCATTCAGTCTAGTGGGTTTTTCATTGAGACAGTAATAGTTTAATGACTTCAGAGTGTCAATCATATGAATTACATTTTTTCTCTTTGCCCTTATATCTATGTTAATATCACCTACAATTACAATTCTATGCTGTTTATATTTTGACAACAGCAGTATTAAAGTATCAATTTTTTCTATAAATATTATCTCATCAGAGCCTGGGATTCGATAGATTGAGACAATTACAGTTTTCTGTTCGTGCATTACCACACCAGCTACTTCTATTGTAGCTTCAAGGCATATTCTATTAAGGTCTATAACTGAGTAATGCAATTCAAGGTTACTTTTGACATATATTGAGACCCCACCATGTGTAATACTTTTTCTGCAGTAGCTTGTAACTAACAAATATCTAAGAGGAACACACAAGTGTTCAGTGTCTTTCATCCAGTGGTTATTGATGCATAGAACACTGCAGTTTATTTTATCGCGCCAGTATTGTAATTCATTGATTTTACACCTAAGAGATTGTACATTTATATGAAGGAGGAGGAAACTGTCACTGCTACATAGTGGTATTCTACTTTCACAGAACCTTCTGTATTCATTTATTTTCACTACATGATCTAGGGTTGCACGATTATCTGAATGAATTAGACTGCTGCAGTTTCCACTTAATGTGGTTTCTAACTTTCCTTCATCTGTAATGTCGTTTTCTCTAAAAAAAGGAGGTGTACGGTCATGCTCTGTGGGACTGTCTTTTAAGACAAGGCTGCTGCGTGCTCGTATTTCATTTACAATTTTGTTTATCTCCTGACACAAAAATGTTTTCCCGTGGTAATTTAGATGCTCACCATGTTCAGTGTGCAAATTTCTTTCAAGTATGCTAATATCCACTACATTGCATTTAGCATAAATGGAACATAGTTGTTTGATTTTAATATTTGTTATACGAATCGCTTTGTTAACACATGAATTATAGATCAAGCCATGTCTATGAGGTATCGTCACAACAATAGTGTTTTCCATCTTACTTGCACCAAAAAAAATTTTCAAACCTGTTATAAACTTTTTGGCCTCATTATGTGCTACATCATTTGCAGAAACTGATGGCTCAAGAATCCCCCTGCACCTCAGTTCATAGGATGTTAGAAAAAGGCCTGTGTGGGAAGCAATTACTCCGTCGGGTTCATACAGTCAATTTAATTTTGCAGAAAGCAGTTGTTAACAAGACATGTCTTTATTTTGATTATTTCTGTGAGGTAGTGATGGTGGTGTGATTTGCATTATAAATTATTGACAATGCAACTACAAACACTGATGTATGATACCACCTAAGGAAATACTGTTGATACTGGTAAAGCTTACACAGTTGATGGTGATGGAAATATTGAAAGCCAGTCTACATCTTCGAGAGTGTCGTGTTTGCAGTGTCTTGCATCAAAGCAATGAACACTTCATATGAATTGTTGTTAATATTGTACATAAAAATTCCTGACGGTGTATGAATATTTGTTGGAATAAGTTAGTGAAGTCACTTTTCTGAAAGTACCTGCATTTTCAC
Organism: Schistocerca cancellata; assembly: GCF_023864275.1. Lineage (NCBI taxonomy): Eukaryota > Metazoa > Arthropoda > Insecta > Orthoptera > Acrididae > Schistocerca > Schistocerca cancellata. The sequence continues at coordinate 654,665,431 of NC_064626.1, forward strand.
AAAAAATTTGGAAACTATAAAAATATGGTAATAGTTACAAACACTTACGTAGAGGAAGAGAAAGACAAAGGAAACCACTTACGCTACCCATCATATGAGCTCAAAATGTTTCGCTTAATTGGCTGCAGATACAGAACCATTCCATTGACTTCATCCCTTTGTGATAAAATATGCTGTTTATGTGACTCCTGTTCTTAACCTATGTAAGTGATCTTCTAATGATTTTAAAGGAGTTCTAAAACTTTAATGTTTATCTTTGCCACTAGGCTTATAATTAAGGTTCAAAGTCATCTATATCAGATGCAGCTCAGATGATAACTGAAGAGACCTAAAATTGATCCACAGCAAACACTTTCCCTTAATCTCAAAGAGACTTGTGTTGTGATAGTTTGAAAATAGTTTTTTCCTAAGTAGCTTCTCGATTTGTGTTTAGCTAAAGCAAGGTTCTTGGTTCATTTAGAGTATTTTTACTTTCCGTTGTTTTATGAAATTATGTTCTTGGGCAATACGTCTAACAGAAAATAAATTATTTGTTCAGCAAAAGTAATTGGCAAAAATATTGGCAAAAATATAAAATTGTGTGAGGATCTTGGAATTCTTACTCACTTTCCAATACATTTTCTCCTTAACCCTGAGCAGACACGTCTGTGTATAAAGTGTGCCAACCACAAATAAAAATGTTTTGCACTGTTCCATTGTTATTTCACAGTATGAACCCATATCTGTTCTTTTATTATCGTTTTAGCTAACACAGTGATAAATTGTGTTGTCATATGTCCAAGTAAGCAGCAGTAATATAAGATAAATAGTGAGTTAGGTGAGCAAAAACTTGCAATCCTTGCAAGAAATTGACCCAGATTATGAGCTAGCAGCACAATCCCAGAATGAAGGAATTGTCTGCGAGATAATTAGTAATCGAATAAGCGTTTGGTTGGAATCTGATGCACTGCACTGTTTGATGCCTCAGGTGGGTCACTGCAGTGGGGTAACACCTGTCTGTGGTAACAAAGTGATATAATGAAAGTTTACTTCATTATTGTTTGACTAAACTGAGATTAAACTGTGGTTTTGCTCATACATTTTTACCTTGGTCTTACATATATACAAAGTACGCCGCATGCCCGCTTGTGTTATGAAAAATGACATACCTACTCATGGGTTAACAGTTTTTTTGCTGATAATAAAAATAAATTTCTTTGATTCCTACGATCACAATACCATATCCAAAAATGATAAACATGTAGAACTCCTTGTACGTTGTTCAGCGAAGAATTACACTCTCTCACACAAATCTATTAAACTTCCAATTTACATAAAGTAATAACTGGGAATCCCTGACAATTAACAATAAAAGTATGTACATACCTCATTGGAGATTAATCTTCCAAATTATCTGATTGGCTAAATATGAGGAATTAAAAATTCTATTAGCTACATGGTAAAGAGCGCTAGTAATTGTAAACCTGCATGTCAAGTATTAGTGTACTGTAAGCAAAACTCATTGCTTCAAATATAGGCATCTTTTTTTGAACATATTTTTATAACAAAGTAAGTATTAAGTTACTGAAAGAAAATAAAGAGAACCTATTTAATATACAGTAACTGATAAAACTTCGGTTTTTTAAAAGTAGTAGCTTTTGTGATAATTTACATGGTTTCTGTTATCTGGCAGAAGTGGAAGTTGTATTGAATGTGAAGTCCTAATTTACTGATAATGCAGTGTCAATATTAAGTTTCCAAGAGTTACTGCTTTATCTTATGGTAACATATTCAATAAAGTTATCCTTCCAGCTTACTGTTATTGCATAATCCACTCTGCTGTTGTATTGGTGATATTTAGTTCACATTATCAATTTCATAATTGTGCAGTGACAGACTTGCTTGTGGCAGTTCAACACAACTGAAACACGTCAAATGATCTAAAACATAACTACATCAAAAATCTAGCCAGAACAGGCATATTTTATGCATACGGTAGCATTGACTCTGCATGTGATTGCAGTTTGGATCACTTTATGTACTCCAATGTCTTGGTTGAGTTGGAGTGCCACAAACAGGTCTGAAGATGAAAATAGGTGCACACATCCATGAGACTAAAGCACAATGAAGTAAGATTATCCTGATTTAATTTAATTTCTCTTGCGTATCTACCCAGCACAATTTGGTACTAAAGTTTTAAATATATGATGCTGAACTGTGTTCTAATTGATAACAACATATAAGATATTGTCACATTTGGATGGAAGTAAAAATCAAAACCGTTATGGCATCACGGCAAAACTTAAAGGTATTGTACAGAGATCAAATATATAATGTACAAATAGTAAAATGAGAACAGGAATTTATTAATAAAGGGTGGATAATTTCTAAGTGCTTAATTTCATAATTAAAACAGAGAGAATACAGAGGTAAAGAAACTATGGTGGAGGACATCAGAGGTAATAAAGAGAGGTAGCAGTCACCCAGAATCCCATGTTTAGAGAAATGTGTGAAGTACATAGTGACAGGAGGAGTGGAAAATAGATCTGAACCTCAGCATTGATGATACAGTGCAATTACTAAAGTTCCAGTGGTAGTCAGTCTACCTTTGGAGGAAAATCCTTTAAATGATAGAAGTAAACATAGAAATATGAAGATTATTGAAAGTTAGATATAGTTTTTATGCATTTCTGATGTTAATGTGTTCTTGCAACTAAAGAGAAACATTACTTTGCATTATTTACAAATGGAATTAACAGACAATTATATACACTCCTGGAAATTGAAATAAGAACACCGTGAATTCATTGTCCCAGGAAGGGGAAACTTTATTGACACATTCCTGGGGTCAGATACATCACATGATCACACTGACAGAACCACAGGCACATAGACACAGGCAACAGAGCATGCACAATGTCGGCACTAGTACAGTGTATATCCACCTTTCGCAGCAATGCAGGCTGCTATTCTCCCATGGAGACGATCGTAGAGATGCTGGATGTAGTCCTGTGGAACGGCTTGCCATGCCATTTCCACCTGGCGTCTCAGTTGGACCAGCGTTCGTGCTGGACGTGCAGACCGCGTGAGACGACGCTTCATCCAGTCCCAAACATGCTCAATGGGGGACAGATCCGGAGATCTTGCTGGCCAAGGTAGTTGACTTACACCTTCTAGAGCACGTTGGGTGGCACGGGATACATGCGGACGTGCATTGTCCTGTTGGAACAGCAAGTTCCCTTGCCGGTCTAGGAATGGTAGAACGATGGGTTCGATGACGGTTTGGATGTACCGTGCACTATTCAGTGTCCCCTCGACGATCACCAGTGGTGTACGGCCAGTGTAGGAGATCGCTCCCCACACCATGATGCCGGGTGTTGGCCCTGTGTGCCTCGGTCGTATGCAGTCCTGATTGTGGCGCTCACCTGCACGGCGCCAAACACGCATACGACCATCATTGGCACCAAGGCAGAAGCGACTCTCATCGCTGAAGACGACACGTCTCCATTCGTCCCTCCATTCACGCCTGTCGCGACACCACTGGAGGCGGGCTGCACGATGTTGGGGCGTGAGCGGAAGACGGCCTAACGGTGTGCGGGACCGTAGCCCAGCTTCATGGAGACGGTTGCGAATGGTCCTCGCCGATACCCCAGGAGCAACAGTGTCCCTAATTTGCTGGGAAGTGGCGGTGCGGTCCCCTACGGCACTGCGTAGGATCCTACGGTCTTGGCGTGCATCCGTGCGTCGCTGCGGTCCGGTCCCAGGTCGACGGGCACGTTCACCTTCCGCCGACCACTGGCGACAACATCGATGTACTGTGGAGACCTCACGCCCCACGTGTTGAGCAATTCGGCGGTACGTCCACCCGGCCTCCCGCATGCCCACTATATGCCCTCGCTCAAAGTCCGTCAACTGCACATACGGTTCATGTCCACGCCGTCGCGGCATGCTACCAGTGTTAAAGACTGCGATGGAGCTCCGTATGCCACGGCAAACTGGCTGACACTGACGGCGACGGTGCACAAATGCTGCGCAGCTAGCGCCATTCGACGGCCAACACCGCGGTTCCTGGTGTGTCCGCTGTGCCGTGCGTGTGATCATTGCTTGTACAGCCCTCTCGCAGTGTCCGGAGCAAGTATGGTGGGTCTGACACACCGGTGTCAATGTGTTCTTTTTTCCATTTCCAGGAGTGTACAAACAATTTTCCAACTTCTCAAAAGTCTCAGACAGAAATTTATATTACATTTAAATCCATTATGTAAGTCATTATTGTCTTGTTCACTGTACTTATTCTAAAGAAATAACTTTCAAAGTTATTGCCACATCTTGAATGATAGCCAAAAACTTCGAACAGTGAACCGCCAACTGTACATTTAAAAAGCTTGTTTCTCATTTGTTTCTGCCAGATAGATAATGTTATAATGGATAATTTATTTGTAATGATTGCTTTAGAATGTCAATGGGGAAACTGTCAAGTGATTAGGCTATATGCGTGACCACTTTATAAATTTTATGTAGCTATTGGGCTGTTCAGGGAAGTAGTTGTACCCAAGTTTTTGAGGAAATTTACTTATGATGTGACATTATCGTGTTGGAAGATAGTTCCATGAAAGTGCTGATGAAGGTATATTGCATCATGAACAATAACAATGTATTTTACATAAAGTTGATGAGAATTGAGGCAAGGTATTTGTAGGTGAAACTTTCGTTCAGACTGTACTTGCAGTGATGACGAACAACACCGAGTGCAGCTGCTGTACTCATGATCAGTGAATCAGTGCAAAGGGAATCTCTGTGACTAGTGACATGGAGACGTGATGCTAACAGGGCCTGATCATCCACATGCTAGGCTAGCTCAACTCAAACTCAAGTGGTCAAAGTGTTTACTCAACTAGAACTGCTCTGGTGAACAGCAGTGTCAATTTCTTCTGTAAATGTTTGGAAATCTTTGGCTGCTTATAAATAACAATTTGAATGTCAGTTATTCCATGAATTTACAAGTTTACCAAATTTCTACGTACTTCAACAATAACAATCTTAGGATTTCCTCTCAGTTCTTGTTGTTCCTCATTTGCAGTATTTTAAAATCTTTATTTAAAAAAATAGCTGACAGTCAGCCATATTCAGGACATATGCTCAGTTCTCTCTTGAAAGCCATTTCCTTTCCCATGAGTAATCTGCATCTCAGAGGGAGCGTCTAACATAGTTCTGCCACCTAACCCACAGAAAAACTTCTCCAATTTAATGTATCATTTATATCAAAGCACAAAAGTGCATTCATTAAGATCTGAAATGCCACAAGTTCCCATTCACAAATTATTTTTTAGGTTGTAAGTTTTGAAATAAAAAAAAATTCAGTTTGAAGAAAGATAAACTTTAATATATTAATCCATAAATCACATCTCCATTATGGATTATTTCTTCTTGGCCATAAGTGAAAGAAATCACAATTCCTCATCGTTCATCTGCATAACAAGCTTATCATGTCACTGTAGAAACGAAGTAACAATTTCAACATAACAGATACTGAAACATCACAACACTTTATAAACAACATACCTTCATTTAATAACGTTTATAAACCTGCACCTATTCTATGAACCAAATAATGTGGTCACTACCTCACTCTTCAACCAGCATAGAAGTTTTAACAGACACCTTGGATGATGGAGAGTAGTGAGCCAGGATGAAGGAGAGGTTTCTAGCAAACTTGGCTGAAGAAAAAAAATCTCATTTTGCTTTTCATGCCAAAGATCAAAACTCTTTTGTCCGTAGCTTTGAGAACTGAAAGCAATTCTGATACATCACTTCAAATGACAGTCTACCTCTGGTAACATTTTGTAAAATACTCTTTAATTTCCCTCTCTTTCAGTGTGCTCAGAAGTACTGGATTTGAGGATTGGTATTCTCCTTCCAACATCATGCCACCAGCTTGAATGGAATTTTGGCTAGGCTAACTGGTCTCTTTTTGCAGAAAGATTTGATAGGCAACTTGGTAGATTCCTCCAACCTGCCAGAACTACAATGGGTTTGTTGGTGTAGTAATAAGCTCTGTGGAAGACTGCATACCAAGGCACTTTACATGGGAATAAATCTCAGACTGGGATGAATACGATGAGGAATTGTATACCTGTAACCAGAATTTAAAAGACTAAAATCATAATCTGATGAGAACTCTCTAATTGCATTATTTTTACTGCCAAAATTGCTGCCACCATGAAATAAAAAATGAAAATGAGAAAATCTCGCAGTTTCAATAGTATCGACTCAGAGTTGTTGCTTAACTGAAAAAACAGGTAATTAAGTGACACTCGAGGTGTATCACCAGTATAATGAGATCAGGAGCTACACGCTACCTCTTTGTGAGAATAAAAATAGTTGCCAACCTTAAATCAGGTAGACTAAATAATGTTAATCATCACTCAGCAAGGTGTATGAAGTGCTGAAGGGTGTGATTTGTGATCGTATAATCTCCCTCATATTAAATAAATTCCCTGTCGAGTAATTCGATTTCTGACCAAAAACAGTTGCGCATATCAGATAATAACGCTGTCCACCTACATAGAGGGAAGCTTCCAGAAATAACTAAAAGCATCTGATGTGTTTATTGATCTGACTGTGGCGTATCACACTCTCTGGAGGCAGGGCTTAAGCTGTAAGTTTCTTCATGTCATACCCTGTGCAAAAAAAGTTTGCCTACCAAATTAGACCTTTCAAAGTCACCATAAGTAATGAAAGGAGCAAACAAATGGAAAATTAACAATGATCTCCCTCAAAGATCTGACATAGTAGTATTAGTTTTTTCGGTATATTGCTGACATACCTAAAGGAAAGTGTTGATACAATTCACATACGCTGATGAATGGGCAGTAGCTGTTCAACATAAAGGCACAGAAACAGGAGAGGCAGTATTGTTAAAGTATTTAAAAACGTTTCCCCACTACTTTCACATTTTAGGGCTCCAGCCTGTTCCAACCAAAATTTATACGTGATACTGGTCAACTTACAGAACATTTTGAGAAAACTGTTCTTTTCTACAATGAAACACCCACATACCTTGGTATAGACTACGTTCTACAAAGCTCTGTAGTTCAGTATAGTTTTCCTCAACCTTTACTCAGTGTAATTCATCACCAAATCTGCTGTATTCTGCTGTGTGTCTCAATAGTGAACATGTTAAGATTGGAGTAGAGCTAAACTGCACCAAGTGGATAATATTTGGAACAACGTCTGTGCCCTTATATTGGATGCCAGTGCTCAGCGATGTTCAGCCATGCCAGTTGTGGTGAAACCATACTGTTGTAGAGGATACACTAAAATACAAAGAAATCCTTGATGAATTCAGAAAAAGACTGTCTGAAAATGTGGATACAGACAGACTGTGTTCTAGAGGTGCCCGCCTCCCCCCTGAAAAAACTAATAGATAGTTCTTACCCCCTTATTCTGTGTTTCATAGGAAAAATTTGGGTAGGAATTGTCTTGGAAGGACCAGTGGAGCCTTAGTTTTATTATTTAAAATTTTCAACATAATATCTCTTAATTATTACCCTTATTTATTTATTTATTTATGCAAATGGTCTTACAAGTCATACCCATGTGTGTTTATTTGTATCTATACTCATACCAGTTTCAGTACACTTTTTCTATTTTCCTTGTCCATGTGGTAGCCTTTGATTGTTGACAAATGCCACTCTTAGCTAGTCACTAACAGTGGCAACTTGTTATTGCTGTATTGGGTAATTATAACGTTTTCCTGACAACTGGAGACTTTGTGGTACTGGGGTGAAAGACTCACATATCTCTCACGGGTGATTGACATCTTGTGTGCGGTCGATCTTCTTCTCAGGACAGATGGCTGCGTCAATCTTCACAATGCTTCTTCTCCGAAGACTTCATGTTGGTTAGGGAAATATTAATGAACTACTTCTCTACCCTTGAAATGATTTCTTACTATCAGAATACTTTCATATCAACTCCACTATATTTTCTTTTGCACAATAAGACAATTACACAAGTTTCACATGCACTTTCAACTATTGTAAATCAACCTCGCCTGGAAAACATTAGTACTTAACATATATTATTACAGTCTCTTTTTTTTTTTTAATAACCCTTGTCAAAACAGTTTTTGTTCCTAGCAAGTCTCTAGATAAAACATATTTTTTGTTCCCAACAGCCACTACTATTTCAGTGCCAAAGAATAGCCCTTGATTCTCCTTGTACTGGACATATGGCTTCCAAGGCGTGTGCAGCCACCACTTGTCAGTGGCGATAGACTGCCACAACTTCAGTTTTCTCGTAACACACGCCCATGCTGCACACACATAAAACGAGGTGCAGTAGACACATTTCCATCTCTCACTCTCGTACGTAAAATATTGGGTGTTCTAGACTGTGGAAAGCTGAGGGTCAATAGAATTTGTGTCGAAATTCTTGAGGCACTGCATATCCCTCTCCTTAGCTCTAACACTCGGAACACTCGATATTTTATACATATTCAGTATGTAAATTGACGTCATACTTAATGACAATCGACGTCTCTAAGATATTCATTTACTCCATAATTCTAGATATATATGTGTTTTTTATAAATTCTTGAACTTCACAGGATAAGCTCCCTATATTTGTCTTTCCACCGACTTTTGAAGACTCTCCTTTCAATTCCACTCGTAAATTCCAGGTGTCATGGACCCTTAAACATTTTATCCTTTTCCCTTAATCCTTTATTCAACTCCTTCCTTTGTTTGTATGGACTAGTACTATCCTATACAGCTTTCTGTAGTCTGGAGGAATGCTAGAGAAAATTTATGAGCCTGTTCTTTGCAACAGCCACAAATCTTAATAACGCTATAGGTATTAAGAATTCAAATTTACCAGGATAATTCCTACCAAATATGTGATTTGTCACTATACTGCCCTTTTCCCCTTAGGTACAGTACTTATCGCTTACCTATGGGTTGATCCTATGGGTAACCTTTCTCCTGCCATTCTGGTAGGTACGCCCCTTTCTTCTTCCTATATTCTATGGTACAAGTCAATCTCCCTCTTGGTGTCCTGCCCACACAGTATAGGTCAGCCTCTCTTTGGTCTGCCTATCTGCCCTTTTTTTTTCATTCACTAAAAACTGGGTGCCCCCCCCCCCCCATTCTTTGTGAGTAGGCCCCATGGTTCATCATCCTAGTATACATCTTCATGTATACTATCACTAAATGTTATCCGATAAAATTAAAAATCTACTTCAATCTCCAATATTGCTCATTAATACTTCATTTCATATCCTAGAGTCATCCTTTACTTTTCAACCTCTCTACCATACCTCTATATACCATTCGTTACTTACCATATATACTTAGGTTATCAAAGGGTATATCATCTTTAATTAGGTTATCAGAGTGTCCCCCTATTCAACAAGTTTTCAAGTCATTCTTATTTATATACTTATATATTTTTAGAATTAGTCAGTGTGGAACCATCACCTATAATACCATGTGCTCATGCTTTACCATGTGCACGTACTTCTCCTTACAACACTTGATGGTTCTTACAAGCTCTCAAACTGTACTTTTCCTGTTTATGTCTTTGTGTTTCTTTGTGTGTATGTGTATGGGTAGTTGTGTAGCCTGTTTCTTCAGCCTACTTGTGTAAAATAAGTTGAAGGTTATTGAAAACCATGGAAATTGAGGAGGACTTCAGCGATAGAAGTGTATGCATATGGAAAGAGGGAAAGGTAGATAGGTACTCAAATGAGAAGTAAGAAAGGAAAAAGTAGAGATGGTCGCTAAGATCGAAGAAGTGAAAGAAGATAGCCCCAAAGACAGGAAAACCCTTCCCACCCCTCTTCGCCAGTACTTGAGTGAGAAGCCGGAGGAGGTATGATGTTAAACATCTGCTGCAGAATGGACATTCTCACCTTCACCTTTGAAGTCTCCAAAGAAAGATCTTAGCAACTCCTATGGAACGGCAAATGGTGAAGAATCAGTTACACTTGTCTGCGAGGGTCGTTTTAAAGGTGTAGTGCGTGCGTAGTGTTAGTCATGTTTGTACCTAAACTACCCACCCCTGTCATAACTAATACAAACCCTCCCATCTTCATCACATACGTATGAGGACTGCTTATTCCTCCCATACCAAATCTTCTTAGTTGAATTATCCTCTACGTCTTACTCTGTATGGTGCTTATTAACTCTTTCACCACTTTTTTCGTTTAGGCAGAATCCAGTTCTGCATAACAGTTTCTTTGTCTTGTTATTATCGGTTGCTATGGCAACTCAATATCTTCGTATCTCGATTTCTGTCACAAAATTCCCGCTTTCTTCAGGTCCTGTCATTTGGGTCGCCACATTCTAACATTTTCCTAACGACCGGAGACTGTGTGGCACTGGGGTACAAGACACACAAGTCTCTCACGGGTGATTTATGCATTGTGTGCAGCCGATCTTCTCAGGATAGATGGCTGCGTCGATCTTCACAATGCTTCTTCTCCGAAGACTTAGTGTTAGTTAGGGGAAATATTACTGAACTACTTCTCTACCCTTGAAATGATTTCTTGCTCTCAGAATACTTTCATATCAACTCCGCTATATTTTCTTCTTCACAATAAGACAATTACCCAAATTTCACATGTGCTTTCAAGTCTCGTAAATCAACCCCGTCTGGAAAACATTAGTACTTAACATATATTATTACAGTCTCTTTTGGTTTTAATAACCCTTGTCAAAACAGGTCTTGCTCCTAGCAAGTCAAACAACAGAGTGTATGAGTCTCTAGATAAAACATATTTCATTTGTTCCCAACAGTCACTACTATTTCAGTGCCAAAGAGTAGCCCTTGATTACTCCTTGTACCGGACATATGGCTACCAAGGCATGCACGGCCACCACTTGTCAGCGCCGATAGACCGCCACAACTTCAGTCTTATTGTAACACACGCCTATCCTGCACACACGTAAACAGTGGCACAATAGACACATTTCCATCTCTCACTCTCGTACATAAAATATTGGGTGTTCGAGACTGTGGGAAGCCGAGGGTCTGTAGAATTTGCATCGAAATTCTTGAGGCAGTACACTACTCTGTAATCTTTTTCTCCTTATTGTGCACTCCTATTATTGAAATGTACAAACAGATATAACAATGTTACACGTCTATACCAACACTGTCTTTTCTAAGGAACATTTGATATCTGTGGGAGCAGTTATTCAGACTATAAAAAAGGAGGGCGAAGTGATGAGAAACTATCACATTCATCATCTGTATTCACTAAAGAGCTTCCTTCTCATTTATCATTGGTCATGGGACCACAGTATTAACTAGAGCCTTAGTAACTTTCAGTGTTAGGTGTTTCATTCCAAAAGTATTTGGACGACCAAAGTGCACCACCAATTAAAGGACATTCATAGCAAATGTTGAGAAGCTTTTTTATCACACCATCCACTTTTGAGGGTTTACAGTGTGGCTTGATTAAAGGAAAGTTGTTGACTTCATACTGTATGAGTTATCGTATCCTAAAAGCTTCAACATCGTCACGTATAGAACAGTGATCCAGAAAGTGTAGAATAAATTTCTTTTATTTCTGTCTGTTGTTGTTTTGGTCTTCAGTCCTGAGACTGGTTTGATGCAGCTCTCCATGCTACTCTATCGTGTGCAAGCTTCTTCGTCTCCCAGTACCTACTGCAGCCTACATCCTTCTGAATCTGCTTAGTGTACTCATCTCTTGGTCTCCCTCTACGATTTTTACCCTCCACGCTGCCCTCCAGTACTACATTGGTGATCCCTTGATGCCTCAGAACATGTCCTACCAACCGATCCCTTCTTCTAGTCAAGTTGTGCCACAAACTTCTCTTCTCCCCAATCCTATTCAATACTTCCTCATTAGTTATGTGATCTACCCATCTAATCTTCAGCATTCTTCTGTAGCACCACATTTCAAAAGCTTCTATTCTCTTCTTGTCCAAACTATTTACCGTCCTTGTTTCACTTCCATACATGGCTACACTCCATACAAATACTTTCAGAAATGACTTCATGACACTTAAATCTATACTAGATGTTAACAAATTTATCTTCTTCAGAAACGCTTTCCTTGCCATTGCCAGTCTACATTTTGTATCCTGTCTGCTTCGACCATCATCAGTTATTTTGCTCCCCAAATAGCAAAACTCCTTTACTACTTTAAGTGTCTCATTTCCTAATCTAATTCCCTCAGCATCACCCGACTTGATTCGACTACATTCCATTATCCTTGTTTTGCTTTTGTTGATGTTCATCTTATACCCTCCTTTCAAGACACTGTCCATTCCGTTCAACTGCTCTTCCAAGTCCTTTGCTGTCTCTGACAGAATTACAATGTTATCGGCGAACCTCAAAGTTTTTATTTCTTCTCCATGGATTTTAATACCTACTCCAAATTTTTCTTTTGTTTCCTTTACTGCTTGCTCAATATACAGATTGAATAACATCGGGGAGAAGCTACAACCCCGTCTCACTTCCTTCCCAACCACTGCTTCCCTTTCATGTCCCTCGACTTATAACTGCCATCTGGTTTCTGTACAAATTGTAAATAGCCTTTTGCTCCCTGTATTTTACCCCTGCCACCTTCAGAATTTGAAAGAGAGTATTCCAGTCAACATTGTCAAAAGCTTTCTCTAAGTCTACAAATGCTATGTCTGTCTATGATCACCTAATTATTGGGTCTTCAGACTACCGGTTTTGGTCAGTGGTGACCATCTTCAGATCTACAGCTAACATTGGAAAATCAAATACAACTATAGTTTGCATCTTGTAGGAAGGCAGCCCAATATTCAGCCATTTTGCAGATCTCCCTGCATTAACTGCGAGCAGCCGATAAGACTCATTCTCTCTCCGAGCAGCTAGCCATGGGTTACAGCTAAACTGCGAGAATCTCTCTCCTGCATGCTGTGCTGTTGCTGTTCTTCGTGACAATGTAGTTTCATTCAGAGAGCGACCAAATTATTCATTCAGATGTTAATGTTATGTTTTTGTAGTTGTTAATTAATGTGTATCTGTAAATGTGTTAGTGTGATTTTCAAATAAATGTCAGGCAACAGCAATAAAAGTGAAGTGCTTCCCAAGCAGGTGAGTAGGCTTATTTACTATAACTTTTTCAAATGTGAATCTGAAAGTCGCACTTCTATTTTTGACATTTTTAAGACACAAGAATGAACTGCAGAAGCGTATGTTGTGGAAAGAACTGTACAGAGAGTGGTAAGTGTTAGAGCTGTAGAAACATCAGGAGAATTTGGTTTCATTTTGCCTGGAAAGCATTGAAAGCACAAGAGACTGATAGCACAAATGGATGGTTTTGACAATGATATTTTACACAATTCCGTGTTTGAAATGTATATAAGTAGTGAATACCTGACTTCACAAAAATCGTTACAATTATGCGTGAAAAAAAAGTTTCGGTGGTATGCTTGTCAATGCAAAGAATTTTAAAAAATATTGGTTTCAAGTTTGTTTAGAAGAGAATTTTTAATGGAAAGAAGTGACATAGGTGTAGCACGAACCACGCCCCTTATAAAGATGCACAGCACAAGATAAGGAGGTAGTTCATTAGTGTATTACCTTTTCGAATCATGAGTGAATCGGAATCATTCCATGAGTAACTGGTGGAAAATGAATGATGGTACTGGTGGTTTTAAAGTTCCCACAGGGAAAACTTGTCGGGTAATTATTCTGCATGCTGGCTCTTCTAGTTTTGTTCCTGAGAGTAAACTTCCATTTAGGTGTAAGATAAACAGCTGTGACTACCATTCAGAAATGAATGCTGTCAATTTCAAGAAGTGATTCATTCATTAAACAGTTCTTACCAAACTGTATTCCAAGTGGGCCATTGTAATTAGCATGCCAGATGTTGCAGAGAAAACACCAAGTGCAAGCACAAGGAAAGCAGATATTGTGCTCTGGCTTAAAAATAAACATATTTTGTTCAGTACAATCAGACTTCTGCTGAACTCCTGTAGCTCTTTAATTTATACAAGTCACATGGAAGAATGTACAAATTTGATTTTTTTGAAAGTGAATGTGATCTCACAGTTTTGCATTTAGCCATGTATTGTTATCAGTATAATCCAATAGAATTAATTTGGGCACAGGTTAAAATGCTATTGGGGGGGGGGGGGGGGGTAAACTAAACATTCAAGATAACAGACACTAAATCGCTTGCACGTGAAGCAGTGGACAACATCCCTCCTTCAGTGCTGGCATGCTGTTTGTGACATGCTGATAAGTTTCAGAAAGAAATCTTTGATAGAGAGATAAAGATAGATATAAACCTGGAACTGATCATCCTGTATTTACAATCAGATGGTTTGGACATGGAATCAGATGGCAGTGACACTGGTATTATGATGTAGACTTTGGAACAAAGTAAAGTAATAATATTTCTTGATTTTAAAAAATGCGTTTGTCAACATATCAATTGCATACATAGGATAATGATAACTTCGTAGCCTTTATTGCTTAAGAATTGTTTCGTATGAAGTATACAAACTATAGTTTTCAACATACTGCATCTTGTATGATCTAATTACTCGCGAGAATGTGGCTGGATAAATTTCCCCCAAAGTCTGATAATTTGACATTTTCAAGGCATGAATTGGAAAATGGCTTAAAATGACATGAAGGATTACCTGTCATGATACCCCTGGTTTTCGACAGTATCAGTCAGCATTTTCTCGAGTTGTACACAGAAGGTTGTTAATTGTTTGCTTGTTCAGTGGATCATAAATGCTGTCTCTCATGTAATGTTGAACAAGTTAGTTTACACTCATAATACCCATTGACACCAAAATATGTGATAACATGCTGACAATGTTTTATGATAGTCTTTTGCACTAGTCTTTGCCACCAGTAATACTTTCTGCGCACTGTGATTTACACTTAACTGCAGTCAAACTCACCAACACGCACATGCATTAAAAAAAAAAAGAGGGTGTGGAGTACAGGCAGTTGTAGAGCAACTACACTCCTGGAAATGGAAAAAAGAACACATTGACACCGGTGTGTCAGACCCACCATACTTGCTCCAGACACTGCGAGAGGGCTGTACAAGCAATGATCACACGCACGGCACAGCGGACACACCAGGAACCGCGGTGTTGGCCGTCGAATGGCGCTAGCTGCGCAGCATTTGTGCACCGCCGCCGTCAGTGTCAGCCAGTTTGCCGTGGCATACGGAGCTCCATCGCAGTCTTTAACACTGGTAGCAAGCCGCGACAGCGTGGACGTGAACCGTATGTGCAGTTGACGGACTTTGAGCGAGGGCGTATAGTGGGCATGCGGGAGGCCGGGTGGACGTACTGCCGAATTGCTCAACACGTGGGGCGTGAGTTCTCCACAGTACATCGATGTTGTCACCAGTGGTCGGCGGAAGGTGCACGTGCCCGTCGACCTGGGACCGGACCGCAGCGACGCACGGATGCACGCCAAGACCGTAGGATCCTACGCAGTGCCGTAGGGGACCGCACCGCCACTTCCCAGCAAATTAGGGACACTGTTGCTCCTGGGGTATCGGCGAGGACCATTCGCAACCGTCTCCATGAAGCTGGGCTACGGTCCTGCACACCGTTAGGCCGTCTTCCGCTCACGCCCCAACATCGTGCAGCCCACCTCCAGTGGTGTCGCGACAGGCGTGAATGGAGGGACGAATGGAGACGTGTCGTCTTCAGCGATGAGAGTCACTTCTGCCTTGGTGCCAATGATGGTCGTATGCGTGTTTGGCGCCGTGCAGGTGAGCGCCACAATCAGGACTGCATACGACTGAGGCACACAGGGCCAACACCCGGCATCATGGTGTGGGGAGCGATCTCCTACACTGGCCGTACACCACTGATGATCGTCGAGGGGACACTGAATAGTGCACGGTACATCCAAACCGTCATCGAACCCATCGTTCTACCATTCCTAGACCGGCAAGGGAACTTGCTGTTCCAACAGGACAATGCACGTCCGCATGTATCCCGTGCCACCCAACGTGCTCTAGAAGGTGTAAGTCAACTACCCTGGCCAGCAAGATCTCCGGATCTGTCCCCCATTGAGCATGTTTGGGACTGGATGAAGCGTCGTCTCACGCGGTCTGCACGTCCAGCACGAACGCTGGTCCAACTGAGGCGCCAGGTGGAAATGGCATGGCAAGCCGTTCCACAGGACTACATCCAGCATCTCTACGATCGTCTCCATGGGAGAATAGCAGCCTGCATTGCTGCGAAAGGTGGATATACACTATACTAGTGCCGACATTGTGCATGCTCTGTTGCCTGTGTCTATGTGCCTGTGGTTCTGTCAGTGTGGTCATGTGATGTATCTGACCCCAGGAATGTGTCAATAAAGTTTCCCCTTCCTGGGACAATGAATTCACGGTGTTCTTATTTCAATTTCCAGGAGTGTATAATGTTTTCGGCTTAAGTATGAAGTTAATTTTGTTGTGTACTGCATTTCAACTTATAGTTCAAATCGCAATAAGTAACAATTATTGCAAGCAGCCTCTATGATCTTGTTGTTCGCCAGTTGTCATTTTGAGAAAAATTGTCCTTGTCATTTTCACAAAGCTGTTCTTGCCTTCAAACGTCACAAGGACTGTAGCTGTGGAGCAGCGGACACAATGTTAAGATGTGAAGGAAGATCTCTCTCACATATTTGATTGATCAAAACCAGTTTTAAAATGTATTATTATCCTCATAGATTTGAACATGTAATATGGTGTACTACAGGCAAATGAGCCTGATTGTTGTCCTCAGCAACCCAGTTCGGTAACATGGACTTTGTTTGCCTTCTCTCTGCTTCCACACATGCACAGATCTCATCCCCTCCATGGTTCCACATCACTCTGCCTCTGTGCGGAAGCACCTTCCTACATGGTGTGGTCTATAGTGGACCATATACATCTTAAAACAATAAAATAGGCCTTAATGAAAAGTATTTTTTGCTTAATAAATTTCAAGCTTTTCCAGCAAGTTGAGAGCATGGCATTTTTGCACCATGTGTGAGAACCAGCAAGTGTGCTCAAAGTGCAGAAAGATTTTGTATGCAAAGCCTACTTTGCTTCATTTGACAATGTTCCGCTTTAAGCCTTGAACACCTCTCTTACATATGTTTGGTTGTTGTCTTTACCTAGTGTAGAGTGGATTACATGTTTTCTTTTACTTTCTTCCATTGAACATATCTCTCTCTTGCTGACTTGTCCATTCTCAGTTTTATAATACATTTCATTAACTATGTAAGACTGGTACAGTCTTGGAATGGCATGTTACACGGCATGAGAGACCCCTTAGCGGTTAAAAACCTCTGACCATTTCTTGCCTTTGTGGCATTCAGGTGGCGATGTCAACCAAGGGTGCTGATTCCTTACTACAGTTGTTTCTCAATTTGGCTTCTTTCCCTACTTATTTTATCATTTTTATGCTATTCTGTTAGCTCCGTAAGCTTGTTCTTTTGCATGTCATTATGTTTTTATCAAAATCATCATAGAAATATCTCAGAATTACATATCATTATTTAACGGTTTCCTTTTAACAATCTGAAATTAACTTAAGTCGTTTTTTTTTTTTAATTTATTGCAGTTTATCACTGTAATAATGTATACAATTGGCAAGCCCACCATAGACTTTACATGTTGCACACTTCTTTAAATGGATTTTGTGTATTATTATTATTATTATTATTATTATTCACGTTTGGGCCCTACTGGACCACACGAAGTACAATCACGGGGCATTCAGTTATTTTCTTTTAGACTTTCTCTCTGCCCAAATTGTTTTCATTCTCTCGGAATGAGCTCTTTTCCTTTCATCAGACCATGTGGTTCCAGTTTGCATGTCATTATGTTTTTATCAAAATCATCATAGAAATATCTCAGAATTACATATCATTATGCATACATGCACTGGTTACATGCTCATAGTTGCTATACTCCCCTTACGACTTTTCTGCAACACCATACTGTTACACTTACAAGGGAACCTCCCCATCGCACCCCCCTCAGATTTGGTTGTGGGTTGGCACGGTGGATGGGCCTTGGAAGGCTGAACACGGATCAATCGAGGGGGCAGGAGGGGGTTGTGTGGAGCTATGGGGAAGGTAGGCAAGATATACAGGCTGAGTGAACACACACGCAAACATTATTATTATTATTATTATTATTATTATTATTATTATTATTATTATTATTATTGGTGAATTCTTACCAGAAATGGAAGATGTTAAACAAATAACTCAATCAGCCTTTCTTCAAGTTCTTCTTTTTCTTCCAGTAGGCTTTCATTCTTTCCGAAAAGGCTTGTTTACTTTCATCCGACCACTTTGGTCTGTACTGTTTTTCTTTTGGTAGCTCTGATGTAACTTCCCATTTCTCTACTTTGTGTCTGAATGTGTGTCTTTCCAGGATGCCGGCTGGTCTTATGTTTGCATTATTTAGGTCTTTTCGAATTTCATCTAGCCAAGGTGTGGAATTCTTAAGCGAGGTTACATAATTTATTATTCTCTTTGTCAGTTGATTTTCTGGTAGTCGGCTGAGATGGCCAACAAAATTTCTTTCTCCTTTTCCTAATATCAGTTTCGATGTTCGAAAACTTTTCTGTTGTTTTAATTGATTGTAGCCTATAACCGTCATGGGTATGTCTTCCTCCTAGAATTGTCCTGACGATCTTTCTTTCTTCTTTTTTGATATCTTTAAGTTGTTGTTTTCTGTTATTGGTTAGTGTTTTTAAGGGTTAGTGTTTAACTTACGTATAGGATTGCTGGTTTTATGACACTATTGTAGTGTCAAAATTTTGCCCATCTTGACATTGATTTTTTCGTTGTAGAGGTTTTGCATTAACCATAATCCTGTTTTAATTTTTTGGAGGCGATGTTGCTGTAAGATTTTTTAATACCTGTCCGTTCGATGAATTCTCCAAGATATTTAAAGTATGGGACCCTGTTAATTTTACCGTACTTTGTTTTCAAGCTTGCAATTTCTGTTTTGGAACAAAGTAATTAAGTTTTCTCAAATGAAATTTGTAAACCTATATTTTCTGCACATTCTTAGAGTATTTCCAGCCTTTTGACTGCAGTCTGCTCATCCTCTGTTAGTATCAGCAGATTGTCCTCAAATGCAAGATATGCTATGTAGAGGTTGTTTTTGGCAACACCCAATCAGATTGGCTTCAAAACCCCACATTTCTTGAGTTCTTTCTCCCATTCTTGCATAACTTCATCTAGAACTACATTGAACAGAATAGGAGAGTGTCCATCAACTTGTCTCACACCTGTTTGAATGAGATCTTCCTCATAAATTTTACTTCAGATTTTGTGCCAATTACTCTTTGTTTTGTGATTCTTGTGTTTTGGGATCTAATCCTCTCTCTTCTAAAATTTTGAATAGTGTGGACCCGTCTATTGAATCTTATGCTTTTTTGAAATCTACAAATATGCATACTACAGGTTTTTGTCTGAGAGCTCTCATTTTGAGTAAGATTTTGAGGTTGAAGATTAGCTTCGGACATGATCTGTTTGGTCTGAATCCTGCTTGATGTTCTGCTACTTTGAGTTCTAATTATTGTTGTGTTCTATTCAATGGACAAGCTCATAGAATTTTGTAGGTGACTGGCAGTAGGGAGATCCTAATTTATTACCTTTTTTATATAGTGGATGAATCGTAGTAATCTTCCAGTCATCTGGGATTTTTTTCGATTGGCCAGATGGTTTGGATTATTTGAGTAATTTCTTTGAGTGAATTTGGGCCTAAATTCTTCAAGAGTTCTGCTACAGTTCCGTCCTCCCCTGATGCTTAATTACTTTTAAATTACTTTCAAATTTCTTGATTTGCATATAAATTTCTTCTCGTGTTGGTGATGACGAGTTCTGTGGTGGGATTTCTGGCTGCACTTTCGGGAATCTGTCTTTGAGTTCTTGACAGTTTAAAAGCTTTGAAAAATATGTGGCTAGTACTTGGCAATTTTCTTTATTTGTCACGGCCAATTTACAATCTTGTTTTCGAAAGCAAAGGTTTTGTGGTGTGTACTCTTTGGTCTAGTTTGTGAAGCTCGTATAGAAATTTTTTTTAATTGACTGCAGTTGCTCACTGACATACTTTCATTTAGTTTGTCTTAGAATCTTGGAAGTGTGTTTGTGCATTTCGAAAAATTTCTTCTGTTTTTCATCTGATTTGCTACAATTGTAATTTTGAAATGCTTTTCTTCTTTCTTCTAGTGCATTCTCGCATTCTTGATTCCACCAAGGGTGTTTTGGTGTTTTGTGAAGAGGGATCAGATCTTTTGCAGTTTTGATGATTTTAGTTTGAAATTTCTCGTAATCTTCTGCGTATTGTTCTTCCCATTTTTCAGTGATTTTGGAGTCTTTGATTTTGTATAATTCAAATTTTGGGATCAATAGTGTTTTTCTTTCGAATTTCCTCTGGGGCATGAATTTAATATTTATTCTGGTTAAATAATGACTCGAATTGATATCTGCACCTCTGCATACTTTCACATCGTGAATTTGTTTTTGGTAGTCATATGATATTGCAACATGATCAGTCTGGAGTTCTCCCAAATGGTGGATGGGTGATCACCACGTTTTTTGTTTTTTGGGATGCTTCTGAAGTAAGGTTGACATAATTTTTAGGTTGTTTTGTTGGCATCATTCAATGAGTCATGCACCATTTGTAAGGTAAATTTGTGTGCTGGATAGTTTCCTACTGTCTTCTTGTATTTGTGTTCTCTGCCAATTTGTGCATTGAAGTCACCAAGTAGTATTTTCACATATCTTTTGGAATTTTGGCCATCACTGTTTCAAGTTCTTCCCAGAATCTTTCTGTTTTTTCAGGCTCTTTTTTTATCACCACCATTTGTTGGTACATGTACACTAATAAAGGTGTAGTTTTTGTTTGTGTGTTTGATACTTAGGGTCATTAGTCGATTGTTGATGGGTTTCCCATCTGTTTCTGAGTCCAGCACTGTTATGTCTACAATAAAGGCCATTCCAAATAGTGCTGTTCCTTTGCCAATTTTCTTGTTTGTTACACTTTTGAAGATTCTGTGATTATTGTAGTCTATCATTTCTGAATCTGTATAGTGTGTTTCTTGCAAGGCGAGAATTTGAATTTCTGCTTCCTGAGTTCTGTTGTGAGGTTTTGTAATTTTTCTGCTTCAATAAGTTGAATATTGAAAGTGCCCATATATGTGTTTTTCTTGAAAGTTTACCAGAGCACTCCGGCTTGCTTTCTCGTATAAGCCCAAGCTCCTCAGAGTCAGAATGCTTGGTTGCCACTTTGGAGTGGGTGGATTGTCCACCTGGGGTAATTTTGTCATTACTTGTGTATGAGTCATGTTTGCTTGTCATCAATTGTCTAGCTTTGCTAGTTGTGTAGAACAGGGATTGTGAGTTCCTGGAGCATGTTTGCAGCCTCACCTACCGGTGAAGAGACCATACTGCCAGCTCCAAGTCAGACGCAGCATGGATCTTGGTGGTCATATTGGTCTGCGGATGGTACATTTTGTATAATAATATAATAGATGAATACATGTAGGCTTACAGCAGTGACATCTATTAAGCATATGACACAAACATGTTGTGGCTACTGGAGTGATTTTGTCATAAACAGTAGCACTTTGAACAAGATGATTCTGATGACACTGTGACCTAGTGTATACCATATTTAAATATGTGTGATGATGCTACGTTGATTTTGTATGTATCGTTTGATGATGTCGCTGTGGGTTGATTACATTAGGCCATGTTTTAAAACTAATATACCTTGTCATATTTAAGTGCATGTTTTCCACATATATGTTGGTAATACTTTTCATTATAGCTTATTTTGTTGTTTTAAAACGTAGACAGTCCACTAGTGTATTTGTTTTTCCCTTGTTTTGGTAGACGGAAATAAAATAAATTTATTATATTATGTCTGGTTTCCCTGGCCATTGTTCTAGACATAAGTTTCTGTACAGCACGCTCTCTCTTCTCTTCAATATTTAGGCTTTTATGTTCCAAGAATGGGAACAATTTTTCTGTAGTATTCTGGGCTCGAACAAAACTTCAGTTGTCATGTGAGGAGACTCATTCGAAATACTCTGAAAATCTTTAATATAGATTTTTCATATGCTGTCTTGCTTATTTCAATGTGACTTACAGGATAGCTATAATTAAACTTTGAGAGGGACACCATGAAAATCAAGTGATCGTAGTGCAATAAAACTTTGTGGAAATATTTGTGAAGCCATGCAGAAGAAAAATAATGAATAAACCATTGAAACACATTTTAATTTCTGCATGAGAGGGGTAACATTTGTCAGTTGTGTACCGTTTCTATGTTCCAGGTTATAAATATTGCTCAGTGTAACAACCATCTGCATCCATGACAGCCTGGAACCACACTATAGACACCATTTCACAATTGTTTGAAGCACTTTTTGAATGTTGAACCATGGAATGTTCAGCTGTCATGACAGCTCATGCACTGCTTAAATATCACACATTGTGTCCAACACCAGTAACTTCTTCAACTATTTTTGGCACAATTGGCAGTCAGTCTCCCCCATGGGCATTTCCCAAATCGCCAGTTAATTCGAACTTCCCAATTGTGTTCTTCAGTCTCTGTGTGGGAAGAGGACCCTTCCGCATTCCTTTAATGTGTTAATATTCACAAAGAGCAGCAGCGCTGCTGCTGTTGATTCAATAAAACGGCTTCACGAGTAAAGCCATGTTCATATTGTTCAGACACCTGTTGACTCTGTGAAACTGTAATGCACGTTGATGCTTGTGTTTCAACCCTCTATTACAGTATCAGTACTAGTGACTAATGGCAAGTCGTGACCCTAACACTACTAATGACACAAATCCTGCAGTGCACAGTTTGAACATCTTTCCTATAAACTTGAGTACCCAAAATATGGTAAATAGTTTTCTGTCCACACTAGCTCAAGTAACATTGATGCCCCATTTCCCTCATTATTCTTTTGCCTGGGTTTGAAATGAGATGATATTGTAGATGTAGTTAGTTGTTCTAGTGCTTCGTCCTATTGGTTAACAAATATTGGAGCTAATTATCACTGTACACAGAAAAATTTCCTAATAACGCTGATAATGTTTATTTTGCAGGATTAGGTGAATTAAAATTATTCCTATTTTATGATTATTTTTGCCTTAAAAATGAAGATAACTTCTTCCATAAAATTAATATTTTCATCCTTTTAATACTCCAAATAGTGATTCTTTTACGTCATCAAAAAGAAGGGAAAAAATCTTTATGGATAAGTTATTATACTTACAGAAAATAGAAACTGAAGATGAATAAAAAGTTCTTGAATTACTTCAAAAATGCATCTTAAGATACAAATGAATGAGCTTCATTAAATAATTCAATAAATCAGATGAAAGAGTGGCTAAAAGCATGCATATGACTTCCAGTTTGAGGAGCATTCTGGAACCCATTCAGAAAATTGCCAACAATCTCTGACCAGTTTGAAGTTGCTGTTCAAATAGGTTTCAAATAGGTCACTGTTAATCTGAAACATTGAAAATATTTGTCACTGCTCGAATAACATTTTGGCGTGTGATGGTTTTAGACTGCTACTCGAACAAAGCCAGTAATAATGTACCAGATGTTATGGAAAATAATATTTTGAAGGGCTACAGAAGAAAGTCAAGTTTTACAGCAATTGAAATTGATAGAGGCTAAAAGTTTTTGTTTGTGCACATGGTATATTAAATGTCTACATTGGATAATCAGTGGAAATACAGTGGTGATTTTTTTTCATATGACATTCTTATTCTTGCAGCCTGTGGGACAGCCAGTCAACCCTATCCAGAATCCACGTCAAGAAGCGTACAGAATGCGCATGCAAGCAATGAATGCCTCAAATACTGGGCTCAATGCCCTAATTGTGCCAGAGGTGAGCTTGCAAAGATAATTGCTATTATAATTTTTGCAGTAGTATCAATTAGTGAAATTCTGCTAGAAACTACCCACACCCTGAACTTCACAGTAAATATTTTGAATCAGTCACAAGCACAAGCAGCACAATGATTTTTTTTATCAATATTAGAAAGCTGCTTCTTTAATTAATGTCATCTAGAACAAAAAGGACACTGACTTGAATTACACACATTCAAATCAGCAGCAGTCTGTTGAGTACGTAACTAATACTTCGGTCTTTAGTGCTACATTAAAAGCGTATACTGATGACCTTTCCTATTTCTGTCTAATATCCCCCCTCAAAATGTATCCTGGAAGAAATAGTTGCAGATTTAGTGAACTAAGAAACTAAATGTAATAATTTCAACTTTTTCCTCTTAGAGTTCTTGCACTTAATTTTATTAAGGAATATTCTCCAACGCATTGACAGTGGACAAGAAAGTATCTTAAACAGGAGCTATGTTTCATAGTATTAAGCATGCTTTAGTACCAAGATAGCCAGAGCTTTGTTTACTGCAACTAGATAATCATGTTTTGTTCCCTTTCTGGTATAATGTTCTTGGATCTACTGCTGCAGGAAATCTTTGTCCTCATCACAAAAATATTCCTTGTTACTCCCATTGATTATCAGGTTTTATTTCTGTCACATCTATTCTGAGCTGCATGATTGCTGAACTTTTTGTCTTGTCCAGAATTGTTTGTGTTGATTGTCTACTGCACTGTAGTTTCAGGCAGATCATAAGTGCTGTATAGATAGATAACTGTTTCATCAAATAAAAATTGTTCTTCCCATCCATCTTTGAAATCCATTTGTGGTAACTACAGGGTGTTTCAAAAATGACCGGTATATTTGAAACGGCAATAAAAACTAAACGAGCAGCGATAGAAATACACCGTTTGTTGCAATATGCTTGGGACAACAGTACATTTTCAGGCAGACAAACTTTCGAAATTACAGTAGTTACAATTTTCAACAACAGATGGCGCTGCAAGTGATGTGAAAGATATAGAAGACAACGCAGTCTGTGGGTGCGCCATTCTGTACGTCGTCTTTCTGCTGTAAGCGTGTGCTGTTCACAACGTGCAAGTGTGCTGTGGACAACATGGTTTATTCCTTAGAACAGAGGATTTTTCTGGTGTTGGAATTCCACCGCCTAGAACACAGTGTTGTTGCAACAAGACAAAGTTTTCAACGGAGGTTTAATGTAACCAAAGGACCGAAAAGCGATACAATAAAGGATCTGTTTGAAAAATTTCAATGGACTGAGAACGTGACGGATGAACGTGCTGGAAAGGTAGGGCGACCGCGTACGGCAACCACAGAGGGCAACGCGCAGCTAGTGCAGCAGGTGATCCAACAGCGGCCTCGGGTTTCCGTTCGCCGTGTTGCAGCTGCGGTCAAAATGACGCCAACGTCCACGTATCGTCTCATGCGCCAGAGTTTACACCTCTATCCATACAAAATTCAAACGTGGCAACCCCTCAGCGCCGCTACCATTGCTGCACGAGAGACATTCGCTAACCATATAGTGGACAGGATTGATGACGACGATATGCATGTGGGCAGCATTTGGTTTACTGACGAAGCTTATTTTTACCTGGACGGCTTTGTCAATAAACAGAACTGGCGCATATGGGGAACCGAAAAGCCCCATGTTGCAGTCCCATCGTCCCTGCATCCTCAAAAAGTACTGGTCTGGGCCGCCATTTCTTCCAAAGGAATCATTGGCCCATTTTTCCGATCCGAAACGATTACTGCATCACGCTATCTGGACATTCTTCGTGAATTTGTGGCGGTACAAACTGCCTTAGACGACACTGCGAACACCTCGTGGTTTATGCAAGATGGTGCCCGGCCACATTGCACGGCCGACGTCTTTAATTTCCTGAATGAATATTTCGATGATCGTGTGATTGCTTTGGGCTATCCGAAACATACAGGAGGCGGCGTGGATTGGCCTCCCTATTCGCCAGACATGAACCCCTGTGACTTCTTTCTGTGGGGACACTTGAAAGACCAGGTGTACCGCCAGAATCCAGAAACAATTGAACAGCTGAAGCAGTACATCTCATCTGCATGTGAAGCCATTCTGCCAGACACGTTGTCAAAGGTTTCGGGTAATTTCATTCAGAGACTACGCCATATTATTGCTACGCATGGTGGATATGTGGAAAATATCGTACTATAGAGTTTCCCAGACCGCAGCGCCATCTGTTGTTGACAATTGTAACTACTGTAATTTCGAAAGTTTGTCTGCCTGAAAATGTACTGTTGTCCCAAGCATATTGCAACAAACAGTGTATGTCTATCGCTGCTCGTTTAGTTTTTATTACCTTTTCAAATATACCGGTCATTTTTGAAACACCCTGTAAATACACATTGATCTGCAAAACTTAAGGACAGAAGTAATTTTTAAATGCTGTGTCACTGCCAAGTAAAAGAGTTAGATGAAACTTGACTCATACATAAAAAGAACTGCTTCAGTATAGTACAGAAGTTTTGTACACCAGTCTATTTTTCTTAAAGATTGTTGTTGCTTTTCTTTTATCTCCATGGAAGCTTCTGCCTGTAGTATATAGGTTACAATTTTATGAAAAAGGATGTTGCTACCCACCCTATAGCAGAGATGCTGAGTTGCAGATAGGCACAACAGAACGACTGTCACTAATAAGCTTTCAGCCCAGAAGGGCTTCGTTGAAAATAGAACACGCACATGCACGCCCAACTGCAGTCGTGTGTGTGTGTGTGTGTGTGTGTGTGTGTGTGTGTGTGTGTGTGTGTTGTGTATTTTCAACAAAGGCCTTGTTGGCCGGAAGCTTATTTATGTCACTTTTTTTTGTGCCTATCTGTGACTGCATCTCCGCTATATGGTGAGTATCAACTTTTCTTTTCATAGTATTGTTACATTTCATCCTGGATTTTCCATAGGTTACAATTTTGTATATAAAACAACAAAGTACTTGCGTCATTTAAATGTGTGTTATCAGAAGAAGACAGTGCTAAACTCGTGCTGTTTTAGGGTGCAAACCGTGGTGTTAAAAGGAAATCAAATGAAATGGAAGATAACTCAGACTCAGAGGAAGAAGAGGTTAATGATGAAGTTCGCTTGTGGGAAGATGGTTTCAAGGACCGCTATTATGAATCTAAATTTGATGTGGGACCTGATAACGTTGAATTCCGTGTCCGTGTGGCACATGAATATGTCCGTGGCCTCTGTTGGGTGCTGCGGTATTATTATCAGGTTTGTGATGACTCTACTAATGGCTATTAATTTATCTCTTGCGTACAGTATTTTTGGAATAGATATTAAGATTTTATAGTGACACAAATCTTGTTGATCAGTATTCTTGATGCTTGATTTTTACACTAAATAGCTCAATACTGCTTGGTAATTACTATTAATGAAAGTGCATTTTTATACCAGTGCTATTAAGAATTTATTGAAAACTCAACAATTAGTTGAGCTAATGGCTAACTTTAAACATACATTGTTTTGACCGCATACTTTTGCTATGAAATAGCAGATGTAGTAGTCCTCTGGACCAAATGAATGTATTACAAACTGCAATAATGGTCTTTTCAACTGGGAAATATGTGCCTCCAATAATTTATATTTTCAAGTTAGTGTCCTCATTGACTACTATAGAGGAGGTCAAACACTAATAAGAACATGTTAAATGACTTGTTAAAGTGTTTGTGTAAAGAGCTGTCGAAATTTTTTTAAATAATATTTTATGTAAAAAGTTCACAAATCAATTGTCATGATTTATAGCATCATTTACCCAATTCCCCACTTGTACCCAGGTGATGCTGCCCTTAGGGGCTCAGCATTCATTGTCAGGGTTGCTGCAGTGGGAGCTGGTACCTGTCGCCAGTCCTCGTCACCTAAGCTCTGGCCATACATCGGTGACCAATGTATGGCACAACAGTAGTCATTGTGTGTCACAGTAAATGATGATCGTGGTGTGACCACTTGGATTGTAAGGATGGTAAAAACCTGTATTTAAAAAAAAAAAAAAAAACTCAATTTCATGGTGTGATGCTCATTGATGAAATGCATGGCTCTTGAGGTGGAACAGTCGTTAGCGGGCAACCTTTGGGGAACCTGCTGCACCTCAGTTGTATAAGGTGTACCTAGGCACAGAGGGCTCTGTTTAGGTCGACTTTTATTTCCCTAGCTGCTCGTGGGACCGAGATGCATTCTTCAAAATATTCTCTTCCACTTGCCAGCGGAATGGGTCTGCCACTGGTAGGTACCAACGTCCAATCAAATACAAGGGTCCATGTAGCTAGTCCACTAGACTTGGGTATGTTTAAGAATCTTAGTGTCTGTAGTAACAGAATGCATGCTGCCAGTCAGTGTGTGTTTTTATTAGTTAAAAGGAAAGAAGGAAGCTTTGAAAAATGGGTTAGAGGGAAATGAAGGTATGTTAAAATCTATTAAGTGATTGTGGAAAGAGATGCTTGTAGTCAAAACCTCAAGTCCCCAACAAGTGACTAACCTGCAGAAGGGCAAAAATCCTTGGGGGATATGCTATTGAGACCTGAAATTACAGTAAATATGTTGTAATTGGCAGGAACCTGGTAGACATCCCTAAAGATGATCTGAAGGTTGAGTGGCCCCAGAAAGGCATTGTAGGCAAGCAGAATATCATGAAAAGGGTGGAAGGCAATCTGATCAAATCAAACTTGTTCATCTTCACTTTTAATAGCTTGAAACTCCATGTGCATCTTAATGTGGGTTTTCTTCACTTAACCATACAGTCCTAAGACCCCAACCCAATGCACTGTTTTAAACGCCAGCTCTTTGGGCACATCACTCTTGGGTGTAAGAGATAAGCCACTTCTGGCAATTGTTGTAAGGCTGCCTATGAAGGAGTTGGATGTTTATCTCCTCCAAAGAGTGTGAATTGTTCTGGATTTCACCCTGTCTATAGTAGGGGCAGCTGTGTCTTCCTTGAAAAATGGAAGATACAAGAGATCAAAATGTTAAAAACGGATTCCCTATGGTGAAGCCAAGAAGATTAATAAGGCCATGTAGGCCCCCACATTCATTACCGCCTTTGCTTCAGTTGTCAAACAGCCGGCTGCACAAACAGAGCTTACTAGTGTCAGCACTAGTACCTGCCTTTGTCATTACACTTGTGCTGCTACAGTTACTTTGAAACCTACATTTTACCCCAGAACATCATACATGGCTGTGGTAGCCAACTTTGTGGGGCTATCTGCTCCTCCAAAGTTTCAGTCTGGTACATTACGCAGAGCTACCACTACCACTGCTGCAGTTGTGGCTCCGAAGACTGCCCAGGGCAAAAAAATCAAAGACAAAGGTAAAGACTTAACCACTGATGCAGACTGGAGGTAAGTAGTCTCACAGTTTCGATATTGCTCTCTCCAACATTTCTCATGATTCATTTTCGGAACCGATGGAGCTTGATGTTGGCCTAGGGCATTCATCTCGCCCCAGGATTTAGCCTCCACCCACTATGGGTTCCTCTTCCCGGTGGAAAGGTGGAGTGAAATTGCTGCTGGGATAAAAGGCTCCCTTACTACAGGGGAACTTTAATGGGTTCAGGATACATGTGGTTGAATTGAAACTCCTGGCATACCCATGCCCTCTGTGTCTGTGTTGACAAGAAACACCTTTTAAAGCCACTGAGCTACTGATGCCCCTGTGCTATGGGGCAGCACCCTTCACCAAGAGGATGAATTAACTGGGGACAGAGCCATGGGAGGGGTTGCTGTGTTTCTCAGTGACACACATTTGTCCTCTGCTCTCTCTATGGCTACTGACCTACAAGCAGTAGCCATTGCTGTTCATATGGTTCAGATCATCCCTATCTGCTCCCGGTATTTACCTCTGCAGGATGCGATACACTCGGAGGCTCTTGCAGGCCTTATTGCACAACTTGCTTACCCATTTCTCCTACTGGGTGCCCATAATGCATTAAGGGACTCTAGCTGTACTTGCCCCAGGGGTTGAGTCTTGTAGAACCACATTATCTCAGGAACTGTGTAACCTCAGCATTGGCAGCCCCAATCATTTCTCAGCTGTTACTGGGTCATTCCGAGCCTCTCTTTCTGCTCTGCAGCCCTTGCGGAAACATCACGGTGGAAAACAACATGACTTTTCACTCCAGTGATCACTTCCTTCCCACTGTGGATCCACGTACTGAACAGAAGCCACCGAAATGGATGTTCAGCAAGGATAACTGGATTAGACTCAGACAGCTGGCTGTGTTTGAACACCACGACTACATAAAAATTATTCCTTTCATCTTGGCATGGTGGTACTGCAACCTTCTATTGCTGCTATTTAAAAAACAGTCATAGGTTGCAGAATGTTATTTATTAACTTAATAATGATGTGTTTCAACTGGATAGACACCATTAGGTTCCGTTAAAGGATCAGAAATTTTCTGCCAAAAAGCATCTGTCTAGAAGGCATGATACTGCATAAAATGTACTAAAAGACAACCCCATGGGGGCAATGATGAAAGCAGCACAGAACAGGAACTCGTGTGCAAAATGTAAACCGTCCGTATACTAAAACGGTGCCAGAGGCCCATCCGTATTCACATAGTGTATGTATTACCTCGTGTGCAAACTGTGAACACAGCCGTATACATCAACAATGCCAGAGGCTGTTGGTATTCACATAGTACATACATATGTATGCACTATACATATGTATCCACTATACATATGTATCCACTATTGAATACCGACGGCCTCTGGCACTGTTGTAGTATCCGGCTGTGTTTACAATTTGTGTGCGAGGTCCTGTTTCGCATTGCCATTCCTGTTGTCGCCTCCATGAGGTTGCCTTTTAGTATGTTACATGCGGTATAATGCTTTTGGCAGAAAATTTATGATTTTTTAAACATAACCTGATGATGCCATGCTCGGGTAAAACACACAGTTCTTAAGTTAATAAAGAACGTTATGCAACTACAACTGTTTTTTTTTAATAGCACCACGCCAGCATCCTGGAATGGGTGGACCACATCACACGAGCACTCCATCATGCTGCTGATTTATCCATTCCTGTGTCTTCAGGTCATCTTAGGAGGCAACCTGTACTGTTGTGGACTTAAGAGTGCTGTTCAGCAATCTGGGACAAACGTGCAGATCTTTAACGGTTTAAATGCCAGCTTTTTTAGTTGGAAGAGCCGAGACGTGACATGCAATTAAGGAGAGCAAGAAAAGGTTGCGGCAAGCATTCCTGGACTCCATTAACTATTCCACTTGTTCTAAAAAAGTATGGGAAGTCATTTGGAGGACTTCTGGTAAACACAGTTATTTACAAATAGCAGCAGTACTGAACCAGGGATGTCTCCAAAAAAGTCTGGAGAGGTCGCTCACATGATGGCAGAGCGTTTTGCAGTGACTACTGCCAATACCAGCCAGGATCTGGCATTTTGCACTACTATGTGACTGCAGAGAGGGGAAAGTTGGAATTCAGATCCCAGAATTTTGAGCCTTCAACTTCCCTCTCTCCATGGGGGAGCTGGAATCAGCGCTGTCTGAGACTTGTGATACTGCATTTGGTCACTACCAGATCTGGTACTGCATACTTCAGCATTTATTTATAACATCGAAAGAAATCCATCTCAAATATTTTAATTTCATATGGCAGACAGGTCACTTCCGCAACTTGCGGAGAGAGGCAATTTTGATACTTCTCCTCAAACCAGGAAAGGACCGCACTTGTCCCAGTAGTTACTGGAGTGTCACCTTAACGAGCTTTGTAGGAAGGCCTCTGGAGCAAATAGTTAACCATTGTCTCATCTGGTTGTTAGAGACATGCAACCCCTTAGCTGCTCTCAATGTGGATACCAGAGATTTTGATCCACTTTGACAACCTGGCTCTACTAGAGGCGACTGTTCACAGACTTTCCTACGCAAACATCACTGTCGTGGTATATTCCTTGACATCCATAAGGCACAAGACACTACTTGGAGACATAGTATTCTCGTGCAACTCCATGACTGGGACATTCGTGATCACCTCCCCATCTTCATCTGGTCTTTCCTGTCTTGGTGATTTTTTAGGTCACGCCTCAGTGACATGCGGTCAGCTTGTTTTGAGCAGTAGGATCATGTTCCTCAGAGCTGTGTTTTAAGTGTTATCCTCTTTGCTGAAGCCATAAAAAGTATCACGTCTGTGGTACGACATCCCATACAATGTTCCTTATTTGTGGACAATTTTGCGGTTTCCTATTCCTCCTCCAATGTTGCAACAGTGAATTGTCAGTTGCAGCTTACAGTGCAAAGGTTAGAGGTGTGGTTTGCAAAGATGTGTTTTCAGTTTTTGGCAGATAAGTGTGTGTACATTAATTTTAATCATTCACATTGTATTTTTAATTTACCTGACTTGAATGTGAGGGATACCATTCTAAATTTTAAAGACTCAGTGACATTTCAGGGCCTCATTTTTTACTCCAAACTGTCTTGGTTTCCACACTTAAGAAACTTGAAAGCCAGAATCCAGAAGGCACTGAATATCGTAAGGTGCCTTAGTCACAGATCTTGGTAAGCAGCAGGACATGTGTGCTCCAGTTTTATAGGGCTTTCGTGCATTCACAGCTACACTATGGATATGCAGTGTACAGGTCAGCGAAGTCTCCCTCCCTGAAGATTATTGACATCATCCATCATGAGACAATAAGGCTGGCCACTGGTGCTTACAGAAGCAGCTCCCACACCCAGTCTCTTTGCTGAGGCTGGGGAACCCCCACTAACCATCCAGTAGAAGCTCTTCATGGTGCATCAGCTCTGACTTCGCCTGCGTACCATTCTGTTGCTCGTCCATCACTGGAACGTCTTTTCTGAATCGTCCATGAGCAGCAGTGCCATTTGTGTCCATGTACAGTGTGTGCTGGAGTCTTGGTGTGGAGCATGTACAACCCCAAATCCAGGGTGCTAACCGCCTGCCATCTTTGTTAATACATTATTTAAGGTCATTTTAACTGAGCACCACAACTCTATAGCCATCGTTATGGATGGGTTGCAACAGGGGTTGACTCCATTGCTTGCTCTGTTTTCTTCCCTAATTGTATCCTCAATATCCAACTGCCTTGTGACTGCTCTGTCTTTGACACAGAATTATATGCAATCTTGCAGGCACTGGAGGAGACGAGATATTCAAGTGCTAAATTTCTTGTCTGTTCCGATTCTCTGAGTGCCCTTCTCTCTCTACAACACTGGTATCCAGCAGATAAAGTAGTCCAGAATATCCAGGACACTGTCCTCCAACCACAATGTCTGGGGAAGGTGTCATTCTGCTGGGTACCAGGGCACGTGGGTATTGCGGGGAACAGAAGGGCAGACGTAGAAGCGAAAGAGAGGGTCTCGATCTTCAGTTATTTCACTGTGCCATCCCCTTGCATGTTATTACCTTGTTGTTGAGATACATATTCTTGCATCGATGGGAGCAACGGTAGCTGGAAGTGACAGACAATAAGCTCCTTCTAGTAAAGCCCACAGTGTGGCACGCACACACGCTAAATCACAGTTGCCTCATGTTGGAAGTATTTAATTCTTTTTTGAAGCTTTTTTTCCGTCAATTGGTTTGATGTGGCCCACCAAAAATTTCTCTCCTATGCCAACCTCGTCTCACAGAAGCTACGAGGGTTCAAACCTATCATACACTGTACAGAAACAAGTGAATAAGTGACCTGAACTTTTTACTGTGACCATATTCATTGTGTATAGTTAGGTTAGTGGACATGCGGACTTCCTTGTGCCTGTGCACATACTGGCTCCTAGAGCAGTAAGCCTGTGCATAATCGTTCTATCTGATGTCATCACCATTTAGGAGGAAGTGCACAAATATTTCAGACATTCAGCCAGAAAGATGTACTTACTCGCAGAAACCAGTCCATTATTCTTCCACAGCTGACGAGTTATATTGCTCTGTACAATGCATATGTTTTTCAACAGATCTGTAATCCCCTACAGTTGATATCAAACACACATAGTGGAGTAAGATCTGTGAATTGTGAGATCAACACGTTTTCCTATCGTCGGCTTTTCATTGAGAGAGCCCAATGTACCTGGAAATATGCTGTTGCAAGAGACCTGTTTACATTTTGGATAAAAATGTCATCAACTGAAGAGACCTGTATGTGTCGACATACAGTACATTGTTACTGTGAATATTATGATTTGACAACAGTTGTATCATTGGGTCATTAGCTGCCTGGCACCATTTCTGTCGGACTGACTGAGAGTCAGAGGAACCGTCGGCCTCAAAGCAGCCTGGGAAAGTGTCTGTTGCACTGTACTGTGAGTATCTTCTTAGAGGTCACCTCTGCCTCTGGGTAATGTGGAGTTCCAAAATATGCCTCCCGTGGTGAATGTTTGATGTGGTTGTGGCCTCTCTTGTTTGTTGCCTTCTGTCGGAACCCTTTCAGGAATTTTCTCGTCTTCAAGTGCTCATGCAGCAGCACAGTTGGTAGTTGGTGGGCTGACCAATTTGCTGTGAGTGTGCAGAGTGACAGAGAATGAGGTGCCTGCTGTTGACCAGCTGGCAGCTTGGCTGCTTTTGCAGCCATCTTCATGAGTGGTCATCTACTGTGTCATCTTCTTGAATATGCTGTCCAATTGCTCACACCCATTATTGACTCTCCCCATTTGTGGCAGCAATTCGTAACTTCCTATGATGACATTAGTGTGATGCATTTTGATTGATAGTCTCAAATGTCCCAGAAGTGAAAGCAGTGGCTCCAGTTTTCCGAGTAAATGAGCTTAATCAACATTGATAAATCCTACCGTATTCCTACTGAGCTCAGACACTCGATATCATTTTCTTTCTTTATGGTTTTTGTGAGTTATATAGTGACTCATTCAGTGACTAGATATCTTAGACGCTGATGGCTCCATAAAATCCTTCAAATTAGATTAAATTAACCATTTGGCTCGTTAGAATAAACTCATCATTTTTGGTTTGAGATTGTGTGACCGGCACAATCTTCACCTGGCCCCAGAGTGGAGTTCACAGTTTTGATTAGATTGTTTGGTGAACACTCAATGCATACTCTGGTAAAAAGCTGTTATATATCAGTAATACTTATGGAATTTCTATGTACCTTATTGTAATTTGGAGTGTCAAATTTTACATCACAGTGTTAGGAAATAGTTTCAAATTTTTGTTATAGTAAATGTGTATTTCTTCTTTTTAGGGTTGTGCTTCATGGAAGTGGTACTTTCCATATCATTATGCTCCTTTTGCATCAGATTTTATCAATATAGGTGTGTTATCAACAGAATTTGAAAAGGGAACAAAACCAGTGAGTATTAACCTATCTCTCAACGATGAGGCATGTGAATAATTTTATTTTATGTTGTAAACATTGCAAGGATTCTAACTGACTGTACTGTACAGAATAATTACCTAAGGAGAACTTTTATTTGCATGAAGTACTGAAGTGAACATTATATCCATTCTACTGTGTCTGATTCTGGTTGCTTCTGTTTTCAGTTTCGACCACTTGAACAGTTGATGGGTGTGTTTCCTGCTGCTAGCAGTTCCCATGTCCCTGCACCATGGGCTAAACTTATGAGTGATCCTGTAAGTATCTGTTTAGTTCTCTTTTGAAGTATTATTTTGTAACAAATGTTCATTTGTTATAAAAGCAACAAAAATTATCTCAGATTTTCAAATTACAATTAGAAGTGATAATGGGACCAACTTCCTGTGTGTTGATATGTTGACCACCCTCCGTTCTTATAGTTCCATTCAAAACTCTTTACATACTAAGCACACTAACCTTCTACACTGCCTTAATTTTGATAGCTGACTTCAATTGTACACCAAAAAGTTATTACCATACAGTGCGGCCACCCTTGAAGGGTGAATAATGCAGTAATGAGCAATCCCTACCCCAGTATGCTGAAGGTCTTACTAAGGCCTCCATCCCAGACTGGAACAGGTGAACTGTAGTCTTGCCCATTTCTATGCTGCACCAGCTGTAACACTAAGCCATATGAGTCATAAACACTGTGGGAGACCCAAGTGCAATATATGTCCAGTACAACTGCTAAGCACATCCTATTCCAGTCCTGCCACATGCTTACATTATCCCAACAGATGCAGAGCCACATTTGAAAGCAGTCGTGTCATACACAAGCTCTACTGTAATTTCTAAACAGCATTTTATATTGACATGATCACCAACCAGCTCTCCACCCAAATGAATGGCACCACCAAACTGTAGCCAAGACCAGAGTTGACGGTAGAACACACTGTTGAGCACAACATACTCAGTTTTATTAGTCACTTCACAACCTAGGCCAATTGAATTCTTCCCAACACCAGCATGTTTGAATTACATAGAT
This sequence comes from Schistocerca cancellata, assembly GCF_023864275.1. Classification (NCBI taxonomy): domain Eukaryota; kingdom Metazoa; phylum Arthropoda; class Insecta; order Orthoptera; family Acrididae; genus Schistocerca; species Schistocerca cancellata. The sequence continues at coordinate 654,701,670 of NC_064626.1, forward strand.
GAGTGTTGTCCTTGCAACACATCCTTTGATCGTGTAATCCTCCTGGCCTCAGTCTCTGTGGGCCACTGCCCCACACCCATCTATGTTTTTGCTCCATCACCCTAACTTTACTCATTCTGCATGCACATCATCTTGTCCATAGTATCCTTCTGCCTTTGTTGTACCTCCACCTCCCAATCCACACCACGTCATCATACGCTATCCACCACTACCCTGCATGCATACATCCAGAATATGCTCATCAGTGCCACATTCCTATCTTGTGCATCTGCTGCCGTTCCCTTATTCTCCGTGATCGTGTCCTCAAGATCTGACAGCCCGGAGACTTTACTGTCCACAACACGGAATTATATGTGATATTGCTGGCACTGGAGCAGATGAGACGTGTTTTGAGTGCTAATTTCCTTGTCTGTTCCCTGTCATCCAACAGCAAAATCTGGGGAAGGAGGTGTCTTTTTGCTGGATGCCAGGGAACATGGGTATTTCGGAGAATGAAAGGGCAGCTGTAGCAGCCTAGGAGGCGTGTCATGATCCTCAGTCACTTCGGTGTGCCATCCCCTGGCAGGCTATCACCTTGCTGTTGAAATACAGAGTCATGGGTCAGTGAGATAATGAGTGACTGGAAGTGACAGACAATAAGCTGCATTTAGTAAACTTACAACGTGGCCATGGCATACCTCCTTTCAACCACATAGAAGAGATGAAGTCTTCCTTACTTTTATTCACATAGGCCGCAACCCTATGATGCATGGCTACTTGCTATGGTGACAGGACCCTTCAATGTGTGGTGTTTGGGGCATACAGATCACTGTGCACCACATTTTATTAAGACTGTGTTTTGTTTTCAGGCCAGAGGACAGTGGCAGATTTTCCAAAAGATCTGCCCTTAATTTTAAGTGACTTTCAAGTGAATGTGGTTAATTATAAAATGTCTGACATGTTTCCCTATATTTTAGGGAGATGGTCATCGGGTGTTAACAGGGTGACTGGCTCACCCACGCTTTTTGTAAGTGGTCCACCAGTCACATTTTCCTGTGCTGTTGTTTTAGTTCCTCTGTTGTTTTTCTTATGTTTTAATCCCCGGTGTAGCACCTTTCACCGTTTCTTCATTGTATTAAGATGTGTGTGAAAGAGTGATTATTTGGGTCCATGCGAGTTAGGAGGGACCAAGTGCATGAGCCATTTTATTGGCTTGATTCCCACTGTGTGTAACAATTTTAGTACACACTGATAACCTTGCTGTGTTGAGTGCCAGTACACACACACACACACACACACACACACACACACACACAAACACACACTCTCTCTCTCTCTCTCTCTCTCTCTCTCAGTAAAAAGTGAAACAGTGTTAACAAATAATGTAAAATTGTAAGTAACCTCTTTAGCATTGTGGTGTTTTAGCTTCTTTTACCAGCATCAGATGACAGGTTCCCTGTTCTCTCACAAATTTTTCACTTCATAGTGTTACGATTCACTACGGGAAACTTCTGTCTCATTGTTTTAAAAACTCATATCTTTAAATCACACAAAACAATGTAATTTTGTAAGTTAGTGGCCTCATCTTTTGGCATCACAAGAAGGATAACTGTTTTGCACTTGTGCAACAGTTGCTTCAGTTTTTTTCCTATTACTTCACCTGAGTTGACAGTACTTCATAGATCAGAAGAATATCATCTCATTATTTTCGCTTATTAGTCACCTGACACTTGACGTTATGTACTGTTATCATACAAACTGAACACACAAACATCAGTGCACATTCTTCAAAAAATGTACACTTATATAAAAGTATCATCACTGTTGAAAAGCATCATGTATGTACTGTGCACTGAATTCAAATGTAGGAATATTGCATGACAAATTATTCAATTGTAAATGCTCCATTCCCCTAGTCGACACTGTGACTTGCTGTTTGAGATTAAGAGAACAATGTAATTTAACAATTCAGATCTTCGAAGTAGGAGTAGTTATCAAGTCGATACGGTTTCAGTTCATATTTAGAGTTAATTTAATTGTCCATTAGATTATTCACATCATATTATGAGGTTCACCTCTGTATGTATTCTTGTAAATTGCAATTTGTTTGTGGACAGTACGGTCTGCCATTTATCTAGAAACTTGAATAGGAATATATTGTAACATTCCTAGTTTATAGAGTTGATTGTTAGTGTAATGCAGATGTTACAGTTACTCATTTGTTCTATTTCATGTCAGTATATGACTAACATTTTGTCTTGAGAAATGAAAATGAAATAGAATGATTGTTTTATAAAATGTGTGTGAACTGAGTTGATAGATTTTTAATTTTTTTCCAGGACTCCAATATAATTGATTTCTACCCTGAAGATTTTAAAATTGATTTGAATGGCAAAAAATTTGCATGGCAAGGAGTAGCTCTTTTGCCATTTGTTGACGAGACAAGATTATTTGCTGCACTTGAACCGTATTACAGTTGTTTGACTGCTGAAGAAAGTAAGATCATTTTCTTTGAGAAACACACTCCCTTATTTTTAACAATAATTATAATAAGCATTCCTGAGGTACGCGTAAAACCTCATCTGAAACTGCTAAACGCAGTCTTTCTGTTTGTGTGATGAATTACATTATTTTTTGACTTAGACATTGTTCTTCATTAAGCAGATGACTGAGTAATGTTATGAGAACACACAGTGCTCTCATCCAGAATACTGACCACTTGTCAAATTGTCTGTTGTGTAAATGAAAACCTTTTACAGACACCTTGAGTCATCGATAAGTTCAGTTATTTGTATATTACAAGAGCTTCGAAATGTAAAGAAAGAATGAGAGAGTAGGTTGCTCGACTCGTATTTTTTCCTTCTATCACTGACCAGCTCAATCTTATTGATAAAAATCATGCAAATGATTTTTAGGCCTGCCCCCCCCCCCCCCCCTCCACTCCAGGATGTGAGCTGCCTATCATCTGTTGTGAAGGGTCTTCTTCATACCCCTGCTATCAAAACAGCAACTACAAACATTAAAGTTCATGGTGTCCTTTTTTGAGATTTCTGTTTTCAAATTTTTCTTGAACAACAAATGTTGAAAATGTTTACCTGCAGCAATACTGAAGGAGTAGGTATAGGTTTGCAGTTGGGAAACAAAAATAATTTTATTTTTGGTTGGTGCACTTTGTACACAGGCCTGCCCGCTCGAGTGTTAATTCCTGAGGTACGCGTAAAACCTCATCTGAAACTGCTAAACGCATTCTCTGAAAATTATTTCGAGCAGTTAGTTCATGAGCCCACGCTAATAGTAAACGGTTGTGAAAAAACACTTGACCGACCTCATGGCAACAAATAATCCTGAGCTAATAACAAGCATCAAATCAGATACAGGAATTAGTGAACACAAGGTTGTCTTAGTGAGACTGAATATTGTAATTCCAAAATCCTCTAAAAAACGAAAAATATAACTACTCAGAAAAGCAGATAAAAATTCACTTGATGCCTTCCTGAGAGACAAGCTCCACTCTTTCCAAATTAACAATTTAAACGAATGCAAAATCTCCAAGATTGGCAATCTTTTACAGAAGCTCAAAATTTAGCGCGGACTTCAATGTGAGATGCTTATAATAGTTTCCACAATGAAACTTTGTCTCAAAACCTGGCAGAAAATCCAAAGAGATTCTGGTCATATGTGAAGTATGCTAGTGGCAAGACACAATCAGTGCCTTCTGTACATGACAGCAATGGAAATACTATAGCCGACAGTGCTGCCAAAGCGGAGTTACTAAACACTGCCTTCCGAAATTCCTTCACCAAAGAAGACATAGTAAATATTCCAGAATTCAAAACAAGAACAGTTACCAACATGAGTAACGTAGAAGTAGATATCCTTGATGTAGTGAAGCAGCTTAAATTTTTTAACAAAAAGTCTTGTGGTCCAGACTGTGTATCAGTTAGGTTCCTATCAGAGTATGCTGATGCAATAGCTCTGTACTTAACAATTGTATACAACTGTTCGCTCGATGAAAGATCTGTACCCAAAGACTGGAAAGTTGCCCATACCTATATTCAGGAAAGGTAGTAGGAGTAATCCACTAAATTACAGGCCCATATCATTAACGTCAATATTCAGCGTGATTTTGGTACATATATTATGTTCGAACATTATGAATTGCCTCAAAGAGAACAGCCTGTTGACACACAGTCAACACGGATTTGGAAAACATCATTTTTGTTAAACACAACTAGCTCTTTACTCACATGAAGTGTTGAGTGCTATTGACAAGGGATTTTAAATAGATTCTATATTTCTAGATTTCCAGAAGGCTTTTGACACTGTACAACACAAGCGGCTTTTAGTGAAATTGTGCGCTTATGAAATATCATCTCAGTTATGTGACTGGATTTGTTACCTCCTATGAGGGAGGTCACAGTTCATAGTAATTGACAGAAAGTCGTCAAGTAAAACAGAAATGATTTCTGGCGTTCCCCAAGGTAGTGTTATAGGCCCTTTGCTGTGCCTTATTTATACAAATGAGTTAGGAGCCAATCTGAGGATCAGAACAAATTGCAAAACGATTTAGAAAAGATATCTGTATGGTGCAAAAATTGGCAGTTGACCCTAAATAATGAGAAGTGTGAGGTCATCCACATGAGTGCTAAAAGGATTCCATTAAAAATGAGTTACACGATAAGCCAGTCAAATCTAAAGGCCATAAATTCAACTAAACACCTAGGAATTACAATTATGAACAACTTAAATTGGAAGGAACACTCAGAAAATGTTGAGGGGAAGGCTAATCAAAGACTGTGCTTTATTGGCAGGACACTTAGAAAATGTAACAGATCTACTAAAGAGCCTGCCTACACTACACTTGTCCATCCTCTTTTAGAATACTGATGCACGGTGTGGGATCTTTACCAGGTAGGATTGACACAGTATATCGAGAAAGTTCAAAGAAGGGCAGCCTGTTGTGTATTATCGCAAAATAGGGGAGAGAGTGTCACTGAAATAATACAGGATTTGGGGTGGAGATCATTAATATAAAGGCGTTTTTTTGCTGTGGCAGAGTCTTCTCATGAAATTTTAATCACCAATTTCCCCCTCTGATTGCGAAAATATTTTCTTGACACCATCCTACTTAGGGAGAAACGATGATCATAAAAGGCTTAGGGAAATCAGAGCTCACATGGAAATATGTAGGTGTTTGTTTTTTCTGTGCAGTGTATGAGACTGGAATAGTAGAGGATTATTGTAAAGGTGGTTCGATGATTCCTCTGCCAAGCACTTAAATGTGATTTGCCGAGTATTCTTGTAGATGTAGATACTGTACTGATTTGCTATCTCAGAACAACTGTTCTTATGTATAATCTTCAAATGTTCTGGTGTTGAAACTATCATCTGTGCCCTTTGCTCTGTGGCTTCCAAGGCACCACCAAGCCACTATGCCATTGCATTATTGGTCCTCCACAGCGGGTGGAGACACACACTACCCATTGTGCTTTGTTGATGTTCTGAACTGAAATTTTTTTACACCAAATCTGCTCATGTGACAAACCTAAAAAACTACCTAAATAATTTTTCTGGTTTCCACATACATCTTTCTTCAACCTATTTGGTTAGAAGTAGAACATGTTATTCTTTAGAATTGAGATGTTACATCATGGAAGGCACTTATTAATCATTCAGCCGCTGCTTACCAAATTACTGGAAAGTATTTTAAGGCCTAGTTTCACTTGATTTCCATGTAAATTTCAGACTTAACAGTTCATTATCATCATCGCCACCACCATCACATCTCATTACTTTTTTTCATATTCACCCTCCTTCATTCTTTTCTGTAACTGCAATTCAATCCTGCATATACATACATTCCATGTGACAGTAAAGTTATTGGCTTGACATTCACTTTACACACTCCCTTTTGGAAGTTATGAAAATACTCTACTTCTAATTCCCATTGCCATGATTACACCATCTAGAAATTTTTGAGCATACTTGTCTCAGTCAACATGGTTAGAAGGGCATGTATGGCATAATGGTGGCTCTTGGAACTTTGTAGCCTCAATTTTCATATATTGTTCTTGTATTCACTTTATATGTCTGCAGGCTCCATGCAGGGCATCAAATGTTAAGTATGCAAATCTGATATAAGAGCACATGGCAGCTAAGCCATCTTTCTTACTGACAGGCATATTTGGATTTAATAAAAAGCACATTGAGGTTTGAATTCTTATAATGTTTGATTTCTAGGGGTAGTTTAGCCTTAAAGGCTTTAAGTAATGCATTGCGCTGGATTTCAGGTTGGTTGCTACAAGCCAGTTAAAACATACTGCTGTGTGTGTACAATTCAGAAGGATGTATGCAAATATAAGGTATCGGACAGTGAAACATGTAACACTGCCAAACACATGTGTTGAACCATTAGAATTGAGCATTAAAAACATGATTAAATGTTCGCAACTGAATGACTGGCTGGGAGAAACAAATATTGACCTGCTGCTCATAGAGTAACATTTTCCCAGGGAATTTTTGTCTGGGTAACATTAGATGCACATCATATGGGATTTTGAGTTCTTGGCTACGTAAGGAATGAAGCTTAAGAAATGCCAAAGATTACTACCTTCCAGGGCTGGTTGACGCCATATTACAGATAGCAGCGACACCTGGGCAGCTGAGAAAGCTCACATTCCTTTCATCATTGTTAAGGTCCATGAATGAGGATGGGAAGATTCATGAAGCTTTCAGTTGTTAAAAATGACCAGGTGGTACGATTAGAAATTTATAAGGCTACTATCTCGATACAGCATTAGTTGGTGAAGCATATTCACTCCTTCAAGACTCCAACAGAACTGCACTGCTTCTGAATGTTCTACTCCAAGGCCCAAGCAGAACAGCATTGCTGTGCAAAGTATTGGCCCTCTTTTTGTATGTCTTACTGTCGTTGGTTCGTCTGTTTATGTTCTCCCTCCAGTGGGATGTGGCTTACTCTAAGTCTTTCATTGCTGCTTGATTCATCTGCCAAACAAATTCTCCCAGAAATGTGATAGGATCAGAATTGTCACTTTTAGCTGCCAATTGTTATGGATATGGCCATGTTGAAGTCCATTCCGCAATGGCCAAGTTCCCATCTACTTGTTATTTTTTAGTTGCATCACTGATGTAATTGCTCTACCCTGCTGCGGTCATTCTCCAGGCATGAACATTTTCTATTCCTAAGTGTATGACGTAGAGCTTAGAGGTATGCCAAGCCATCTGCCAAGAAACAGTTAATGAGAAGTTTCCTTTCAGACTTCTTGTTGTTTACCACAAACTACAGTTGTGGATTGAATCATACTTGGTGTTTATACCAGTGTATGGAATCAAATTATAATGTTTCTGACTTAGTGTGAATGTGAACCTGGGTTATTTCGGTTTGTTCCCCCAAACCACCTTCCACTTCTGTATGAGTTGACTTACTTGGAATTTGCAGCCACTCTTCTTTACTGGATAGCCAGCTCCTGAAAACCATCTTGACTTCTTCTCCGTCGAATAACGCTAGGTGCAGGAATTTTTAGACTCTTTTTACTTATTAAATAAGTAGTTACTGAGAAGTTACCTTTCAGACTTCTTGTTGTTTACCACAAACTACAATTGTGTTGCTTTTTGTGACTTAACAATGTATTTGACTTTCATACACAATAAAACTCTTACTTTCAACATAAATATATAACTTCTGGTAACTCCCTCATACAATCGACCATCAGAAACAAATTAAATTACAGTTAAAAGAAAGTTGGCTTTGATACCATAACTTTTCTTAACATAAATCAGAAAATAAGTCTTGCCTATTGGAAAGTTATATCAGGAGTTTTCAACAGTTCTTTTTCAGCTGTCTTTGTTTTAATAACAGTAGCCAATGGCCCAATAAGCACAGAGCTGCATATAAACTCCATGGTTCCAGTAAAACATCTATTGATTGCCCGACAGGTACTTGTCGGTGCTGTTCGTCCGCCGCGTATACTTTCTTCCCACGACTGATTTTAAACCTGCACACGCAAACATGTGAGGCGCAGTTGGTTGGATTCTACCATCCCACACTTATATCCAGAATATCATGTGGTCGAGAAAGTAGAAGGCTAAGTGGTTCTAGAATTTACACAGAAATTCTCTAATCACTACAAAATCACAAGCCAATAGAATTGAATCACTCACATTTAAATCAGTTTCCTCCTACATTTGGTGGCACATATAGAAATTTCTGTGTAGTGAGTACAGAATTCTTACAACTTACGCAAACTTGGTCATTTTGGGATTTTTATGTTCCATTTCACATTCTTTCCATTTATACCCATGAAAGGCTTTTACTTACTTTTGTAAGATATTCAGATGTTACATAAATTTCCCAAAGCACTGAAATAAAAGTCTCTTCTTCTAAAATTAACTTCCTGCCAGTGAGGGTGTTTATCAGATGAAGCTGCGTAAGCTTGACTTTGCTAGTTTCTTGTACAATTTTCACAAAAATATGTATATTTTTGCTACAGAGGATTTGCTGTTTATCTAAATATGACACCACCATCTGCTGTTACCGAAGCATAATTTATTTAAGGATCATTAATTCATTTTAGCTGCGAAATTGTACAAAGAAATGCACTACCACAATTGATAAAAAATATGTCAAAAAGGCTTTGAATGGTGATATGCCTCACAAGAAAGAAACAAGATTGCTTTCATTATTAGTCTGATTTAAAGTAGTTGGCAATTGACATTTGAGGTCCAAAATTGAGGCATTGGCTCATCAAGTAATACGTGCAGGCAGTTGCCACAGTTCGTCATTCCCTGTGGTAACGCAGGATCCGGCAGGGAGGTAATATGTTTTAGAATCTGCCATAACATAAGTGGTGGGGGAACTAGCACATGTGCAATGGTTGATATACATTCGCTATTAGTTGCCATTTCAGTAGCCATGGAGCCATGATCAGTTGAATAACATGTCTTTGTTTGAAACACCTTTGTTGGAACCATTCATTCTGTAGTGCTGACACAGGGAAAGTTTCACAATGAGTTCAGTGTTGGTGGATATGGTGCTGTCCCGTCTTGCCCAATAATAATAAAGTAGTTCAAAAACTTCAGAACAAGAGGAATAGAGAGACCTGGAACAGTTTGGGGAGGTGTCCGGGCAGTTAGCACTGGAGAAAACATCAAGAAAATTCGACAAGCTGTGGAGGCCAGCACTCAGTGTTCAGTGATACGACGTGCTTGTGTTTTGTGCGTTTCAGACATGCTGTTTTGCCGCATTTTGCACTTTGACCTCCACATTCAGTCTTTTAAAATCATAGTGGTTCCACAACTGAAGCCTAATACCTATGTGTAGCAGCATATATTTGCAGAAAGGATGCTGGAAACCTTGGAGAGTGACGGTATTCTAATAACGAGTGATGAGGCTTATTTTCACATATGTTTTGTTGTGTTAACAAACAAAATTGCTGCACTGGTTGGAAAATAATGCATGGGACCTTCACGAGAAACAACCCCCCCCCCCCCCTCCCCCCCGCACACACACACACACACACACACACACACACACACACAGGGAGAAGCAGCTGTATGGTGTGAATTAGCCCAGTTTGGTATCATTGGACTTTTGAGAAAATGGATGCACTTTGACTGGCAACTCACAGTGCTAACTCACGATGTTGTTGAGATATCCGATTGACCTGATGTTTGATTTCAACAGGATAGGACTACTTCCCATACCTCAAGACTACCCATGGCTTTTCTAAAGCAACATTTTCCATGTCGCCTCATTACTTATGTGGATGTGGCGTGACCTACTTGAACTCCAGATCTTTCTCTGTACGATTATTTCTTATGGGGTACATGAAATCTCAGGTTTACATTCAAAAACCGCAAACTTTTGAAGCTCTTTCTGATGCCATTATTCAAGAAATTCCCCTTGTTGCGCCTGAAAGGTGTACGGACAATTTTTTCACTCGCCTGCAGCGATGCCAGGACAACACAGCCACCATTTGGATGATGTCACTTTTTGCATCTGAATTGCAGTGCATTCTTGTTTGTGCTTTATGTTAAATGTCATTGTAATTGTAATTCTGAGAAATATAAAAATTGAAATTAAGAAAAAACTTTGAGGGTTGTTCGGAAAGTAAGGAACGATCGCCTGTGAAATGGAAACCACAGTGTTGTTCGGAAAGTAAGGAATGATCGGCTGCTAAATGGAAACCACAGTGAAAATCAAAGCTGTTTTCTTTGCACATTTAGCTACACCTTCCAGGTACCTCTCTACATAGTCGCTGCTCCGACTTGGACACTTAACGGAGCGTTATACCAAATTTCCAACACCATTGTAATAGAAGGCAGCCACCTGTACTTTCTGATAATTCTCTACGCTGGTCTGTAGCGCGTAGCATGTGCCCAAGTGTTGTCTTCATATCCAGCGTTCCATGTGAACAGAGATGATACTCAGGACAAGCCAATTATGGCTGTGTTGTGGGTGATCGAACACTTCTCATCGATAAGGCTGCAGGAGCATCTTCACTGCCACTACAGAGTGTGGCTGAGAATTGCCATGAAGACGGAAGTGTGTAGCAGTTGTGTTAGTGGGCTGCTTTCATTAAGGCGAAGCCTCTCAGTGGGCCCTCCTACTTGGTGGGAGACATTGTTGTTCTAGGCACCTTTACTCGCTCACAGTGCGCTCACAACTGAAAAGAGTGTCTTGATGCGATCGAGGGGCATACTAGACACACTGCCCGAAATGTCTGTGGAAAGCCTCATAGGATTTTCACAGTGGTTTCCATTTCGTGACCGATCATTCCTCACTTTCCGAATAGCCCTCGTAAATGTGCAAGAATGTTTTGAAAAGTGTAACACCTCTCTGCTGGACCATTGCTTTAAAGCCTCTATCTTCCACAAAAGTCAAGTAAAAAAAATCTCAATTTCATGTACAGTATAGATCTCTGTGGTGTGTCTCATCATGTCAAAAAGTTGTTCTTAGTTTTAATTAGCACAGGATCTATGTTAATTAATAATGTTTTTTGAAATAGACAAACTTTTCCATTCGTAAACAGCTTCAAACTCATCACATCATATCTCAAACTGTTGATGTCACAGCAGCATTTTTTTCCTTCAAAATTTTTATATCGCATTGCATTTTCTGTGTATAAGCTTACGAAAACTTTTTATTGAACTGGCCAATATTTAACTTGCAATAAGTGTGAAGTTTAAACTCACCAACTCATACCAAAATATTGTAAAAATCTGACATTTAAGTATTGTATCATTCTCAGTAGTACCTCGAAGCTCATCAACAATCTTTTCTTATTTTTAATTAGCGCCAATGTTACATTCTTAATTGAAATGGGATAAATTTCTGTGTATGGAAAACTTTTCTTATTAAGATTGCGTAGCTCAAAAACTATTACACACATGAAATATATCTTGGTGTCTACACAAAATGAAATATATTTAAAATGCAGTGTAACTTACCATCAGAAGATACTTGAGGATTAAAGAAACCACTCACTGAAAAGCAGAAGCATGGGGTTGTTGATAGGCACACGCAAAAGAAAGAAAACTTTCTAACCTTCGGAGTTATCCTTTGATGAACTAGAGTAAAATACACACACACACACACACACACACACACACACACACACACAAAACTATGCCCGTACATGGTGCTGACTAGACTAGCAGTGCCAGTGCAGTTTTTCTGTGGTGGACTGGTTGTGGTGGGGGTAGTGTTAGATGGGGTGAGTAGAGGGAGAGGGAGGCAGCAGGCAGGGAGGAGGACTGGGGATGAGTGACTAGTGGCTCTGAGGGAGGTAGCTGGTTTGCCAGCTAGGAATGTGGGAGGGGTGGCAGGTATTATGAGCTAGCACAATTGTGATGGTCGGTGGGAAACAGCACATGATGAAGGCGATATGGGAACGTGGATTGGGAGGGGGTGGCAGGACAAAGAAGGGCGAAACTGTTGGTGGAGGGTGCAGAGACAGTGGGTTACCTGAGACTGAGGCCAGGACTATTACTGCACTCCAACGAGCTCCATAAATTGTCCAAACTGTTGACATCCTACTCCCACCTTGAGGCACCACTATCCATCAACACCCACGCTTCTCACAGTGAAACCCCTCGTCAGATCCTTATAAAGGGGATAGACAAAATAATGTGTACAGTGATAGTAATGGGATGATTGTGTTTGACGGTAAAAAATGCAGGTAAGGCACATATTGCGCTGACTGTGTGTGTTCGGTATAGGCTTGGGCATCAGTACAGGTTGTTTACGAGTAGTGCACACTTCGTGTTTGCATTCAGAGGCTGAGAATGCTAAAATAAATTGTGTCAAACCACACACAACTACGGCAGCTAAAATGACTGCAGAACACAATAGCCATCTTCAAGACCCGTATCTATTGACACCATCCACTGAGAACTCCATAAAGTGAATATTCATGAACAGCTGCTATACCGAAACCATTAGTGATGACAACCAACACAAAGAAGCATAAAACATAAGTGTCGAGCATAAATCCTGGACGGCTGATCAGTGGAAACACACCATATGGTCCAACGAGTCAACATTTTTGTTATTCCCAACATCAGGCTGGATTTACATCTGGAGAATGCCAAAAGAAGCCTACAATCCTGATTGCTCGATTCCAACAATTTAGCATGGAGGTGAAATGTGATGGTATGGGTAACCATATTTACTGGTCCCACTATTACTCTCCAAGGCTGTGTTACAGCCAACAATTATGCGAACATTTTAGGTGATCAGGTGCACCTCATGATTCAAATGTTCCACAACAATGATGCGATATTTCAGGATGACAATGCACCCATTCACAAAGCCAGGACAACAAAATCGTAGTATGAGAAGCATGCAACTGAACTGCAGCGTCTTCCCTGTCCAGCACAGTCCCCGGACTTGAACATCATCGAAATCTTGTGGATGGTAATGGAGCAAAGACTCCAGAGCAGATTTCCACTTCCCTCGTCACTACAGGAGTTAGAAGAGTTTCTGATTGAAGAGTGGCATAACATTCCACTGGAGACTATAAAATTATTATATGCCAGTATTCCAAGAAGAATTGCAGCCATATTACAGGCAAATGGGGGTCCAACCCCTTATTAATAAACTATTCCCAGGTAAGTAAAGGTGTTCACAAAGTTTTGCCTATCCCCTGTAGCACCCAGACCATGCCTGGCTGACCTTTTCAATTTACCACATTGTCCAAAACTCACTCCCTACACCTCACAAAACCCAGAACCCAAACAGACCAAAAACATTGTTGTTAACCTCTTCACTGAAAATCTCACTCCCACAGTTGTTTGTCATACCTGAAGCCCTTACCTTCTGCCTGTCCCCAAATTTAACCAGGTTGGACTTTCCAGAGACCTACTGTCATTCTCCTGATCCTTACAACAGAAACAGTTTTTTGTCACCAATCCCTCTAACCACAGCCAACATAATCCCAACATTGAACCATGCTTCTATCAGTTCATACCACAGCACAACTGTGACCCTCGCCCCAACCCCCTAATGCCCACCTAGTCAGCTTCCAGGAATTCCTTACCTCCAGCTTGGCCTTACCATCCTTCCCCAGGTCCCTTCCTAAGAATACTAACCTTTCAGCAGAAGAAAAGACACATATACAACGTGAAAACGGATCCAGACCTAATCATCCTCCCTGCAGACAAAGACTCCACCACTGTTGTGATGAGTTACACTGATTACCTGACGAAAGGCCTCCACAGCTGTGTGACTCGTTCACCTGCAAGGTCTGCCAGAGTGATACATCTCAGAAGTCCAACATAACCTCCATAACCTGCTGAAATCCATAGGCACTTCCCAGAACCTCTCATTTGAGCCCAACCTCCTCACCACAAAAAAACCCTCACACCAAATTTCTACATGCTCCTCAAAATCCACAAACCCAACAATCCTAGACACCCCATTGTATGAGGGTTGTACCAAAAGTAAGGTTCCCTTATTTTTTTACAAATAGAAGACATTGTTTATTGTTATTAATTTATACATCATTGAAAAGCATACACTTTTGTCTATTTCTCAATATAGTCTCCATTTTTTTGACCCACTTTTGAAGACGGTGCACCAGCTTTTATATTCCTAAGTTGAAGAAGTCTCCTGCCAACCCATTGAGGAAGTGTGTGACTTCTGATACGACTTCATCATCGCTCTTGAAGTGTTTGCCACCTAAGTGTTCCTTTAACTTGGGGAAGAGGTGATAATCGCTGGGGGCTAAGCCTGGGCTGTAAAGGGGATGGGGCATAACAGTTCACCCAGATTTCTTCAAAAGCTCCTGTGTTTGATGAGCGATGTGGGGTCGAGCATTGTCGTGAAGAGGGGCTACCCCCTCTGTCAGTTGTCCTCTCCAGCGATTCTGGACTGCTCGCTGAAGTTTGGTCAGTGTTTCACAATATCTGTCTGAGCTTATTGTCATCCCAGGTGGCATGAAATCGATGAGGAGTACCTCCTTCTGATCCCAAAACACAGTCGCCATAACCTTTCCAGCCGACTGCGTTCGTTTGAATTCTTTTGGTGTCTATGAACTGGAGTGACGCTACTGACGAGATTGTTTTTTTGTTTAGGGGGTATAACGAAACACCCATTTTTCATCTCCCATGATGATAGAGTCCAACAACTTCTCCTTGTTGCCTCCCCCTTCACATTGTTGAAGAAACTTGTGAGCACAGTCAAGGCGTTGCTCCTCGCATCCATCAGTCAGCATCTGGAGGACCCAGCGAGCACACACCTTGCGATAATCTAATGTTTCTGTTAAAAGTTCTTGCAGAGTGGGAGAACCACTGCACACGGCACTGTTATTGGATGTAGCCTAGCACCTTGCCTTGAGGCTGTAGCGCATTGGGAACCTTACTTTGGGTACAACCCTTGTAGCTGGCTATTGTGCTCCCACCAAAAGAATTTCCACTCTTGCTGACCAACACCTACAACCAATTGCCCAAAACATAGCCTCTCACATCAAAGATACTAACTTCTTCCTTCAATGACTTTCCCCACCTCCTTACCTCCTGGATCTGTACTTATCACTGTTAATGCCGCCTCCCTGTACACCAACATCCCTCTTGGGTAAGATTTTTAAAAAACTGTTTTGAACTTCTCAATTATAGGGTAATCACATGTAAAAAATTAAAATATTTAAAAATGGTCAAGCAACCAACTTAATTTTTATTGGAGCACTTCATTTGGATTGACCCTTTTGTGAATTTTTCCTTGCTGACTCTTATCACTGACTGTCTGCTGATTGTAATAGTTACAGACACCCCCCCCCCCCCCCCCCCCCACACACACACACACACCCATCCACCCACACCCATTCACACACACACACACACACACACACACACACACTCTATCCAAAGGAACGAAAGGTGACCTTGCATCCTTCTCTCTACCCCAAAATACTCCCGCAAGGAACACATGAATTCACACAGCTGGTTGCTATAAGCATGCCATGTCAGACATTTTCTGAAAGTTTCGTGGGAGTGTGTAGCCTCAGTCTGCCTCTTTAGACTACTTTCATCATACATTGTTAGACACATGGAGCTAAGTCACCCAAGTCTCTCACTACAGTGGCTCACTGGGGACTGGCTGGCACAATGCTTGAGTCAGTGCAGTGCAGCAGAAGTGGCAACACAGGCTAACAGTGTTATGTTTCCATGCGTGTGTTGGTGGCAGGAGCTGTGCAGCTCTTCGGTTGTCGAGTGACAACTAGGGAACTGTGAAACTGTGATATGTCTTGTATAAGTGTATGATTTTTCTCTCTCATGGAACTAAATCCTTACACTGTTAAAAATAACGCTACAATCCATCAAATGAGACAGTGGACAAGCAGTTTAATACAGCTGATTTCTTGTCCTCTGCTAAAAAGCAGAGCTCTTGCGCTGCCACTATTGCATGATTCAGTCGCGGTGTTCGTATGCCCATTTCAGCTGTTGAGCCCTGTGCCGAGGTGTCAGGAAAGAGACTTATGTCAATTGTCAACTGTTGAAGCCTGTGCAGTGTATTTGTCTCGATACAGTCCTCGTACAAATCAGTTCCTGGTGCCTCACATTCAAACTGGCATTAGTCTGACTCTCAATAGACTGGCAATTGCACTCTGGGGCTCTATGGAGTTGATTTGATGTCTGTTGGCTGGAGTCTATTGATCTCCTATGTAAACTCCAATATGCTATGACTCTTGCATTTTTCACCGATTATTGTTCTACATTCAAAGGCGGTGAGCATCTGGCCTGACACCTGACACTTCGTTACCACGTGACTAATGATGAAATCTGCAGCTGGTATAGAGTGGCACTTTTTGTTGAGATCAGGGAAAGCAATCTATGGTGGTATGGGCACATACTTCTAGCAGACCAAGATAGAGTAGCAAAACATTTTTTTTAAAGGCCTCTGGTATTCCCGGCCCAATGAGTTTGATAGCTCATCAGAATGCATAGACCTAGATGACAGTCACTAGACAGCGCTCCTAATATTTGCGAGTGCTGCTGTAGCTGTCTCACTGATAGGCGCGGGCCACGCTCTTTGCGCCAGCCTATTGGTGCCTGTGGCCACACTATAAAGCTCGTAATGCTGGTACCTCGATCTCATTCATGTTCCAACTGCATTCTTACTTGTTCATTATACAAAAGCGTTGTTTGGTTCTTGATATTGCTACGCCTGAACCTCTTGATTTGGTTTCCACTCTGGGCTTGTTGTTCTATTATGTTGTCTTGTCATTCGTCCATCGCTGTTGTTCTCTTTCATGATTTTTGGTGTCTCATCATTGATGCTCTCAGTCAGTCAGCCAGCATCTCTTTATAGTGCCACAATTCCAGTTACTATAATTGGTGAGGAGGTGAAAAGTAAATGGTCTCTTATGTATGTGAAACTTGTGCAGCTCATGAAACAATAACAATCAGCTGCTCTTGTGGCAGCAATAGCAACAGCAGTTCCAGCAGCAGTTAAAACGGCAAACTGTCTTGCTAGGTCAGAAAATTCAGCTTTTGTCAGAATGCTCCCAGGTGGAGGGTTCACAGCCCATTCGGGCTGTGGTCCCTCCCAGGTGGAGCCCCACCCACCCGTGTTTCTGCCATTTAATGACACCAAGGAAGACTGGTACACATATATGCAGCAGCTGAAGCAGCACTTTACCACTTTTTGGGTTTTTGATGATGCTCTTCAACAGTCACTCTTCCTTTCTTGGACTTCCCAGGAAACGTTTTTCTTATTAAACCAGTTGGCTGTCCAGTCAGATCCTGTTGTCCTCAAATTTGAGGAGATGTGTTTATTGCTCTTGGAATACGAGGGTCGTCCACAAAGTAAGTTCTGTTTCCATTTCTATCCGCAGCAGCGTTACGATCGCAGTTCCCAGCATGCGTGGCAATTACTCTGACTCAAGGAGAAGACATGTATACCATTTTCAGATTGTTGCTGCCAACGTGTGCTTTGTAGTGCTTTTTTATAATGTCAGCCATAACTGAAAATGCCACCGCGTATGAAATCAGATCTATGATTCGTTTTCTAAATGCAAAGAAATTTAAACCCAAGGAAATTCATCAGCAAATCTCCGAGGTTTATGGACAAAATGCTAGAAGATGGGTCAGACTGTTCAATAAAGGATGTGATCAAGTGCACAATGAAGAACGAAGTGGATGCCCATCTCTGGTTACTGTTGAACAGGTTCACAAAATTGTACAGCCTGGAACTCAGTCCTATTGACTTTTGTCTCTTCTTACACCTAAAATTTGTCCTTGGTGGTCAACACTTCAATGACGATGACGAGCTGAAAGAACATGTTATCACATGGTTGAATACACAGATGGCAATATAAAGAAGGCATCACACTATGACAAGTGCCTACACAGTTTTGGAAGCTTTGTAGAAAAGTAGTTCAACAGTTGTAGATTTTTGTACAATAAATATTTTTTCTGTATCTGTAAAAGTTTGTTTTATATAACCAAATGGAACTTACTTTGTGGACATACCTCATATTATTCGTAGCAATTGCATGTGGTTGCCTCCCATCCCGAGTTCCATCAGTACAACAAGCAACCAAGTCAGCCTTAGAGGTCATGGAAGAAATATGCAAGGACTGAGTTGATGCTTGGATTTCATTTGTGTGAACCTCTCTTTCAAAACCTTGTATGTGGATTCTTGAATGTGGTGATTCAGTTGACTCCCGATCTATAAGTACACACTGCTCTCAAGCTATACAGTCCTTCCTTGGACGATATTTTGAGAATTGCACTCTCTTTTGAGATTGTGCAGGCAACAAGTGAATGTGTTATGGCTCGCCCCCAGGTAACAGTGGTTTACCCACCACCAAGGAGTTGAAATTCTTTTAAGTCCTTTTCCCTATGACAGTGTCGTGGTTCATCACTTTAGGACGTGTCGATTGCCTCTGAGCTGACAGTCGCACCACATTGGCGTAAGCAGAAGGATCTCCCATCTTGTTCTGACTGTTTTACTATGCACCAATGTGCAGACCGTCCAGATCACTGGGTGCAATGCACTCATTGTAGATAGGATGGTCATCTCCAAACCATCTGCCATCAAGCGTCAGGATAGCCAAACCCCACTCCACACTCGTGTAAAGGGACAGTGCATGAATCCCAGGCCATTGTTCCCCAGGGCAGTCCTCTTGCTACCAAGTTGTTTATTGATCTCATGATTGCATATCAGGACATTTAAAAATTTCCACTTAGACATGAGAGCAATGGTTTCCCTGCTGAAACTCCCAATGTAAACTTTTCTGCGTTACCCAGTGTTGGCCCAGCCCTCCTACGTATTATGACAGCTCCATTCCCCTCAGAGGTCAATTCACAAATACTGCAGCATACAAGAAGGTAACAAAGCCGATGACGCTGTTGTCAATAGTCACTTGGCCAGCAACATTTTCTGCCTGGTTACCTTCTCACTGTTTGAGCTTTCCGTCATGGATGAAGTTCTGGTTGTCACAGGCACAGACACTGTCCAGGAACGTGACGACCGTTGTCTCTCTTTTGCGTCCCTGTCTAAACCTGGCTTGGGGTGCAGCTCCAATTTCAGGGCACATATTTCTCTATATCCAGATTCAGTGCTCCATTGCTGTTGGGCACTTCTGCTTCTGGTCTCCCTATGGACTGCAGTTACTTGAACTCGATTGTCTTCATGATGCTGGGGTATTTGAGCCTATCAAAACTAGTGCTTTGGCCACACACCTGGTAGTGATTAAGAAATCAAATGACTCCCTCTGGCTCAGTGGAGATTTTGAGTCAACAATCAGTTTCCAGGCACCATACCAAGTCCGGAGGGCACAAAGCTTGTCGATGGTGAAAATTTTTGTAAGACAGACCCTGCTGATGCTTATTGACAGATCCCACTGGATGAGGAACCATAACATATTATGGTCACCAGTACGCCCTTGGAATTGTACAAATACAAATGTTGCCCTTTGGGATCCCTTGTCTCCGGCAATCTTCCAGAGAAGTCATTTGTGCAACCTATGCACCCTCTTTACTACGTTGTGTGATGCATGGCTCTTACGTGAGTCAGGGCTTAAGTGCTGCCTATGCAAATGCCACTTTTTTTCAGGAGCAAGTGGAATATCTTGGATACTTGGGCAACAAAGACAGGATTCAGCCCTCTGACCGCATTGTTTTGGGTGTTGACTCACTCCCACATCCCCAAAACCTACAAGAGCTGAAGGATTTTTTGATTGAGGTTAATTATTTCTAAGCTCCTCCCTCGAACAGCGTGGGCATTCCATTCCAGTGGTCAGCTGCCTGGAGCATTCTTTCACCCAGCTGAGGCACATGTTACACTTGACACTCTTTTCTCCACCGTGTCCCCATGTTTTGGCTGCTGTCGCTTCTGCTATGGCATTGGTGCAGTGCTGGCACCTTATGCATCAAAGATACTGATGCCTGCTCAGCAAAACTACTCACAGGTTAAGAAAGAAGCTTTAGTGATCATCTTTGCTGCTAAGAAATCCCTTGTGTGTCTCTTTACGACTAAGTTTTGTTCCTGACTACAGACCATTGGTAGCACTCTTTGGACCACGCTCTTGGCTTCCAGAGCACATAGCTCAAAACCTCCAGTGTTGGGCTCTTTTCTTTAGTTCTTACAATTACACCATTAAGTACAAGCCTACCTCACAACACACAAATTTGGATGCTCTCTCTTGTCTACCCTCAGGACCAGAGCCATAATTTGACAAGGAGATCTGTTTCGATATTGACATAGAACGTCAGTGCACCTTGGATGGGTTACCCATTACTGCTACTCACATTGCCACAGATGTATGCTGTGACCCTATCTTATGGCGTGTCATGCACTTTGTAGTAAATGGGTGGCTCCCCCTTATTTTTTCAGATTGACTCATCCATAACTCCAGGCTTGGGCTCACCTTTCTCATTGTTTGTCTGTTGTTTCCGATGTTCTGCTGCTGGATGCAGAAGTGGATACCCACCTGTCTGTCATCCTGACTACCTTACGCCCTCATATCTTGGAACTCCTCCATCATGGGCATTGGAGTGTGTCAGGGATGAAAGTCCTTGCTGGGCAACATTCTTACTTGCTATGACTGAACAGAGACGTGGAGGCCATGGTGCACAGATATTTGGCATGTGCCCAACAGCAGGCTGCTGCTCCTCAGTCTTGTGCCCCTGGCTCAGTCACTGTCACCCCTGGGACCACATTCATCTGACTTTACTGGTCCCTTTTTGGAATCTTATGTGGCTCATTGTTGTGAATGAATACTGCTATGTTGTTTGCACGATGTCCACCACTACGATCGCTGCGGTCAAGGCCCTTACTCTAATTCTCACCATAGAAGGGCTTTCCTGCGTGCTCGTGTCCGACAACGGGCCCCAATTCACGAAAACGGGCCCCAATTCATGGCAACGGCCTTTGAACAGTTCTGCAATGCCAATAGCATTAAACACCTGTTTAGCCTGCCTTTTCATCCCTCTAACCAATGGCAAAACACAGCAGATGGTGTGTATGTTTAAATAACAAATGTTGAAAGCAGTGGGCACATCTACCACTGCAGTAACGCCTCAGTGTTCTTGAGCACCTACAGGACTACCCCCCCCCCCCCCCCCCCACCTCCACCCCCAATCCATGACTGCAGTCCAGCAGAGCTCCTAGCCACAGTGTCCTCCACTCCACCTTCTGGCACCACAGCCCTCAGAACCCGAGATCTGACACACACACATTTCCACCAGCTTCAGTGATTTGTGCATGTTCCTATGGATAAAAACCTTCATGGATGATGTTTGTGTTGGTGGCCAACCCATGGGTGGTGGCTTATTACGTTTGATATTCCGCAGGGTTTGGACCGTAGGCACACCAACTATCTCCATCCCCGCCTACTACTGGTTGTGCCACCATTGGTTGGTCACTCAGAAGTGGAGTGCCCACCTTTGCAAATCCATCAACCATACAGGTACAGTTTGTGCTTCTGGCCACTGTAGGCATTCACTATGGATACGAGTTTGGATGTTAAGACCTCACCACTGAATCCATTCCATCAACAGTCATCTTCCACACTGGCATTCCCCACCGCATTGTCCAACATACTTCATTCCTTTTCCCAGTTGGCAGGCTCCTCTGCCAGGATACCAACCATGTCAGTGTTTCACCTCCCAAAATATCGTCCAGAGTGCTTCAGACCCTACACACACATTTCATGGAGGGAAGAATCTAGTATCCCAGCCCAACAAGTTTGAAAGCCTTCCAGAATGTATGGACCTAGATGACGGCTGCTAGGTGGCGCTTCTGATATTTGCGAGTGCTGCTGTTGCTGCCTGAGTGCTAGATGCAGCCCACGCCCCACACGCCAGTCTATGGGCACCCACAGCTCCACTGTAAAACTCACAGCACAGGTGCCTTGATCTTAGAGGTGTTACAACTACACTCTCACTTGTTCATTATAAGCAGCGTGTTTTGGTTCTGGATATTGCTATGTCTAAGGCTCCCGATTTGGTTTCCACTCTGGGCTTGTCATCGTGTCATGTTGTCTTGTTGTTGGTACATTGCTGTTGTTGTCTTTCGTGGTTTTCAGTGACTCATTGGCGACACATTCAGCTGATTGGCCAATGTCTCGTGGTGGTGCCACAATTATGCTTACTGTAAAGCCGATAGTAAATGACCTGTTAGGAGACCGAGGCAACATTGGCTAGATATCCTCCCTATAGTAGACCTTAAAATATTGAAGCTCCACTCTGACCAAAGAATGTATTAAATGAAGACAGAGCACCAAAAAGTGAACCCCACTATGTTGTGGGAGAAATGTGGAGGAGGAGAAAGAGGAAGAAGAAGAAGAAGAAGATAAAACAAATCTGTTAACACTCAATGATCTGCCATGTTCACTACACACATCTGTACCACCAGGCTGCTCAGATATTGTGTGTATGCTTGTGTGCTATATGCTATGTACCCACCTCAGTGTCGCTGTGGGTCCCACTTGACTGTCGTCCACATATTACAGGACTGCCCAATTTTAACCACTCTGTGGCAGACTTTTAACAGACTTTTAACCTTCCCACCACACTGTCAATGGTGTTGGGAGACGATGCCTCCTCAGTCTTCCTTTGCTGTTTGTTTGCCTTGGTACTCGTTTTTTCATTATCTGTGTTCCTCTAGCCTTGTCTTTTAGGCGGGAGATTTCACCATCACATATGGGTAATACACAACATGAATTTCACAGTGAAAGCCAACAAAGTTAAGGTTTTATGGTTGCAAAATCTGTATTATGGAATGGATGTTGTATTTTGTAGGCTTTCCAGTT
The DNA here is from genome assembly GCF_023864275.1 of Schistocerca cancellata. Lineage (NCBI taxonomy): Eukaryota > Metazoa > Arthropoda > Insecta > Orthoptera > Acrididae > Schistocerca > Schistocerca cancellata. The sequence goes on from NC_064626.1 coordinate 654,724,427, forward strand.
ACATTGTTCACTTTGAGTGCATACTGCAGGTGAATAAGACATAATGTAGCTTTCTCGCTATCATAGTTCGTAGCACATTGATGTATTATGTAACACAGTGTAGTGATTGTTTCTTACTACTTCCAATGCTACTTGAAACCAGAGGTAGCTTTCTGGATAGCCATTGTATGATCATTTTAGCCTACATAACCATAATTGGTTTATGACAATACTGTGATAATTAATTATTAGTGCAGTGTGTGGAATTAGTTTCTATCTACTGCTTCTCTTTCTTAATATGTACTTTCATTAAACGGGAAGTTTAGTAGACAAAAGTACAGACAGCAGGCCAGTAGGTACTTTTGAAAGGTACAATATCTGTTACTGCCTATAGCAACAAACAAAGTGGAAAATAATGCTTGTTGATTTGTGAACTACACATTTCTCCTCCTCCTTTGAAGAAGAAATTGTATGTTCATTATTTCATGGAATAGTTTTGAGAGCTAGGAGTACTAATTTCTGTTCTAGATGTTTTTATATATGTTTTTTTAATTTTGGACACAATCACATAATGTGGTAACAGTACAACAGATTTCAGCCATGCATGAGCAATCTACAGAGTCAGCATGTCATAGGTGACATTTGGCAAACAAAACGTTCACGCTACTCATTCTCTACACTAGTTTATACCGTGAAAACTTCTTCATTTCTGTGTAACTGCTGCAGCCTCCTACTCCCCCTTGAACCTGCATTCTGTGCCCAAACTTTGTTCACCCTCTGCAGTCCCCCCTTCACACACACACACACACACACACACACACACACACACACGCACACACGCTTTATGCCTCAGGTTGTGTCCTGTCAACTGATCCCTATGTTTACCCCTTTTGAAGATAAAATTCCTACTTTTCAGAGATGTACACACATTTACACCTCATTTTTCGTCATTGTGTGTTAAGCATTGTATTACTCAAATTTGTTGGTACAAAAATGTTAGTTCTCTGTGTAAATCCCCAAACACTTTAATAGGTTAGGACCCGGAAATTCTGCAGTTCGATTGAGATAATTGAACAATTTGTTGTTTCATGAGCATTTACTCATAAAAACATTGCCAGTTGCTGTAACTAGGTGAAGTTTCATTATCCCCATCATGGTGCGCTCAGATGAAAAGTAATCTGTGATGAGTGAAGAAGTTTCTGTGAGACATGTCCCAAAATTAGACAAGAAGAATTATCAAGCCTGGAAATTCCACACGAGACTAGTTCTCAAGCCTATGGAATTTTTGATGTTATAATTGGAACACGACTTCAGTCAGCCAAAACTGATGATGTGGCCAGCTGGACCAAACCAGAGCACAGCTTGTGGGACAATGGAAATACCGATGGAATGTCCCACCAAAGAAGCCCTAGTTGACTATGCATGATGAAAAAGTTTGGGTGTGCAGGAAGAAAAAGCGAGGCATGGAGAATCATAAAAGTCTGGAAGATAAACCTGACTGTGCATCTATTCTCCCTCAGTTAAAACATGCTCTTTTGTTGACATATCATGTAAGATTGGTGCAAAATAGCTTGAATGTGATTAATCAGACACTTAGTTGGTGGACAGTGATGCATTAGATCACATGACTTTTCAATGGGATTGGTTCTCCAGCTTTGGTCCATAGTGCCAGACCAATATCACTCACAAGGGAATGGTCAGACTTGTCATGTCGAAACCTGTGTTGCTTTTTTTACCACTGTGAGTTAACATTGCAAGAAGTCTGTATGCAGAATTTTAGCTGCTGACATGACCTGGAAGTCTGTAAACAATTTTATGAAGTAAGACATTATTGTCGTATGGTTTCCGTGCTTATAACTGCGTCTTGTACAACCCTGACGTCTCTCGCTACGTTATACCAACGCCATCTAGGGACAAGGTGGCGTTAGCTACGCGCCGCTCTCTCGCCACAGCAGTGAGAGAGCTGATTCCCCCAGTGAAAGCGATCGTATGATAATGAAACATTCGTTGACAAATATGGCTGATGTGTTATCTACAACATTCTTTCCAAATAGCTATGAAATAGACACAAATAAATATACGGTTTAGAACACGGCCAAATTTTATTTCTTGTAGTTACCGCAAAAATGCGAAATATTGATACAATGTTCAAAACATAGGTCTTTTGTGCACCAAGAACATACAAGCAAAGACTACATATGGCAGCCCTGCGAATCACAGACGTTGTTAGATGTCCGTAGACAAAACTGGGCTGGTGTTAGGAATGAATCAGGCCTAGTATCAGTATATTTTGACGAGTGCCACACATATTTAATCAAATTCTGAAACAGTGGGGAGGAAAATTGATAATGTACTACTGACTGCAGCTTGAGAATATTGTCACGGTGATATACAGGAAATTGCAATGATCTGCACACAATAATTTTCTGTTAGTTTTCTGCAAAATGCCTTCCACTGACGGAAAAATTCTCTGTCTGGAGGTTGAATTACGTTCGTTGTGCCGGGTGGAATCTGAAGTATCTCTACTTCTTTGTCAGGGTGGGCTCGAAATACAGCTTTTAATGCATCAGACGTTTTATGACCTGACCACGAATCTAGAAGAAGAGATTTGTTCCCGCAGAACGGAAGAAAAGCATGACGCATGAAAAGTGTAACATTTTCATTTCCCATTTTTCCAGACTTCGATGCGTCTACCACAAGATTGTTTGCGTAGAACATTTTTCTTTTGACACGTGGTCCAAAACGTCCAGTTGGTTCTTGAAGACACACATATAGTTTAGGCAGCAATGAACCATCCAGACTAATTATGGGAATTGTAGTATATGAATTGGGTGAGTGCAGTCGTGGACTGCACAATCGCCTGAATATGTTTTTCCCCTTTGAATGACAGTGTTCTTTCCGCACGCATTTCTTTTTGAAAACCTGACTGACCTGCATTGTACACGTACGATTCACTAAAACTAGCGATCTCATTTTTTGCATTCGTAAGAAAAGCTCGATACAAATTTTGTTATTTTTCTTGCCACAATTTTATGTGATCTTTTGAAGCGACTAATCAACTTCGAGCAGCTGTAAATTCTTCAGCGCCTATCGCGTTGGCAATCTCTAACGCCCAATCACGCAAAGTTGTATCGCTGACACTAAATGACTGTTGTCTGGCATCGGTAAATAGCTCAAAAAGTTGCGCATTTATCTCCGTCACAATTTCCAGTCGACTCTTACGTTATCCAGCGGCTTTCTTTTTCCATCTGTACAATTCACATTCAGAACGGACAAAACGATACTTATTTTGAACAGTACTGACACGTAGGCGTTTCTTACCACTTTCGTTCAACCAATACGTCACAGCTTTTTCTTTGTCTGATAAGGTAATTCTAGTTGCTGGTGTTACTTTCGGAGATAATTGATGATGGTACGTGGCACTATCACTCGAAGAGTCTTCATGAGTGCAACTTTCGTCGGTGTCTTTGCCGTCTGTAGATTCACAGTCTGCAATATCGAGTGTTTCAGTTGTTTATAGCCACATGTCTGCGCCATTTACATGCTCGTCGAGAAGTTTAACAACCATGTCGCACAACACATAGTCTTCACGCGTTTTTTCTGTTGATTGCTTCGTCTGTGGTATATCTCCATGGCAAGCAGCAAAACATTTACAGGGTTCGCCATCACCTGTGAGGGGAGATTGAATGTAAATCGTAAAGTGGCTTGCGGAGTATAGGTGAACATGTACAGAACATCTTTCACATCTCTAACCAGTTTCAGGACGGTATGTTTCGAAATACGTACCAGAAATTAAAAGGACGTGCATGCCACAGAAACGAATATTCGTTTCCCCTTTCCACCAAAACCGTGCAGCGATATTCCTCTTTAATGAACGCCGCGATAAGACGGCCGCACTTCCCGACCATGCGCACAACGCTCGCGACTCGCCATTTCCATGGGTGGCCAGCTCTCACTGCAAGCGCCAAGCAGGAAACACAGTCATGTTCGTGATTTTTTTTAGGTGACTTCCAGTTCATGTCAGCAGCTACAATTTTGCATACGGACCTTTTGCACAGTTAAATAACAGTGCTAAAAAAAGCAATACATATTTCGGCATGACAACTCTGACCATTCCCTTGTCAGTGATAATGAAGAATGTGAAGTTGTAAGTATGGGAACTGTCATTAGTAACAAAGAAGTTGATGGCAAATGCAGCTAGGCAAGTTTCAATAATGTTTTGTACACGCACAGCTGTCATAAAGAATTTTTTTAGTGTTGAAGGAAATACTTCAAAGAAAATCATTGCATATTTCAAAGAGGATCGGGTTGTATTAGTGCACAGCAAAGAAACTGTGGCAGAAGCTGTAAAGCAAGAAAACTATTTATGGGGTGTTTTTCATGACTAAAGCCATTTGTGAATGATGAAGTAAACTTTGCAGTAAGTGACCTGAAGCAGTGATCTGAACAATGTTGGTATGTCAGTATTTAGATGCTTCAGCAAATCTTGACAAAAGAGGTCATTGAAGGACTTATTTTAATAAAACAAAATTTTTTTGTGAACCCTGTCAGGCAAGATGCACCAGCTTCAGCTCAACAACAAAGACAGAGTTTGTCCCACAAACCAAGGTGAATTTATTTGTTTGGATGTCTGTGATCTGGTCTTAGTTGAAAGAATTGGTGGTCCAAAGCTTATTGGTTACATTGGAATATGATGCAGTTGAGTACAGAAATGTTTATTTTGTCAGACACAAAACTGATGTCATTGATAGATTTCATGAATTCAACACTCTCGTATTGAATATGTTTGTTCAAAGGATCAAAACATTGTGTGAGGATAGTGGGCTGAGTATGTTAATTGTGACACGTAATAGCTTCTCGGAAACCTTGGAATCCAGCTGAAAATGACCACTCCACACACACCAGAATGATCTACCCAAAAGGGAAAAAGTGTATGCACATTGCTTAAAGCCAGGGCTCGCCTAAGGTTTTTATGAGCAGGAGCAGTTACTATTGTTGCGTACATACTAAATAGGATTCTGAAGGAACACAATTTGGAATAGCTCCATATGAGTAGTGGAACTGATGAAAATCACATCTTGTACATGTGCACATCTGCCAAAACAGTTTTGCAACCAAGCTTGATGTGAAGGACCAAAAAGTTGTGTGCTTTGGGTACCAAGGTGAGTTCACACATTATTAACTTTTGAGCCTTAGCTAATGGGAAGTTTTTGTATTCCAAGGTGTCACATTAAGTGGCATTAACAGCAGCACAATACCAGCATTACAGCAACCGGCAAGTCGTATATCTAAAAATCACGGATGATGAAGAATGTGAATTTGTGGATCATAACAAGCAAGCTCATGTAGCCCAGTTCATGTACTGGAAGAGAGGGTGTCTGCCCAAAATAATATAAGAGTAGCACGACAGCTAACAAAAGACCAACCTAGTCAAGTCTAGTCATCATGGCAATGAGAGTGCCCCCTTCATTCATAAGCCAGCAAGGTACAAATCGAATTTCATCCAATGTTATGCTCCTAATAGATTCAAGGAAGTAGTTTCCGGCCTTGACTTGAAACACTGGAAAAAGGTGATATCAGAAGAACTGGAAACTCATGAGGGGAGCAAAACTTGGAGATTATTCCTAAAACCAGCAGTTGGGTAATTACTGACTCAGAGTGTGTCTTCATGGTCTTATCTGACAGAAGTGGCAAAATCATTCAGTACAAACAACAGCTTTGAGTGAGAGGCTTCAAAAAGGAATGCAGCATCAACTACAATGAGATCTTCTCACCAGTCGTGCAGTATGACGTATCAGAGTTTTCCTGGTGACTGCAATATATGAAGATCTAGAGATGATTACATATTCATACTTCATTTCTAAATGGCAACTTTGAAGAAGCAATCTATATGGAAATACCTCTGAATCATTTGTGATTGATGCAAAGAATCCTGTAGTCTGCAAGTTTGAGAATAGCCTGCAAGCTTGAGAAATTGTTGTGTGGGCTCAAGCACATTTCTCAGTGCTGGAACAAGGAGTTTCTAGATTTTATTTTGTAGTTTAATTTTCATGCAAATGACAATGAACCAAATTTATTCCATTGCATAATCAGTGGTAAAGTTGTTTTGTTAGCATTATTTGTGTGTGATGTACTTAACCCATCCAAGTTGAGGAAAACAATTTGTAAAGTTGTCCTGTCACTAGAAGAATCTTTTCGTATATTATTGGAGATAACTTGACAAGAAGAAGGGACCGGTTGGTAGGACATGTTCTGAGGCATCAAGGGATCAGAAATTTAGCATTGGAGGGCAGCGTGGAGGGTAAAAATCGTAGATGGAGACCAAGAGATGAATACACTAAGCAGATTCAGAAGGATGTAGGTTGCAGTAGGTACTGGGAGATGAAGAAGCTTGCACAGGATAGAGTAGCATGGGGAGCTGCATCAAACCAGTCTCAGGACTGAAGACCACAGCAACAACAACTTTCTACTCAATGGTGGGGAGGAAGTAGACTACAGAGGAATTTCAACTGTTCCGCTGTAAACTCCAACACCAATTACGTACATTCTGCTACAAGCGCCATAACGAAAAGTATTCACAGCTGTCACAAGATTGCACTCACATGTAACACCAACATCAATGTTCAAATAACGAATCATGTGCCCTCTGTTCTCTGTTATTGTCTTGACATGTACTTGTGTGAATTGTTGACAATTGAAGTAGCTCTGTGGCTTGTTTGGAACAGTAGGACACTGCTGAAGTAATTATTATAGATGCGTAATACACAATATTGAAAAATGGAAAGTAAAACTACACCAAAACAGAGGAAGAGAGGTGAAGGTAGTGCTCAAAGTGAAAGGAAGAAATTACGCAGCGAATGAAAGGAATATAATTGAAAAGATATCAGTGTGGTTCCAGCTAAAGAGGCTCCCAAGCACCAGTTAGGCCTTGATTGCAGTTTAAATTTTATTAAAAGGGTTGCAATCTGCATAAGTTACGTTCTAGTATTTTAATGCGTTTAATTTGTTATTGAAACAAATTTCATATGGACAAAAATTATCGTTCTGATTATGAGGTTATAGTTAACTACCTGAATGAAATCGTAAATTTACTTACCTGCAAATACCTAGGCATGTTGACTTAAACATATTATATATACTGCTTCACTCTTTCAGGTGACCTGTAAATCTCAGTTTAAATGCAGGCACCTTTCGTATGACCAGAAACTTAAGTTGTTTAAGGAATTCTTCTCACTAAACGATATAGTGAAGCAAAGTAACTATGCAGTGTCTCACATACGTGTTTGCAAAGTGAAGAGGCGAAGGTCAAAAGTATATAATGATGGTAATGAAACTGCTCAGCTGTCTACTGAGGAAGGTGCAGGACAACTGGTCCTACCCAAGAAGAAAAATGTAACTATGTATTACACATTGCCTGACATTGAGGGAGTTGTAATAAGAGTATGTAAAGGAATGTTTATTGAGGTTCTCTCTTTGATCAGAAGAAGAGTTCAGACATTAACATAGTCGAAGGAGAATGGCGAGATTGTGTATGAAGAAAAGTGAGGAAATAAGACAAAACACTGGAAATATTCAGAAGAAGATAAGCTGGTTGTTGCTCATATTAGTGCCATACGAAGACAAGAAAGCCACTATTCAAGGGAAAAATTGGATGACAAACAAGACTTAAGTGAAGACCTGACTATTTATCGTTTATTTAAGGAATTTCAGAGGCAACATGAAGACACAAACATCACATACTGCTTCTATGCAAAAGTCTTTAAAGACAAATTCCCCAAGCTAAATTTTCATCGTTCGTCAAGTGACACTTGTTCTACTTGTGACCTTCTTAAAGCCAAATTGAGGTGTGATTTTAGTAATAAAGACAATAAACTGAAGCTAGAATGCCATCACTGAAAAGCAAAGAAAGCTATGACTTCCATGAAAGCTGACACAATAAAGAGTCAAGGGCCTAACTCGGAAGTATGTACTGCTGCATTGGATTTGCAAAAAGTGATTTGTCTTCCTTCATTAAGGCACAGCGAAATGTACTTTTTACTACAGGTCTCAAATTACAACTTTTGCATTCATGTTGGTGATAAACCGGTCACATGTTTCTCTGGCATGAGGCCGTATATGGCAGGGGTGGGAATGAAATTGCTTCCTGTGTGCACAAAGCTTTTACTTTGACATTTCTTTGTAAAAAGAAACTAATAATGTGGAGTGACAACTGCTGTGGGCAGAACAAAAACAAGACGATGTTTCTATGGGTTCACCTTACAGCAAAGGATTACTTTACGGAAATAGAACAAAAGTTTTTGGTGAAAGGACACTCTTTTATGTCTTGCGTTCATGATTTTGCTCACATTGAGAAATGAAAGAGGCTAACTGTGTGTGCAGTTTCAAAAGATTTAGTTCACCTCATCACTGAAGCTATGCGCACACCACCGTTCATAGTGACTGTTATGGCAGAAACAGATTTTTATGACTTTTAAGTCAGCTGCTGAAAAATATATGAATCTCACCAGTGTGCATATTTAAAAAGCACAGTGGATCAGACTGACTGCTGAATGGCCTGGGGTACTGTAAGTTCGGTCACCTCTTAGTGAAATTGAAGAGTTCAAGGAATATTACATCTTGAAGAGAAATGTGAAGCCTTCTGATCTTCATCATGTGCACTACACCGTGAATGTAGGCTGTCTGAAGGAAAGAGAAGGCATTTAGCTAATGTGATACCATTTGTAAAAGAGGAAAATAAGTGGTTTTTATGAGAAACTGGTGAAATGAGCGAAAATTGACATGATGACACTTGTATCGCTATTTATGTTAAACCCATTGCAAACAGAACGTTTCATTTTCTACAAATTCTGTATCATTTTGTTCTTAAACCCATCAACACAGAATAAAAACACATGTGTGGCAAGAAACCTGTGTAGTTTTTGTGTTTGTATAGTGATCCACAACTTTTATACTGCTTTTGTTGAAGTGCTATATGCATTTTGTTGATTATCTTTAAATCAGTTTTTTGGTGCTTGGCCCATTATTTACTTACATGGCACAATTATATAATATAATACAGTTGTGAACATTCTCAAAATGCATAGGTTAGATCATTTGCCATTCTTTGCTGGCAGTTGTCTTATAATCAGCTCATTTTTGAAAGACACTAATATCCATTATTTATTAACACATCTTAGTACTAATATCCATTATTAATTAACACATCTTAGTGTGCCTTACAAATTTTGTACCTTTGATTTTTCAGTTAAAAGAAATGTACGTGGAGACGACAGATTGTATGTTACTAAACAGAATTCTGGATTTAACTTCATCAGAGGATTGTATCAAGAGCAAGTGGATCCTAATGTGGAAGTCAGCATTAGCATAGATGGAATGAGGGGCACAGTGCTCTTAACTAGTGACTGTGTTCCACAGGGAGGGTGAGTTGCATGCTTCAGAAAATCTCCTTTGTTCTTTGTCATCTTGCTTGGGAATTTAATATTACTCATACTTTAAGCAAACTTCTCTGAATGAGACTTGAACCTTTGCACTAATTGGATGTGGAATTTTCTTTTAACAAAAAGGTTGTTAAAGAAATTGAAACAAACCAAGCGATACTAAGGAGTTAGTGAATACTGGTTGGTCAAGAAAGACCTTTGGGACTACTACACAAAAATAACTTTTGTCACGCAACTAGTATGTTTCTGGCTGTTAAGGTGAAAACACTCAATGCCAAAACTGTCGTGGTTTCTGTTTTTTATTGTAATGGATGAATGCATATATGCTACTGTATATTAAGTCAGTAATGCTACATAATATAATGGTTTGTGTCATGATACCATCAGACAGGCATAAATTAAAAGTTATAGAAGGGCTGATTTTGCCACCTGAGGAAAAATTACAGGGAATGATCACTTACAGGATAAGGTGCAAAAAATGTCATACAGATGTATGGCTGGAAATATACTACCACAAAAAATTTTAAAAAACACAAATTTTGTTAATTATTTTTTACTTTACTCAAAACATACATTTTAAAGAGAGACTGATGTGTAAGAAAGATCCTGAACCTGAAAATATTGAATAGGGCTTTCATTGTGGAAAGTCACATTTACTACCAAGACATAAATTTACAAGTTGAGTTTAACTGGAAAATTTAAAGCATTTATGGAATCTGACAGAACACTTAATTAAAAACAATAAATATTTATTCATCATTTTAAAATGTAAAGTACAAGACTAGATTACAATATTTTCAAAGGGGACACAAAGTTCCACTCCCCCCCACCCCACCCCCCCTCAGTATTGTGAGAGTTAGAGAATTAACTGCTTCACTTTAAGCTTAATAGGCAGTATAATGAATTAGTCTGAGTGTCCACAATATGTTTAATGATTCCTAACGTGGTGTCCTAAATTATCCTGTAAAATTTGCACATTTTGTTTTTATTGTGTTAGGTTAAATTATTTTGATCAGATATGCACTCAGTAAAGTGCAGGTCATGGAAGGAATGAAACTAACTAGTAGTTGTATAATTGAGATTTTACGTTGACAGGCACCTAAACAGGATTAAGAGTGTTGGTAACTTTCAAATGATTCCTTCTATCTACATCTTCATCTGTATTCTGCCAACCACCATGAGGTTCATGGCAGAGGGTACGTCCCATTGTACCAGTTATTAGAGTTTATTCCTGTTCCATTCCTGTATGGAGCACAGGAAGAATGGTTGTTTGAATGCCTTTATGCGTACAGCAGTTATTCTAATCTTATCCTCATGATCCCTATGTGAGTGATACATAGGGGTATATATTTCTAGATCATCATTAAAGCTGGTTCATGTAACTTATTACTAGACTTTCTCAGGATAGTTGGTGTCTATCTTTGACAGTGTTCCAATTGAGTTCCATCAATATCTCTGTGACACACTGCCATGGATCAAACAAAGTGGTGACCATTCGTGCTGCCCATTTCTGTATACATTCAGTATCCTCTCTTAGTCCTATTTGGTATGGGTCCCATACACTTGAGCAGTATTCTAAACTTGGTCACATGAGTGCTTTGCAAGCAATCTCCTTTGTACTCTACCAAGAAACTGAAGTCTACCACCTGCTTTACCCACATCTGAGCCTATGTGATCATTTCATTTCATATCCCCATAAATAAAGTGTTACGCCCAGGTATTTGTATGAGGTGGCCAATTCCAATAGTGACTCATTGCTATTACAGTTATAGGACATTACATTTTTTTCATTTTGTAAGTGCACAGTTTTACATTTCTGAACACTTAAAACAAGTTTCCCATCTTTGCACCACTTTCAAATCTTATCAAGATATGACTGAATATTTATACAGCTTCTTTCAGACAATACTTCGTCATAGATAACTGCATCATCGGCAAAAAGCCTGATTTTACTATGAATATTGTCTGCAAGCTCATTAATATACAATATGAACAGCAAGGATCCCAACACACTTCCCTGGGGCACATCCAAAGTTACTTCTATGTCAGAAGATGACTCTCCATTCAAGATAACACGCTGCATCCCCCCTACCAAAAAGTCCTCAGTCCAGTCACAAATTTCATTTCATACCCTGTACTACCATACTTTTACAATAAGTGTATACTGAGTCAAATGCTGTTTGGAAATCAAGAAGTACTGCATCTGTCTGACTGCCTTGATCCGAAACTTTCAGTATATCATGTGAGAAAAGTGCGAGTTGGGTTTTCTCCTTCTTAGGGGCTAATAGAATACACATACACATGTGTGGCTAGTTTTTAAATGTATTTTTCGTTTTGGTGATACTACTCCTTTTTTGCAACTGTATTTTTATTATGTAACAATATTAAGAACATTGCCACTCACCATATAGTGGTGATGCTGAGTAGCAGATAGGCACAACAAAAAGACTGTCACAAATAAAGCTTTCGGCCCCTAAGGCCTTCGTCAAAAATATACAACAGAAATGCGCGCACACACACACACACACACACACACACACACACACACACCTACAAGGTGTCGGCTGCACGTACAGTACCAGTGCTGCATTTCTACAGCTGGGCTAGTTTGTGGTGAGGGGGAGTCTGGTGTGTGGTTAGAGGCAGTGAGAGGTGGAATGCAGAGAGGGGTGTTGGGAGTATGTATCTAGCAGCTAAAAGGGAGGCAACCAGTTACCTGCCACTAGGAATACGGGAAGTCAGGATGGCAAGTGCATGGGCTAGGTTTGGGATGCAGGATTGGTCGGAGCTGTGGGGAGTGACGCATGCTGAAGGTGACATTGAGACATTCATCTGGGAGTTGGTGACAGGATGGAGGAAGGGAAACTGTTGGGTAGAGGGTGTGGGAACAGTGGGTTACCAAAGATTGAGACCAGGACAATTATGGGAGCAAAGGATGTGTTGCAAGTACAATTTTCATCTGGATAGTTCACAGGAGCTGGTAGTGGAGGGAAGGATCTAGATGGCCTGGGTTGTGAAGCAGCCATAAAAATTGAGAATGTTACGCTCAGCAGCACGTTGTGCCATCATGCGGTCAACTTTGTTCTTGGCAGCAGTTTGGCAATGGCCATTCATCCTGGTGGATAACTGGTTGATAGTCATAACAGCATGAAAAGCTGAGCAGTGTTTGCAGCAGAGTTGGTATATGATGAGGCTGCTTTCCCAAGTGGCTCAACCTCTGATAGTAAAGTGTAAGCGTATGACAGAAAAGGAGTGGGAAGTGCTGTGTGGGTGAATTCGACAAGTCTAACACCTTGGTGTTCCATAGGGATATGTATCAAGAGTTTGGGATTGGTATAGAAATGGACTAGGATGTCATGTAGGCTAGGCAGGTGATGGAATACCACTTTTGAAGGGGTGGAGAGGACATTGGGGAGGATGTTCCTCATTTCAGGACATGATGAGAGATAATCGAAGCCTTGAGGAAGGATAAGGTTCAGGTGATCCAGTCCAGGTTGATACTGGGTGACAAGGGAGGCCCTGCTTTGTAGCTGATTGTTAAATTGTTATACTTTTCATTTGAGGGGAAGGTATACAAATAAATCTGTGGCACAGCCATGAGAACCTGCCTGGCACCCTCCTGTGCGACCTGTTTAAGGGCTATAGAGAGAAATCCTTGTTAGCCACACAAAACTTTCAGCCTCTAGTTCGGTTTGAATTCATTGGTGATATCTTCATGATCTGGACTCAGGGCCAAGGCAACGTATTCCCTCACAACCTCAACACCTTCTCCCCCATCTTGTTCAGCTGGTCATCTTCAACTCTATATGCTACCTTACACATTGACCTCCATCTCTCTGATGGCTCCGTCCATAAGTCTGTTCACATTAAACTCACTAACCATGAACACTGGCCATTCCTTCCACACCAAAAAATCCCTCCCACACAGCCTACCCACCTGTGGGCAAAGTACCTACAGTGACCAGAACTTACTTGGCCAGTATGCTGAATGCTTTACGTAGACCTTCACAGACAGGCACTACCTCATAAACCTAGTGTGCAGACAGATTTTTCCTGACATATGCTCACACATCTCAAGCCTCTCATGCTGCCCACAAAACAGCTACAGAGGCGTGTGCCACTCATCACACAGTATCACTCTGGAACAACTGAAGCACATCTTTCATTAGGACTTTGTTTCTCACTATGCCCTGAAATGATCCTCCCCACCTTTCCAAAGCAATGTTCCGTCACCCACCCAACCTACACAACATCCTAGTCCATTCCTATATCACTCCCACTCCAAACCCCTTGTGATATATCCCTGTGGAAGAGTGAGGTGCAAAACCTGTCCAATCGATCCACACACCACTTCCTTATCATATACCAACTCTACTGCAAACACTGCACAGCTTTTCATGTTGGTTGCCAATCAGGATGAAAGGTGACTGCCAAACTGTCACCAAGAACAAAGTTGGCCCACCTGGTGATACAACATGCAGCTGAGCAGAACATGCTCAATTTCAATGGCTGCTTCACAACCTGGTCTGTCTGAATCCTTCCCTCCACCACCAGCATCTCTGAACTATGCAGATGAGAAATATCCTTCCAAAATATCCTTCACTCCCATAATTGCCCTATCCTCAATCTCTGGTAACCCATTGTTTCCACACACTCCACCCATCAGTTTTGCCTTCCTCCATCCTGTCACACCATCCCAAGTTCATGTCCCAATGTCACATTCAGCTTGTGGCTCCGACAACTGTGCATTCCATTTACATGCATAGCACGACTTCATACAATAGTAGTGTCGGCGTGTGTGTTTATTTTTACTCTTGCTCAAAATGTTATTACTCTGAAAGCTAGTGAATTTTCTTTCTTTTTGTGTGTGCTGGGTGATGACTCAGCACTTCTGCTTTTTGGCGAGTGGTCTCCGTTGATCCAAACGTATATCATTTGTCAAATTAGAAACAAAAACCACATGCAACAAAACATGGACAAGAGGTTGCTGCAGTGTAACCTGTTGTCGTGGTACACTCCCTCAAATTTGTCCATCATTTCCAGTATTGTAGTGCACATTGGAAAATCAAACATGATTTTTTGGTTGAAAACATGCTATTTCCAATTGTGATTAGTTTGAAATCAGTTATGGAAAACAGATTTTCTAAAAGTAGACTGATTGTGATCTAAAATTGTGATTTTTATGAAAATCAAGTTTGAACTTACTGTGTAGAAATTTAGAAAACAGTAAGTGGCTTATATTTTATATTGGAATACCATATGTTGCAAAGTTGTTGTGATCACAGTTTCATGTGTAACAAGCCTTTAATGAATGAGATATAAGAAGCCATAGTTAAAACTTTATTCACAGTGTGATTTTTATGGCTATTTTGCCTCTGTTTATGTAGCAAATTTAGCCCATGTTGGAAGTTAGACCCCTGTTCTGGGGGGGGGGGAGGCTTAAAACATGTTCTTATGGATGAGACTGCTTTTCAATTTAATAGAAAATGGTATTTGTAAAAGAAATGTTTAATATACCGTATTTTCACATAAACCATTCTCTCTTTTGGCAAATTTGTAGATCATTGGAAAATAGTTGGTGAATGAAATTTTGCATTCCACATCATTGTGCTATCGACCTGTTGCATACTGTATTAAGTTTAATGTCCAGCATTTGTTCACCCTGTAGATGTAAGATTCTGAAGTTTATATATTTTATGTGCCATTATTTTCAGGCCCAACTTTTATTCAAAGTATCTAACATTATTAGCCTTAATTGGATGAGCAATAAACTTTTTTTGAGGTTGAAAACATGGTCCTTCCATTGAGCCCTGTTTGGAAAGTTTCACAGAACATAATTTTCTGCAAAATGAGGTCAAAAATTCTTCGTTTTTGACCTTCTGCATTTTTGACCTTTTTACAAAATCTTCAGCTTTGCGCTTAATTTATTCAGTTTCGGAAAGTGGCACATGAAACTTTATATTTGAGAACCTTGTCGTGTTTGGTTACTACAGACCAAGTTTCATGTTCATCATACCTTCAGTCCCTGAGATATAAGTAGCCCAACTTTTTTTTTTTGGTCAATTTTGCCTAACATTTTTGTGGCTGAAGATTGCTTGTAAAAATTTTTTCGTTCTTCTATTAAGGTAACACATACAGTTGTACGAGATGGCCAGATTTTATTTCTGTCACAAAATATTGCCCAAGATAAAACAGGTCAGTCGTCAGAAATTCACGCTCACTCTGTGCAGAATTGATGTGAATATCTTGGCCAGTATTGCTTCAGAGAACATGGAACTTACCATTGTTCATTGGGGATGTGCAAATATTCACATGAAATTTCAACAAAATCCCTGATGTTCAGGCAGGGAGGCTGAGGTGAGTTGAAATGGAATTTCTTTCAAGTTATCTAATGGAACAACAAGACTGTCTTGTAAGAACATCATCTATGAAGCTTGCCCACAAAATGGAAAGGTCCTGAGTTCAAATCGTGGGGCATTGCGCACAGTTTTAATCTACCATGAAGTTTCATATCAGCACACACTCTGCTGCAGAATAAAAAATTCATTCTGATATCATCTACATGTTTATGCCAGTTGCCCATGTAATGTCACAAGTCACCACACTGGGATGTGCTTTATTCATTGGTCCGTCCTTTATATGTATAGAGTTCTGGAGATATTTCAGTGTTGTGTGTGTAGAACCATCCAGTGCTTAGACAACATTGACTACTCAAACGCATGTACTCTTTGTTTTTTGCTGATATCTACATATTTTTGCTGCAGTCGCACAATTAAATACTTAGTCCTTTAAATGCTATTTGTGATTGGCTACACATATCATTGACTCATGGTCAGCAATTGTCTCCCAGGTTGGCTTCTGACGAGCTCGACTGCAATGTTGCCATAGTTGTGACACAGTAGTTGTTCATGTCTGGAGAACGAAAAATGCTAGGTTCAAAGAGTTTACACATCAGGCTGAACAAGAGTGAGAAAATTTAGAGGGATAGTAATAAATGCCAAATAGTTAATGTAAATGTAAGAAGTTCATTTTAAAATACAGCAAAAGAATGGGAGGAAAAATAATGACAATAATAAAATACCCATTTAATATAATTTGCAGTTTTTAACACACAAATATTGCATCCATATCTTAGATTAATGACTGATGATCTTACATGCTGCACAAATTTGGCGCTGGTTGTCCACATTTCCAGACAATGCCCTAACCACAAAAATTATCTAATTGTTCCATGCAGCATTGTTCAGTGGTTAAGAATACTCTCAATGACAAAAAGTTTGTGTTAGTGCAAAGATGTGATTATTTTGCTCGGGAAATTGTTCAAGTATCTGTCATCAATTTTACAGACAATTATTTGCTGATCAAATATTGTTTTTCTACAGATCTCTAAATTCTCCTGTGGTGGGTCTAAGCACCATAAATAACAATGAAGTATATTGGTAAGTCACCTCTCAGAACATTTTTACAGTTTGTATTTAGTAGTTTTGTTTTGTTAATGAGACATTTGTTTTGATTTTAGTGTGAAATTCAGAGATCCGAAGTATGCTGATACTTTCATCTTCCCAGCCAAAAGATTGAAGGGTGCCAGGTAAGATTTATAACTAATATGCAAAATTTCCTGCTTTTCAAGGGAATATATTACATTTGAAAATTCATAGAGAATTAATAGTAATGAGTGGATAATTGATGGAACCAAAATGAGTTTGTCTGCTTACATAACATAATAGAACATTTAAATTACAGTTGTAAAATTACCCATTGCTACAGAATGGAGACTTGTAAAATTGTCCTTGATGTCTGGTGTTGATATATGCTGAGGATAGGAATGCATTTGTATTTGGCCTAAATATAGTAAGAAACGTTCTGGCAGAATATAAATAATTTAGAAGTAAAGGAGACTCACCACATGAGTTGTTGATAGGCAGACACAAAGAGGAATGGAAACTTTGCTAACTTTCAGAAGGACAATGTACCTGCATTATTCTGGCTGGACACACATTGCTGGGATTGCAGTTTGGCAGGTGGTGTGGGGTGGTGGTTGTGTTGGATGGGGTGGTTAGAGGGAGGAAGAGTTGCAAAGCAGGAGAATCTATTGGGTATAAGTAGCTAGTGGCTCAGAGGTCAGAGGGACATGTGCAGTGTAGGATTGGAGGATGGAGAAAAGGCAGCTGTACTTCCTAGGTATGTTTTACATGGGTATCAGAGATGGTGAGGTGTGGCATACAATGAAAATGATGTGGACTGGAAGGGGGTGACAGGGATGATGAAGGGAAAACTGTTGGGCAGAACATGTAGGATTTAGTGGAGATTGAAGACAGGTGGATTATGGGAGCAAAGAGTGTGTTGGAAGGATAAATCTCGTTTACTTCATTCAGAAAAGCTGGTGCAGGAGGATGGGGGGGGGGAGGGGGGGGGGAACCAGATAGCATGGGCTGTGAACTCAAGTACGTTGTGCCACTGGGTATTCAGTTGTGTTCTAATACACAGTTTGATGGTGCCCATCCATTCTGGTGGATAGCTGGTTGGTTGGTTGTCATGTCAACATGAAATGTGTGCAGCAGTTGTTGTAGTGTTGCCAGAAGGTGACTGATTTCACAGGTGATCATGCCTCTGAAGGGAAAGGGTAAGCCTGTGACAGCACTGGAGTAGGAATTGCTGGATGGCTGAATTGGGCAGGTCTTGTGTCTGGGTCTTCCACAGGTATATAAGAATGAGAGTGGCATAGGGATGGACTGGGATGGTGTGTAGGTTGGATCAGTGACTGAATACCACTTTAGATGGTGTGGGAAGGATCTTGAGTAGGATGTTCCTCATTCCCGGACATGGTGATAGACAATTAATTCTCTAGTGAAGGATATAGTGCACTTGCTTCAGTCTGCTGTGATGTTGGGTGACAAAGGGGTTGGGGGGTGCTCCTTTGTAGCTGGTTGTTGTTGTTGTTGTTGTTGTTGTTGTTGGTGGTGGTGGTGGTGGTGGTGGTGGTGGGAGGAGGAGGATTAGGAGTGTGTGAGGATATGACAGGAAAAATGTGTTTGGAGACTATGTGTCGGGGATAGTGCTTGTCTTTGAAAGTCTTCATGAGACCTTCAACATACTGGGCAAGGGAATTCTTGTCACAGGAGATACACCATCCATGGATGACCAGGTTGCAGGTTGTATGGGAGGGCTTGTGTGTGTGTGTGTGTGTGTGTGTGTGTGTGTGTGTGTGTGAGTGTGTGAGAGAGAGAGAGAGAGAGAGAGAGAGAGAGAGAGAGAGAGAGAGAACAGTGGAATATTGAGTTGGGGAAGACCAGGTGAAGGATTTGGAGAGAAGGTGTTGAGGTTGTGGAAAAATAAGGATAGGGCTTTTCAGCCCTAAATCCAGATCATGAAGTTATCACCAGTGAACCTGAACCAGACAAGTGATTTGGGGTTAGGAGAGGCTATAAAGGTTTTCTCTAAAAGGGCCATAAACAGGCTGTGAAATGTTTCCTGGGTGTCCCTATGACACTTTTGCTGAGTAATGCAATATTTTAGCTGGAGGGTAGACTTCCCTAATGTCAAAACACCTTTTTCTCATCACTTGGTCTTGACTTGAAAACCTCTCTTTCTCTCTCTACAGATCAGCATCCAGCTATACCATATAAGTTTTATATAATTGATTTCTCCTTTTTGGGAGGCTGCTGAGTGCTGAAAACTTGACAATAGATTACATCTCTCCATACTACTAAATGAAAGAATTTTCTTCTTCTGTAAACCACATATAATATAACAATTTTTTTGCACAGAGGCAACATCACACAGTTTTCTGTCTGCTTGACAAGTGTACCTCAAATACCTTCACGATGATCAGAGTTACAGTTCACAGCAGACCCTACTAACTCAAACTTCTTTTGATATGTGACTTTTTCATGCATTGTCACAGCTGTAGTTTTTTCCATGGAGGCTAGTGCAACTCCGAGGTGAGGGATTTTGCACAGAGAAAACACTTAAGAGTGGCAAGTGTGGCCGAACGCGAGCTGCTGCCAGTCAGTTAACAAGCACATACAGAAAAACTGCATGCTTAACATACGTGTCACAGCTTCCACACTACATTAAATAAATGTTCTTCAGCAGTAGATGTTCATCATTCGTTGATCCTAAATAAGCTGTGCAAAATAACACTTTGACAAAGTGGTATGTTACACTATATATGCCTAGTGCTAGATGAATGATGTCATTGTAAAATATACCGTATACCATGCACATGCGGAAAAGTTTATGTCGGAATGACTGGATGATCAATCAACACCAGGATCAAAGAGCATAAGCGACATTGCAGGTTGGGGAAGGTGGAGATATCGGCCGTGGCAGAGCACGCACTGAGTGAGACCGACCGCATAATAAAATTCGCCGACACGGAAGTTCTGGCTGTAGAGAAGCACTATCACATGCGCTTGTTCAGAGAAGCTGTAGAAATACAAAAACCCGTGAAGTTTCAACAAGAAAGAGGAGAGCCTTAAGGTAAACAGATCCTGGCTTCCTGTACTGCAGCGAATGACCGTCGCAGGTAGCAAGAGGAGAATTGCACTGCAAGTGACCGCGGGGAAGCCCTCGGACATTGGCGTGCCAGGTACATATAGTCTGTGGTCACAAACTCGGCTCCAGTTCACCACTGGCAATGGAGGGTGAAGCTTTTACAATGCCAGCCACTTGTGCTGGCGAAACTTCAGTAAAATCATTAGATGAACGTCGGCCGAAGAACCCGAGACAGAAGCCAATAGGCAATTTGTTAACAAGTGGCCACAAAAGCCTTAACAATTTTGTAAAATCTACAAAACTACATAATCATTAAATGGAAAGAATTGTTAGAAAGTTCTTGAGTAAGCCATTACACCTAACAAGTTTATTAAGTATCAGTTAATGCATTCACATTTATAATATCTCTTTCTTTTCTTTTATATGCTCAGCACCATGACTTTCAGTTCTAGATATTTATTTTTCAGTTTATGTAACATACCACCACTTTTATGTCAATACACAATCTCACCTTGTTATTATACACTTGTAAATCTATATCTGTTTCTACTGAAGACATCATCAGCTAGTAACATGTATATTTGATGCTCAGTCTCTTGCCGCATAAAAGGAGTAGCATGTTTGCACCTCTTATTTAATCTATCTTAGACTAAACTCCATTATGAAAGCATAAATTAAGAAGAAAAAGACCAAAAATTATAAATATCCCCAGTACAATTTTTTTTATAAATACACTATATGGTACTTGACCAAACCCATATAAAAGCTTACACCATGCTTGAAGGTACATCCTTCTTAGTTTGCCCTCAAGTCAGCACCTCCTATCAAGGAATTTGGGACACATCCTTATGCCATCATTTGGCTTCACTCCCTTCCTGACATTGAACACAAAGAGTTGCATACTTCTAACCAGCAGCAAACACACATTGTCCTACTTACTAAATTCCTCATTTTGGCATTATTGCTAGCATGCACAAAGCTCAGACACATTCCTCCATATCTTTCATGTAGTATCTGCTCTTACAAGTGAACTACTAAAATCAGTAAAATGAATTATCCCTTGCAACTTGGCAGTCAGTCAAACAGACTGTTGGCATCTTAACTCTGTAGGCACTGACCATACACTACCTTCCACAGAAGTCCAACTCCTATATACACTGTGTGATCAAAAGTGTCCGGAAACCCCCAAAAACATACATTTTTCATATTAGGTGCACTATGCTGCCACCTACTGCCAGGTAGTCCTTATCAGCGACCTCAGTAGTCATTAAACATCGTGAGAGAGCAGAATGGGGCGCTCCACAGAACTCACGGACTTCAAACTTGGTCAGGTGATTGGGTGTCACTTGTGTCATACATCTGTACGTGAGATTTCCACACTCCTAAATGTCCCTAGGTCCACCGTTTCTGATGTGATAGTGAAGTGGAAACGTGAAGGGACGTCTACAGCACGAAAGCGTACAGGTTGATCTCGTCTGTTGACTGACAGAGACCGCCGACAGTTGAAGAGGGTCGTAATGGTAATAGGCTGACATCTATCCAGACCATCACACAGGAATTCCAAACTGTATCAGGATTCACTGCAAGCACTATGACAGGCGGGAAGTAAGAAAACGTGGATTTCATGGTCGAGTGGCTGCTCATAAGTCACACATCACGCCGATAAACTCCAAACAACACCTTGCTTGGTGTAAGGAGCATAAACATTGGGTGACTGAACAGTGGAAAAACGTTGTTTGTAGTGACAAATCACGGCACTATCACAGCACAGGCCTACATTGATGTTTTAAGCACCTCCTTGCTTCCCGCTGTTGAAGTGCAGTTTGGGGATGACGATTGCATCTTTCAACACAATCGAGCATCTGATCATAATGCATGGCCTGTGGCGGAGTTGTTACATGACAATAACATCCCTGTAATGGACTGGCCTGCACAGAGTCCTGACCTGAATCCTATAAAACACCTTTGGGATGTTTTGGAAAGCCAACTTTGTGCCAAGCCTCACCGACCGATATCAATACCTCTCCTCAGTGTAGCGCTCCGTGAAGAAGGGTGGGCCAACACCATATTGAATTCCAGTATTACCAATGGAGGGTGCCACGAACTTGTAAGTCATTTTCAGCCAGGTGTCTGGATACTTTTGATCACAGAGTGTACTTATTTAAACTCCTGTCCCAATATATCTTCTTTATACTCTCCTTTTAGTGTGGGCATCCTTTCCTTCCGATTCACTCGTACACCCAGTCATTTCCTTAATTTATATTTGGGTACACTGCTCTGCCTAATATTTTATCCTCCCTGCTACCTTAAACTTAAAATAATAATAATAATAATAATAATAATAATAATAATAACCCCCGTGGAGGCCAGGGAAAAGAATAGGCCTCTGGTATGTTCTGCCAGTCGTAAAAGGCGACGAAAAGAACAAACCACTAATAGGGCTAACCCGCCTTTTAGTGTGATTACTTGGTTCAGGACAGAACTAAAGAAGCCTCGGACAAGCGCCGTCATGGTCGGGGACGACGCTTGAACCCTATGCCCGCCCACAATGGTAACGACACTGCTAGCCAACTGGAAAATGATTTAAATCCAAATAGAGGTGTTTTGCAGGATATGCTTCCTGCAACCACCCTAGAAGGAAAACAAAGACAGAGGATGAGATGGTCAGATGAAGTTAATTGACACCTCATGTTCTGTTATTACCAAGCAACAAACCTAGGAACCAACACAACTGGATACAGATCACAAGTATACACAACATTTATTACCAGATACCCGGAATTAAAATTTTTAACAGAACAACGACTAGCTGATCAGATCCGTGTAATAATAAAAAATAACAGGATACCCCAGTCAGAATTAGAAAACATCAAACAACAAGTACAACAAATACTGGAACTAAATAATGTGCAATCAGAAGAAGAAGAAAATACAGTAATTGACTCAAACATCCCAGAGCAAACAAACAAAGACCAACACGCATCAATTAAACAATCAGAGGAAAATGAAATCCTAAGACAGCCACCAGAACAAGCACAAATAGAACACGAAGAGACACACGTGTTAGATATAGAAGAGAAATTTCAGCTGACATATATAGAATACAAAGACACAAATACAGACATTAGACCGTTCTTGCATAGACCGCCAAATAACCCACAAGCCGAAACAACAATAAAAACTATCAACACAATCATACACAACAAAATAAATGAAAACACAACTATGGAAGAGTTACAACTACTGGTTTATATAGGAGCACTCACTACACTAAATATACACACTAGGCAGAGATCAGAACAAACCAACACACAGAAGAAACCCACAAAACCAGCATGGCAACACAGGCTACAGATCAGAATAGAAAAACTGAGAAAAGACATCGGACAGCTAACACAATTTATAAGAAATGAAATATCAGACAAAAAACGAAAAAGGTTAGGTAAAATCTCACAAGAAGCAATAGAGCAATTAGATGAAAAAAAGCGGAAATTGCAAGCATTGGCCAAACGACTTAGAAGATACAAAAAAAGTGAAAATAGAAGGAAACAAAACCAAACATTCAACACAAACCAAAAGAGATTTTACCAAACAATGGATAACACACACATTAAAATAGACAATCCACCAAACATAACAGACATGGAACACTTCTGGAGCAACATATGGTCAAACCCGGTACAACATAACAGGCATGCACGGTGGATACAAGCAGAAACAGACACATACAAGATGATACCACAAATGCCTGAAGTGATAATTTTGCAACATGAAGTCAACCAAGCAATTAATTCTACTCACAATTGGAAAGCCCCTGTAAAAGATGAAATAGCAAATTTCTGGCTAAAGAAGTTCACCTCAACACATTCACATCTAACTAAATTATTTAACAGTTACATTGCAGACCCATACACATTCCCTGATACACTTGCACATGGAATAACCTATCTGAAACCTAAAGATCAAGCAGACACAGCAAACCCAGCTAAATATCACCCCATAACATGCCTACCAACAATATACAAAATATTAACTTCAGTCATCACACAGAAATTAATGACACATACAACACAGAACAAAATTATAAATGAAGAACAAAAAGGCTGTTGCAAAGGAGCACGAGGATGTAAAGAGCAACTGATAATAGATACAGAGGTGACATATCAAGCTAAAACTAAACAAAGGTCCCTTCACTACGCATACATTGATTACCAAAAAGCCTTTGATAGTGTACCCCACTCACGGTTACTACAGATATTGGAAATATACAAAGTAGATCCAAAATTGATACACTTTCTAAACATAGTAATGAAAAACTGGAAAACCACACTTAATATCCAAACAAATTCAGATAACATCACATCACAGCCAATACAGATTAAGCGTGGAATATACCAAGGAGACTCATTAAGTCCTTTCTGGTTCTGCCTTGCTCTGAACCCAGTATCCAACATGCTAAATAATACAAATTATGGATACAATATTACTGGAACATACCCACACAAAATCACACATTTGCTATACATGGATGATCTAAAACTACTGGCAGCAACAAATCAACAACTCAACCAATTACTAAAGATAACGGAAGTATTCAGCAGTGATATAAATATGGCTTTTGGAACAGACAAATGTAAGAAAAATAGCATAGTCAAGGGAAAACACACTAAACAAGAAGATTACATATTGGATAACCACAGCGACTGCATAGAAGCGATGGAAAAAACAGATGCCTATAAATATCTAGGATACAGACAAAAAATAGGAATAGATAATACAAATATTAAAGAAGAACTAAAAGAAAAATATAGACAAAGACTAACAAAAATACTGAAAACAGAATTGACAGCAAGAAACAACACAAAAGCTATAAATACTTATGCTATATCAGTATTGACCTACTCATTTGGAGTAGTGAAATGGAGTAACACAGACCTAGAAGCACTCAATACACTTACACGATCACAATGCCACAAATATAGAATACATCACATACATTCAGCAACAGAAAGATTCACATTAAGCAGAAAGGAAGGTGGAAGGGGATTTATAGATATAAAAAACCTACATTATGGACATGTAGACAATTTAAGAAAATTCTTTCTAGAACAAGCAGAAACTAGCAAAATACACAAAGCAATCACTCATATAAATACACCAGCTACACCATTGCAATTTCATAACCACTTCTACAACCCTTTCGATCACATAACATCAACAGATACGCAGAAAGTAAATTGGAAAAAGAAAACACTACATGGCAAGCACCCCTATCATCTAACACAGCCACACATAGATCAAGACGCATCCAACACATGGCTAAGAAAAGGCAATATATACAGTGAGGCGGAAGGATTCATGATTGCAGTACAGGATCAAACAATAAACACCAGATATTACAGCAAGCATATTATTAAAGATCCCAATACCACAACAGATAAATGCAGACTTTGCAAACAACAAATAGAAACAGTAGATCACATCACAAGCGGATGTACAATACTAGCAAATACAGAATACCCCAGAAGACATGACAATGTAGCAAAAATAATACATCAACAACTTGCCGTAAAACATAAACTAATAAAACAACACATTCCCACATACAAGTACACACCACAAAATGTACTGGAGAATGATGAATACAAATTATACTGGAACAGAACGATTATAACAGATAAAACAACACCACATAACAAACCTGACATCATACTCACCAATAAAAAGAAGAAATTAACACAACTAATTGAAATATCCATAACCAACACAACAAATATACAGAAGAAAACAGGAGAAAAAATTGAAAAATACATCCAACTGGCTGAGGAAGTCAAGGACATGTGGCATCAGGATAAAGTCGACATTATACCAATTATACTATCAACTACAGGAGTCATACCTCACAATATCCACCAGTACATCAATGCAATACAGCTACATCCAAACATATATATACAACTACAAAAATCTGTAATTATTGATACATATTCAATGACCCGAAAGTTCCTAAATGCAATATAACATATACCATACAGTTAAAAGGAAGTCACGCTTGATCAAGGTCCGCGTCACTGTCCATTTTTGACCAGACATAACGTCTGAGAATAGAAAGAAATAATAATAATAATAACAATAAATCCCGTGGAGGCCCGGGAAAAGAATAGGCCTCCGGTATGTTCTGCCAGTCGTAAAAGGCGACGAAAAGAACAAACCACTAATAGGACTAACCCCCCTTTTAGTGTGATTAGTTGGTTCAGGACAGAACTAAAGAAGCCTCGGACAAGCGCCGTCATGGTCGGGGACGACGCTTGAACCCTATACCCGCCCACAATGGTAAAGACACTGCTAGCCAACTGGAAAATGATTTAAATCCAAATAGAGGTGCTTTGCAGGATATGCTTCCTGCAACCACCCTAGAAGGAAAACAAAGACAGAGGATGAGATGGTCAAGTGAAGATAATCGACACCTCATGTTCTGTTATTACCAAGCAACAAACCTAGGAACCAACACAACTGGATACAGATCACAAGTATACACAACATTTATTACTAGATACCCAGAATTAAAATTTTTAACAGGACAACGACTAGCTGATCAGATCCGTGTAATAATTAAAAATAACAAGATACCCCAGTCAGAATTAGAAAACATCAAACAACAAGTACAACAAATACTGGAACAAAATAATGTGCAATTAGAAGAAGAAGAAGAAGAAGAAGAAGAAGAAGAAGAAAATACAGTAATGTACTCAAACATCCCAGAGAAAACAAACAAAGAACAAAATGCATCAATTAAACAATCAGAGGAAAACGAAATCTTAAGACAGCCACCAGAACAAGCACAAATAGAACACGAAGTGACACACATGTTAGATATAGAAGAGAAATATCAGCTGACATATATAGAACACAAAGACACAAATACAGACATTAGACCATTCTTGCATAGACCGCCAAATAACCCACAAGTCGAAACAACAATAAAAACTATCAACACAATCATACACAACAAAATAAATGAAAACACAACTATGGAAGAGTTACAACTACTGGTTTATATAGGAGCAATTACTACACTAAATATGCACACTAGGCAGAGATCAGAACCAACCAACACACAGAAGAAACCCACAAAACCAGCTTGGCAACACATGCCACAGATCAGAATAGAAAAACTGAGAAAAGACATCGGACAGCTAACACAATTTATAAGAAATGAAATATCAGACAAAAAACGAAAAAAGTTATGTAAAATCTCACAACAAGAAGCGATAGAGCAATTAGATGAAAAGAAGCAAAAATTACAAGCATTGGCCAAATGACTTAGAAGATACAAAAAAAGTGAAAATAGAAGGAAACAAAACCAAACATTCAACACAAACCAAAAGAAATTTTACCAGACAATAGATAACACACACATTAAAATAGACAATCCACCAAACATAACAGACATGGAACACTTCTGGAGCAACATATGGTCAAACCCGGTACAACATAACAGGCATGCACGGTGGATACAAACAGAAACAGACTCGTACAAGATGATACCACAAATGCCTGAAGTGATAATTTTGCAACATGAAGTCACCCAAGCAATTAATTCTACTCACAATTGGAAAGCCCCTGGAAAAGATAAAATAGAAAATTTCTGGCTAAAGAAGTTCACCTCAACACACTCACATCTAACTAAATTATTTAACAGTTACATTGTAGATCCATACACATTCCCTGATACACTCACACATGGAATAACTTATCTGAAAGCTAAAGATCAAGCAGATACAGCAAACCCAGCTAAATATCACCCCATAACATGCCTACCAACAATATACAAAATATTAACTTCAGTCATTACACAGAAATTAATGACACATACAACACAGAACAAAATTATAAATGAAGAACAAAAAGGCTGTTGCAAAGGAGCACGAGGATGTAAAGAGCAACTGATAATAGATGCAGAGGTGACATATCAAGCTAAAACTAAACAAAGGTCGCTACACTACGCATACATTGATTACCAAAAAGCTTTTGATAGTGTACCCCACTCGTGGTTGCTACAAATATTAGAAATATACAAAGTAGATCCTAAATTGATACAGTTCCTAAACATAGTAATGAAAAATTGGAAAACCACACTTAATATCCAAACAAATTCAAATAATATCACATAACAGCCAATACAGATTAAGCGTGGAATATACCAAGGAGACTCATTAAGTCCTTTCTGGTTCTGCCTTGCTCTGAACCCACAATCCAACATGCTAAATAATACAAATTATGGATATAATATTACTGGAACATACCCACACAAAATCACACATTTGCTATACATGTATGATCTAAAACTACTGGCAGCTACCAATCAACAACTCAACCAATTACTAAAGATAACAGAAGTATTCAGCAATGATATAAATATGGCTTTTGGAACAGACAAATGTAAGAAAAAATAGCATTGTCAAGGGAAAACACACTAAACAAGAAGATTACATATAGGATAACCACAGCGATTGCATAGAAGCTATGGAAAAAACAGATGCCTATAAATATCTAGGATACAGACAAAAAATAGGAATAGATAATACAAATATTAAAGAAGAACTAAAAGAAAAATATAGACAAAGACTAACAAAAATACTGAAAACAGAATTGACAGCAAGAAACAACACAAAAGCTATAAATACTTATGCTATACCAATATTG
The DNA here is from genome assembly GCF_023864275.1 of Schistocerca cancellata. Taxonomy (NCBI): domain Eukaryota; kingdom Metazoa; phylum Arthropoda; class Insecta; order Orthoptera; family Acrididae; genus Schistocerca; species Schistocerca cancellata. The sequence goes on from NC_064626.1 coordinate 654,753,046, forward strand.
ACCTACTCATTTGGAGTAGTGAAATGGAGTAACACAGACCTAGAAGCACTCAATACACTTACACGTTCACAATGCCACAAATATAGAATACATCACATACATTCAGCAACAGAAAGATTCACATTAAGCATAAAGGAAGGAGGAAGGGGATTTATCGACATAATAAACCTACATTATGGACAGGTAGACAATTTAAGAAAATTCTTTCTAGAACAAGCAGAAACTAGCAAAATACACAAAGCAATCACTCATATAAATACATCGGCTACACCACTGCAATTTCATAACCACTTCTACAACCCTTTAGATCACATAACATCAACAGATACGCAGAAAGTAAATTGGAAAAAGAAAACACTACATGGCAAGCGCCCGTATCATCTAACACAGCCACACATCGATCAAGACGCATCCAACACATGGCTAAGAAAAGGCAATATATACAGTGAGACGGAAGGATTCATGATTGCAATACAGGATCAAACAATAAACACCAGATATTACAGCAAGCATATTATTAAAGATCCCAATACCACAACAGATAAATGCAGACTTTGCAAACAACAAATAGAAACAGTAGATCACATCACAAGTGGATGTACAATACTAGCAAATACAGAATACCCCAGAAGACATGACAATGTAGCAAAAATAATACACCAACAACGTGCCATAAAACATAAACTAATAAAACAACACGTTCCCACATACAAGTACACACCACAAAATGTACTAGAGAATGATGAATACAAATTATACTGGAACAGAACCATTATAACAGATAAAACAACACCACATAACAAACCTGACATCATACTCACCAATAAAAAGAAGAAATTAACACAACTAATCGAAATATCCATACCCAATACAACAAATATACAGAAGAAAACAGGAGAAAAAAATTGAAAAATACATCCAACTGGCTGAGGAAGTCAAGGACATGTGGCATCAGGATAAAGTTGACATTATACCGATTATACTATCAACTACAGGAGTCGTACCACACAATATCCACCAGTACATCAACGCAATACAGCTACATCCAAACGTATATATACAACTACAGAAATCCATAATTATTGATACGTGTTCAATAACCCGAAAGTTCCTAAATACAATGTAACATATACCGTACAGTTAAAAGGAAGTCATGCTTGATGAAGGTCCGCGTCACTTTCCATTTCTAACCAGACCTAAGGTCTGAGAAAAATAGGAATAATAATAATAATTTGACTAAGTCCTGTTGCTTAAATTATCTTTCAGAGGCCTGAACCCATGCTTCTAGTAAATTCTGTCGCACTCCTCTGTGATGCCAGTCACTCTATTTATTGTTCCTGATTACCCTGTTGCTGACGTAACTAACGTTACGAAACCAATCGTGCTTTTGAAATAAGGTAACTATACAGCTGCAGCCTTGTTTTAATTCAACATGAAGTTTTTTAGCTGTGGATATCAGTTAAATAAATTTTGTTATTGTTGTAATACTTCAAGTGTAGTAATTCCAATGTCTGTTTCTCTTGGATACTGGAAGACCAATACTTCTTTTAAATTTCTCTTGAAATTCACTCCAGGAAGAGAATTCCTTCAAATGCGCTGCTCCATTCAGTGGCACTCCTGTCTAAATAACTTAAAACAAAATCAATTCTTTTATTATCGTCCCAGCATTTCTGTAACGATCTCGAAGACACTCATAAGAAGTATGTGGGGTGAACATCGCCTTCCAGCTTAAATGTAGGAAATAGTTCAGATGAATTCATTCCTCCACCTAAATTTAATTCATTGAGTAGTTCAGGTGAAAGCCAATTACTTTAGTTAAATTTCTGTTCAGTTTTCCTCGTTGGTTTTATTAAGTTCTTCCCGAAGCTTATGTACTTCCCCTTCTGTTTTTTAAACCAACTGTGAACAATGGTGTACTGACTGTGATGAATGCATCATTTCTTGTATCTTTTGAGTAATTAATTAATGTACCCATTCCTCCAAAGTTGCAAAAGTCGAGCCCAGCGATGCCGTTATGTCCGTGTCTTTACCCTGCTCTAACATGTGTAACCATAACTGCAGGTCTAAGATCTGTCTGTTTACTTATGTCACCTTTTTACAGTTAATTTTTTATTTGTTTTACATTCTGATGTACCTCCTTAAGCTCTTTCAAAATGTAGTTATTTACAAAATCACATCGTTAGTTTATCTCGGATGTGCAACTCTTCTTGTAAAGTGGTTTACATTGTTTGAAAGTTAGTTGTTTTTGTATTTATCTTGTTTCTCCTTAGGAGATTCCTGGATATGCTGTTCGAGACTAGCAATCGTAGTATCTTCTGCATTTAGATCTGTAATCAAAGTGTCAAGCTTAGCACTGAGCTCTGTGTTTAAACTAGCCTTTGCAACATCTAGCTTAGTACTGATATCTATTTATAAACTTCTCAACATGGTTTCGTTTATTTGTTAAATAATATGCTCTGTGAAAGATCTTTCCAATCAATAAGAGGTAACAGTAAGAGTAAGGTGAGACATCTAAATAATGTGCTGCCTCAAGGCTCAGTATTTCTCCAGTCCTGTTCAACCTATACATTTTGAATATACCAAATATGACATCTACAAAATTTACGTATGTTGATGATCTTGCCCTTGCCTCTCACTGTAAGCTTAGAGAGGAAGACATCTACATCTTAATGGAAGAGCTCACAGAGTTGAGGACATACTTTTCTGACTGTAGACTAAGCCAAACAGCATCAAAACTGAAGTGTTGTGCTTTCGCCTCAATAATAAACAAGCATGTCTAAAGCCCCAAGCATACTTTAACAATAACTCATTTCGCTGTAATCCTTTCCCAAACTATTTAGAGATAACAGTGGACCGAACACTATCTTTTAAAAAGCATCTAGAAAACCCCACAGCAGAACTCGACATGACTGACAATGTGATCCATAAATTTCCCGGTACCACATGGGCGGCGAATGCACCCATCCTTAAAACACCAGCACTTAGACTTTTGAACTTGGTTGCCAAATACTGGGCTTCATTCTGGTTAAACAGCCACCATGTGAAGAAGATTGGCACCAATCTGAATGAGACCATGATACTAATTAGTGGCTGTATACAAAGCACTCCCCATCCTTGGGTACCTGTTTTGAGCCATATCGTCCCCGTTCCTCCCCTCATGTTCGCAGACAGAAAAGATTAGTTAAGTAAAACACAAAATTGTAGCTAATCTGCATGTTCCACTGCACAGTGGCTTGGCTAGTGCTGCTCTGCAGAAGCTAAAATCTAGATCTCCCGCACTACCACTTGCAGAACTACTTTTGATGGACAGTTTCAAAATTAATGACATGTGGAGAGAATATTGGGAAGCCCCGAAACAGGGTCAAGCCTGACCACTATTGACTCTGTTCCACCATAAATAGGAAATGAACTGCCTCGCCACACATCGAAAATGCACAACAGAATAAAAAAATCACATGGCATCTGCCCTGACTCATTTTGAAAATGGTGAATAACCAAATCACTGAGCTGCGACTGCGGAGAGTCTCGTCAGACTGTTCATCACATTGTTACTGAATGCCGGCTTACAACATATCCAGGAGAAAAATGATTTCTTTGAAACTTCAAACTCTACATGGATTAATAATCTCAACTCTAAAATAAATTTATATATACGCTGTTGTTACGTTCTGCTTTACATTTGTGGTTACATTGCAAAATTTTATCACATGGTTTTATACCTCTTGTTTCATATATTACACCAAATGCATGTAAACCATACACAGAATAAATAAATAAAACGAGATCTGTACTTACAAGGAGAGACCCCAGCGATGGGATCAACTTTTAAAAACCATCTATGGGCACCTGTGTGCGTGTAATTAATGAAAAAACAATTCGGGATTTTGTGTGGCACTTTATAGCATTAAAAAAAGTATTTGTGTGATATAATGGACAGGATGATAACCTTAGATGCAAGAGGGTGTGGGTTTGAATCCCATCAGGAGCAGTGAAATTTTCATTTAATTTTTAAATCTTTATCGAATTTTCTTTTTTTTAATCTTTATCGAAATGACTTCAATCATCATATTCTTTCAGTTAATTGATTTAAATATAGTTTTTTTATTTCCATTCCTTTGTCACATAATTTTAATCATAATATCAAATTCTTCATTTGCTCTCATTTTTTATTCCTATTATTCTTTTTCCACTTGAAATCTTGGTTCAGGTGTTTTATGCACATTGGCTAATGAAAAATACATTTTTTACACCATTGCACATTCAGTGTAAATAGATTATTTCATCTTGGTTTTTGACTGATAGATCAGAGTTTTCTATTAATTGAAGGTAATAACAGATAAATATAATTAACTTCATATTCACAAAAATTCTGATTGAGAAAAGGATGATATAAAGAAAAACTGTAACAAATGAAAAGGTCCATATGATGGTTAAAATGATGTGACAAAGGAATAGAAATAAAAAAAATTACATTTAAGCCAATTAACTGGATAACAATAATAATGAAAGCCATTTTGATAAAAATTTAAAAATAAATAAATTTACTTCACTTGACAAGGTTTGAACACTCCACCTCCTGCATGTGAGACAGTTATCCTATCCATTACACCAGGCAAGCAGTCTAGTTAAAACAACTTTTCTCATGGTATTAACCATCATGCAAAATGCTGATATTTTTTCCATCGGTTACTCTCAAATGAGGGCCCACCAGAGTGAATGGCTGCAGGTTGTAATACCTGGGATCTTAACTTGCATCACCCTATATATGGTTTTAAAAAGTTGATCGCGCTGTTGGGGACCTCTCCTTGTTAAATCAGTCATTGCAACATCTAATGAGTTGTTTGCTGGCCCAGTATTCTAAACTCAACAATGCAGACTTCTTTTTAGCCAGCCACTCATTCCTAATTTCTCCCAAAACACCTTATTTTGGTTCAAATAAAGCCCACTCATGACTTGTAGCTGTGCAAGCCATGGTGAGTTGCCGGTGCTTAGCAGGGTGGTTGTAGTGGGAGGGCTATGACAAAAGTTACCATGGCAGTGGCCGATGCTGCTATTTGATGTGGAACGGATGGCTCGAAAACAGCCACCTGCTACTAGAATCGTCAACCTTCCACATTGTCGATTCATTGTTTTATTCTGTGTTGTTATTGTTGTTGAGTAATTTAGTAGTGAATTTTTGACAGCTAAATTTCTTCTTCCCTTTTCATATATCGCTAAAGAATTTAAAGTTCTCTTCTCAACAGCTCAACTCAGTGTAAACTTTTCTCAAATGAAATGTTATTGATGACTGCTGCATCAAGTAATCTTTGCAGTTGACATTGCCAAGGACAGCTCACTGGAACTTACCATGATGAAAATTACTAATTTATTTCAAGTATAGATCAATTTTATTCATTTTATGGTGCCAAATTTTTGCAGATTCACCATTTTGTGACATAGTCAGTTGAAATGTTTCCTGGGTATCTCTATGCAGTTTTGCTGAGTGATGAAATACGTTAGCTGAAGGGTAGGCTCCTAATGTCAAAACGCCTTTTTCTATTTACCTGCATCTTTACTTAAAAAAAATATATATATATATAAGTGAAAGTGCTGGCAGGTCGACAGACACACAAACGAACACAAACATACACACAAAATTCAAGCTTTCGCAACAAACTGTTGCCTCATCAGGAAAGAGGGAAGGAGAGGGAAAGACGAAAGGATGTGGGTTTTAAGGGAGAGGGTAAGGAGTCATTCCAGTCCCGGGAGCAGAAAGACTTACCTTAGGGGGGAAAAAAGACGGGTATACACTCGCACACACACACATATCCATCCACACATATATAGACACAAGAAGACATATTTAAAGACAAAGAGTTTGGGCAGAGATGTCAGTCGAGGCAGAAGTGCAGAGGCAAAGATGTTGTTGAATGACAGGTGAGGTATGAGTGGCGGCAACTTGAAATTAGCGGAGATTGAGGCCTGGTGGATAACGGGAAGAGAGGATATATTGAAGAGCAAGTTCCCATCTCCGGAGTTCGGATAGGTTGGTGTTAGTAGGAAGTATCCAGATAACCCGGACGGTGTAACACTGCGCCAAGATGTGCTGGTCGTGCACCAAGGCATGTTTAGCCACAGGGTGATCCTCATTACCAACAAACACTGTCTGCCTGTGTCCATTCATGCGAATGGACAGTTTTTACTGGTCATTCCCACATAGAATGCATCACAGTGTAGGCAGGTCAGTTGGTAGATCACGTGGGTGGTGCGCACATCTTGCGCAGTGTTACACCGTCCAGGTTATCTGGATACTTCCTACTAACACCAACCTATCCGAACTCCGGAGATGGGAACTTGCTCTTCAATATATCCTCTCTTCCCGTTATCCACCAGGCCTCAATCTCCGCTAATTTCAAGTTGCTGCCACTCATACCTCACCTGTCATTCAACAACATCTTTGCCTCTGCACTTCTGCCTCGACTGACATCTCTGCCCAAACTCTTTGTCTTTAAATATGTCTTCTTGTGTCTGTATATGTGTGGATGGATGTGTGTGTGTGTGCGAGTGTATACCCGTCCTTTTTTCCCCCTAAGGTAAGTCTTTCCGCTCCCGGGACTGGAATGACTCCTTACCCTCTCCCTTAAAA